>NC_138505.1:44367325-44967325 GCF_964252035.2 Podarcis erhardii
TGGAAATGTAAAGAAAAAGAAGGAACTTTTTACCATATGTGGTGGGAATGTAAGAAGGTGAAGGGCTTCTGGGAAATGATATATAATGAATTGAAAAAGATGTTGAAATATACATTTGTTAAGAAACCAGAGGCATTTTTGTTAGGAATGGTAGGAAATGAAATAAATAGAAAGGATTGTAAACTTTTTCAATATGCAATAACAGTGGCAAGAATATTACTGGCCCAAAAATGGAAACAAGAAGAATTACTGACGATGGAAGAATGGAGAATGAAGTTCATGGATTATGCAGAACTTGATAAATTAACAGGAAAGATCCGAAATCTACGGGATCACAGGTTCACTGAGGACTGGAGTAAATTTACAGATTATTTGAAAAGTATATGCGATGAGCAAATAACGCTTGTGGGTTTGCAAGAAGCTCTGTGAAAATATCTGGAGTATTGTAAAAAAGGGAATAGGGAGGGGGAAGGTTTGATAAAAGGCAATATTAAATTAGGAAATGCGTAAAGAAAGAATCAAAACGGAAGATTCGCAGGAGAACTGAGGAAAGTCTAAAATAATATATTTGTGATTAAAAAAATTGGTATGGTTTTATAAATTTGTATTGGAAAATCAATTAAAAAAATTAAAAAAGAGAGAGAGAGGCAATGTGATGCAGTGTTTAGTGTGTCAAACTAAGAGCTGGGAGAGAACAGGGTTCAAATCCACACTCTGCTATGAAGCTCACTGGTTGATCATGGGCTAGTCACTGCCTGCCAGCCTAACCTACCTCACAGGGAATTAAATGAGGGGTGAGGAGTTGAAGAAGATTGGAAGAAATTCAAGATTTACTTAAAAAAATACTGTAATTTGGTTGAATGCTAAGAAAGGATGCTAGATCATAAATAATTGTGCACCACTAAATTAGTGAGAATTAAGATGATAAGTATATTTGAGGAAAAATTATAAACCTTTTGGAGAATTTATAGATTATATCTAAATGAATTTGACATAAGAGTGTAAACAAGATGATAAATTGCTGGCAAGAATTGGCAATGATGCAAATGGGAGCGGGAGGCGCGAGGAAGTCCAAAGATGTTATGAAAAGATGTTATGATATATGTTACACTGTTTTTTATTTTGGCATTCATGTTTGAAAAACCCAAATAAAATATTATAAAAAATAAATAAATGAGGGGTGAGAAAACAGTGGTGGACTTTGGCGCTTGCTGTAGCACCCTAGAAGCTCCACACCCAGTATGACTGAACTAGTTGGACTCCCCTAGATCTGCCTTTGGGAAGTTGCATGTACCTTGGAAGAAAAGGTGGGATATAAATTTAACAAACAAACAAACAAAGCACACTGGGCTTGGACCAGGCAGCACTCCAGACAGAAGACTCCTTCAAATAGAGGGTTATCCTCTGTAAAGTAGAACACAAGCACACAATCAGAACTAGGAGTGGGAGAGGTATTCAATTCAGTTCACATTAAAGGTGAACTCAGTGGCGGAGGAAGGTGGGTGTGGGGGGTGCGCTCCACCCCGGGTGTCATACCTGAGGGAGGTGACATCGCTGCGGGTGGCACCCCCCTGGGACACTTGCTCAGGACACTCACCACCAGTGGCACCGCCCCTTGGGGACACTTGCCACGTGCGCCACTGCCTCTGTGCTCGCCGTGCCACCCCCCCCCTGGGATCACCATGGGCACTGGAACCCCTGTGGGTGTATCACCACCGCTCCAGGTGCCAGAGCAGCTAGCTCTGCCTCTGGGTGAACTTACCAAATGTGCACTTCTCCAAAATACACAGAAACTGAAACCCATTCTTAAAAATCCATACTTCTCTGAATTTTGCAATTCAGCCAAGGCACATGCACAAAAATGCATAGATGGGGTGAAGTGTGCATAAATATACATATATTCCTAATAACAGCATCCAAAAATCCATAATATTAGGGGAAATTGTTCTGCAAAAAAAAAAAAAAGTGTACCTTGGGCAAAATTGCACACAGGCATATGTCCATTAGCAAAAGGTAGAAGAATCTGAAATGTGAATTGATGAATTTTCATTGACTTTTTAAAAATGCTGTGAAAATGTGGAAAACTGAACTTATGCCTAGAAAAATGAAAAACAGAAGAAGAAGAAGAGGAGGAGGAGGAGGAGGAGGAGGAGGAGGAGGAGGAGGAGTTTGGATTTGATATCCCGCCTTTCACTCCCCTTCAGGAGTCTCAAAGCGGCTAACATTCTCCTTTCCCTTCCTCCCCCACAACAAACACTCTGTGAGGTGAGAGGGGCTGAGAGACTTCAAAGAAATGTGACTGGCCCAAGGTCACCCAGCAGCTGCATGTGGAGGAGCGGAGACATGAACCCGGTTCCCCAGATTACGAGACTACCGCTCTTAACCACTACACCACACTGGCTCACCAAACTGAGGAACCAAAATTGGCATATTTGCCTCTCTCTCTAATCAGAAGCCCTCAAGAAATGCTGATTGCAGGCAAGTCCCTCACCTGTGTGCATAGCAGCAGTTTGGGGGTAAGAGGAACATCAGCGCCAGCTCTTGAGGTCACAGAATCACCGAGCAAGAGAAGCCCACAGGCCAAGAAACACAATGAACCATTCCTGCATGAAGCTAAAGGCTGTTCACGCGGATCCTTTGATTTGTACAGATACTGGGCCTCCCTCCACAGAATGCCAAGGCATCAACTCTGTGCTGTCTCATTAAAAAAAGTCATGCTCTGGTTGCTTTCTAGACAGCTAGAGCTGAGAACCGCTCAAATATTTTCTATATGTCCTTATAGACTTATCCGGGCAAAGTCCATCCAGAAGCAGGCCTGATTTTATCAAGGTTCATGGGAAGGGGGCCCAGGAAGAATGGAATCAAAACAGTCACCATTCTCTGCCTCTCTCTCATTCTCTATCACACAAATGCCACATGCATCCCGAATCAGCAAGTGTCTTGCAAAATACTTAAGTCAGTTCCAAACATCCTGCACACTTCAGAAGCACAACGAAAGGATAATTAAATGCCATCAAAATTGTGATGTTATGTGATATTATGACAAATATAGCTCACACAGTTCTAGTGTTCATGCTCACAGAATTATAGAATGGGAGAGTTGGAACAGACCCCAAGGGTCATCTAGCCCAAGCCCCTGCAAATGCAGGAATTGCTTCTTCACACAGTGCATAGTCAAAGTATGCAGCTCACCACCACTTCCTGTGTTAAAAGGGGTGTAAGGGAGAAGATGCAGAATTTTAAGAGGCAATTCAAATCATTCAGAGGTGTTCAGAGGTTCAGAGGCATTGTATTTAGCGGGAAAGGAGGGGCTTTAAAAGTTGGTATTCTTTTCACAGGCATCTTCTAGAGCTGAAAGGGTATTAAAGGAAGGTTTTGCACACAAACGAAAAGAGGTTAAACACACCTTTGAAAGGTCTTGTAAAAGTTGGATAAATGTCTAAAACACTTCTTCCTAATTAGAAAGTACACCTGGCTCATAGGGATCAGTTTGTGCTATATCCAATTCAACCCACCTGTCAGCATTAGCAGCCTAAAAGTGTCCAAAGAGAGCAGCAAGGTGTGAGCGAAGAAAACAAGCTGCCCTCTCTGCTGAAGAGCCTGTCCCAAAGTGCTAGTTCCCATTCCACTTGCTGCAAGTCCAAAGGTGAACCCATGGTGTACGGGTTCATATCTGCATGCACTTTATGATCTAAGAAGGCAGAGGACCTTCTCAGTAGTGGCACCCACCCTGTGGAACGCCCTTCTATCAGATATCAAGGAGATAAGTCTTATACAATCTTTAGAAGACATCTGAAGGCAGTCCTCTATAGGGAGGTTTTTAATGTTTAATGTTTAATTATGTTTTTGTATACAGGACTGCCTTCAGATGTCTTCTAAAGGTTGTATAATTAATTATCTCCTTGATATCTGAAAGAAGGGCGTTCCACAGGGTGGGTGCCATGGACTGCAAGAAGATCAAACCTCTCCATTCTTAAGGAAATCAGCCCTGAGTGCTCAATGGAAGGACAGATCCTGAAGCTGAGGCTCCAGTTCTTTGGCCACCTCATGAGAAGAGAAGACTCCTTGGAAAAGACCCTGATGTTGGGAAAGATTGAGGACACAAGGAGAAGGGGACGACAGAGGACGAGATGGTTGGATAGTGTTCTTGAAGCTACAAACATGAGTTTGACCAAACTGCAGAAGGCAGTGGGAGACAGGAGTGCCTGGCGTTCTCTGGTCCATGGGGTCACGAAGAGTCAGACACGACTAAATGACTAAACAACTAGACAACTAAACAACAACAAATGTTTTTGTATATGCTTGAAGCCTCCCAGAGTGGCTAGAGCAACCCATTCAGAACTGGGGGTAGAAATAATAACATGCTCATTCTCATCATGATCATCATCACCATCATCACTGGAACCTGCTGGATCAGGCCAATGGCCAACAGTGGACAACCAGATCCCCCAATAGGAAACTCACAAACAGGACCTGAGCACAAGATCCCTCTTCCTTCCTGTGGCTTCCAGCAACTGACATTCAGAAGCATTTACTGCCTCTGAACATAGAGGCAGGGCAGAGCCATCTTGGCTAATAGCCAATGATAGCCATATCCTCTATGAATTGTAAGAACTTAAAAAAATACTGCTAGATAAAAAGATCATGTAGCTCAGCTATTGAATGGAGATGTTGTAAACCATTCCTCGAAGACCCTCTGTCTTGCCACTTTCAATTGTTGCCATCTTAGGGAGAAAAGAAGCTGCATTAGTAAGATCATTGGCTCCATTCATTTTAGCATAGTCTGCAACTGCCTTCCCCAACCTGATGTCTTCCATAAATTGTTGGTCTCCAACTCCCAATATCCCTGATCACTGGCCAGGTTGGTGGGGACTCATGGGAGTTGGAGTCGAACAGTATCTGGAGAACAGCAGTTTGGGCAAGGCTGCTCTACACCATGGGTAGGAAAACTAAGGCCCGGGAACCAGATTTGGCCCAATTGTCTTCTAAATCTGGCCCGCAGACGGTCTGGGAATCAGCATGTTTTTACATGAGTAGAATGTATCCTTTTATTTAAATGCATCTCTGGGTTATTTGTAGGGCCTGCCTGGTGTTTTTACATGAGTAGAATATGTGCTTTTTAAAAAAATGCATCTCTGAGTTATTTGTGGGGCATAGGAATTCATTCATTATTATTTTTTTCCAAAATATAGTCCGTCCCCCACAAGGTCTGAGGGACAGTGGACCGGCCCCCTGCTGAAAAAGTTTGCTGTCCCCTGCCACTGATTAGTAGAGCAGGAATCCCTGGAATGGTCATTCTGAAGATGCAATGCCATCACCAAAAATGCCCCATTTCTGGCCGATTGAAAAAGCACCTGGTGCAGGGATCATCTCTGGGATTGTCCAAAGATCTAGATCCATTCTGGACAGAAGCAGCCTAGGTTTCCTGCTTGAAACCCCTGAAGCTGTCAGAAGGGGGGAGGGTTATTGGGTTGTCTCTGCTTTTATTTTTATAATGTATTTTGTGTTTTCTGTATTGTAATTTTATGTTGTAAACTGCCCTGAGATCCATGGGTATAAGGTGATATAAGAAAGAAAGAAAGAAAGAAAGAAAGAAAGAAAGAAAGAAAGAAAGAAAGAAAGAGCTGTCTCCCACTGATTCCCCACCTACCACTTTTAGTGGAGAAAGGGCATGGGGGAGGGTCTGCATTACCCTTTCCCGTCTGTCATTTGGAAGCTTCATCAGTCAGTCAGTTGGTTTAGTCCGTCAATTGATTGATTGCTTCTGGCTGGTGTAGATTCAGGTCTTCAAAACCAGCCTACCAATACGCATGGTTGGGAGGCAGGGGAGAACATTCCCATTTCGTCTCAGGTGGTAAAACGGGTTGGGCTGCGCCTGCCTCGGGTAAGCCCAAAGCTGATCTCTGATCCCGGTGCCTCTACCAATTGTGGTACAATGGATATGTTGGGAATCTGAATACGTGCAGCTACTCACACAGAGTCAATTAAGGTTTGGCAGACAGTCAGAAGGCAATCTGAAGGAATAAGTCTGCCTGGTGAGACAGAGGCATGGAGACAGCTCCATGATTGGTCAAGCTCTCTCAAGGGAGTGATAATTAATGGCCTACTAACTGGAATAGTTCAGTGTTCTGTGTATCAGTGTAGGAGTTGGAGGTTGGGAGTTGTGAGTCATGTATGAGAGAGCAAGCTAAAGATCCATATTTTGTTCCTGTATATAAAGGTAAAGGTACCCCTGCCCGTACGGGCCAGTCGTGTCCGACTCTAGGGTTGCGCGCTCATCTCACTCAAGAGGCCGGGAGCCCGCGCTGTCCGAAGACACTTTGGGGTCATGTGGCCAGCGTGACAAAGCTGCATCTGGCGAGACAGTGGAATCTGGCGAGACAGTGGAATTTGCTGCCAGGGAGTGTTGGTGGAGTCTCCTTCTTTGGAGGTCTTTAAGCAGAGGCTTGACAACCATATGTCAGGAGTGCTCTGATGGTGTTTCCTGCTTGGCAGGGGGTTGGACTCGATGGCCCTTGTGGTCTCTTCCAACTCTATGATTCTATGATTTTTTATTCTATGATTCTATGATTCTCTTTGGCTGAAATTTTGCAGGCTCTGCCCCCTCTGAACAGACTGATATGCTGGAAAATTTCATCCAATTCTGCAAAAATACACACAAAAAAATGAAAGGCTTCTCTTGATTTCCACCTTGCAGTAAATGAGGAAGACATCCAAGTTTTTGCCCCTGTCACCTGACTCAGGAAAGTGAGTTTGGAGGTAAATATCTTATCTGTGCACAACCCTATAGTTTTCTCTTATGCTTTTCATATATAGAAAATTGTTGATTTCATTATTAATTGGGGGAGGGGTGTTTTGCTTTATGTATGCTGCTTTCAGCCCTATCTGAGAAAAGACAGGGGTACAAAAATGTAAATAGATTAAAACAAATGGGCAGGCATGATTTTTGGATTTTGGAATATTGCAACTTTTCTATGCAATCTATATTAGGTTATTTTTGCTCTGTTTAGAATACAGAATACACTTTATAGTGCAAGAAATATATCAAGAAAACTAAATATTGTGCTGTATGCCAATGTTGGCCCAATGAAATTAATGGAGATGGCTGGTTGGTTGGTTGGTTGGTTGGTTAGTTAGTTAATACTTAGTTGGTTGGTTGGTTAGTTAGCGCGAAGCTGGGCACTCTCTTCAGCGCGTCCCAGGCTTCGGAATGCAGGCAGCTCTGCGCAGCCATCGGGAGGGCTCCGGAGGGCTGCGCGGAGCTGGGTGAAGCCTGGGGCTGCAGGCACCTCCACGCAGCCGTCGGGAGCCCAGCGCGACTTCGCGCAGGGCTCCCGAGGGCTGCGCAGAGCTTCCTGAAGCCTGGAGAGCAAGAGGGGTCAGTACGCTTCCTGAGGCCTGGAGAACAAGAGGGGTCTGGAGGCTCTCTCCACTGAAGAGTGTGCAAATCCCCATTTTTGAATCTAGACACCCAGCTGATTCTTTTGTTAATTACCCACCCATGGGTCAGATCTATATTTCCACCTCTTTTGGACCCAGACCCCCTCTTTCACTTGATCTCCCCACCCAAATGTGTTCAAACCACTAACAGCCATCATTGCTTTGACAGGCAAATGTAGAACGTTCCTTACACACAGCTTCATCCATGCAGCCCCTGCTTTGGGACTAAGGATCTGCAAATTGAGAGTGTCACCTAACAATGGAATTAGGACTAGAGCAAAGCATCTGATCTTTCCTCCTAAAACCAGCCAGCCCTAAGAGAAGGCTTGGGAGTTGTCAACAACAGCAGCCTTTTGTTTGCCAGATGCTTTGGACTACAGCTGCTATAAGTCCCAACCAGCACAGCTTACTATCTTTAAGATATTAATCCACTGTCCTTGATTGCCATGTTGCTGAGCTAGACTGACCTAGAACAGCAGCTCCGATGTGCATTTGAGTTAGTCATACCTGCGTCTTTGGCAAAGAAAAGCATGTGCTATCCAGTGGCTCCACACATTGCCCAACTCAGTGCTATAGCATCACACAACCACAGAAAAGCCAGCATATTTTGCCTCCACTTACCCCAAGCAGTCTAGCCCCATTACCACCATTGCACCCTTTGTTGATCCAATCTTTGTGGCCCAGTGTAAAAATCACCCAGGGCTGCAGAGCTCAGCACATCTGCCAGGAAGGATCAGAAGCGCCTGAAACCCTGAAATTGGAGCCACCTGGACATGCCCTGACTGGCTGGCTGGATTCCACAGGGATGGACTTTCAGGAGAAATCTGATCATTCCAGGGACTCCTAGCTATAGAAACTGCAGTCAGCTCAAGCACCTTTTCCAGAAAGCAACCTGGACTGTCTTCTTGCAGATGGGTGACTAACAACCATGGAGAATTGCTGCCTACAAGTCAGTTTGATCAAAGTCTAGCCAGGGAGCAAATCAAAAGCATATTTCCTTACCAGGAACCTGTGAAGAAAGACATGGTTTGCTGATCCTTCTTTCCTATGGGGCAGTCGTTCAGTGGCAGAGCATCTGCTTTGCATGCAGAAGGAAGGACTGCAGTTCAATCTCTGCCAGCTCCAGGTAGGATCCAGGGAAAATCCCTGCCTTAAACCCCATAGAAATCCAGGGTTTCAGGCAGAGGACATTCCCAGCCCCATCTGGAGCTGTCAGGGATTGAACTGGAGAGCTTCTGTGTGCAAAGCAGGTGCTCTAGCACTGAGCTATGGCCCCTCTCCCATAATACTTATACTGTTAAAGATGTTAAAGCTGTTAAAGATTATGAAGTGCAACATGCTTTCAACACTTGAAAGACCATTATTTATTTGCCTTAACCCTGAACACCAGAGACTCTCTGAAATTTTGGTCAAGTCATTTTCCCAGTAGCCAAGCTGTCTCAAAAAGCAGGCACGGGGAAGCTCAGGCCTGGAGGATTGTTCCCCAGGCTTGGCCCTTCCTCAGGCCCATCCCCTCCCCTGCTTCTGGCTGGCCGGAATGTCCCCTTGAGCTCTGATCATGCCTGGATGGATAATATTTATTTATTGCATTTATATCCCACTTTTTTCCTCCTAGGTGGCTTGTACCATTCCCCGCCTCCCCATTTTATCCTCATAACAACCATGCGAGGTAGGTTAGGCTGAGAGAAGCAAGGACTGGTCCAAGGTCACTCAGTGAGCTTCATGGTCAAGGGGGAGAATTTGAACCCTGGTCTCCTGGATCCTGCTCCAATACTCTAACCACTACACAACACTGCCTCTTATCACATTAATAAATAGGGATAGGTGTTTATGTTTAGGAACCTTTGGCTTTTGAGTGGTTACCTAGTGGAGTCACCCTTTTTTTCCTATGGGCCCCACCACCAGTGCTGGCATGCAGCCCTTTGGAGGGTGCCCTTTGGGCTAAAAAAGGCTTCCAACTCCTGCTTTAAAGGGCTTTCTATCTAACCCTGAGCAAAGCACATCTCCACATGCCCTACACCACGGTGGGTCCTTTCTGAAAAACAAGGAAAGCAGAGTAGGATCTCTTGAAGGAGACTCATAGGGTAGGACTCAAATTAATGGCTTCAAGTTACAAGAGAGGAGATTCTGAGTAAACATCAGAAAGACCTTCTGGTCAACAGCTGAACGATCTCCCTCAAGGAAGGAGAGGCTGTGGACTCTCCTTCCTTGGGGGTTTTTAATCAGAGGTTGGATGTCCACCTGGCATGGATGCTTTAGTTGAGATTCCTGCATTGCACCTAGTAAGGTGACCCTGGGGTCCCTTCCAACTCTACAATTCTATTATTCTAAGTCAATGTAATGCTGTTAACATTCTCTCCAGTTTCTGTCTCAATAGGAGCAATGAGACAACTACAGAAAAAGTAGAAGCACAGAGTTGTAGAGTTGGAAGGAATCATAGGGGTCATCTAGTCCAACCCCCTGCAATGTAGGAATCTTTTGCCCAACATGGGGCTCCAACCCACAACTGTGAGATTTAGAGTCTCATGTTCTCATTTATTCCAACCCCCTGCAATGCAGTAATTACTGTATACTGTGCTTAAAATGAAATACGCCACTCAAAGCACAATGCCCATGAGATGACTTCACCCGCCACCCCCCTACCCACTTGGCTCCCTCCTTCAGGGTCATGGCCTCTTTGCCCCCTTGCCTTTCACATACATATACATAGGTGCATGCACCTAGATGAAGCTTTTCCCACCATTGCACCTCCATACCAGGAATAGCTTCACCTTTCAGTTTCTGACTTATGCAGCTGTTTGAAGCACAAGGGACCTCTTTTGCTCTCTCCATAAAATGGTTACAAATTTTCAGATTCTTAGTTTTCCTCACACCATGGATTTCCTGGTAGGGCCTTCTCCACACAAATCCACGGCCGTTTCCCTCTGCTGATAGCTCTCTGTGTGAGTGGTGTTAAGCGAAAGAAAGGAAAGGAATGAGGAATTTGGATCTCACAATGTTCAGCTATCAGGATCACTTCAATGCCGGATTTTCTCCAACACTTGCATCCAGCAAACCAAAAATCAGACACTCCCGATCAGCAGATTCAAACGCATTCAGACATGCCTTGCTATGATTAAATTCTCATGCACCAATGGATATGCTGAATATATGAATGGGGCGCACAAATACACCCTGCTTTGCTAGCAGTCTCTATAGCATTTCGGAGCTCAAAGACTAAATTTCTGCATTTCCTATCAATGAGTAAGTAAACACCACCATCACAGTTCCCCCATTTGATTTCTTTAAAAGGAAACATTCCTTCATCCCACCAAGTTGGGCTTCTGGGATTTTTATTTTTATTTTATTTTCATAAAATTTAAACATGGCTTGATTGTAAAACAACAACCTCAAAACAGTTTCCAGAAAAAGACAACTTAAAAATATCAATGAAAAGAACAATATTAACAACAATAATTTAAGACTTCCAAAAAGTTAAAGCAATGTTAACACTAAAAGCAGGTTAAAACTTGCATCAGGATTTTTTCTTTTTCATTTTCACACTTTAGATCTTGCTCTCTCCATCTTTGCCAGTTCCTAGATTATGTATTTATTGCATTTCTATCCTTCTTCCCCCCCCCCCAGGAACTCCTCATTTAATCTCCACAACAACCCTGTGAGGTAGGTTAGGACTGAGAGTTCAGTGTGGCTGACCTTCAAGGTCACCCAGTGAGCTCCATGGCAATTTGAACCCTGGTGGCACTCTAAGCAACTACGCCACACGGGCACTCTTCTCAAAACGTCTTGGTTCCAGAAGGGGCCTCAATGCCACCATTGCAAAAACCATCAATATTCAGAAAACGAATTTTCCATCCCTACCTAACAGGATGCTCCTAGTTTCATCAGTGCCTGGCAGCTCACTTCTGATGAATGGATAATTCAGAGAATCAATAAATGAACATTCCTGCCCACTTAAATCATGTCTTGCTCAACATATATGATCCTATGGTGTGCGCATGCACAGCCATATGCTGAAGGGATCAGCTCCAGCCATTTGATGGCCCCTCGTGTTCCTCCAGGCCTTCTTCATACCTGGCTAAAAATAGCCCCTCACACCCAGCAAGCAGCACACTGAAAGAAAGACATTTTGTATCCCAAAGCAGCTCCCTGCCCAATTAATCCCCTTCCCAATCACTCCCCAAGAACCCACTCCCCAATTTCCTCCCCAACCAAACAAGCCCAGGGATTGTCTACCTTCTCTATTTTCAGCACTGCCAGCAACAGGAGGGGGACAGTTTCTACACAAAGAACCTCCCAGAAGCAGCTACAGGTTCCTACCAAGCACAGGAAAAGCAGAGAGGAGGAGGGCAGAGGCTAAGAAGGGGGCCCCTCCCTTCCCTCCCACCGCAGATGAGAGCCAGCAGCTGAGTCGAGGGGACAGGTCATGGCTATAAATATGCCCAGGCATCAGGACTGGGGAATGGCTGAGTGACAGGGCCAGGAAGAGCCAGCCAGCCAGCTGACTGAGCCAAGCCCTTGCTCTCCTCCCCTCTGAGCACATCTCAAGGGTCAGCTTGATCCTCCAGGCCCGCACACAGCGAGCCCTTGCTCAAGCACCAAAAACAAGGATGACTCACTAGCGCAAGCCTAAAACACATGAGGAAAGCCTCATTAAACAGAATGGAGTTCACTCATGAGTAAGCATGCAGATAATGAGACGTATGCAAACATACACAAGAGCACCACAAACCGACCCTCTACTATAGCTTATTGGTCTTCCTTTTTAATTTCTTCTCCAATTATCCCCAAAAGGAAGGCCTCAGGTTTTTTTGTGAAGGTATATTTAAATATATTTTTTAATTCATTATAAATAAGTTCCCAAAACTTTTTAATTACCTCACAAGTCCACCACATGTGATAGAAATTGCCTTCCTTAATTTTACATTTCCAGCATGTTTTATCTCTGGTTTTATACATTTTTTTCTAATTTTACAGGTGTGATGTACCACCTGTACATCATTTTTTCCATGTTCTCTCTAAGTGTTGTACAAGCTGAAAATTTCATGCCTTTATTCCAAAGTTTCTTCCAACTATCATACTCTAGATTGTATCCATTTCACCATTACTTCTTTTATTTCTTCATCCTTAGTATCCCATTCTAGCAGCTGGTTGTACATTTTGGATAGGAGTTTTGATTTGCCTTCCAATATTTCTACCTGGAATCTGGATTTTCTTTCGTTCATCCCGATCTTTTTGTCTTCGGTCCACAAAGCATTAATTTGATGAAATTGAATCCAACCTGTTAGTTTATTCTTTATCTCTTCATATGGTTTGATCTTCCATCCTTTTTCTGTTTTTACTAACAGATCTTCATAAGTCCATCTTTCTCCTTCAATATTTATTTTTGTTGTTGTTAAGATGTCGATTGGCGATAACCACCAGGGAGTGCTTCTTTCTAATAATTTTTTATTTCTCTCCCATACTTCCAGCAGTGGCCCTCTAATAATATGATTAGAAAATCCTTTGTGGACCTTTTCCTTATTGCGCCACAAATATGCGTGCCAGCCGAATCTGATGTTGAAACCTTCCAAATCCAACAGGTCTGTGTTTTTTATAACAATCCAATCTTTAATCCAGCAAAGGCACGAGGCTTCATAGTATAGCTTCAAATTAAAAAACCATTTTTAGATGCTGCCAATATGGCCAACTATTGCCCAGTCTCAAATCTTCCATTCTTGGGCAAGGTGATTGAGCGGGTGGGTGGTTGCTGAACAACTCCAGGCACGCCTGGAAGAAGCGGACCATTTGGATCCCTTCCAATCGGGATTCAGGCCTCAACATGGGACTGAAACTACCTTGGTCGCACTGGTCGATGATCTCCGGCGGGCTAGGGACAAAGGTGAGAGCTGTTTCCTAGTTCTGCTGGATCTCTCAGCGGCTTTTGACACCATCAACCATAACATCCTTCTGGACCGTCTAGAGAGGTTAGGAGCTGGTGGCACTGTTATACAGTAGTTCCATTCCTTCCTCCTGGGCCGTGTTCAGAAAGTGGTGGGGGGGGATGAGTGTTGAGACCCCTGGGCTCTCACTTGTGGGATGCCTCAGGGTTCTGTCCTCTCCCCCATGCTTTTCAACATCTACATGCAGTCACTGAGAGAGATCATAAGGGGGTTTGGGCTGGGTGTTCATCAGTATGCGGATGATACCCAGCTCTACCTTTGTTTCAAATCAGAAGGTCCTGTGTAAGTGTCTGGAGGCGGTTGGAGGATGGATGGCAGCTAACAGATTGAGGCTGAATCCTGACAAGACAGAAGTACTCTTTTGGGGAGACAGGAGGCGGGCAGGTGTGGAGGACTCCCTGGTCCTGAATGGGGTAACTGCACCCCTGAAGACCAGGTGCGCAGCCTGGGAGTCATTTTGGACTCACAGCTGTCCAATTCTGTGTCTGGGGCAGCTATCTACCAGCTCCATCTGGTACACAGGCTGAGACCCTCCCTGCCCGCAGACAATCTCACCAGAGTGGTGCATGCTCTGGTTATCTCTCACTTGGACTACTGCAATGTGCTCTATGTGCATGCTCTAGCGTGCTATGTTGCTCTAGCATGCTATGAAAACAGTTATGAAAACAGCTTGGTTTGGGATGATGTGAAAAGACCTTTTTTTACTTCTTATAATTTGTTGTTGTTGAATTTTTACTCCCATGGAGTGGTACTTGTGAAATTTCCTATCCCAGAGGCCAACGTATATCAATCAGTCTTGGCCACTAGGCACCTTGTTTGGAGACAGCACCATTCGCTGTTCTACCCCAAGATGTCTTGGGCCAGTCCTGTTGGTAAGCATATCAATTTTCTGATCCAATACAATGAAATTCTTCATCTCCCATTCTCCCTCAGAGAGGTACTCCCAGGGAACTCTGGGAAATGTAGCACTGTGAAGGGAGAGACTCTCAGTGCCCTACAGTTCCCAGAATTCTTTGGGGAAGATGACTATTTAAAGTTGTATGACTATTTAAAGTTGTACTGTTTTAAATGTATAGTGCAGAAGGGGCCTAAGATGTCGCTTTGAGGAAATCAAATTTCAGCACTGAAAATAAACTTTTTTGAAATGCTTCTGCTACCATATCTGCTTCAGTCCTTGTGTCTCATTCTCACACAGACATTCAAATACTCCACATACTGTATTACAAAATACTCCACTGCTTTACGTAAGGAGTAAGTGTGCACTGCCACCTAGTGGCATGCTTTTCTTTTTCAGGATATAAAACAGCTTTAAATTTATAGTGGTAGCCTAGTTAGGTGTTGCCAACCTTTTGGGCCCAGGGAAAACTGCTATGGGTAACATACACATGCTGCAATCAAGCATATATTGCAGCTTATTTTGTTGACTCCAACAGAGTGGTTCATTCTGGAAGGCACCAGAAAAGACCTCTGCGGTTGCTGGTGCCCCCTTAGGCACTGTTTTGGTGACCCCCTAGCTTAGATGATGGAATTTCCTGCCTGATGAGATTTACCCTGCCTCTTCATTTGCAAATATTCGCCACCAGGTGAAGAATCTTTCTGCTTAAGCAAGCATTTGGCTTTCATGCTGTTCAATTTTAGTCTCCAGGTAATGCTTTATATTGCCATGATAGGGGCAATAGCAGCAGCTGTGGTAGGGGAAGAGCCACCCAACCAGCATCAGCATCACTGCAGCCTATCTGGGCTGGACAAGAGCAAGGAAATTGTAAGGTAAGGGTTTGTGCAGATGCACCAGTGGAATCAATCCAGCACTGGGCATCTACAGAGCCCTGACCTCACCAGCCCTCTGGTAAGCTGCAAGGAAGGTGTGTCAGGAGGGTAGCTCAGCAGCTGTGCCCCAGTGAAGGTCCCCACACCTGTTGCCTCCCCATGTACATTTCACAGCTCTTTCCCCAGTGTTCACATCAGCAGGGCTTCCATTTGTTACTGTCTGTATACACACATGAGCCATTGACGCTGATAGGACAAGGATGTATTTACCCTATGCAAAGGTGTTCATACTTTAGCTAGAAGTGAATTAATAATGGAAATTGGCATGAAGCTGGTTTGAAAAACAACTCATCAAACAGTAGCATTTTATAATGCATCTGCATTTTCAACAATCCATGTGACTATGGATGAAAAATCCAGCACTGCAAATGCAGTGAGAGCACAGTGAACAGGAGGGTGAAGAGAGCATTAGCGTGCACTCCTTGCACAGTTTGTATTTAAAATACTGCAAGTTGCCATGAGCCTTCCTCTTGCAATGGAAACCTGGGGGTAAAATAAATAAGTAGATAAACCAACAAGTTTATCAAGTCAGCATGCCAGCTTTGAAATAAGTCTAGTAAAATAAAAGGGCAACCATTTCACAAGATTATACATATTTAGAAGTGCCAAGTAAACAATGAGGCCGAAATCGTATGCGTAAAGAGTAAGCATGCATATCATCAGGTGGTATGTCACTTTGAATACTGGACAACATACAGCATCTTAGAATCTAAGGCCCTCATTTACAAAATCAAATGCCTTCTGCTGGTCAGGAACAGCGAGGGTGTGTACATTCGTGTGCATGTATTTGTTATAGCTTAAACCACCATCTAGCTCAAAGAGGCTTTTATCAGTTGATAAAGAGAAATGAGGTTAGGTTTTGTAGCCTTATTGGAGTTCATTGATTGGGTCTGCCTTGCTCCGGGACAGGAGGAAGGAAGTCAAATGATACCGAGTTGGTTCAAAGAAAGAGTTTATTCTGCTCTCCAGATAGCAGAAGGCACTTGCGTGGTGAGTCCACAGCAAGTCCAAAGAAATGACAAGTTTCATGCAGTATATATATCCTCCAGGCACCCTCTCCCCCTTCCCCAGCCACGTCAGCTTGTACACACAGGTTGACATCACAGATGTTCCTGCTCTGGTATTCTCAACCATAAAAGGATCTTCCTTCCTGTACTTCTGACCATAAAAGGATCTTCCTCTTCCTACTCCTATCTGGGAGGAATAGGTCATCATCTCCGGGACCACGCTTCTGGCGTTTTCCCCGGACATCAGTCTGCACGTATTTTGTGGTCAGCACATAAGATAAGGTACTGACGTGTTTTCTCTGTTCCCCTAGAGAGCCAGGGTCATCCCTTGCCGTGACTGATAAAGGAGAGAGCTTTTTTATGCAGCTGTGCCCTTATTATGCTTTTGCTCAACAGCTCAAGTTTTATGCATTTTAGAGTGCTCTCTTTTGAAAGAACAAAAGGGGGGTTGAGTCAGTTTTAAACTTACTTCACAGCAACCCATTCCTTCAGTTTGGTCATGAGAAACACACAGCTGCATGGAAACAGGAAGCATCTGGAGTATTGTTCACGCAGAGGGTGCACTGTTTTGTGACAAAAAGGGGGAAACTGGGAATTTCCCAAATGATGCCTGAGAATATACACTGGAGAAGAAATCACTTTGGTTCACATGTAAGGAAGGCCACATATGATTATTTTTCAGGAGCACCTCAGGAGCACCTCTTCTCATTGGTTCTACACAGTGAATGACTACTATTATTATAAATAGTGAAATGGGGCTTATGTGTACCAGTTGTGCATGACAAAAGGAACAAATCCCTTTGAATAAAAGTAGTTGGGGTGATAATTTGAACAGCATTTGCAATATTGCTATATTAAAGGTAAAGGTAGAGGGACCCCTGACTGTTTTATTTTTTAAAAAAATAATATTTATTAAAATTTTGAAAGTTACAAAAAGGAAAAAGAAAAAAGTTAAACATAACAAAACCATACAATACAATATAGAAACAAAAATATTACATATTGTCAGAGCTGCCTCTAGGTCCCAGCTCACAGGGGACCAACGCTAGGCTGTCGTAATGTACAAAAGTCTTTATTGAAGTTCAGTTTCCCTTTCAAAGCCGCAGCGTGCAGCCCTACGTCTTAAACCCTAGATCGGCGAAGTCCCGTCTGAGTCTCCTCCCCTCTGACACCAGTTTAAGATCCTAGCCCTGCTCCACCTTTTCCGCTGCTCTCTCCTCCTCTGGGTCCTCCTGCCCGCTGGGGCATTGCCCTTCCTGGACTCTTCCGACGCTGAGTCGCTTAGCTCCTCCCCCTGCCTCCGGCGGGCTTTAGGACCCGGTTCCCAATCCTCACTCTCTGCTGTCCCGCGCTCCTGTACATTTGAACTTGCCTCTCGCGCCAACCCAGGGACCTTTCTCCTAACCGTTACACTACATCTATCACTGCTTCCCTCTTCCGTGACACTGGCCGGATCTGACCTCCCCTCCATTGTCCGACTCTCCGATGGAGGCGTGGTAGACTCTGCCTCGTCTCCTCTCCCTGGTGGGGAATGCACTGGCCCCGATGCTTGGGACTCTTCCCCCCCACTCCGCTCTGGTGGGGAAGCTGGTCCTGATTTCCAACTACTGCTCTGGGAGTCCCTGCTGCCCCCTTGCTCCTGGGGCGTTCCCCCTGGGAACCCCCTACCCCTGGCCACAGGCGCCCCCTTCTGTGAATCTTCCTATTCGCTGGAGAGGCTCATGGAATCCCTCGGACCACTGTCTTCTTCTCCTACGCTCCCCTCGGATTCTTCCCCTTCGCTCTCCTTTTCCTCTCTTCCCTGTGCCTCTGCTCCTGAGCCCCTGACACATATGCATAACAAAAAAAAAAAAAAAAACATAACCTATACTTTCAATTATTAACTTTCTTTTACTTGTTTCAGCGACCTCCTCACACCTCCCTTTTTTGTATTCCACTTCGATTAATTGTTTCAGCAAATCCTTTCCATCTTCCTCAAACTTCTGTCCTATCATTTAACTTAACCAATTCTAACATTATTTTTTCCTTTAATCCAATTACAATCTATTATACTTAATTCTTTATAACATTTCTGCTAAGGCCATGTAACTTCATTCCAACATCCTTCTAACATTCGTTGCTTCCGCTTTGCCGTGCGTCTGTGGGGAGGGCTCTTCCCCCTGCTAGCCCATTCTCCATCTTGGGCTTGGGGACGGGCCCCAGACTCCACCTCAGCATAAAAGACTCCAAGGAGGCCCGGGACACTGCTGCTGCCACTTTGCCGGTGAGTCTTGGGGAGGACCGCTCCCCCTGCAAGCTCATTCTCCACCTTGGGCCTGGGGGCGGGCCCCAGACTCCATCTCAGCATATAAGGCTCCAAGGAGGCCTCGGAACATTGCTGCAGCCGCTTTGCCGTGCATCTGTGGGGAGGGCTCTTCCCCCTGCAGGCCCACTCTCCATCAGGCCAGGGGGCGGGGCCCACGCTCACCACTGCCGCAGCTTTGGGGACATTGGTTCTGCTGCAGCGGTTGTTTGAAGTGTTTTTATATGTTTTAAACTGTTTTTATTTTTTTGCTTTGTTGTACCACCATAAGCGGTGGTTTTTATCCATGTATTTTTATTTTGTTTTGGTTTATTTTGGGTTGGGGTGGGGTGGTTGTGGAGTGGGGTGGGGATTGGTTTTGTTTTCGTGTAATTGTTTGTTTGCTTTTATATTCTGTAAATGGAGGCGAGTCTGAGGCTTGGGATTCCTACTGTGGAGGGGCGAGGGAGGTATGGCGGTGGGGGCAGATGTCATAGGTGAAGGGGACCGAGATACGGATATGCTCGTACCCCTTCCAATCTGCGCCCCATCCCGAGAGACGAGGGTAGGGTGAGCAAGGATTACTCACCTCCGTCACTGGTGTTGTGCAATGCCAGGTCTATAGGCAACAAAACTGCCACCCTGCGAGATTTCTTCACCTCGCAGGGGCTTGACCTGGCATGTGTGACTGAGACCTGGGTGCGCGAAGGGGATACTGTTACCTTACGAGAGATGGCGCCCCCGGGTTTCTCCGTCCTCCACCAGTCGCGGACTGTGGGCCGGGGGGGAGGGGTGGCGTTATTAATCCGGGAAGATTGTTCTTTCAGGGCTCTACCATCGCCATCGATCCCCGGCATTGAATGTGTTGGCCTAGTGTGGGGCTCCGAGGTGAGCTTGGCTGTCTGGCTGGTGTACCGGCCACCTAGCGCACCAGCAGCCACCCTGTCAGGCCTGCTGGAGGCGGTGGCCGGCTGGGCCTTGGAGTTCCCTAACCTATTGGTATTGGGGGACTTCAACATCCATGCCGATGCCACTCCCTCCTCACAGGCTCTGGACCTGGTGTCTTCCATGGCGACACTAGGGCTCTCCCAGTTTGTTTCGGGCCCCACACATCAAGCAGGCCACACGCTGGATTTGATCTTTGGCATCGGTATAGATGTGATCATGTTTCCTTCGATGAAGGTGCCATGGTCTGATCACTATGCTCTGAAAGCCAGGATTGACTTTCCAACCCCACCCTGCTTAGGTGGCGAGCCGATTTGGGCTCGCCCGCAGAGGCTGATGGACCCTGATAGATTCCGTCAAGCCTTGCGGGACCTTTCTCCCCCTGGCGACTCATTGACTGAGCTTGTTGAGGCCTGGAATACCCAGCTCCTGGCAGCCATCAATGAGATCGCACCTAAGCGCCCTCTGCGACCCCGCAGAAACCGGGCTCCCTGGTTTACCGAGGAGCTCCGGAAAATGAAGCGGGACCTCAGACGGCTAGAGCGAGTATGGCGGGGTGCCCGTGACGGAGCCTCAAGAACATCTTATAGGGTTTTTATGAAAACCTACGAGATGGCAGTGAAGGCCGCTAAGAAGTCTTACTTCTCGGCCTCCATTGCATCCGCTAGCTCTCGCCCGGCGCAATTATTTAGTATAATTCGGTCTTTAATGTCCCTCGAAGGACAGCCAAATTTAAATAACAATTTGACAAACAGCTGTGAGGCATTTGCGAGCTTTTTTGCAGAGAAGGTCTTGTTGCTCCGCCATGACCTCCCTGCCAATTTGGATACAATAAAGGAACTGGAGGCCCCTCGACTGTCCTCGGGTTCAGTATTGGACCACTTTGACTGGATATCCCCAGCCGATGTGGACAGACTCCTCCGAGCTGGAAAGCCCACCACCTGTCCTCTCGACCCGTTCCCCTCCTGGCTGATTAGAGCGTGTCCAGATGAGGTGCGGGCTCCCCTGGGGGATATCATCAATCTGTCCCTTGGCACTGGGACATTCCCAGGGGAACTGAAGGAGGCAGTGGTGCGCCCGCTCTTAAAGAAAACATCATTAGATCCCTTAGATCTATCCAATTACCGCCCGGTTTCGAATCTTCCATTCCTAGGTAAGGTGATTGAGAGAGCGGTTGCTGAACAGCTTGGTAGGTTTCTGGATGAAACATCGGTTCTGGATCCATTCCAGTCCGGCTTCCGCGCTGGTCATGGGACCGAGACGGCTCTGGTCGCCCTAACAGATGATCTCCGCAGGCAGCTGGATCGAGGTGGGTCGGGGCTGCTGATTCTTCTAGACCTGTCAGCAGCCTTCGACATGGTCGATCACGAACTCCTGGACCACCGCCTTGCCGACGTGGGGATCCAGGGCACAGTCCTTCAATGGCTGCGCTCGTTTCTCTCTGGTCGGGGACAGAGGGTGGCGCTTGGGGGGGAATTGTCATCCCGCCACTCCTTGGTGTGTGGTGTGCCCCAGGGTGCAATACTCTCCCCGATGCTTTTTAACATCTTTATGCGCCCCCTCGCCCAGCTTGTCCGGAGTTTTGGGCTGGGCTGCCATCAGTATGCTGATGACACCCAACTCTATCTGTTGATGGACGGCCACCCAGACTCGGCCCCAGACACACTGATCAGATGCTTGGAGGCTGTGGCTGGATGGTTATGTGGGAGCCGGTTGAAGTTAAATCCTTCGAAGACAGAGGTACTCTGGCTGGGACGGGACGACATGGGACTGAGGGGGCAACTCCCATCTCTTGCGGGGGTGCAATTAGTGCCAGCACCGTCCGTTAAGTGTTTGGGTGTAATCTTCGATACCTCCCTCTCCATGGAGGTGCAGATTGCAGCTATAACAAAGGCAGCATTTTTTCATCTCCGCCAAGCTAAGCAGTTGGCTCCTTACCTCTCTCGCCCTGACCTAGCCACTGTGATCCACGCGACGGTCACCTCCAGACTGGATTATTGTAACTTGCTCTACGTGGGGCTGCCCTTGAGACTGACCCAGAAACTCCAGCGGGTGCAAAATGCCACAGCGAGACTCCTTACGGGGTCTTCGCTTAGAGAGCACATTCATCCGGTGCTATACCAGCTGCACTGGCTCCCGGTGGAGTACAGGATCAGGTTTAAGGTGCTGGTTTTAACCTTTAAAGCCCTATACGGCCTAGGGCCCTCGTACCTACGGGACCGCCTCTCCTGGTATGCCCCACAGAGGAACTTACGATCTTCAAATAAAAACACCTTGAAGGTCCCAGGCCTCAGAGAGGTTAGGCTGGCCTCAACTAGAGCCAGGGCTTTTTCGGCTGTGGCTCCAACCTGGTGGAACGCTCTGTCACAAGAGACAAGGGCCCTACAGGACTTGACATCTTTCCGCAGGGCCTGCAAGACAGAGCTGTTCCACCTGGCCTTTGGTCAGGGCGCAGCCTGACTCCCTCCTTTGGCAATCTTTACAAAACTTTAGTTTATGGTTGCCATCCATTTTGATTTTAATTCATTTTTATAATGTTTTATAATGTTGTACTGTTTTAGTGTTGTTAGCCGCCCTGAGCCCGGCTTCGGCTGGGAAGGGCGGGATATAAATAAAATTTATTATTATTATTATTATTATTATTATTATTATTATTATTATTAATTTTACAATGTTTCTGTAAATAGTCTTTAAATTTCTTCCAATCTTCCTCCACCGACTCTTCTCCCTGGTCTCGGATTCTGCCAGTCATTTCCGCCAGTTCCATGTAGTCCATCACCTTCATCAAGCCATTCTTCACGGGTGGGTAGATCTTGTGTCTTCCAATACTTTGCAATAAGTATTCTTGCTGCTGTTGTAGCATACATAAAGAAAGTTCTATCCTTCTTTGACACCAATTGGCTGACCATGCCCAGGAGAAAGGCCTCTGGTTTCTTCAGAAAGGTATATTTAAATACCTTTTTCATTTCATTATAGATCATCTCCCAGAAAGTCTTAATCTTAGGGCATGTCCACCAAAAGTGAAAGAATGTACCTTCCGTCTCTTTACATTTCCAACATTTATTATCGGGCAAATGAAAAAGTAGATTTGTCACTCCCAGACAAAACAACAAGGTCTGGGAAGTCTTGGCAGCGAAGGGCATCAGCATCTGGCCTTTCTGCTTCATCTGCGGCTGTACTAACACAATCTAAGCCTA
The DNA here is from genome assembly GCF_964252035.2 of Podarcis erhardii. Taxonomy (NCBI): domain Eukaryota; kingdom Metazoa; phylum Chordata; class Lepidosauria; order Squamata; family Lacertidae; genus Podarcis; species Podarcis erhardii. The sequence continues at coordinate 44,389,962 of NC_138505.1, forward strand.
GAGGAATGACATCAGAAGAAGCTCTAGCGCTTGCATTGAGTAAGATAAATGACTCGTTGGAACAGCTTAATAATAAAGTAGATGCGACAAATGCAAAAGTGAATGCTGCAACTACTAAAATTGACTTAAATACAGAAAGTATAAATAGTTTGGGACAAAAGGTGAATACCAATACAGAAACTATTGAGAAATTGTTACAGGAATCTACTTTGATCCGACAGACCGCAGAGGAAGCAAGGGAAAAAGTTGCTGCCGTGGAAGTCAAGATAACACAATTGGAAACAGAGAGAGTCCCAGACCTACAGAGACAACTTGAGGACCATAAGTCGACGCTTTCTATGATTGAACTTAAGGAAAAACAGGCGAATTTGAGGATTAGAGCTGTACCTGAATTGGAGAAGGATAGTCTGGCAGACTTTCTCACGCAGGAATTTGCAGATTTTTGGCATTTGGATTTGGATAAAGAAGAATTTAAAATCGTGAGTGCCTTCAGACTTGGAAGAGGAAGGAAGAAGAATAAAGTAAGAGACTGCTTGATTACCCTCCGATCTAAAGAAGAGAGAGATAAAATTCTGGGTTTGCACTATCAAAAGACCTTGACAATATTGCAGTCAAGAGTGGAAATATTAAAAGATATTCCGAAACATCTTTTGGACCTTAGGTCCAATTATGGGGATTTGGTTGTCCTGCTGAGAAGGATTAAAATCATCTTCAGGTGGGAATTTCCCCAAGGCCTATCCTTTAGTTTTAAAGGAAGAAAGATAAAAATAAGATCAGTAGAGGATAAAGAAAAGTTTCTGGAAAATTACGGAGAAGATCTGCAGAAAGAACTTGGCAAAGAGCCAGGAGCATCGGACAGAAAATCACCAGAGAGAGGACTAGAACAAAAAGCACTGGGCAGAAGATCACCAAAAAGAGGAATACTGGACATAGCAAGACTACCTTTTGGACTGGACAGTCCAGAGAAAGTGATACCAACACCTCCGACAGAACAAGAACAAGCATTGGGTGCTGTTGGAGGAGAAGCAGAGTAACTACATTATGGCACTGCAAGTATTAAACTGGAATGTTAATGGACTGAACTCCCCGCAAAAAAGGAAAAGTCTTTCATTTATTAAAAAAAAGAACAATTGGACTTGATTTGCCTACAAGAAACACATGTGATAAGGCTACATAGGAAGGTATTGAGTAATAAAAGACTGGGCCATGAATTTATTTCATCAGACAAAGTTAAAAAAAGAGGAGTAGTAATTTATGCAAAGGAGAGCCTATCACTGAAATTAATATTTAAAGATGACCAAGGAAGATTTGTTGCAATTGAAATTCAATCACAAGGAGAGAAATTTTTGATAGTAGGCATCTATGCACCAAATGAGGGAAAATCGGAATTTTTTAAAGAAATTACATGGGACCCCTGACTGTTAGGTCGTCGCGGACGACTCTGGGGTTGTGGCACTCATCTCGCTTTACTGGCCAAGGGAGCTGGCGTACAGTTTCCATGTCATGTGGCCAGCATGACTAAGCTGCTTCTGGCGAACCAGAGCTGCGCACGGAAACACCATTTACCTTCCCGCCGGAGAGGTACCTATTGATCTACTTGCACTTTGACGTGCTTTCGAACTGCTAGGTTGGCAGGAGCAGGGACTGAGCAACGGGAGCTCACCCCGTCACGGGGATTTGAACTGCCGACCTTCTGATCGGCAAGCCCTAGGGCTCTGTGGTTTAGACCACATGAGGTATTAAAAGGGTAAATGCAAGGAAGGTTCCTAATGCACACTGCTTTGCATCAAATTCATCTTAAATATATCCACAAGCAGGCTTTAAAATCTTACAGAGAATCTTGTGCTGCCCTCCCCTCGCTGAAGTTTGAACTGGCACCCCTGGAGCACTAAACCAAGGCAGCAGAGAATCAAGGCAGATGCCAAGAACAGCTACACAAATTTGTGGAAGCGAGGTTCTGATGCCAGCAAATCATCCTAACTCTGTAATTGCATCAAGCATACCTCAAGAAAGGTGACAAAGAAGTGTGCTCTTGCCTTTCTGCTCAAGCGAGGAACTGACATTCATGCTTCATTCAAAGTAGTTTCTGCCAGAGGCTGTTTGCCTGGTGAGGTGGAGCCACAACTCTAGTTTCCTAGTAGGAAAGTTGCTGCTGCTTACCAATTGGGGCAAGGCAGTGGGGAGGTCAACACAATACAGTACAAGTGCACTGATGGGAGCATTGGACTGGCTCCACTGGTGCAACAATGCCACATTGACCTTTCCACTGTTTTGCCTTCTCCCTCCTGGAAAGCCAGAGCAAAACACTGCTATCAGGGTGAGCCACTTCTGGTTTCTTTTTACTTTTCTTTTTTAAAGGCTCTGAACACAGGACTTATTTTAAACATTTTATGGTTTGGAGGAGGTTTTTTTAATGCATTGTTATTTCTCTCACAATCTTTTCCTCACCATCTTCCCTGTCTCCTTTTACCCATTTACCAACATTTATTATCGGGCAAATGATAGATTTTTGCAAGCTTGACTGGTGTCATGTACCACCTGTATATCATTTTCATAATATTCTCTCTTAGGGCATTGCATGCCGTAAATTTCATACCTGTTGTCAGAGCTGCCCAAGGTACCAGCTCACAAAGGACCAACGACAGTTCTTGTTATATACAAAAGTCTTTATTGAAGTTCAGTTTCGATTCCAAAGCCGAGGCGCGCAGCTCTACGTCTTGAACTCTAGACCGCTGAAGCTCTGTCTGAATCTCCTCCCCCCAGACACCAGTTTAAGACTCTAGCTTTGCTCCACCTCTTCCTTTGCTCTTTCCTCCTCTGGGTCCGCCTGTCCACTGGGGTCTTGCCCTTTCTAGACTCTTCTGACGCTGAGTCCCCTGAGTCTTCCCCCTGCCTCCGGCGGGCTTTAGGACCTGGTTTCCAATCCGGGTTTTCTGCCGTCCCGCGCGCCTGTACATTTGAACTTGGCGCTCGCGCCCAGCCGGCAACCTTTCTCCTGACCGTTACACTGCTCCTGTCACTGCTTCCCCCTTCGGGGGGGCTAGCTGGACCTGACTTCCCCTCCGTTCCCTCACTCTCTGATAGAGGTGTGGTCAGCCCGAACTCATCTTCTCTCCCTATTGGAGGAGACGCTGGCCCTGATACATGGGACTCTTCCCCCCCACAACGCTCTGGTGGGGGAACTGGTCCTGATCTCCAACTGCTGCTTTGGGAGTCCCCGCTGGCCCCTTGGTTCTGGTGCGCCCCCCCGGGACCCCCCTTGCCCTGGCCATCGGTGCCCCCCTCTGGGAATCTTCTGAATCGCTGGAGAGGCTCATGGAATCTCTCGGGCCACTGTCATACTCCACTACGCTGCCCTCAGATTCTTCCCCTTCGCTCTCCGTTTCCTCTCTCCCCTGTGCCTCTGCTCCTTAGCCCCTGACATCCATCCCCCCCTCGAAGCCCCCCCTTCCCCCCTCCCCCTCTTCGGGTGCGGGTTCCAGGTGCTCCAGTGCTGTGGGGGTGAGTGCGGTATACAGTTCTTCCCCCCTGGTGTGCAGCTGGCCGGCTGGATCCGGCCAGTCTGTAATGGGCTCGTCGACATCGATCTCCTCTGCTTCCATCTCTCTGCAGTTGTGCTTGAACCCAGGATCCTCCCCCAACACGTCCATGTCCCTCTCTCCCCCTGTTGCCTCGGGGGATGCTGCCTGTAAGGGCCCCCTCAGCAGTTCCCTGCTCCACCCCACCTCCGGTTGATCGTCCCACGAATAAGAGCAGTTTGTGACAAACCCCGAGAGTGATTCCTCTGGGGAGCTTGTTTCTGGCGCCGTTTCCTCAGCTGATGAGAACCCCTGGAACGTGCTGGCTGAAAGTGTGGGTGTGAAAAGATAGTCGTCGAAATAATCTGCCGGCATAGGTCTGTGTGGGAAGAGTGCATGGAACTCGTCTTTGAGGTAGTGCTCCTCCACCGCATAGTACGGTACCCACCTGTTGGCGCTGGCCGGGGTACCTTCCCTGGCGAGGAGATATTCAACCCCCTCTTCCCCCCATCTCGAGTCTAAAATCTCCGTGACCTCGTTGAGTGGCGCCGCCCTCGGTGACCCCCCCTTGTTGGTGATTTGCTGAGTGGGTCTGGTGCGTTCCCTGGCGCCTGAAACCTGTGGGGTTCCTTGTAGGGTGTGAGCACTGATCTATGAAAGACCGGGTGCATTCTGGAGTCCTCCGGGAGTGTCAACCGGAAGGCCACTGGATTGATTTGTGCCTCAACTTGGTAAGGCCCTAGCTGCTTGTGCCTGAGCTTCTTCTTAGCTAACGTTCTGGCCGGCACTGCCTGGGCTGCTAACCAGACCCAGTCCCCCACCTGGATGTCTTCCCCGACTCTCCTGTGCCTGTCTGCCTGCATTTTGTAGGCGTGTTTTGCTAGCTCCAAGTGCCTTCGGAGTTGCTCGTGGACCTCCTGTAACTCTGCTGCCAAGGCCTCTGCTCCCCGCAGCTCCCCCTCCCCCTTCGTCTCTAACCCCGGGAATAATAATAATAATAATAATAATAATAATAATTTATTATTTGTACCCCGCCCATCTGGCTGGGTTTCCCCAGCCACTCTGGGCGGCTTCCATAAAAACCAGAAATACACTAAAATATCACAGATTAAAAACTTCCCTGAACAGGGCTGCCTTAAGATGTCTTCTGAATGTCAGGTAGTTATTTATCGCTTTGACATCTGATGGGAGGGCGTTCCACAAGGCGGGTGCCACTACCGAGAAGGCCCTCTGCCTGGTTCCCTGTAGCTTTGCTTCTCGTAATGAGGGAACCGCCAGAAGGCCCTCGGCGCTGGACCTCAGCGTCCGGGCAGAACGATGGGGGTGGAGACGCTCCTTCAGGTATACTGGGCCGAGGCCGTTTAGGGCTTTAAAGGTCAACACCAGCACTTTGAATTGTGCTCGGAAACGTACTGGGAGCCAATGTAGGTCTTTCAAGACCGGTGTTATGTGGTCTCGGCGGCTGCCCCCAGTCACCAGTCTAGCTGCCGCATTCTGGATTAGTTGTAGTTTCCGAGTCACCTTCAAAGGTAGCCCCACGTAGAGCGCATTGCAGTAGTCCAAGCGGGAGATAACTAGAGCATGCACCACTCTGGCGAGACAGTCCGCGGGCAGGTAGGGTCTCAGCCTGCGTACCAGGTGGAGTTGGTAGACAGCTGCCCTGGATACAGAATTGACCTGCGCCTCCATGGACAGCTGTGAGTCCAAAATGACTCCCAGGCTGTGCACCTGGTCCTTCAGGGGCACAGTTACCCTATTCAGGACCAGGGAGTCCTCCACACCAGCCCGCCCCCTGTCCCCCAAAAACAGTACTTCTGTCTTGTCAGGATTCAACCTCAATCCATTAGCTGCCATCCATCCTCCAACCGCCTCCAGGCACTCACACAGGACCTTCACCGCCTTCACTGGTTCTGATTTGAAAGAGAGGTAGAGCTGGGTATCATCTGCATATTGATGGACACCCAGTCCAAACCCCCTGATGATCTCTCCCAGCGGCTTCATATAGATGTTAAAAAGCATGGGGGAGAGGACGGAACCCTGAGGCACCCCACAAGTGAGGGCCCAGGGGTCTGAACACTCATCCCCCACCACCAGTTTCTGAACACGGCCCAGGAGGAAAGAGCGAAACCACTGTATAACAGTGCCCCCAGCTCCCAGCCCCTCTAGACGGTCCAGAAGGATGTTATGGTCGATTGTATCAAACGCCGCTGAGAGATCCAGCAGAACTAGGAAACAGCTCTCACCTTTGTCCCTAGCTCGCCGGAGATCATCAACCAGCGCGACCAAGGCAGTTTCAGTCCCATGATGAGGCCTGAATCCCGATTGGAAGGGATCCAAATGGTCCGCATCCTCCAGACGTGCCTGGAGTTGTTCAGCAACCACGCGCTCAATCACCTTGCCCAAGAATGGAAGATTTGAGACTGGGCGATAGTTGGCCATACTGGCCGGGTCTAAAGATGGTTTTTTAAGAAGCGGTTTGATGACCGCCTCTTTCAGTGGATCTGGGAATGCTCCCTCACAGAGGGAAGCATTCACCACCCCGCAGAGCCCATCGCCCAGCCCTTCCCGGCTTGCTTTTATTAGCCAGGATGGGCAAGGATCCAGGAGACAGGTGGTTGGTTTCACGGGTCCAAGCAGCCTGTCCACATCCTCGGGGGTAATGGATTGAAATCGATTCCATGCAACTTGACCAGACAGAGCTCTAGCACTCTCCCGCCCCAGCCCTGCTCCCACGGTGGTGTCTAGCTCCTTCCGAATATGAGTGATTTTATCTGCAAAAAACTTTGCAAAATCGTTGCAGGAGATCTTGGGGTCTTTACAAAGCCCCGGTGGTAAAGGTGGTTCCGTTAAATTACGAACCACCTGAAAAAGTCTCCTGCTACTATTTTCTGCAGATGCAATAGAGGCGGTGAAGAAAGTCTTCTTCGCCGTCGCTATCGCCACTTGGTAGGCTCGACGTTGAGCTCTAACCCGTGTCCGGTCAGATTCGGAGTGAGTTTTTTGCCACCGACGTTCTAGCCGTCTCAGCGATTGTTTCATCGCCCTCAGCTCCGAAGAAAACCACGGAGCTGTCCGGGCTCCATGCAATCGGAGAGGGCGCTTCGGAGCCAGACAGTCGATAGCCCTGGTTAACTCCGCATTCCAGCGGGCCACCAGGGAATCAGCTGAAAGGCCATCAACATGGGATAAGGCATCCCCTACCACTCTCTGGAAACCATTTGGATCCACTAAGTGGCGGGGGCGGACCATCCGAATTGGTCCCACCTCCCTGCAGAGGGGAAGGGTCGCGGAGAAGTCCAGTTGCACCAGGAAGTGATCTGACCATGGCACTTCTTTTGTTTCACTTTTACTTAGTGTCAGATCACCCACGTCACTAGAGGTGAACACCAGGTCTAAGGCATGTCCATGACTATGAGTTGGGCCAAACTTATTCAGGGACAGCCCCATGGAGGCCATGCTTTCCACGAAGTCCCGAGCAGCCCCTTGTAAGGTCGTGTCGGCATGGATGTTAAAATCCCCTAGGACAACCAAACTAGGTGTCTCCAGGAGAAAATCCGCCACGACCTGAAGCAGCTCAGACAGGGAATCCTTGGTGCAGCGGGGAGGTCGGTACACCAAAAGGAATCCTGTACTGCCCCTATTGCCCAGCTTCCAGAACATGCACTCAGAAAACTGGATCTTCCCAGTAGGACGCCTGGTGCAAGCTAGTGACTTCCTAAAAATCACTGCAACCCCCCCTCCCCGCCCACATGACCTGGGTTGCTGTGCATAAGAGAAACCTGGTGGGCAAGCAGCGGCAAGGACAGGCCCATCTGCTTCCCCCAACCAGGTCTCTGTCACACATGCCAGGTCAAGTCCTCCATCCACAATCAGGTCGTGGATGGCAGTGGTTTTATTCATCATTGACCTGGCATTACACAGCAACACCTTCAGGTCATGTAGGTTTCCCCTGTTGATTCCAGTATCCATCCGGTCAAGGCCAGACCCGGAGGCAGGGATAGTCTTCAAACAACGACTAAACCTGCCTCCTCGGTAATGACATGGTCTGGTCTTAGCGTAACTCCGCCTCCTGCCCATGATCACCGAGATCGGATGTCCCAGTGCTTCCCCCCCCCTGTGGAACTTGTCCCAGCCATCGTGATGGCTGGGGCCCCACTCCCAGGCAGCCCTGATCTAGCCCCTTCAAAACAAAACACAAACTATACAGAACCAATAAAACAACAACAACAACAACAAAAAGGAACAGAACAATTATACTAAAATTAATCCCCAACCAAATATCCATCCCACCCACCCCCAGCAATGGAAAAAAAGAAATAAAAATTTAAATTGCCACCGACTGCTTGAGGACATTTTAAAGCACATTAACCCCCTGGAACAGGGAAGCAATGGCAGAACACTTCCCACCCTTCCCAAGAGTTTGTTCCACAAGTTTGTTCCTGGGCCACGCCCCCTGGGCCAGTTGGAAAAGGCCCTGAAAGGGAGCAGGCCCTGCAGTCCTCACCCAGCCGATGGTCCGAGGCCTCACTGCAGCAGGAGTCCCTTTATAGCCAGGAGAGAGGGCCTGGGCCACGCCCCCTGGGCCAGTTGGAAAAGGCCCTGGAAGGGAGCAGGCCCTGCAGTTCTCACCCAGCCGATGGTCCGAGGCCTCACTGCAGCAGGAGTCCCTTTATAGCCAGGAGAGAGGGCCTGGGCCATGCCCCCTGGGCCAGTTGGAAAAGGCCCTGGAAGGGAGCAGGCCCTGCAGTCCTCACCCAGCCGATGGTCCGAGGCCTCACTGCAGCAGGAGTCCCTTTATAGCCAGGAGAGAGGGCCTGGGCCACGCCCCCTGGGCCAGTTGGAAAAGGCCCTGGAAGGGAGCAGGCCCTGCAGTCCTCACCCAGCCGAGGGAAGGTTCTGGGATGCCGCCCATTGTTGGCGAAGAACGGTGTCACCCCGGTAGACACGTGCTTCGTGTTGTTGTAGGCAAACTCGGCTAGCGGTAGGTAGTCCACCCAGGTCGAGGGCTGTTGATTTGTGTAGCATCGCAGGTACTGCTGCATGATGGCGTTGACCCTCTCCGCTTGTCCGTTGGTCTGTGGGTGTCGTGCCGACGCTAAGTTGATCTTGACGTTCAGGATGCCCAGCAGCTTCTGCCAAAAGCTCGAGATGAATTGGCGACCCCGGTCGGACAGGATGGACCGCGGTAAGCCGTGAACCTTGAACACGTGGTCTATGAACAGCTTGGCGGTCTGTTCCGCTGTGGCCACCTTCGCGCAAGGAATGAAGTGCGCCATCTTGGTGAACAGGTCTACGACCATGAGTTTTGCCTCGCAAGCTGGGCAGATCTCTGACAAAGTCCAGGGCCACCCGCTCCCACGGTTCAAGCGGCGTCTGTAGCGGTTCCAGCAGTCCCGCTGGCGGCCTGTGTACTGGTTTGGCCCTTTGGCATGTGTCACACCTAGTGATGTAATCCGTGACTTCTCCCCTCATCTTGGGCCACCAAAAGTCTCTGGCTACTAATTCCGCCGACTTGTCCTTGCCGAAGTGCCCGGCGCTGGGCGCGTCGTGTAACTGCTGCAGTATTTTCGCGCGGAGGTCGTCCCCCGGCACATAGAGGGCCCCCTTGCGGATGAGCAGTCCGTCCCGTATCTGGAACTCGTCGTCATTCGCTGTGCCTCTTCGCACCTCCTCCATCTTGGATTGTGCGAAGGAATCCGTCTGCAGCGCGTGACATACCGCGTCCAGGTCCACGGTAGCTGAAGCGCATGCCCACGCTTTCGGTGCGAAAATGTGTTTGGCCGCCACCGGTGCCGCTTCCTCGAGATACTGCGGCTTCCTGGATAGCGCATCCGCCATGACGTTGTTGTCTCCCGGGATGTATTCTATCCTGAAGTCGAAATCCGCAAAGAACTCCGCCCAGCGGATGTGTCTCTGGTTCAGGAACCGCGCCGTGCGGCAGTACTCCAAGTTCTTATGGTCCGTGCGGACCTGCACCGTGTGTTTGGCTCCGATGAGGAAGTGCCGCCACGCCTTGAAGGCTGCATGAATGGCCAGCAACTCCCTGTCCCAGATGGTGTAGTTCTGCTCCGACTTGCTGAGTTTCCTGGAGTAGAAAGCACACGGCCTCCAGTCTCCTTGCGGATCTTGCTGCAACAGGACCGCCCCCACGGCTCTGTCCGAGGCGTCCGTTTCAACCCTCATTGGTCTGCTGGGGTTTACGTGTAGCAGTTGCTCTTCGGACGCGAAGAGACGCTTGAGTTTCTGGAAGGACCGCTCCGCCTGGTCCGTCCAGATGAACTTCTTCTTCTTGGAGCTGAGGGTGTCCGTGATGGCCGCCGTCTCCATCGCGAATCCCTTGATAAACTTGCAATAGAAGTTGGCGAAGCCGACGAACTTCTGGACCTCCTTCCGATTGCGTGGCCTCTTCCAGTCCAACACCGAGCGGACCTTGGCGCTGTCCATGGCGAGTCCCTTGTCGGACAGCTTGTAGCCCAGGAAATCCACCTCCGTCATGTCAAACTGGCACTTCTCCAGTTTGGGGTAAAGTCTGTGCTCCCGTAGTCTCTGCAGAACTTCCTTGACGTCCCTCTCGTGAGCCTCCTGCGATTCCGAGAAGATCAGAATGTCGTCCAGGAAGCATACGCACTTCTTGTAGAGGAGTCCCGCTAACACGTGGTGCATGAAGGCTTGGAAACAGTGGGAGCCATTTTGCAAGCCAAACGGCATAACTCTGTATTCATAGGTGCCTAAAGGCGTAAACATGGCCGTCTTCCACTCGTCGCCCTCCCGCATGCGTATAAGGTTGTATGCCCCTCGCAGATCCAACTTGGTGAAGATGCGTCCCTTCCTCACCGTCGCGAGCAGGTCGTCGATCTTGGGCATGGGGAATGCTGTGGGCTTCGTCCTCGAATTTATGAACCGGTAATCAACTACAAGCCTCTTTTGGGGCGTGTCTTTTTTCTTCACGAAAAACACGGGACTGCCCCCCACTGCTTTGGATTCTTGGATGAATCCCCGCTCCAAGTTGTGATCTATGAACTCCCTGAGCTCTTGCAGTTCGTCTTCAGACATGGAATACAGTCTTCCAGTCGGCAGCGTCGCCCCCAGCAGGAGGTCAATCTTGCAGTCGTAGGGCCTGTGGGGAGGCAGCTTGTCCACTTCCTTCTCGCAGAAGACCTCCAAAAACGCCTTGTCCTTGTCGGGCACCGCTTGCAGCATGCCCAAGTGTAGCTGTGGTTCATCCTCTCGCCCCTCATCTTCCAGGCTAGTCGGGATGCAGTGTTCTGCGCAGTAGGAGGAGCAGAAGGTCAATTGACGCTGGTACCATGCTAATGCCGGGCTGTGCCTGTCCAGCCAACTCATGCCCAATACTATGGGCGTGTCTGACAGGTGGGTGACATTGAAGCTGATGACTTCGCGGTGATTTCCAATTTGCATCACCATTGGCGGTGTTTGCTGTACCACCTGTCCTCCCAGTAGCTCTCTGCCATCAACCGTAACGACGTTCAGGGGCATTGTGGCTGGTAAGAGCGCTATGCGATGTTGCGTGATGAAATCCTCTCCTATAAAGTCTGCATTACTACCACAGTCAATGGTAATAGGGACTTCCATGGTGAGTCCATTGGGGAGCTGGAGCGATGCGGTGAGTTGCACCACTGGTTTGGGCGGGAGGGGGTCTGTGGGCTGTAAAATCCCTGGGGACTGCTTCACTGACTCGCCTGGCTGGGCCCCAGTGCCTCTGTCTCCAGCCAGACTCCGTCGTTTTCCTGCAGCTGTTCCCCCTGCTGAGCTGCTCCTCTTACTGTTGCTGAGGCTGCAGTGTGCCTTTGGAGCCTCTGGGGACACTCTTTGGCCATGTGCTGAGCACTGTCGCAGATGTAGCACTTCCTGTTCCCTCTAGGAGCCTTCGCCTTGACTGCTCCTGGTGTTTGGGCTCTGGTTGCTGTCTGAGCCCTGGCACCACCTATCTCCATCGGCTCTTCTCCTCCCCCCAGAGGAGGCGTGGACTGCGCGCGCGCTGTCTCTCTAGGTAGGAAAGGAGTTGTTCTGGCTGGTGTGCTTTCCATACGTCCCTCATCCCTCCTCCAAGGGCGTTCTTCCAGGCGCACCCCTATTGCCAGCGCTTTTTGGATGACTTCTGAGGTGTTGTTGGGTCTCTCCCCCCTCGCCAGCTCATCTTTCACGGCCCCATTTAGCCCCTCCCAGAACAGATCTCTGACTGCAGCTGAGTTCTTCTCCCAGCCCAGCGCATTTACTAACGCAAAAAAGCGAGAGTGATATTGTCTCACAGTGGCTTTGCCCTGTTTCAATCCATGCATTTCCCTCCTGGCAATGTCCACATCCACTGTAGATTTAAAACAAGCGTCCATAGCCTTAATAAAGGCATCTGAATTTTGGAGGGCGGGATCATTGTCGCGCCAAAGATTGCACAGCCACGCTTTAGCTTCCCCGTGCAGATGAGTTATTATGAAGCCTACTTTCTCCTCCTCATCTCTAAAGTCTTTCCGAAGCAAATTGAGCGCGAACACTATGTCTGCTCTGAAGTTAGGATACTGCTGCAGGTTCCCGTCGAAATGGGCTAGATGCTGCCCCCCCTTTTCCCGAGGCCAACTCCCTCTGGCTTAGGTCCTGGCAGTCCCTCCTTGCCCAAACGTTGCCACCTGGTCTGCAGATCCTGGCAGAGCGCTAGTGCTTCTTCCTCTCTCTTCCTGGATGCTCCTATCTCCATGGAAAGCCTCGTGACTGCGTCTTGCAGCTGTTTTACTTTCTCCTCTGTAGTCATCTTTGCCGATCTTCGTGAGCTTGCAAAACACCGAGTTTTGCCCCCCCCCGCTGCGCCTACTCATGCTGTGAGGGTTAATTTTCTTATTGAGACGGAGCTTACTGTCAGAGCTGCCCAAGGTCCCAGCTCACAGAGGACCAACGCCAGGTCGTTGTTATATACAAAAGTCTTTATTGAAGTTCAGTCTCTATTGCAAAGCCGTGGCGCGCAACTCTACGTCTTAAACCCTAGACCGCCGAAGCTCCGTCTGAATCTCCTCCCCTCTGACACCAGTTTAAGACTCTAGCCCTGCTCCACCTTTTCCTCTGCTCTCTCCTCCTCTGGGTCCTCCTGTCCCCTGGGGCATTCCCTTTTCTGGACTCTTCTGACGCTGAGTCCCCTGACTCCTCCCCCTGCCTCCGGCGGGCTTTAGGACCTGGTTCCCAATCTGGGTTCTCTGCTGTCCCGCGCGCCTGTACATTTGAACTTGGCTCTCGCGCCCACCCAGTGACCTTTCTCCTGACCGTGACACTGCTTCTGTCACTGCTTCCCTCTTCCGGGAGGCTAGCTGGACCTGACTTCCCCTCCATTCCCTGACTCTCTGATGGAGGCGTGGTCAGCCCTGACTCATCTTCTCTCCCTGCTGGGGGAGACGCTGGCCCCGATACCTGGGACTCTTCCCCCCCACTACGCTCTGGTGGGGAAGCTGGTCCTGATCTCCAACTGCTGCTCTGGGAGTCCCCGCTGGCCCCTTGCTTCTGGAGTGTCCCCCTTGGGACCCCCCTTGTCCTGGCCATCGGCGCCCCCTTCAGTGAATCTTCTGATTCGCTGGAGAGGCTCATGGAATCTCTCGGGCCACTGTCATCTTCTCCTACGCTGCCCTCAGATTCTTCCCCTTCGCTCTCCATTTCCTCTCTTCCCTGTGCCTCTGCTCCTGAGCCCCTGACATTATGTTTTATTATTTTGGTCTCATTACATACACTTTGCGATTTCTGGGTCAATGTGCATTAACACCAAATAATAATACTTTAAAATAAGCGAAATTCAAATTCTTCTTTCTATGCAGATGGAACCCAAAACAACCTGTTTTACTTTGTCTAGGCTTTTGACACTTCGCTTTGCTATTTGTGGGTGAATGAACTCCAAAAGAGCAATTTAAGCTTATTCGCCCTTTCTATTGAGATCGAACAAAAACACCTATGCGTGATTTGGGCTGATAACAAACATTTCACTCTTCAATTTTTGGTTGAATGTGCATTCTAACCCCAAAAAACCTATTTGAAATAAGCCCAATCAGAGCGTTATCATCTTTTTATGTAGATGGAAGCCAAAACACCTTTTTGCTTTGGTTGGGGGTGATTCTGATACACACCCAAGAAACAACATGCAAATTGAAATAAGCCCACTCGCAGCTTATTCGTCTTCTTTCTACGCATATGGAAGCTTGATTTGGGCTGAAAAGAAACATTTCACTCTGCGATTTTGGGTTGAATGTGCATTCTAACCCCAAAAACACCTATTTGAAATAAGCCCAATCAGAGTGTTATCATCTTTTTATGTAGATGGAACCCAAGAAACCTTTTTCTTTTGGTTGAGGGTGATTCTGATACACACCCAAGAAACACCATGCGAATTGAAATAAGCCCACTCGCAGCTTATTCGTCTTCTTTCTACGCATATGGAAGCGAGAAGTCGGTCTTTTGTTATTTTGGTCTCATTCCATACACTTTGCGATTTCTGGGTAAATGTCCATTAGCACCAAAGAACACGACTTTGAAATACGCAAAATACAAGATCCTTCTTTCTATGTAGATGGAACCCAAAACAACCTGTTTTACTTTTCTTAGGCTTTTGACACTTCGCTTTGCTATTTGTGGGTGAATGAACACCAAAAGAGCAATTTAAGCTTATTCGCCCTTTCTATTGAGATCGAACAAAAACACCTATGTGTGATTTGGGCTGATAACAAATATTTCACTCTGCAATTTTTGGTTGAATGTGCATTCTAACCCCAAAAACACCAATTTGAAATAAGCCCAATCAGAGCGTTATCACTTTCTTTTTATGTAGATGGAAGCCAAAAGACCTTTTTGCTTTGGTTGGGGGTGATTCTGATACACACCCAAGAAACACCATGCAAATTGAAATAAGCTCACTCGCAGCTTATTCGTCTTCTTTCTACGCATATGGAAGCTTGATTTGGGCTGAAAAGAAACATTTCACTCTGCGATTTTTGGTTGAATGTGCATTCTAACCCCTGAAACACCTATTTGAAATAAGCCCAATCAGAGCGTTATCATCTTTTTATGTAGATGGAACCCAAGAAACCTTTTTCTTTTGGTTGAGGGTGATTCTGATACACACCCAAGAAACACCATGCAAATTGAAATAAGCCCACTCGCAGCTTATTCGTCTTCTTTCTACGCATATGGAAGTGAGAAGACGGTCTTTTGTTATTTTGGTCTCATTACATACACTTTGCGATTTCTGGGTAAATGTCCATTAGCACCAAAGAACACGATTTTGAAATAAGCGAAATCCAAGATCCTTCTTTCTATGTAGATGGAACCCAAAACAACCTGTTTTACTTTTCTTATGCTTATGACACTTCGCTTTGCTATTTTTGGGTGAATGAACAACAAAAGAGCAATTTATGCTTATTCGCCCTCTTTCTATTGAGATGGAACCAAAACACCTATGCTTGATTTGGGCTGAAAAGAAACATTTCACTCTGCGATTTTTGGTTGAATGTGCATTCTAACCCCAAAAACACCAATTTGAAATAAGCCCAATCAGAGCGTTATCACTTTCTTTTTATGTAGATGGAAGCCAAAAGACCTTTTTGCTTTGGTTGGGGGTGATTTTGGTGCACACCCAAAAAACACGATGTGAATTGAAATATGCCTAATCACAGCTTATTCGTCTTCTTTCTACGCTATGGAAGCGGAAAGATGGTGTTTTATTATTTTGGTCTCATTACATACACTTTACGATTTCTGGGTCAATGTGCATTAACACCTGTCAGGGGCTCAGGAGCAGAGACACAGGGGAGAGAGGAAACGGAGAGCGAAGGGGAGGAATTTGAGGGCAGCGTAGGGGAGTATGACAGTGGCCCGAGAGATTCCATGAGATTCTCCAGTGATTCAGAAGATTCCCAGAGGGGGGCGCCGATGGCCAGGGCAAGGGGGGTCCCAGGGGGGACACACCAGAAACAAGGGGCCAGCGGGGACTCCCAAAGCAGCAGTTGGAGATCAGGGCCAGCTTCCCCACCAGAGCGGAGTGGGGGGGAAGAGTCCTACGAATCAGGGCCAGCGTCTCCTCCAGTAGGGAGAGAGGTTGAGTCAAGGCTGGCCACGCCTCTATCGCAGAGTGAGGGAACGGAGGGGAAGTCAGGTCCAGCTACCCCCCCCCGAGGGGGGAAGCAGTGACAGGAGCAGTGAAACGGTCAGAAGGAAGGTTGCCGGCTGGGCGCGCGTGCGCGCCACGTTCAAATGTACAGGCGCGCGGGACAGCAGAAAACCCGGATTGGGAACCAGGTCCTAAAGCCCGCCGGAGGCAGGGGGAAGACTCAGGGGACTCAGCGTCAGAAGAGTCTAGAAAGGGCAAGACCCCAGTGGACAGGAGGACCCAGAGGAGGAAAGAGCAAAGGAAGAGGTGGAGCAAGGCTAGAGTCTTAAACTGGTGTCTGGGGGGAGGAGATTCAGACGGAGCTTCAGCGGTCTAGAGTTGAGACGTAGAGCTGCGCGCCACGGCTTTGAAATCGAAACTGAACTTCAATAAAGACTTTTGTATATAACAAGAACTGGCGTTGGTCCTTTGTGAGCTGGGACCTTGGGCAGCTCTGACACTATGCTTTATTTGGGCTGATAACATATATTTCACTTTGTGGTTTCTGGGTGAATGTGCATTCTAACACCAAAAGCAACAATAGGAAATAAGCCCAATCAGAGCTTATTCGTCTTCTTTCTATGTAAATGGAAGCGAGAATACGGTGTTTTGTTATTTTGGTCATTACATACACTCTGCGATTTCTGGGTCAATGTGCATTTACACCAAAGAACATGACTTGAAATACGCGACATCCAAGATCCTTCTTTCTGTGTAGATGGAACCCAAAACAACCACTTTTGCCTTGTTTAAACATTACACTTCGCTTTGCTATTAGTGGGTGAATGAACAACGAAAGAAAAATCATAGCTTATTCGTCCTCTTTTCTATTGGATTGGAACCAAAATACCTATGCTTTATTTGGGCTGATAATGTATATTTCATTTTGTGATTTTGGGGTGAATGTGCATTCTAACCCCAAAAGCAACAATTTGAAATAAGCCCAATCAAAGCTTTATCATCTTCCTTTTATGTAGATAGAACCCAAAACACCTTTTTGCTTGGGTTGGGGGCGATTTTGGTGCACACCCAAAAAACACCATGCGAATTGAAATAAGCTCAGTCAGATCTTATTCGTCTTCTTTCTATGCATATGGAAGCGAAAAGATGGTGTTTTGTTATTTTGGTCTCATTACATACACTCTGCGATTTCTGGGTCAATGTGCATTTACACCAAAGAACACGAAATACGCGACATCCAAGATCCTTCTTTCTGTGTAGATGGAACCCAAAACAACCACTTTTGCCTTGTTTAGACATTACACTTCGCTTTGCTATTTGTGGGTGAATGAACACCGAAAGCACAATCAAAGCTTATTCGCCCTCTTTTCTATTGGATTGGAACCAATATACCTATGCTTTATTTGGGCTGATAGCAAACATTTCACTCTGCGATTTTTGGGTGAATGTGCATTCTAACCCGAAAAACCGCAATTTCAAATAAGCCCAATCAGAGCTTTATCATCTTCTTTTTACGCAGATGGAACCCAAAAGACGTTTTTGATTTCATTAGGGGTGATTCTGGTGCATACCCAAAAAACACCATGCGAATTGAAATAAGCCCAATCAATGTTGATTCGTCTTTTTTCTATCCATATGGAAGCGAAAAGACGGTGTTTTGTTATTTTGGTCTCATTACATACACTGTGCGATTTCTGGGTCAATGTGCATTTTCACCAAAGAACACGACTTGAAATACGCGACATCCAAGATCCTTCTTTCTGTGTAGATGGAACCCAAAACAACCACTTTTGCCTTGTTTAGACATTACACTTCGCTTTGCTATTTGTGGGTGAATGAACAACGAAAGAAAAATCAAAGCTTATTCGTCCTCTTTTCTATTGGATTGGAACCAAAATAACTATGCTTTATTTGCGATGATAACATACTGTCAGGGGCTCAGGAGCAGAGGCACAGGGGAGAGAGGAAATGGAGAGCGAAGGGGAGGAATCTGAGGGCAGCGTAGGGGAGTATGACAGTGGCCCGAGAGATTCCATGAGCTTCTCCAGCGATTCAGAAGATTCCCAGAGGGGGGCGCCGATGGCCAGGGCAAAGGGGGTCCCAGGGGGGACACACCAGAAGCAAGGGGCCAGCGGGGACTCCCAAAGCAGCAGCGGAAGATCAGGACCAGTTCCCCCACCAGAGCATAGTGGGGGGGAAGAGTCCCATGTATCAGGGCCAGCGTCTCCTCCAGTAGGGAGAGAAGATGAGTCAGGGCTGACCATGCCTCTATCGGAGAGTGAGGGAACGGAGGGGAAGTCAGGTCCAGCTAGCCCCCCCGAAGGGGGAAGCAGTGACAGGAGCAGTGTAACGGTCAGGAGGAAGGTTGCCAGCTGGGCGCGCGGGACAGCAAAAAACCCAGATTGGGAACCAGGTCCTAAAGCCCGCCGGAGGCAGGGGGAAGACTCAGGGGACTCAGCGTCAGAAGAGTCTAGAAAGGGCAAGACCCCAGTGGACAGGCGGACCCAGAGGAGGAAAGAGCAGAGGAAGAGGTGGAGCAAGGCTAGAGACTTAAACTGGTGTCTGGGGGGAGGAGACTCAGACGGAGCTTCAGCGGTCTAGAGTTGAGACGTAGAGCTGCGCGCCACGGCTTTGAAATCGAAACTGAACTTCAATAAAGACTTTTGTATATAACAAGGAACTGGCTTGCTCCTTTGTGAGCTGGGACCTCGGGCAGCTCTGACAGTAAGCTCCGTCTCTAAAAATTGAACCCTCGCAGCGTGAGTTCGCGCAGCAAGGGGCAAAACTTGGTGTTTTGCGAGCTCACGAAGATAGGCAAAGATGACTACAGAGGAGAAGGTGAAATACCTGCAAGAAGCAGTCACGAGGCTTTGCACAGAAATAGCAGCATCCAGAAAGAGAGAGGAAGAAGCAGTAGCGCTCTGCCGGGATCTGCAAACCAGGTGGGAACGTTTGGGCGAAGGGGGGCTGCCAGGACCCAAGCTGGAGGGAGTTGGCCTTGGGAAGAGGGGGGGCAGCATAGTAGCCCACTTCGATGGGAACCTGCAGCAGTATCCTAACTTCAGAGCAGACATAGTTTTCGCGCTCAATTTGCTTCGGAAAGACTTTAGAGATGAGGAGGAGAAAGTAGGCTTCATAATAACTCATCTGCATGGGGAAGCTAAATCGTGGCTGCGCAATTTATGGCGCGAAAATGACCCCGCCCTCCAAGATTCAAAGGCCTTTATCAAGGCTATGGACGAGTGTTTAATTTTTTTTTTTAATAATTTTTATTAATTTTACAGCTTAAACAACATAAACAAACACAACAACAAACACAACATAATATGACTTCCCCATACCTCCCCTTCACTGCATCCTTATTTTAAAATTTTTTAGCAATCCTTCATCCAATTTTTATGGACGAGTGTTTTAAATCGACGGTAGATGTGGATGTGGCCAGGAGGGAAATGCATGGGCTGAAGCAGGGCAAAGCCACTGTGAGACAATATCACTCCCGCTTTTTTGCGTTAGTGAATGTGCTGGGCTGGGAGAAGGACTCTGCTGGCGTCCGGGATCTGTTCTGGGAGGGGCTGAATGGGGCTGTGAAAGATGAGCTGGCGAGAGGGGAAAGACCCAACAGCACCACATAAGTCGTCCAAAGAGCGCTGGCGATAGGGGTGTGCCTGGAAGAACGCCCTAGGAGCAGGGATGAGGGACGTATGGCACGCACACCAGCCAGAACAACTCCCTTCCTACGCAGAGAGACAGCGCGCGCGCAGTCCATGCCTCCAATGGGGGGGGGAGAAGAGCCGATGGAGATAGGTGGTGCCAGGGCTCAGACAGCAACCAGAGCCCAAACACCAGGAGCAGTCAAGGCGAAGGCTCCTAGAGGGAGCAGGAAGTGTTATATCTGCGACAGTGCACAGCACATGGCCAAAGAGTGTCCCCAGAGGCTCCAGAGGCACACTGCAGCATCAGCAACAGTAAGGGGAGCAGTTCAGCAGGGGGAACAGCTGCAGGGAAACGACGAAGTCTGGTTGGAGGCAGAGGCACTGGGGCCCAGCCAGGCGAGTCAGTGAAGCAGCCCCCAGAGATTTTACAGCCCACAGACCCCCCTCCCGCCCAAACCAGTGGTGCAACTCACCGCATCGCTCCAGCTCCCCAATGGACTCACCATGGAAGTCCCTATTACCATTGACTGTGGTAGTAATGCAGACTTTGTAGGAGTGGATTTCATCAAGCAACATCGCATAGCGCTCCTACCAGCCACGATGCCCCTAAACGTCATCACGGTCGATGGCAGAGAGCTACTGGGAGGACAGGTGGTACAGCAAACACCGCCAATGGTAATGCAAATTGGAAATCACTGTGAAGTCATCAGCTTCAACGTCACCCACCTGTCAGACACACCCATAGTGTTGGGCATGAGTTGGCTGGATAGGCACAGCCCGGCATTAGCATGGTACCAGCGTCAATTGACCTTCTGCTCCTCCTACTGCGCAGAACACTGCATCCTGACCAGCCAGGAAGATGAAGGGCAAGAGGATGAACTACAGCTACACTTAGGCATGGTGCAAGCGGTACCCAACAAGTACAAGGCGTTTTTGGAGGTCTTCTGCGAGAAGGAGGCGGACAAGCTACCTCCCCACAGGCCCTACGACTGCAAGATTGACCTCCTGCCGGGGGCGACGCCGACTGGGAAACTGTATTCCATGTCTGAAGACGAACTGCAAGAACTCAGGGAGTTCATAGATCACAACTTGAAGCGGGGATTTATCCAAGAGTCCAAAGCAGTGGGGGGCAGTCCCGTGTTTTTCGTGAAGAAGAAAGACACGCCCCAACGGAGGCTTGTAGTTGATTACAGAATCATCAATTCCAGGACAAAGCCCACGGCATTCCCCATGCCCAAGATCGACGACCTGCTTGCGACGGTGAGGAAGGGACGCATCTTCACCAAGTTGGATCTACGAGGGGCGTACAACCTTATACGCATGCGGGAGGGCGATGAGTGGAAGACGGCCATGTTTACGCCTTTAGGCACCTATGAATATCGAGTTATGCCGTTTGGTTTGCAAAATGGCTCCCATTGTTTCCAAGCCTTCATGCACCACGTGTTAGCGGGACTCCTCTACAAGAAGTGCGTCTGCTTCCTAGACGACATCCTGATCTTCTTGGAATCGCAGGAGGCTCACGAGAGAGACGTCAAGGAGGTCCTGCAGAGACTACGGGAGCACAGACTTTACGCCAAACTGGAAAAGTGCCAGTTCGACATGACGGAGGTGGATTTCCTGGGCTACAAGCTGTCCGACAAGGGACTCGCCATTGACAGCACCAAGGTCCACTCGGTGTTGGACTGGAAGAGCCCGCGCAATCGGAAGGAGGTCCAGAAGTTCGTCGGCTTCACCAACTTTTATCACAAGTTCATCAAGGGGTTTGCGATGGAGACGGCGGCCATCACGGACACCCTCAGCTCCAAGAAGAAGAAGTTCACCGGGAAGGACCAGGCGGAGCAGTCCTTTCGGAGACTCAAGCGTCTCTTCGCGTCCGAAGAACAGCTGCTACACGTAAACCCCAGCAAACCCATGAGGGTTGAAACGGACGCCTCGGACAGAGCCGTGGGGGCGGTCCTGTTGCAGCAAGATCCGCAAGGGGTCTGGAGGCCGTGCGCATTCTACTCCAGGAAACTCAGCAAGTCGGAACAGAACTACACCATCTGGGACAGGGAGTTGCTGGCCATTCATGCAGCCTTCAAGGCATGGCGGCACTTCCTCATCGGAGCCAGACATACTGTGCAGGTCCGCACGGACCATAAGAACCTGGAGTAGTGGCGCATGGCGCGGTTCCTGAACCAGAGACACATCCGCTGGGCGGAGTTCTTTGCGGATTTCGACTTCAGGATAGAATACATCCCGGGAGACAACAACGTCATGGCGGATGCGCTATCCAGGAAGCGGCACCGGTGGAGGCCAAACACATTTTCGCACCGAAAGCGTGGGCGTGCGCTTCAGCCACCGTGGACCTGGACGCGGTACGTCGCGTGCTGCAGACGGATTCGTTCGCACAATCCAAGATGGAGGAGGTGCGAAGGGGCACAACGAAGGACGACGAGTTCCAGATACACGACGGACTGCTCATCCGCAAAGGGGCCCTCTACGTGCCGGGAGACGACCTCCGCACAAAAGTACTGCAACAGTTACACGACGCGCCCAGTGCCGGGCACTTCGGCAAGGACAAGACGGCGGAATTAGTAGCCAGAGACTTTTGGTGGCCCAAGATGAGGGGAGAAGTCGCGGATTACGTCACTAGGTGTGACACATGCCAAAGGGCCAAACCAGTACACAGGCCGCCAGCGGGACTGCTGGAAACGCTACAGACGCCGCTCGAACCGTGGGAGAAAGTGGCCCTGGACTTTGTCACAGATCTGCCCAGCTCGCGAGGCAAAACAGCGGTACTCGTGGTCGTAGACCTGTTCACCAAGATGGCGCACTTCATTCCTTGTGCGAAGGTGGCCACAGCGGAACAGACCGCCAAGCTGTTCATAGACCACGTGTTCAAGGTTCACGGCTTACCGCGGTCCATCCTGTCCGTCCGGGGTCGCCAATTCATCTCGAGCTTCTGGCAGAAGCTACTCGGCATCCTGAACGTCAAGATCAACTTAGCGTCGGCACGACACCCACAGACCAACGGACAAGCGGAGAGGGTCAACGCCATCATGCAGCAGTACCTGAGATGCTACGCGAATCAACAGCCCTCGACCTGGGTGGAATACCTACCGCTAGCCGAGTTTGCCTACAACAACACGAAGCACGTGTCTACGGGGGTGACACCGTTCTTCGCCAACAACGGGCGGCATCCCAGAACCTTCCCGGGGTTAGAGACGAAGGGGGAGGGGGAGCTGCGGGGAGCAGAGGCCTTGGCAGCAGAGTTACAGGAGGTCCACGAGCAACTCCGAAGGCACTTGGAGCTAGCAAAACACGCCTACAAAATGCAGGCAGACAGGCACAGGAGAGTCGGGGAAGACATCCAGGTGGGGGACTGGGTCTGGTTAGCAGCCCAGGCAGTGCCGGCCAGAACGTTAGCTAAGAAGAAGCTCAGGCACAAGCAGCTAGGGCCTTACCAAGTTGAGGCACAAATCAATCCAGTGGCTTTCCCGTTGACACTCCCGGAGGACTCCAGAATGCACCCGGTCTTTCATAGATCAGTGCTCACACCCTACAAGGAACCCCACAGGTTTCAGGCGCCAGGGAACGCACCAGACCCACTCAGCAAATCACCAACAAGGGGGGGTCACCGAGGGCGGCGCCACTCAACGAGGTCACGGAGATTTTAGACTCGAGATGGGGGGAAGAGGGGGTTGAATATCTCCTCACCAGGGAAGGTACCCCGGCCAGCGCCAACAGGTGGGTACCGTACTATGCTGTGGAGGAGCACTACCTCAAAGACGAGTTCCATGCACTCTTCCCACACAGACCTATGCCGGCAGATTATTTCGACGACTATCTTTTCACACCCACACTTTCAGCCAGCACGTTCCAGGGGTTCTCATCAGCTGAGGAAACGGCGCCAGAAACAAGCTCCCCAGAGGAATCACTCTCGGGGTTTGTCACAAACTGCTCTTATTCGTGGGACGATCAACCGGAGGTGGGGTGGAGCAGGGAACTGCTGAGGGGGCCCTTACAGGCAGCATCCCCCGAGGCAACAGGGGGAGAGAGGGACATGGACATGTTGGGGGAGGATCCTGGGTTCGAGCACAGCTGCAGAGAGATGGAAGCAGAGGAGATTGACATCGACGAGCCCATTACGGACTGGCCGGATCCAGCCGGCCGGCTGCACACCAGGGGGGAAGAACTGTATCCTGCACTCACCCCCACAGCACTGGAGCACCCGGAACCCGCACCCGAAGAGGGGGAGGGGGAAGGGGGGGCTTTGAGGGGGATGGATGTCAGGGGCTCAGGAGCAGAGGCACAGGGGAGAGAGGAAACGAAGAGCGAAGGGGAAGAATCTGCCAAAGGAAGAGGTGGAGCAAAGCTAGAGTCTTAAACTGGTGTCTGGGGGGAGGAGATTCAGACGGAGCTTCAGCGGTCTAGAGTTTGAGACGTAGAGCTGCACGCCGTGGCTTTGAAATCGAAACTGAACTTCAATAAAGACTTTTGTATATAACAAGGAACTGGCTTGGTCCTTTGTGAGCTGGGACCTCGGGCAGCTCTGACAGTGGGTGAATGAACAACGAAAGAAAAATCATAGCTTATTCGTCCTCTTTTCTATTGGATTGGAACCAAAATACCTATGCTTTATTTGGGCTGATAATGTATATTTCACTTTGTGATTTTTCGGTGAATGTGCATTCTAACCCCAAAAGCAACAATTTGAAATAAGCCCAATCAAAGCTTTATCATCTTCCTTTTATGTAGATAGAACCCAAAACACCTTTTTGCTTGATTTGGGGGCGATTTTGGTGCACACCCAAAAACACCATGCGAATTGAAATAAGCCCAATCAATGTTGATTCGTCTTTTTTCTATGCATATGGAAGCGAAAAGACGTTGTTTTATTATTTTGGTCTCATTACATACACTCTGCGATTTCTGGGTCAATGTGCATTTACACCAAGGAACATGACTTGAAATACGTGACATCTAAGATCCTTCTTTCTGTGTAGATGGAACCCAAAACAACCACTTTTGCCTTGTTTAGACATTACACTTCGCTTTGCTATTTCTGGGTGAATGAACAACGAAAGAAAAATCAAAGCTTATTCGTCCTCTTTTCTATTGGATTGGAACCAATATACCTATGCTTTATTTGGGCTGATAGCAAACATTTCACTCTGCGATTTTTGGGTGAATGTGCATCCTAACCCGAAAAACCGCAATTTGAAATAAGCCCAATCAGAGCTTATTCATCTTCTTTCTATGCAAATGTAAGCCAAAATACCGTGTTTTGTCATTTTGGTTTCATAACATACACGATGCGATTTCTGGGTCAATGTGCATTTACACCAAAGAACACGACTTGAAATACGCGAATACTTGAAAGCGCAAAGGCAGGTAATCTCTAAGGACGGGAGACTACCAAAGACTTTTTTTGAAATGACTGACACCATGGACTTGATTGATATATGGAGAACAAGGAACCCTCTGGAAAGAGAGGGGACCTTCTTCTCTGATGCAAAAATGACATGGACAAGGATTGATCAAATTTGGATATCCAGTAATCTGGCACCAAGAATTAAAAAAACAGAAATCTGCCCAAAAACCTGCTCCAACCACAACGCAGTGAAGATGGAAATGAAATTAACAACAGCTGGAACCTTTAGATGGAGAATGAATGACACCCTATTTAGAGATGAGGAAATTTACAAAAAGGCCCAAAAGACATTGAAAGACTACTTCGAGATAAACATGAGAACAGATATAGAAAAAAGAATAATATGGGATGCAAGTAAGGCCGTGATGCGTGGTTTCCTAATTCAGCAAAATTCTATAAAGAAGAAAAAACAAAATGAGAGGAAGGAAAAAATCTTGAAACAAATGAAAGAAGGAGAGAAGAAATTGAGATCCAATCCAAAGTCCCAGGAGATTTTAAGAGAAATAAAGTATTACCAGACCCAATATATGGAACTGATGAATCAAGAAATAGAATGGAAAATTAAACAAATGAGGCAAAAGACTTTTGAATTGGCAGATAAATGTGGGAAACTGCTGTCATGGCAACTGAAAAAGAGACAGAAATTGAACACCGTGACATCTCTTGAGGTAGATGGGAAAACTATCAACAAACCAAATGAGATAAGCAATTGTTTTCAAAACTTTTTCAAGAAATTGTATGCACAAGCGCCAAAAAATGAACAAGAAATAGAGGATTTTATTTAAAAATATGGACTACAAAAGATTTCAGAACAAAACAAAAGGATTTTAAATGAGAAAGTTTCTGATCAAGAAATTGAGGGTGCCATTCAGAATATGCAACTGGGAAAATCACCAGGACCAGATGGACTGACTGCAAGATATTATAAAGCACTGAAGGAATGGTTAATACAACCATTGAAAGAAGTTTGCAACCAAATCATGGAGGGGAAAAAGGCTCCCGAATCGTGGAAAGAAGCATTTATTTCACTTATACCGAAATCAGAGACTGGGAAACATCAAGTTAAGAACTACCGCCCTATATCACTATTGAATGTGGATTATAAAATTTTTGCAGACATTTTAGCAAAAAGATTTAAGAAAGTGTTGTTATTTTTTTTTTAATAAAATTTTTATTGGTTTTACAGAATACAGAAATACAAAGAAAAACAAATAAAGACAGACAAAGAAAGAAGTAAATATTTCAAATTTCCATATTCCCTTATATCTGAACTTCCCCACATCTTCCAGACTCTGCATTATTTATAATACAAACTTCAGCAATTTATTATCTTATTTCGTGACTTATTGTATCTTTCAATTTATCATGTTTCCAAGAAAGTGTTGTTAGAGGAGATTCATAAGGACCAAACAGGCTTTCTCCCAGGGAGACATATGTCAGACAATGTGAGGAACATTATAGACATTTTGGAGCTGTTGGAGGTGGACATTAACAGAAAAGCAGTTCTGATTTTTGTGGATGCGGAGAAAGCCTTTGACAATATTTGTTGGAGTTTTATGAAGAAGAATCTCCAAGGGATGGGGGTAGGCCAAGGTTTTGAAAACGGTATAGGTGCAATATATTCTGAACAAAAAGCTAAACTAATTGTGAATGGAGTGGTGATGGATGAGATACCAGTTGAAAAAGGGACACGACAGGGATGCCCAATATCCCCTCTATTGTTTATATCGGTCCTGGAGGTTTTGTTAAATATGATTAGAAGGGACCAGTTGGTTGAAGGAATACAGGTCGGAGCTAAACACTATAAGTTAAGGGCTTTTGCAGATGATTTGGTCTTAACTTTGCAACAACCAGAAGCCAGTACTAAAAGAGTATTAGAACTGATTGAAATATTTGGTCAAGTAGCAGGTTTTAAATTAAATAAACAGAAAACAAAGGTGCTGGGAAAAAATCTAACAATGGAGGAAAAAGATAGTTTTCAAAATGAAACTGGTTTGGAAATAACAAAAAAAGTGAAATATCTGGGGGTTAATCTAACATCTAAGAATGTGAACTTGTTTAAAGACAACTATGAAAAATGTTGGTCGGAAGTGAAGAAAGATCTTGACATATGGTCTAGGCTGAGACTTTCCTTGTTAGGCCGAATTGCTGTTATAAAGATGAATGTATTGCCGAGAATGTTGTTTTTGTTTCAGACATTACAGATCCTGGACAAGGTGGACTGGTTCAAGAAGTGGCAGAAAGAACTATCCAAATTTGTCTGGCAGGGCAAAAAGCCCAGAATTAAGTTTAAGATATTAACTGATGCAAAAGATAGGGGGGGTTTGCCCTGCCGGACTTAAGACTTTACTATGAAGCAGCAGCTTTCTGCTGGTTGAAGCAATGGCTACTTCTTGAGGATACAGACATTTTGGACCTGGAAGGGTATGATAATAATTTCGGCTGGCATGCATATTTATGGTATGACAAGGCAAAGGTCTATAAAGGTTTTAAAAATCATATTGTCAGGAAAGCTTTGTATAATGTTTGGAATCGATATAAGGATTTGTTGGAAAGTAAAACCCCCAGATGGCTGTCACCAATGGAAGCTAGAGCGGTGAAAAAACTTAATATGGACTCTAATTGGCCAAAATATTGTGAAATTATAGAATATGATGGTGAAAAGGTTAAATTACAGAGCTTTGAGAAACTAAAATCCAAGGTTCGAGACTGGTTACATTATCATCAGATAAATGAGACTTTTAAGCAGGACAGGAAACTAGGATTTCAGAAGGAGAGGTCAAAATTGGAAACAGAACTGTTAGAGACCAATACTAAGAATCTGTCTAAAATGTATAACTTGTTGCTGAAATGGAATACACAGGATGAAACGGTTAAATCAGCTATGATCAAATGGGCACAAGACTTAGGTCACGATATTATGTTTGCTGACTGGGAACAGTTATGGACCACAGGTCTTAAATTTACGGCATGTAGTGCCTTGAAAGAAAACATAATGAAAATGATCTATAGGTGGTACATGACCCCAGTCAAGCTTGCAAAGATATATCATTTGCCCAATAATAAATGTTGGAAATGTAACGAATGTGAAGGAACTTTCTATCACCTTTGGTGGACCTGCCCAAAGATTAAGGCCTACTGGGAAATGATCTATAATGAAATTAAGAAAATCCTAAAGTGGACATTTGCAAAGAAACCAGAGGCTTTTCTCTTGGGCATGGTCGGCCAATTGGTACCAAAGAAAGATAGGATATTTTTTATGTATGCAACTACAGCAGCAAGAATCTTTTTGGCAAAGTATTGGAAGATGCAAGAACTACCTACTCTGGAAGAATGGCAGACGAAGGTGACTGAATTTATGGGACTGGCAGAGATGACTGGCAGAATCCGTGACCAGAGGAGAGAGACAGTGGAGGAGGACTGGGAAAAATTTAAAATATATCTTAAGAACTGTTGTAAAATTTCAGACTGATAAAATGTCAAGGGGTAAGAAACAGAGAATTACAGCTGTAAATGTCTAAGCTAAGAAAATCTAAGGGAAGTTAAATTTAAAAATGGAATGAAGGATTGCTAAAAAAATTGTGAACAAGGGTGCAGTGAAGGGGAGGGATGGGGAAGTCATGTGTTATTTGTGTATGTTGTGTTTTTTGTTTGTGTTGTGAAAATTAATAAAAATTATTGTAAAAAAAAAAAAAAGAAATACGCGAAATCCAAGATTCTTCTTTCTGTGTAGATGGAACCCAAAAAAATCCACTTTTGCCTTGTTTAGACATTACAATTCGCTTTGCTATTTTTTTTTTAATACTTTTTTATTTGAGCTTTAAATAATACACATGTCTATATAAATATACATTGTACAAATCATCATATCACTGAACGTATAAACATACATATAAATAAATTATTGTTCATTTTTTCTTTTTTACAAAAGAGGAAAGAAAAAAAAGGATCAAAAAACAAAAATTTCTTATCATAAAAAAAAAAAAACCCTTTGGACTTTGGACTTCCCTCCACCCTATTGGTAAGTATCAAATAATCCTACATTCACATATTTTCTCTTAATCTTAAATATTAGACATTCTCTGTTAGAGTTAATCCAGGCCCACCAGTGTCTTCTACTATTTATTTTCAATATATTTCCAGTATTTACTCCAATTTTTATGAAACTTTTGCTCATCTTGGTCTCGTATTCTACCCGTTAATCTAGCAAGTTTGGCGTATTCCACCATTTTAATCTGCCAATCACTTATACTAGGTATGGTTTCCTGTCAGGGCTGCCTCTAGGTCCCAGCTCACAGAGGACCAACGCCAGGCTGATATTATGTACAAAAGTCTTTATTGAAGTATAATTTCCATTTTAAAGCCAGAGCGTGCAACCCTACGTCTAGACTCTAGATCGGCGAAGTCCTATCTGAATCACTTCCCCTTCCGCACCAGTTTAAGATCCTAGCCCTGCTCCACCTTCTGCGCTGCTCTCTCCTCCTCTGGGTCCTCCTGCCCTCTGGGGCATTGCCCTTCCTGGACTCTTCCGACGCTGAGTCGCTTAGCTCCTCCCCTTGCCTCCGGCGTGCTTTAGGACCCGGTTCCCAATCCTCACTCTCTGCTGTCCCGCGCTCCTGTACATTTGAACTTGCTTCTCGCGCCAACCCAGTGACCTTTCTCCTAACCGTTACACTACTTCTATCACTGCTTCCCTCTTCCGTGACACTGGCCGGATCTGACCTCCCCTCCGTTGTACGACTCTCCGAGGGAGGCGTGGTCAGCTCTGCCTCGTCTTCTCTCCCTGGTGGGGGAAGTACTGGTCCCGATGCCTGGGACCCTTCCCCCCCACTCTGCTCTGGTGGGGAAGCTGGTCCTGATTTCCAACTACTACTCTGGGAGTCCCTGCTCCCCCCTTGCTCCTGGGGCGTTCCCCTTGGGACCCCCCTACCCCTGGCCACTGGCGCTCCCTTCTGTGAATCTTCTGATTCGCTGGAGAGGCTCATGGAATCCCTCGGACCACTGTCTCCTCCTACACTGCCCTCGGATTCCTCCCCCTCGCTCTCCATCTCCCATCTTCCCTGTGCCTCTGCTCCTGAGCCCCTGACATCCATCCCCCCCTCGAAGCCCCCCTTCCCCCCTCCCCTTCTCCCGGAGTGGGTTCTGGGTGCTCCAATGTCGTGGGGGTGAGTGCGGGGTACAGTTCTTCCCCCGTGGCGTGCCGCCAGCCGGATAAGTCCGGGAAGTCCTCCATGGTCTCGTCAACAGCGATCTCCTCTGCTTCCATCTCTTGGGAGGTGTGCTCGAAACCTGGATCTACCCCCAACTCGCCCGTGACCCCCTCTTCCCCTGTCGCTTGGGGTGACACTGCGTGCCATGGTCCTCTCAGCAGATCTCTGCGCCAGCCCACCTCAGGCTGATCCTCCCACCAATAAGATCCTCCTGTGCCAAACCCTGAGAGGGACCCCTCTGGGGAGCTGGTCTCCGGTGACGCCTCTTCAGCTGAAGAGAAACCCTGAAACGTGCTGGCTGAGAGTGTGGGTGTGAAAAGATATTCGTCGAAATAATCTGCCGGCATGGGTCTGTGCGGGAAAAGTGTATGGAATTCGTCCTTGAGCCATTGCTCCTCCACTGTATAGTCCGGTACCCACCTGTTGGCGCTGGCTGGGGTGTCTTCCCTGGCGAGGAGATATTCAATCCCTTCCTCCCCCCATCTCGAGTCTAAAATCTCTGTGGCCTCGTTGATCGGCTCTGCCCTCGGCGGCCCCCCCTGTGTGGGTGCGTCTCTGAGCGGGCTGGGGGCAGTCCCTGGTGCCTGGAACCTGTGAGGTGCCTTGTAGGGCGTGAGCACCGATCTATGAAAGACCGGATGCATTCTGGATCCCTCCGGGAGTGTCAACCGGAAGGCCACTGGGTTGATCTGTGCCTCGACTTGGTAAGGGCCTAGCTGCTTGTGTCCGAGCTTCTTTTTAGCTAACGATCTGGCCGGCACTGCCTGGGCTGCTAACCAGACCCAGTCCCCCACCCGGATGTCCTCCCCAACTCTCCTGTGTCGGTCTGCCTGCATTTTGTAAGCGTGTTTAGCTAGCTCCAACTGCCTTTGGAGCTGTTCGTGGACCTCCTGTAACTCCGCTGCCAAGTTCTCAGCTCCCTGCGGTTCCCCCTCCCCCACTTTCTCTAAACCCGGGAAGGTCCTGGGATGCCGCCCATTGTTGTCGAAAAACGGTGTCACCCCCGTGGACACGTGTTTCGTGTTGTTGTAGGCAAACTCGGCCAGCGGCAGATAGTCCACCCAGGTCGAGGGCTGCTGGTTCGCGTAGCATCTCAGGTACTGCTGCATGATGGCGTTGACCCTCTCCGCTTGTCCGTTGGTCTGCGGGTGTCTCGCCGACGATAGGTTGACCTTGACGTTCAGGATGCCCATCAGTTTCTGCCAGAAACTCGAGATGAACTGGCGCCCCCGGTCAGACAGGATAGACTGTGGTAGGCCGTGCACCTTGAACACGTGGTCTATGAACATCTTGGCTGTCTGTTCCGCTGTGGCCACCTTTGCGCAAGGAATGAAGTGGGCCATCTTGGTGAACAAGTCTACTACCACGAGTACCGCTGTCTTGCCTCGCGAGCTGGGCAGATCTGTGACAAAGTCCAGGGCCACTTTCTCCCACGGCTCGAGGGGCGTCTGTAGCGGTTCCAGCAATCCCGCCGGCGGCTTGTGTACTGGTTTGGCCCTTTGGCATGTGTCGCACCTCGTGACCTAATCCGCGACTTCTCCCCTCATCTTGGGCCACCAAAAGTCTCTGGCTACTAGTTCCACTGTCTTCTCTTTGCCGAAGTGCCCAGCGCTGGGTGCGTCGTGTAACTGCTGCAGTACCTTCGCGCGGAGGTCGTCTCCCGGCACGTAGAGGGCCCCTTTGCGGATGAGCAGTCCGTCGCGTATCTGAAACTCGTCGTCCTTCGCCTTGCCGCTTCGCACCTCCTCCATCTTGGATCGTGCAAAGGAGTCTGTCTGCAGCGCGCGACGTACTGCGTCCAGGTCCACCGTGGCTGAGGCGCATGCCCACGCTTTCGGTGCGAAAATGTGCTTGGCTGCCGCCGGTGCCTCTGCCTCGAGATACTGCGGCTTCCTGGACAGCGCATCCGCCATGATGTTGCTGTCTCCTGGGATGTATTCTATTCTGAAGTCGAAATCTGCAAAGAACTCCGCCCATCGGATGTGTCTCTGGTTTAGGAACCGCATCGTGCGGCAGTACTCCAGGTTCTTGTGGTCCGTGCGAACTTGCACTGTGTGTTTGGCTCCGATGAGGAAGTGCCGCCACGCCTTGAAGGCTGCATGAATGGCCAGCAGCTCCCTGTCCCAGATGGTGTAGTTCTGCTCCGACTTGCTGAGTTTCCTGGAGTAGAAAGCGCACGGCCTCCAGTCACCTTGCGGGTCTCGCTGCAACAGGACTGCCCCCACGGCTCTGTCGGAGGCGTCCGTCTCAACCCTCATGGGTTTGCTGGGGTTCACATGTAGCAGTTCTTCTTCGGATGCGAAGAGCCGCTTGAGCTCCTGAAAGGACTGCTCCGCCTGCTCCGTCCAGATGAACTTCTTCTTCTTGGAGCTGAGGGTGTCTGTGATGGCCGCCGTTTGCTTCGCGAAACCTTTGATAAACTTGCGATAGAAGTTGGCGAAGCCGACAAACTTTTGGACCTCGTTCCGATTGCGCGGGCTCTTCCAGTCCAGCACCGAGCGGACCTTGGCACTGTCCATGGCGAGTCCCCTGTCGGACAGCTTGTAGCCCAGGAAATCCACCTCCGTCATGTCGAACTGGCACTTCTCCAGTTTGGCGTAAAGTCTGTGCTCCCATAGTCTCTGCAGGACTTCCTTGACATCTCTCTCGTGAGCCTCCTGCGATTCCGAGAAGATCAGAATTTCGTCCAGGAAGCAGACGCACTTCTTGTAGAGGAGCCCCGCCAACACGTGATGCATGAAGGCTTGGAAGCAGTGGGAGCCATTTTGCAAGCCAAATGGCATAACTCTGTATTCATAGGTGCCCAACGGCGTAAACATGGCCGTCTTCCACTCGTCGCCCTCCCTCATGCGTATAAGGTTGTACGCCCCTCGCAGATCCAACTTGGTGAAGATGCGACCCTTCCGCACCGTCGCCAGCAGGTCGTCGATCTGGGGCATGGGGAACGCCGTGGGCTTCGTCCTCGAGTTTATGACCCTGTAATCAACTACAAGCCTCTTTTGGGGCGTGTCTTTTTTCTTCACAAAAAACACGGGGCTGCCCCCCACTGCTTTGGACTCCCGGATAAATCCCCGCTTCAAGTTGAGGTTTATGAACTCCCTGAGTTCCTGCAGTTCATCTTCAGACATGGAATACAGTTTTCCCGTCGGCAGCGTCGCCCCCGGCAGGAGGTCAATCTTGCAGTCGTATGGTCTGTGGGGGGGGGGGGTAGCTTGTCCGCCTCCTTCTCGCAGAAAACCTCCAAAAAGTCTCTGTACTTGTCGGGTACCGCTTGCAGCATGCCCAAGTGTAGCTGTAGCCCATCTTCTGGCCCCTCATCTTCCTGGGTGGGCAGTATGCAGTGTGCTGCGCAGTAGGAGGAGCTGAAAGTCAATTGGCGCTGGTACCATGCTAATGCCGGACTGTGCCGGTCCAGCCAACTCATGCCCAACACTATGGGTGTGTCTGACAGGTGTGTAACATTGAAGCTGATGACTTCGTGGTGGTTTCCAATTCGCATCACCATTGGTGGTGTTTGCTGTAGCACTTGTCCCCCCAGTAGCTCTCTGCCGTCGACTGTCACTACTTTCAGGGGCATCGTGGCCGGCAGGAGCGCTATGCTATGTTGCTTGATGAAATCCACTCCTATAAAGTCTGCATTGCTGCCAGAGTCAATGGTAATAGGGATTTCCATGGTGAGCCCATTGGGAAGCTGGAGCGCTGCGGTGAGCTGCACCACTGGTTTGGGTGGGAGGGGGTCTGTGGGCTGTAAGATCCCTGGGGACTGCTTCACTGACTCGTCTGGCTGGGCCCCAGTGCCTATGATTCCAGCCAGACTCCGTCGTTTCCCTGCTGTGGTACATTCTGCTGAACTGCTTCTGTAATCGTCACTGAGGCTGCAGTGTGCTTGTGCAGCCTCTGGGGACACTCTTTCGACATGTGCTGAGCACTGTCGCAGATGTAACACTTCCTGTTCCCTCTAGGCTTCATTGTGACTGCTCCCGGCGTTAGGGCTCTGGCTGCTGACTGAGCCTTGGCACCACCTATCTCCATCGGCTCCTCTCCCCCTCCCAGTGGAGGCGTGGATTGAGCGCGCGCTGTGTCCCTGGGAAAGAAAGGAGGTGCTCTTGCTGGCGCGCATCCCCAACGCCCTTCGTCTTTGCTCCAGGAATGTTTTTCCAGACTCACCCCAATCGTCAGCGCCCTCTGGACCACTTCTTGAGTGCTCTGGGGTCTCTCCCCCCTTGCAATTTCGTCTTTCACAGCCCCATTCAGCCCCTCCCAAAAAAGGTCCCTGACGGCAGCTGAATTTTTCTCCCATCCCAGCGCGTTGACCAATGCAAAAAAGCGTGCGTGATATTGCCTCACAGTGGCCCTCCCTTGTTTTAATCCATGTATCTCTTTCCTGGCGAGATCTACATCTATCGCTGATAGAAAACAATCGTCCATCGCCTTAAGAAAGGCATCCGCATTTTGGAGGGCTGGGTCCTTATCTCGCCACAGATTACGCAGCCACGCTTTAGCGTCTCCGTGAAGATGCGTTAATATGAAGCCTACTTTCTCCTGCTCATCTCTAAAGTCCTTCTCCAGCAACTCTAGCGCGTAAACCACGTCTGCTCTGAAGTTAGGATACTGCTGCAGATTCCCATCGAAAGGAGACACGAGGCTGCCTCCTCTCTTTCTCAGCCCAATTCCCTCTGGTCTGGTTCCCGGCGCCCCCTGTTTAGTCAACATTTCCAACCTGATTTGCAGATCCTTGCAGGCAGTAGCCGCTTCCTCTTCCCTCTTCCTAGATGCAAGAATTTCCGCGTTGAGTTGTGTCACTGCGTTTTGCAGGGCTGTTATGCGTTCTTCGGTAGTCATCTTGTCTTGCTTTCGTGAGCTTGCGAAGCACCAATCTTAGCCCCCCGCTGCGTCCACTCACGCTGCGAGGTTTTTATGAGATAGGACTTACTGTCAGGGCTGCCTCTAGGTCCCAGCTCACAGAGGACCAACGCCAGGCTGATATTATGTACAAA
The DNA here is from genome assembly GCF_964252035.2 of Podarcis erhardii. Classification (NCBI taxonomy): domain Eukaryota; kingdom Metazoa; phylum Chordata; class Lepidosauria; order Squamata; family Lacertidae; genus Podarcis; species Podarcis erhardii. Next base: position 44,424,847 of record NC_138505.1, read on the forward strand.
AGTCTTTATTGAAGTATAATTTCCATTTTAAAGCCAGAGCGTGCAACCCTACGTCTAGACTCTAGATCGGCGAAGCCCTATCTGAATCACTTCCCCTTCCGCACCAGTTTAAGATCCTAGCCCTGCTCCACCTTCTGCGCTGCTCTCTCCTCCTCTGGGTCCTCCTGCCCTCTGGGGCATTGCCCTTCCTGGACTCTTCCGACGCTGAGTCGCTTAGCTCCTCCCCTTGCCTCCGGCGTGCTTTAGGACCCGGTTCCCAATCCTCACTCTCTGCTGTCCCGCGCTCCTGTACATTTGAACTTGCTTCTCGCGCCAACCCAGTGACCTTTCTCCTAACCGTTACACTGCTTCTATCACTGCTTCCCTCTTCCGTGACACTGGCCGGATCTGACCTCCCCTCCGTTGTACGACTCTCCGAGGAAGGCGTGGTCAGCTCTGCCTCGTCTTCTCTCCCTGGTGGGGGAAGTATTGGTCCCGATGCCTGGGACCCTTCCCCCCCACTCTGCTCTGGTGGGGAAGCTGGTCCTGATTTCCAACTACTACTCTGGGAGTCCCTGCTCCCCCCTTGCTCCTGGGGCGTTCCCCTTGGGACCCCCCTACCCCTGGCCACTGGCGCTCCCTTCTGTGAATCTTCCGATTCGTTGGAGAGGCTCATGGAATCCCTCGGACCACTGTCTCCTCCTACACTGCCCTCGGATTCCTCCCCCTCGCTCTCCATCTCCCATCTTCCCTGTGCCTCTGCTCCTGAGCCCCTGACATTTCCATTTTCCAGTTTTGTGCCAGCATAGTTCTTGCGGCTGTGGTGGCATAGAGGAATATATTCTTGTCTTCTTTTTTAATCTCTTTACCCAACATTCCTAGCAGAAAGGCTTCAGGTTTTTTGGGAAAAGCATATTTAAGAATTTTTTTTAGTTCATTATATATTAGTTCCCAAAAATTTTTCACTTTATTACATAACCACCACATTTGGTAAAAATCGCCTTCTGCTTCCCCACATTTCCAGCATCTTTTGTTCTTTAACCTGTAGATTTTAGCTAGTTTCACAGGTGTAAGATGCCACCTATATATCATCTTCCACATATTTTCCCTCAGTGCCATACACGCCGTAAACTTTGTGTTATTATTCCATAATTCTAACCACCTTTCAAAATCAATGTTATAACCCACGTCTATCGCCCACTTTGTCATTGCCTCCTTCACCTCCTCGTCTTTAGTGTACCACTCCAGTAATATGTCGTAAATCCTAGACAGTGTTTTACTCTTTCCCTCTATTACCTCCACACTAAACATAGATTTTTTATCTTCAAATCCTGAATTCTTTTTGTCTTCAATTAACAAACCATTCACCTGGTGGTATTGTAGCCAACTTGTGAAAAAAGATTTTATCTGCTCGTATGGTCTAAGTTTCAAACCTTGTTCTGATTTGGTTATAAGTTCTTCATAAGTGGCATTCTTCTCTTCCATATTAGTTTTCTTAACAGTCAACACCTCTATTGGTGAAATCCACCAAGGAGTCTTCCTTTCCAAAAGATTTTTATTCCTCTCCCATACCTGGAGTATTGGACCCCTAAAAATATGGTTTAGGAAGCCCCTGTGTGCCTTCATCTTTCCGTACCACAGGTACGAGTGCCACCCGAACCTGTTGTCGAAGCCCTCCAGATCTAGTAATTCTCTGTTTTCCAATCTTATCCACTCTTTTAACCACAATAAACATGCCGCTTCATAATATAGACTCAGGTCCGGTAGGGAAAAGCCCCCTCTTTCCTTTTTATCTACTAATATTTTCATTTTAATTCGCGGTCTTTTTCCCTGCCAGATGTATCTTGCCAAGGTTCTCTGCCATTCTTGGCATTGCTTTGGACCTTTGAGTACCGGGATAGTTTGAACTAAAAACAGCATTCTGGGTAGAACGTTCATTTTTACAACTGCTATCCTTCCTAAGAAGGATAGTCTCATTCTGTCCCAAATTTCCAAATCTTTCTTAATGTTTTTCCAGGTGGTCTCATAATTATCTTTAAACAGGTTAATATTCTTAGCCGTAATCCATACCCCAAGGTATTTTACCTTTTTTGCCGTCATTATTCCCACCCTTTGCTCTAGATCTACCGTTTCTTCCTTAGTTAAATTTTTAACCAACATCTTAGTTTTGTTCTTATTAACCTTGAGTCCTGACACAGTGCCAAATTCTTCAAATTTTTGTAGAGCTTCTTTTACGCTATGCTTTGGGTCTTGAAGGGTTAGTACAATATCATCGGCAAAGGCTTTGATTTTATATTCATTCAATCCTACCTTGATTCCTTTAACTTCTGTTACACTTCGCTTTGCTATTAGTGGGTGAATGAACAACGAAAGAAAAATCATAGCTTATTCGTCCTCTTTTCTATTGGATTGGAACCAAAATACCTATGCTTTATTTGGGCTGATAATGTATATTTCATTTTGTGATTTTGGGGTGAATGTGCATTCTAACCCCAAAAGCAACAATTTGAAATCAGCCCAATCAAAGCTTTATCATCTTCCTTTTATGTAGATAGAACCCAAAACACCTTTTTGCTTGAGTTAGGGACGATTTTGGTGCACACCCAAAAAACACCATGCGAATTGAAGTAAGCGCAATCAAAGCGTATTCGTCTTCTTTCTATGCATATGGAAGCGAAAAGACGGTGTTTTGTTATTTTGGTCTCATTACATACACTTTGTGATTTCTGGGTCGATGTTGCATTAACACCTGTCAGAGCCGCCCCTAGGTCCCAGCTCACAAAGGACCAACGCCCGGCTGTAGTTAAGTGCAAAAGTCTTTATTGAAGTTCCATTGCCATTTCAAAGCCGCAGCGTGCAACTCTACGTCTTAGAGCCTAGACCGGCGAAGTCCCGTCTGAGTCTCCGCCCCTTCCACACCAGTTTAAGACTCTAGCCTTGCTCCACCTCTTCCTTAGCTCCTTCCTCCTCTGGGCCCTCCTGCCCACTGGGGTTTCATCCTTTCTGGACTCTTCTGACGCTGACCCCCCTGATTCTTGCCCCTCCTTCCGGCGGGCTTTAGGACCTGGTTCCCTATCCGGGCTACCTGCTGTGCCGCTCGCCTGTACATTTGAACTTGGCGCGCGCGCCCAGCCGGCAACCTTCCTCTTGACCGTTCCCTCGCTCTCCGATGGAGGCGTGGTCAATCCTGACTCATCTTCTCTCGCTGGTGGTGAATACGTTGGCCCTGATACCTGGGACTCCTCCCCCCCACTACGCTCTGGTGGGGAAGCTGGTCCTGATTTCCAACTGCTGCTCTGGGAGTCCCCGCTGGCCCCTTGCTTCTGGGGTGTCCCCCTTGGGGCCCGCCTTGCCCTGGCCATCGGCGCCCCCTTCTGTGAATCTTCCGATTCGCTGGAGAGGCTCATGGAATCTCTCGGGCTGCTGTCATCTTCTCCTACGCTGCCCTCGGATTGCTCCCCCTCGCTCTCCATCTCCTCCCCTCCCTGCGCTCCCGCTGCGTCCCTGACAACACCAAAGATCACAACTTGAAATAAGTGACATCCAAGATTCCTCTTTCTATGTAGATGGAACCCAAAACAACCACTTTTGCCTTGTTTAGACATTACACTTCGCTTTGCTATTTGTGGGTGAATGAACAATGAAAGAAAAATCAAAGCTTATTTGTCCTCTTTTCTATTGGACTGGAACCAAAATACCTACGCTTTATTTGGGCTGATAACGTATATTTCACTTTGTGATTTTTGGGTGAATGTGCATTCTAACCCCAAAAGCAACATTTTGAAATAAGCCCAATCAAAGCTTTATCATCTTCCTTTTATGTAGATAGAACCCAAAACACCTTTTTGCTTGGGTTGGGGCGATTTTGCTGCACACCCAAAAAACACCATGAGAATTGAAATAAGCCCAATAAGATCTTATTCGTCTTCTTTCTATGCATATGGAAGCGAAAAGACTGTGTTTTGTTATTTTGTTCTCATTACATACACTCTGCGATTTCTGGGTGAATGTGCATTTACACCAAAGAACACGACTTGAAATACGCGACATCCAAGATTCTTCTTTCTGTGTATCCCAAAACAACCACTTTTGCCTTGTTTAGACATTACACTTCGCTTTGCTATTTGTGGGTGAATGAACAACGAAAGAAAAATCAAAGCTTATTCGTCCTCTTTTCTATTGGATTGGAACCAAAATACCTATGCTTTATTTGGGCTGATAGCAAACATTTCACTCTGCGAATTTTGGGTGAATGTTCATTCTAACCCGAAAAACCGCAATTTGAAATCAGCCCAATCAGAGCTTTATCATCTTCTTTTTACGCAGATGGAACCCAAAACACCTTTTTGATTTGGTTAGGGACGATTCTGGTGCACACCCAAAAAACACCATGCTAATTGAAATAAGCCCAATCAAAGCTTATTTGTTTTCTTTCTATGCATATGGAAGCGAGAAAACGGTGTTTTGGTATTTTGGTCTCATTACATGCACTTTGTGATTTCTGGGTCGATGTTGCCTTAACACCAAAGAACACAACTTGATATAAGTGACATCCAATATTCCTCTTTCTATGTAGATGGAACCCAAAACAACCAGGTTCAACCAGGTTCCAACCAGGTTCCGTGGGGGGGGGGCGTGTCCAGCAGCCTTGATGCTGCAGCGTCAGCCTCTCCCCGGCCTCATTTCTCTTCGTCGTCCTGTGCGAGTGAGGAGTCATCGTAGGGAAGAGCTCAGCCACGAGGTTTGGAGTCGGGGGGGTGTTTGTGTGTGTGGAGGCTGTCTGGTTCCTGGCTTGCCTTTTTAAATTTAGGAGGCTTGCGTGCGCTCATTGCTTTACTGCTTTTAAAAACCTACGCACCCAAGTTTGCCTTGCTGTCTTGCTGTGTCCTCTTTTCTATGTAAAAACCTACATTTAACCTTTTATTTCCCCCCACTCCTGGTGCTGGATTTGTTTGGGTGTTTTTAAGTGCGAATTACCTTTCTTAAGCTGCAGCTTGTTCCTTTGCCCAGCACATGGTCACTCCACCACCAGCGAGGTCTGAGTGTGAATGCCATCTTACTATCTCCCTTGTCTCCTCACTTTCCTTCCCTGGCCTCTGCCTTTGTGGCTGTGCGTTTTATTTTAATTTTGGCCAGTGTGCATGTATGTTTTTTCCCCTCTATTGCCCTTGCCCATCCGATTGCCTGGCTGGTCTGGGTGACTGAGTGTGTTTGCCTTTGGGTTTGCCTTACATTTTAATTTGTTGGCCAGGGTGCTTGTACGTTTTCCCCCCTCCCTTGCCCTTGACTGTTCCTCTCTAATTTTAAGTCGTGTGTGTGTGTGCTGGCAGCGTGTGTTTGTGCCTGCCGTTTGTTGATTTATTACTCTTTTAGTGTGGGTTTGATTTACCCTGCCATCCATTGGTACCACTTAAATCGGGAGCCCCCTCTGAAATTTTAAATGATGCTGGGGCTTAGAATAGACTGTGCATTTAAACCTCACCCCTCTTACTTTATCTAAGCCGCCACACCTTTTCGCTTGGCGTTTGGGGGAAGAAATAAGGCAGGGCTTGGGGGGGACAATTCAGGGTTTCTGACCAGGGAACCATTCCTCAGCATTGTACATTTATATGTTTAGAACCTTTGAAGGTGTACCTTTGCCTGGTTCTTGTCATTGGCTTCACTTGCCAGTACAGGGTCCCTAAAGAAAACCGCTTTTAAACAAAACAAAACAAAACAAAACAAAACAAAACAAAACAAAACAAAACAAAACAAAACAAAACAAAACAAAACAAAACAAAACAAAACAAAACAAAACAAAACAAAACAAAACAGGTTGCGGTTTATATTTCCACTTCATTTTGGCTCACTGTAAAGGACAGCTATTTTCCTTTTCTTCTAAACTTTTCCTTGCCCGGCATGTTCATTTTACCCCCTCCTCCCCCCCAACTCCCCCCCAGGCTTTTCTTCTCCTCCCTTCACCCCTCCTCCCTCCCAGCACCCCCACCCTTTCAGAGTTCCCTTTGCTTCTGGCCTGAGTCATCACAGTTACCAGACAGGTTTTTCAACTTGCTTGCCTGCAGGCTTGATTGCTCTCTGAGTGACCAGCAGTTTGTTAGGCATTGTCTTTAAGCACCTGGCAGTTCAGCAGCTGTAGTTGCATTGTCAGCTTAACTAACCAGCAGTTTGACCATTTGCAGTCTTTTGTCTGTTTAAGCACTCTCATGGAGCTGACCTTGTGGGCAAAGATTTACTTTTCTTTGTTTGGCAAAGTTTCCTTTGTTTGGTAGACGTTTTCCCAGTAGTCAAATATTCCCCTTAAGAGCAACCTCACCCCTCCTTTTCAGAGGGCCATTGGTGTGGGCCTGGAATCTTGTTGATTTCCTTTTCTCTTAATTTGGCTGCAGCTTCTGGGCATTTCCTAGTAAGCAGTTATTTTCAATTCTGATTACTTGGTGTTGCTATGCACCTAGATTTGCCTATCATTTAAAAGGGGCAACATTTAATTGTAGGCAATTATCTTCCAATTCTGTCTGACTGCAGTTGAGGTTTCTTTGTGTATGGGTCTGTTTCTTGGAGCCAGGTGCTAACAACTAGCTGAGCGCTGCTGCTTGAACTCTTGCTGGGTTGTGATTTAATAAATATAAATAAATACAAGCGGTGCATTTAAGTGACGTATAGCTTATTCTGTATGGGACACCGTGCGTATTCCTGCATTGCAGAGGATTGAATGAGATTTTATTTATTGATTGATTTAAAAGGCTCACTGTTCTGCCGAAAAGCTGGTAGAAGGACCATCTCCTTAAGTGTATTTTTCCTACATTTTCATTTGATAGCAGTTCCTGTGTCTGTTGTTCTCTGATTGTTCTATGGTACCATCCCTCTAAATCACTAGGAGTTTTACCTGAGGAAGCAGCTCTATATAATTGATTGTGTGCATCTGCCTGAATTGTATATTGACTAACAGATACATAAATTAATAAGGAAGTAAGTTCTGAGCATACTATTGCATGGAATTTGCACAGTGTAGTTAATTCAGCTGATGTTAAGAATTTATATAGCCAAGCGTTAATAGTCAACTCAAGGAAACATTGTTTTTGGCAGCATTTTCCTTCTGCTGGGCCTCCAGCATTACCTTTTGTTTTGCAAAGTGTTAGTTAAGGGACATTTCCCTGAGAGCGATTTTCTTTGATTCCATTTGATTGCAGTATGGGGGCTGCGTTGCTCTGCTGTTCCTATTGTTTCATCACTACATGCTTGTGAGTTGCTCCTCAGGAGGCAGGTCTATCCACCTGACCCATTTGTTTGGTGTCAAATAAATTTATAGACATATACAAACAGAACAGTCAAGTGATGAATAATTATTTCATATCATCGTCACTTACGGTAGACAATTGATAGTATCGGTAATTAATTCTACTTACAGTGGTAATTGATTGAACAAATAATTGGATTAGATTCTAGTAAATAACAATAACAATAAATAATGAGAACAATAAATAAATAAATAATAGATAAATGATAATAGAATGATAATAATAATAATAATATTAAAATAAAACATTAAAATAAAGAATATTAATAATAATATATAATAAAAAATAAATAAAGAGAATAAGTGGAATGGCATCACATACCAAGATTAAATTGATTAATTAATTAAGTAAATCTAAAGATAAATATATAAATAGACAAATAAAACTAATAAAAATAAAAATAAAATTAATAATAAATAATTGACATATATTTCAGAACCCTCAGTTGCTTAGATCATGGTGACAATAATGCCAAGGTTGCAGGTTCGATCCCTGTATGGAAAACTGCATATTCCTGCATCCCAAGGGGTTGGACTAAATGACCCATGGGGTCCCACACAATTCTAGAGAGCCTGGATAGTTCAACTGGTTAGAGCATGGGGCTGATAATGCTTGGGAATCATTGTTTATTATAAGTAAAACAATCATTAATTAGTATATTTGTTCCAGAATCAATGACATGTCCCTGTACAACTGCTTGTAAGCAGTGGCTCGTGTTTGTGGCAGTAGCTTTAGCATGTTATCCATGGCGCCTAAGAGGAAGCGCCCTGCAACGGAATCAGCTCACACCTCAGGCTGCATGGGTGCCAATAGCCGTAATTCATCGGGGGTGCCACATGGACGGGATAATAACCTATTTCACACTGCCTAAATGCATTTAGATTGTTCATTGATGATTATGAGCAGCTTTTTTCCAATCAATCCCCTAACCCCATGCCCTCCACTGCTACCCCTGATATGCTCTTGGACAGTAACTGCAGCAGTGCAAACTAGGTCTCGGGCTCACTCGGCATCATCTGGTCCTCAGAACTGCATTGGGTCACCTGCGAGGAGGCCGCCGGCCTGTGTCAATAACCCTGTTGTGTCCAGTTCTTCTAGTCCTTCGCAGAATAAGCAGCCCTGGGTCCAGCTTCCAGAATTGGGCACCTCGTCAGCCGGTGAGGAGGAACAGCAGCTGGAGGGGGAACTTCAGACAGCTGAGGAGGACAAACTGTCAGGCAAAAGACGCACCAAGAAGAAGCACGTTTGTAAGAAGAGCAAATTGAAAACGGGCAACACGGAAGAAGAGTCAGAACAGCCTATGTGCCTTATGGGGGGCCGCCACCGTTAGCTATGATAAAAGTTCTGAAGGAAGGCTTCCAGGATCCCGCCTAGCACGCTGGGATCAATTTGAAAAGGGCATCTGGTTGGTGGCGGTCATCCCGTATGTTGAGAAGAAACCATTAGATTCTCATCGCATGGGTAAGCCAGACTTAAAAAGGGAGCCAAAGCGCAAGGTGTGTTGGAAATTCAATAAGGGGTCATGCCAAGGCAGTCTGGTAAGTATCCACACGAATGCAAGAGGTGTGCAGGGGTACACCCAGCTGCAGTGTGTTACAAAGAGAAGCAGCCCTTTCAGGGAGGTCGGGGGTTCCACCATTCTAGCTCCAGAGGAGCCCCTGCAGCAGGGAACAGACTATAGGGACCCTCCGGGTCTAGCATTTTCACTGATCCAGCTCCCTCCTCTCCGCAACCTCTGGTCTAGCTATCCAGATGGAAGCGCAGCATCCTTTCGTTGGAAGGGTTTTGTCGGAGGGTTTCAGAATACCAGTAACCGACTCTTTAATTGCAAAGGATTTCCCCTAACCAGATGTCAGTAAGGGCATCAGATGTCAGTAAAGGCTTGAGGTTGCAGAAAAAGAAAATAGCTAAGGAAGTGGCCGCAGGGAGGGTGGCTGGTCCATTCGTACACCCCCCTATCCCAAACCTGCATATCTCGCCCCTTGGTATTGTACCCAAAAAGACCCATGGTGAGTTTAGATTAATCCACAACCTTTCTTACCCTAAGGGTCTCGCTCTCAGATGTCTCGCTTCCGGTGGCTAGCACCTGGAGCTCATGGGCTTCAGGTCAGGGATATTGGGGCTTTTGCCTAGCATGCCACCCACCACGGATTACATTCTGCAATACCTTTCCCATCTTGACGATTTGGGACGGGACCCCAAGACTTTAAAGACACACGTAGTCGCCATCAGCTTCTTTGCTAGAGCCATGTTTTCCTGTGACCTGTGCAGTGACTTCCTGATCCGCAGAGCTATTGAGGTTTGGGGCAGGCTACAACCACCCTAGAGCCGTAAGCCAATTTCTTACGGGCTGCTATCTCAGATACGCACAAAGCTTAGGTCAATCTGCTGGGCCAAGTTCGAGGCCCCCCTCTTTTCCGCAGCATATGCGATCGCCTTCTTTGGCACCTTGAGGGTTGGTGAAGTGGTAGCCGAGGTTAACGCAAGTGGGAGGAACTGCAGTTGACCGAAGCTAGCATGACTGTGCGCATACGTCAATCCCAAACGGACCAGGCAGGTAGGGGTTCCCTCGTAAAACTTACAGCTTCAGCGCAGCGGGGCCCATGCCCGGTCAAAGACACTAGATGGTACCTTTACCTCAGACTGCCCGGTCCTGGCCCGGTCCTGGTTCACGAGGATGGGTCACCTTTGTTGAGACACCAATTCACAAGGGCACTCCGCAAAGTTATTGATGCCTGTGGTTCATCTTCCCAGGATTATGCAGCACACTCATTTAGGTTTGGCGCCGCCTCAACAGCTGCACGCTTGGGCCTGCTAGTGGATAAGATTAAGGAAATGGGCCGGTGGAATCCGACGCTTATAAAGGCTACATTCGTTAGAATGCGCCCTGCTCCTTTACCTCTACTTATCCGTAATTTTCTTTTCTTTTTCTTCTCTCTCCTTTATTTTCAGCCGTTCTCAGAAGTGTCTGGATTTGTGGCCATGGTATAGTCCATTGGCCCACGTACGGTCAGTTAGCTGTGGCCTCACCCCTAACCTCGGATAGCCACCTGGAGTGTGAGTTTCCTGGTTTTCGAGATGAGGCATTGCTTATGCCATTGCTGAGAGGGAGAGTTGCCACGTTTGGCCCTCCTGACAGCCACCTGGAGTGCGAGTTTCCTGGTTTTCGTGACGAGGCATTGCTTATGCCATTGCTGAGAGGGAGAGTTGCCACATTTGGCCCTCCTGGCAGCCATCTGGAGTGCGAGTTTCCTGGTTTTCGTGACGAGGCATTGCTTATGCCATTGCTGAGAGGGAGAGTTGCCACGTTTGGCCCTCCTGGCAGCCATCTGGAGTGCGAGTTTCCTGGTTTTCGTGACGAGGCATTGCTTATGCCATTGCTGAGAGGGAGAGTTGCCACGTTTGGCCCTCCTGGCAGCCATCTGGAGTGCGAGTTTCCTGGTTTTTGTGACGAGGCATTGCTTATGCCATTGTTGAGAGGGAGAGTTGCCGCGTTTGGCCCTCCTGACATCCTTATCAGCACAAGAAGTGTGGACTTGTCGTGGCACATAAAGAGAGATTTGGATGAGGTGGCTGCCTTGTGTCCCGGAACAACGGTGTTCTGGTCCTCCTTCCTGAAGAGAATTGTGTGACGCAGTGTGCAGAACTGTATGGCCATTGAAAAATCCAGGAAACTCTTAAATCGTGCAATAGCCCGTTGGGTGCACTTTTTGTATGGCCGAGTCATTTATCATGACTGTATCCGGATCGGCGACCAAGATAGGTGGACGGTGTCCACCTATCGGATCTGGGGAACGACAGTTGGTTAGCTAGTGTCAGCAAATGCATCTGGGATTGGTTACAGCTTTGAGGGTATTGGCGGCGAGCCTTTTGGCTCGGGTGGCGGTTAGGCATTGGAATAATGTGCTGTGGTGTGTCGAAGTGCTAGGTGTGGCCATCGTCTATGCCTTCAATGTTTAGGGGTATTCCGTTAAAGGAATCTGGCGGTCGTGTATTCTGTCCGATGCCTGCTTGGCGGGAGGCCATGGCACGACCCTTGGTGACAGCAGGGGTGGCCTTTTCTAGCCCATTAAGTTGTGGCCTTTTCTAGCCCATTAACCTTATATCACGTGTCCCTGTGTCTTCTTTTCACGTCGCGGTGGTCGGGTCCTCGAACCACAAAGACTCTCCTCCCTGAAAGAGAGGGGAGTGGTTGTGGGTGGGAGCCTGAACACCGCTCACGCCCCCCCCCGGTGGCCGTCCAACCAGGTGCCGTGGGGGGGCGTGTCCAGCAGCCTTGATGCTGCAGCGTCAGCCTCTCCCCGGCCTCATTTCTCTTCATCGTCCTGTGCGAGTCACCCACCCTCCACTCCCATTGAGTTAGGGCTTAGGTCATTGGCCTTGCTATGGACCTTGCTATGGTAGGAGTTTTTCCATTTGGCATTAGGCTTTTTGGTTTTTTCGCCTACCTCGTAGCAATCGTCACAACTTTTGTGGTATTGGTGGGTAGGTTAGGCATTGGAATAATGTGCTGTGGTGTGTCGAAGTGCTAGGTGTGGCCATCGCCTATGCCTTCAATGTTTAGGGGTATTCCGTTAAAGGAATCTGGCGGTCGTGTATTCTGTCCGATGCCTGCTTGGCGGGAGGCCATGGCACGACCCTCGGTGACAGCAGGGGAGAGCCTATAGTTGGATTAGCATCTGTCAGAGCCGCCCCTAGGTCCCAGCTCACAAAGGACCAACGCCCGGCTGTAGTTAAGTGCAAAAGTCTTTATTGAAGTTCCATTGCCATTTCAAAGCCGCAGCGTGCAACTCTACGTCTTAGAGCCTAGACCGGCGAAGTCCCGTCTGAGTCTCCGCCCCTTCCACACCAGTTTAAGACTCTAGCCTTGCTCCACCTCTTCCTTAGCTCCTTCCTCCTCTGGGCCCTCCTGCCCGCTGGGGTTTCATCCTTTCTGGACTCTTCTGACGCTGACCCCCCTGATTCTTGCCCCTCCTTCCGGCGGGCTTTAGGACCTGGTTCCCTATCCGGGCTACCTGCTGTGCCGCTCGCCTGTACATTTGAACTTGTCGCACGCGCCCAGCCGGCAACCTTCCTCTTGACCGTTCCCTCGCTCTCCGATGGAGGCGTGGCCAACCCTGACTCATCTTCTCTCGCTGGTGGTGAATACGTTGGCCCTGATACCTGGGACTCCTCCCCCCCACTACGCTCTGGTGGGGAAGCTGGTCCTGATTTCCAACTGCTGCTCTGGGAGTCCCTGCTGGCCCCTTGCTTCTGGGGTGTCCCCCTTGGGGCCCCCCTTGCCCTGGCCATTGGCGCCCCCTTCTGTGAATCTTCTGATTCGCTGGAGAGGCTCATGGAATCTCTCGGGCTGCTGTCATCTTCTCCTATGCTGCCCTCGGATTGCTCCCCCTCGCTCTCCATCTCCTCCCCTCCCTGCGCTCCCGCTGCGTCCCTGACAGCATCAAAAGGTGATGAACCCCTGGTGAATAAAGCCACTTGTTTCGCGATACAATGCCTAAGCCAATACCTTTTCATTGCTGTAATCAATAAAGTTGTGGCCTTTTCTAGCCCATTAACCTTATATCACGTGTCCCTATGTCTTCTTTTCACGTCGCGGTGGTCGGGTCCTCGAACCACAACGTATATTTCACTTTGTGATTTTTGGGTGAATGTGCATTCTAACCCGAAAAACCGCAATTTGAAATAAGCCCAATCAGAGCTTTATCATCTTCTTTTTACGCAGATGGAACCCAAAACACCTTTTTGATTCGGTTAGGGGTGATTCTGGTGCACACCCAAAAAACACCATGCTAATTGAAATAAGACCAATCAAAGCTTATTCATCTTCTTTCTATGCATATGGAATCAAAAAGACGGTGTTTTGGTATTTTGTTCTCATTACATAAACTTTGTGATTTCTGGGTCGATGTTGCCTTAACACCAAAGAACACAACTTAAAATAAGTGACATCCAAGATTCCTCTTTCTATGTAAATGGAACCCAAAACAACCACTTTGGCCTTGTTTAGATTTACACTTCGCTTTGCTATTTGTGGGTGAATGAACACCGAAAGCACAATCAAAGCTTATTCGTCCTCTTTTCTATTGGATTGGAACCAAAATACCTATGCTTTATTTGGGCTGATAACATATATTTCACTTTGTGGTTTCTGGGTGAATGTGCATTCTAACCCCAAAATGAACAATAGGAAACAAGCCCAATCAGAGCTTATTCGTTTTCTTTCTATGCAAATGGAAGCGAAAATACGGTGTTTTGTTATTTTGGTTTCATAACATACACGATGCGATTTCTGGGTCAATGTGCATTTACACCAAAGAACACGACTTGAAATACGAGACATCCAAGATTCTTCTTTCTGTGTAGATGGAACCCAAAACAACCACTTTTGCCTTGTTTAGATTTATTACACTTCGCTTTGCTATTTGTGGGTGAATGAACAATGAAAGAAAAATCAAAGCTTATTCGTCCTCTTTTCTATTGGATTGGAACCAAAATAACTATGCTTTATTTGCGATGATAACATATATTTCACTTTGTGATTTTTGGGTGAATGTGCATTCTAACCCCAAAAGCAACATTTTGAAATAAGCCCAATCATAGCTTTATCATTTTCCTTTTATGTGGATAGAACCCAAAATACCTTTTGCTTGGGTTGGTGGCGATTTTGCTGCACACCCAAAAAATACCATGCTGTCAGAGCTGCCCGAGGTCCCAGCTCACAAAGGCCCAACGCCAGTTCTTGTTATATACAAAAGTCTTTATTGAAGTTCAGTTTCCATTTCAAAGCCGCGGCGCGCAGCTGAAGCTCCGTCTGAATCTCCTTCCCCCAGACACCAGCTTAAGACTCTAGCCTTGCTCCACCTCTTCCTTTGCTCTTTCCTCCTCTGGGCGCGCTTGTCTGCTGAGGTCTTCCCCTTTCTAGACTCTTCTGACGCTGAGTCCCCTGAGTCTTCCCCCTCCCTCCGGCGGGCTTTAGGACCTGGTTCCCAATCCGGGTTTTCTGCTGTCCCGCGCGCCTGTACATTGGAACTTGGTGCGCGCGCCCAGCCGGCAACCTTTCTCCTGACCGTTTCACTGCTCCTGTCACTGCTTCCCCCCTCGGGGTGGGTAGCTGGACCTGACTTCCCCTCCGTTCCCTCACTCTGCGATAGAGGCGTGGTCAGCCTTGACTCATCTTCTCTCCCTACTGGAGGAGACGCTGGCCCTGATTGGTGGGACTCTTCCCCCCCACTCTGCTCTGGTGGGGGAACTGGTCCTGATTTCCCGCTGCTGCTTTGGGAGTCCCCGCTGGCCCCTTGCTTCTGGTGTGTCCCCCCTGGGACCCCCCTTGCCCTGGCCATCGGCGCCCCCCTCTGGGAATCTTCTGAATCGCTGGAGAAGCTCATGGAATCTCTTGGGCCACTGTCATACTCCCCTACGCTGCCCTCAGATTCCTCCCCTTCGCTCTCCGTTTCCTCTCTCCCCTGTGTCTCTGCTCCTGAGCCCCTGACACATGCGAATTGAAATAAGCCCAATAAGATCTTATTTGTCTTCTTTCTATGCATATGGAAGCGAAAAGACGTTGTTTTGTTATTTTGTTCTCATTACATACACTCTGCGATTTCTGGGTGAATGTGCATTTACACCAAAGAACACGACTTGAAATACGCGAAATCCAAGATTCTTCTTTCTGTGTAGATGGAATCCAAAACAACCACTTTGGCCTTGTTTAGACATTACACTTCGCTTTGCTATTTGTGGGTGAATGAACAGCGAATGAAAAATCATAGCTTATTCATCCTCTTTTCTATTGGATTGGAACCAAAATACCTATGCTTTATTTGGGCTGATAACATATATTGCACTTTGTGGTTTCTGGATGAATGTGCATTCTAACCCCAAAAGCAACATTTTGAAATAAGCCCAATCATAGCTTTATCATCTTCCTTTTATGTAGATAGAACCCAAAACACCTTTTTGCTTGGGTTGGGGGCGACTTTGGTGCACACCTAAAAAACACCATGCGAATTGAAATAAGCCCAATAAGATCTTATTCGTCTTCTTTCTATGCAAATGGAAGCAATAATACGGTGTTTTGTTATTTTGGTTTCATTACATACACGATGCGATTTCTGGGTCAATGTGCATTTTCACCAAAGAACACGACTTGAAATACGAGACATCCAAGATTCTTCTTTCTGTGTAGATGGAACCCAAAACAACCACTTTTGCCTTGATTAGATTTATTACACTTCGCTTTGCTATTTGTGGGTGAATGAACAGCGAATGAAAAATCATAGCTTATTCGTCCTCTTTTCTATTGGATTGGAACCAATATACCTACGCTTTATTTGGGCTGATAATGTATATTTCACTTTGTGATTTTTGGGTGAATGTGCATTCTAACCCCAGAAACAACATTTTGAGATAAGCCCAATCATAGCTTTATCATCTTCCTTTTATGTAGATAGAACCCAAAACACCTTTTTGCTTGGGTTGGGGGTGATTTTGGTGCACACCTAAAAAACACCATGCGAATTGAAATAAGCCCAATCAATGTTTATTCGTCGTCTTTCTATGCATATGGAAGCGAAAAGACGGTGTTTTGTTATTTTGGTCTCATTACATACTGTCAGGGGCTCAGGAGCAGAGGCACAGGGAAGAGAGGAAATGGAGAGCAAAGGGGAAGAATCTGAGGGCAGCTTAGGAGAAGATGACAGTGGCCCGAGAGATTCCATGAGCCTCTCCAGTGAATCAGAAGATTCACAGAAGGGGGCGCCGGTGGCCAGGACAAGGGGGGTCCCAAGGGGGACACTCCAGAAGCAAGGGGCCAGCGGGGACTCCCAGAGCAGCAGTTGGAGATCAGGACCAGCTTCCCCACCAGAGCACAGTGGGGGGGAAGAGCCCCAGGTATCGGGACCAGCGTCTCCCCCAGCAGGGAGAGAAGATGAGTCAGGGCTGACCACGCCTCCATCGGAGAGTCAGGGAACGGAGGGGAGGTCAGATCCAGCTAGCCTCCCGGAAGAGGGAAGCAGTGACAGAAGCAGTGTCATGGTCAGGAGGAAGGTCACTGGGTGGGCGCGAGCGCCAAGTTCAAATGTACAGGTGCGCGGGACAGCAGAGAACCCAGATTGGGAACCTGGTCCTAAAGCCCGCCGGAGGCAGGGGGGGGAGTCAGGGGACTCAGCGTCAGAAGAGTCCAGAAAGGGGAATGCCCCAGCGGACAGGAGGACCCAGAGGAGGAGAGAGCAGAGGAAGAGGTGGAGCAGGGCTAGAGTCTTAAACTGGTGTCAGAGGGGAGGAGATTCAGACGGAGCTTCGGCGGTCTAGGGTTTAAGACGTAGAGCTGCGCGCCACGGCTTTGAAGTAGAGACTGAACTTCAATAAAGACTTTTGTATATAACAACGACCTGGCGTTGGTCCTCTGTGAGCTGGGACCTTGGGCAGCTCTGACAGTAAGCTCCATCTCCCTAAGAAAATAAACCCTCGCAGCGTGAATGGGCGCAGCGGGGGTGGGGGGCAAAACTCAGTGTTTTGCGAGCTCACGAAGATCGGCAAAGATGACTACAGAGGAGAAAGTAAAACAGCTGCAAGACGCAGTCACGAGGCTTTCCATGGAGATAGGAGCATCCAGGAAGAGAGAGGACGAAGCACTAGTGATTTGCCAGGATCTGCAGACCAGGTGGGAACGTTTGGGCAAGGAGGGACTGCCAGGACCTAAGCCAGAGGGAGTTGGCCTCGGGAAAAGGGGGGCAGCATCGTAGCCCATTTCGACGGGAACCTGCAGCAGTATCCTAACTTCAGAGTAGACATAGTGTTCGCTCTCAATTTGCTTCGGAAAGACTTTAGAGATGAGGAGGAGAAAGTAGGCTTCATAATAACTCATCTGCACAGGGAAGCGAAAGTGTGGCTGTGCAATCTTTGGCGTGACAATGATCCCACCCTCCAAGATTCAGATGCCTTTATTAAGGCTATGGACGCTTGTTTTAAATCTACAGTGGATGTGGACGTTGCCAGGAGGGAAATGCATGGATTGAAACAGGGCAAAGCCACTGTGAGGCAATATCACTCCCGCTTTTTTGCGTTAGTAAATGCGCTGGGCTGGGAGAAGAACTCAGCTGCAGTCAGAGATCTGTTCTGGGAGGTGCTAAATGGGGGCGTGAAAGATGAGCTGGCGAGGGGGGAGAGACCCAACAACACCTCAGAAGTCATCCAAAAAGCGCTGGCAATAGGGGTGCGCCTGGAAGAACGCCCTTGGAGGAGGGATGAGGGACGTATGGAAAGCACACCATCCAGAACACCTCCTTTCCTACCTAGAGAGACAGCGCGCGCAGCAGTCCACGCCTCCTCTGGGGGGAGGAGAAGAGCCGATGGAGATAGGTGGTGCCAGGGCTCAGACAGCAACCAGAGCCCAAACACCAGGAGCAGTCAAGGCGAAGGCTCCTAGAGGGAACAGGAAGTGCTACATCTGCGACAGTGCTCAGCACATGGCCAGAGAGTGTCCCCAGAGGCTCCAAAGGCACACTGCAGCCTCAGCAACAGTAAAAGGAGCAGCTCAGCAGGGGGAACAGCTGCAGGGAAACGACGGAGTCTGGCTGGAGACAGAGGCACTGGGGCCCAGCCAGGCGAGTCAGTGAAGCAGTCCCCAGGGATTTTACAGCCCACAGACCCCCTCCCGCCCAAACCAGTGGTGCAACTCACCGCATCGCTCCAGCTCCCCAATGGACTCACCATGGAAGTCCCTATTACCATTGACTGTGGTAGTAATGCAGACTTTATAGGAGTGGATTTCATCACGCAACATCGCATAGCGCTCTTACCAGCCACAATGCCCCTGAACGTTGTCACGGTCGATGGCAGAGAGCTACTGGGAGGACAGGTGGTACAGCAAAAACCGCCAATGGTGATGCAAATTGGAAATCACCGCGAAGTCATCAGCTTCAATGTCACCCACCTGTCAGACACGCCCATAGTATTGGGCATGAGTTGGCTGGACAGGCACAGCCTGGCATTAGCATGGTACCAGCGTCAATTGACCTTCTGCTCCTCCTACTGCGCAGAACACTGCATCCTGACTAGCCAGGAAGATGAGGGGCGAGAGGATGAACCACAGCTACACTTGGGCATGCTGCAAGCGGTGTCCGACAAGGACAAGGCGTTTTTGGAGGTCTTCTGCGAGAAGGAAGCGGACAAGCTGCCTCCCCACAGGCCCTACGACTGCAAGATTGACCTCCTGCTGGGGGCGACGCTGCCGACTGGAAAACTGTATTCCATGTCTGAAGACGAAATGCAAGAGCTCAGGGAGTTCATAGATCACAACTTGAAGCGGGGATTCATCCAAGAATCCAAAGCAGTGGGGGGCAGTCCCGTGTTTTTCATGAAGAAAAAATACACGCCCCAAAAGAGGCTTGTAGTTGATTACTGGGTCATAAATTCGAGGACGAAGCCCACGGCATTTCCCATGCCCAAGATCGACGACCTGCTTGCGACGGTCAGGAAGGGACGCATCTTCACCAAGTTGGATCTGCGAGGGGCGTACAACCTTATACGCATGCGGGAGGGCGACGAGTGGAAGACGGCCATGTTTACGCCTTTAGGCACCTATGAATACAGAGTTATGCCGTTTGGCTTGCAAAATGGCTCCCACTGTTTCCAAGCCTTCATGCACCACGTGTTAGCGGGACTCCTCTACAAGAAGTGCGTCTTCTTCCTGGACGACATTCTGATCTTCTCGGAATCGCAGGAGGCTCACGAGAGGGACGTCAAGGAAGTTCTGCAGAGACTACGGGAGCACAGACTTTACGCCAAACTGGAGAAGTGCCAGTTTGACATGACGGAGGTGGATTTCCTGGGCTACAAGCTGTCCGACAAGGGACTCACCATGGACAGCGGCAAGGTCCGCTTGGTGTTGGACTGGAAGAGCCCGCGCAATTGGAAGGAGGTCCAGAAGTTTGTCGGCTTTGCCAACTTTTATCGCAAGTTCATCAAGGGGTTTGCCATGCAAACGGCGGCCATCACGGACACCCTCAGCTCCAAGAAGAAGAAGTTCATCTGGACGGAGCAGGCGGAGCGGTCCTTTCAGACGCTCAAGCGTCTCTTCGCGTCCGAAGAGCAGCTGCTGCACGTAAACCCCAGCAAACCCATGAGGGTTGAAACGGACGCTTCAGACAGAGCCGTGGGGGCAGTCCTGTTGCAGCGAGACCCGCAAGGGGACTGGAGGCCATGTGCTTTCTACTCCAGGAAACGCAGCAAGTCAGAGCAGAAGTACACCATCTGGGACAGGGAGTTGCTGGCAATTCATGCAGCCTTCAAAGCGTGGCGGCACTTCCTCATCGGAGCCAAACACACGGTGCAGGTCCGCACGGACCATAAGAACCTGGAGTAGTGGCGCACGGCGCGATTCCTGAACCAGAGACACATCCGCTGGGCGGAGTTCTTTGCGGATTTCAACTTCAGGATAGAATACATCCCGGGAGACAACGTCATGGCGGATGCGCTATCCCGGAAGCCGCAGTATGTCGAGGAAGCGGCACCGGTGGCGGCCAAACACATTTTCGCACCGAAAGCGTGGGCATGCGCTTTAGCCACCGTGGACCTGGACGCGGTACGTCGCGCGCTGCAGACGGATTCGTTCGCACAATCCAAGATGGAGGAGGTGCGAAGAGGCACAGCGAAGGACGACGAGTTCCAGATACACGACGGGCTGCTCATCCGCAAAGGGGCCCTCTACGTGCCGGGAGACGACCTCCGCGCGAAAGTGCTGCAGCAGTTACACGATGCGCCCAGCGCCGGGCACTTCGGCAAGGACAAGACGGCAGAATTAGTAGCCAGACACTTTTGGTGGCCCAAGATGAGGGGAGAATTCGCAGATTACGTCACTAGGTGTGACACATGCCAAAGGGCCAAGCCAGTACACAGGCCACCGGCGAGAGTGCTGGAACCGCTACAGACGCCGCTCGAACCGTGGGAGAGGGTGGCCCTGGACTTTGTCACAGATCTGCCCAGCTTGCGGGGCAAAACAGCGGTACTCGTGGTCGTAGACATGTTCACCAAGATGGCGCACTTCATTCCTTGCGCGAAGGTGGCCACGGCAGAACAGACCGCCAAACTGTTCATAGACCACGTGTTCAAAGTGCAGGGCTTACCGCGGTCCATCCTGTCCGACCGGGGTCACCAGTTCATCTCGAACTTCTGGCAGAAGCTGCTGGGCATCCTGAACGTCAAGATCAACTTAGCGTCGGCACGACACCCACAGACCAACGGACAAGCGGAGAGGGTCAACGCCATCATGCAGCAGTACCTGCGATGCAACGCGAATCAACAGCTGTCAGAGCTGCCTCTAGGTCCCAGCTCACAGAGGACCAACGCTAGGCTGTCGTAATGTACAAAAGTCTTTATTGAAGTTCCGTTTCCATTTCAAAGCCACAGCGTGCAGCCCTACGTCTTAGACCCTAGATCGGCGAAGTCCCGTCTGAGTCTCCTCCCCTCTGACACCAGTTTAAGATCCTAGCCCTGCTCCACCTTTTCCGCTG
This sequence comes from Podarcis erhardii, assembly GCF_964252035.2. Classification (NCBI taxonomy): domain Eukaryota; kingdom Metazoa; phylum Chordata; class Lepidosauria; order Squamata; family Lacertidae; genus Podarcis; species Podarcis erhardii. The sequence goes on from NC_138505.1 coordinate 44,445,635, forward strand.
CTCTCTCCTCCTCTGGGTCCTCCTGCCCGCTGGGGCATTGCCCTTTCTGGACTCTTCTGACGCTGAGTCGCTTAGCTCCTCCCCCCGCCTCCGGCGGGCTTTAGGACCCGGTTTCCAATCCTCATTCTCTGCTGTCCCGCGCTCTTGTACATTTGAACTTGCCTCTCGCGCCAAACCAGTGACCTTTCTCCTAACCGTTACACTACTTCTGTCACTGCTTCCCTCTTCCGGGATACTGGCCGGATCTGACCTCCCCTCCGTTGTCCGACTCTCCGATGGAGGCATGGTCAGCCCTGCCTCGTCTTCTCTCCCTGGTGGGGAATGCACTGGCCCTGATACTTGGGATTCTCCCCCCCCCCACTCTGCTCTGGTGGGGAAGCTGGTCCTGATTTCCAACTACTGCTCTGGGAGTCCCTGCTGCCCCCTTGCTCCTGGGGCGTTCCCCTTGGGAACCCCCTACCCCTGGCCACTGGCGCTCCCTTCTGTGAATCTTCCGATTCGCTGGAGAGGCTCATGGAATCCCTTGGGCCACTGTCCTCTTCTCCTACGCTCCCCTCGGATTCTTCCCCTTCGCTCTCCATTTCCTATCTTCCCTTTGCCTCTGCTCCTGAGCCCCTGACAACAGCCCTCGACCTGGGTGGACTACCTACCGCTGGCCGAGTTTGCCTACAACAACACAAAGCACGTGTCCACGGGGGTGACACCGTTCTTCGCCAACAATGGGCGGCATCCCAGAACCTTCCCGGGATTAGAGAGTGTGGGGGAGCCACAGGGAGCAGAGGCCTTGGCAGTGGAGTTACAGGAGGTCCACGAGCAACTCCGACGGCAGTTGGAGCTAGCAAAACACGCCTACAAAATGCAGGCAGACAAACACAGGAGAGTTGGGGAAGACATCCAGATGGGGGACTGGGTCTGGTTAGCAGCCCAGGCAGTGCTGGCCAGATCGTTAGCTAAGAAGAAGCTCGAACACAAGCAGCTAGGGCCTTACCAAGTCGAGGCACAGATCAATCCAGTGGGCTTCCGGTTGACACTCCCGGAGGGCTCCAGAATGCACCCGGTCTTTCATAGATCAGTGCTCACACCCTACAAGGGACCCCACAGGTTTCAGGCGCCAGGGACCGCACCAGACCCGCTCAGCGAGGAGCCCACGAAGAGGGGGTCACCGAGGGCGGCGCCACTCAACGAGGTCACAGGGATTTTAGACTTGAGATGGGGGGAAGAGGGGGTTGAATATCTCCTCGCCAGGGAAGGTACCCCGGCCAGCGCCAACAGGTGGGTGCCTTACTATGCGGTGGAGGAGCACTACCTCAAAGACGAGTTTCATGCACTCTTCCCACACAGACCTATGCCGGCAGATTATTTCGATGAATATCTTTTCACACCCACCCTTTCAGCCAGCACGTTCCAGGGGTTCTCATCAGCTGAGGAAACGGCGCCAGAGACTAGCTCCCCAGAGGGATCAATCTCAGGGTTTGGCACAGACCGCTCTTATTGGTGGGAAGATCAACCAGAGGTGGGGTGGAGCAGGGAACTGCCGAGCGGGCCCTCGCACGCAGCGTCACCCGAGGCAACAGGGGGAGAGGGGGACATGGACGTGTTGGGGGAGGATCCGGGGTTCGAGCACACCTGCAGAGAAATGGAAGCAGAGGAGATTGACGTCTACGAGCCCATTGCGGACTGGCCGGATCCAGCAGGCTGGCTACACACCAGGGGGGAAGAACTGTATCCTGCACTCACCCCCACAACACTGGAGCACCCGGAACCCACACCAGAAGAGGGGGAGGGGGGAAGGGGGGCTTCGAGGGGGGGATGGATGTCAGGGGCTCAGGAGCAGAGGCACAGGGAAGAGAGGAAATGGAGAACGAAGGGGAAGAATCTGAGGGCAGCGTAGGAGAAGATGACAGTGGCCCGAGAGATTCCATGAGCCTCTCCAGCGAATCAGAAGGTTCACGGAAGGGGGCGCCGATGGCAAGGGCAAGGGGGGTCCCAAGGGGGACACTCCAGAAGCAAGGGGCCAGCGGGGACTCCCAGAGCAGCAGTTGGAGATCAGGACCAGCTTCCCCACCAGAGCGCAGTGGGGGGGAAGAGTCCCAGGTATCGGAGCCAGCGTCTCCCCCAGCAGGGAGAGAAGATGAGTCAGGGCTGACCACGCCTCCATCGGAGAGTCAGGGAACGGAGGGGAAGTCAGGTCCAGCTAGCCTCCCGGAAGAGGGAAGCAGTGACAGAAGCAGTGTCACAGTCAGGAGGAAGGTCACTTTTGTATATAACAACGACCTGGCGTTGGTCCTCTGTGAGCTGGGACCATGGGCAGCTCTGACAACGGTGTTTTGTTATTTTGGTCTCATTACATACACACTGCGATTTCTGGGTCAATGTGCATTTACACCAAAGAACACGACTTGAAATAGGTGAAATCCAAGATTCTTCTTTCTGTGTAGATGGAACCCAAAACAACCACTTTTGCCTTGTTTAGACATTACAATTCGCTTTGCTATTTGCTATTTAGGTGCACACCTAAAAAACACCATGCAAATTGAAATAAGCCCAATCAATGTTGATTTGTCTTTTTTCTATGCATATGGAAGCGAAAAGACTTTTTTTTTGTTATTTTGGTCTCATTACATACACTCTGCGATTTCTGGGTCAATGTGCATCTACACCAAAGAACACGACTTGAAATACGCGACATCCAAGATCCTTCTTTCTGTGTATCCCAAAACAACCACTTTTGCCTTGTTTAGACATTACACTTCGCTTTGCTATTTGTGGGTGAATGAACAACGAAAGAAAAATGAAAGCTTATTCGTCCTCTTTTCTATTGGATTGGAACCAAAATACCTATGCTTTATTTGGGCTGATAACGTATATTTTGTGATTTTTGAGTGAATGTGCATTCTAACCCCAAAAGCAACATTTTGAAATCAGCCCAGTCAAAGCTTTATCATCTTCCTTTTATGTAGATAGAACCCAAAACACCTTTTTGCTTGAGTTGGGGGCGATTTTGGTGCACACCCAAAAAACACCATGCGAATTGAAATAAGCCCAATCAGAGGTTATTCGTCTTCTTTCTATGCATATGGAAGCGGAAAGGCCGTGTTTTGTTATTTTGGTCTAATTACATAAACTTTGCGATTTCTGGGTCAATGTGCATTTACACCAAAGAACACGACTTGAAATACGCGACATCCAAGATTCTTCTTTCTGTGTAGATGGAACCCAAAACAACCACTTTTGCCTTGTTTAGACATTACACTTCGCTTTGCTATTTGTGGGTGAATGAACACCGAAAGTACAATCAAAGCTTATTCGCCCTCTTTTCTATTGGATTGGAACCAAAATACCTACGCTTTATTTGGGCTGATAACATATATTTCACTTTGTGGTTTCTGGGTGAATGTGCATTCTAACCCCAAAAGGAACAATTGGAAATAAGCCCCATCAGACTTTTATCATCTTCTTTTTACGCAGATGGCACCCAAAACACCTTTTTGGTTCGGTTAGGGGTGATTCTGGTGCACACCCAAAAAACACCATGCTAATTGAAATAAGACCAATCAAAGCTTATTCGTATTCTTTCTATGAATATGGAAGCGAAAAGACGGTGTTTTGGTATTTTGTTCTCATTACATACACTTTGTGATTTCTGGGTAGATGTTGCCTTAACACCAAAGAACACAACTTGATATAAGTGACATCCAAGATTCCAATATCTATGTAAATGGAACCCAAAACAACCACTTTGGCCTTGTTTAGATATTACACTTCACTTTGCTATTTGTAGGTGAATGAACACCGAAAGCACAATCAAAGCTTATTCGTCCTCTTTTCTATTGGATTGGAATCAAAATACCTATGCTTTATTTGGGCTGATAACATATATTTCACTTTGTGGTTTCTGGGTGAATGTGCATTCTAACCCCAAAAGCAACAATAGAAAATAAGCCCAATCAGAGCTTATTCGTCTTCTTTCTATGCAAATGGAAGCAATAATACGGTGTTTTGTTATTTGGGTTTCATAACATACACGATGCGATTTCTGGGTCAATGTGCATTTACACCAAAGAACACGACTTGAACTACGAGACATCCAAGATTCTTCTTTCTGTGTAGATGGACCCCAAAACAACCACTTTTGCCTTGTTTAGATTTATTACACTTCGCTTTGCTATTTGTGGGTGTCAGGGGCTCAGGAGCAGAGGCAAAGGGAAGAGAGGAAATGGAGAGCGAAGGGGAAGAATCCGAGGGGAGCGTAGGAGAAGAGGACAGTGGCCCAAGGGATTCCATGAGCCTCTCCAGCGAATCGGAAGATTCACAGAAGGGGGCGCCAGTGGCCAGGGGTAGGGGGTTCCCAAGGGGAATGCACCAGGAGCAAGGGGGCAGCAGGGACTCCCAGAGCAGTAGTTGGAAATCAGGACCAGCTTCCCCACCAGAGCAGAGTGGGGGGGTAGAATCCCAAGTATCGGGGCCAGTGCATTCCCCACCAGGGAGAGAAGACGAGGCAGGGCTGACCACGCCTCCATCGGAGAGTCGGACAACGGAGGGGAGGTCAGATCCGGCCAGTATCCCGGAAGAGGGAAGCAGTGACAGAAGTAGTGTAACGGTTAGGAGAAAGGTCACTGGTTTGGCGCGAGAGGCAAGTTCAAATGTACAGGAGCGCGGGACAGCAGAGAATGAGGATTGGGAACCGGGTCCTAAAGCCCGCCGGAGGAAGGGGGAGGAGCTAAGCGACTCAGCATCGGAAGAGTCCAGAAAGGGCAATGCCCCAGCGGGCAGGAGGACCCAGAGGAGGAGAGAGCAGCGGAAAAGGTGGAGCAGGGCTAGGATCTTAAACTGGTGTCAGAGGGGAGGAGACTCAGACGGGACTTCGCCGATCTAGGATCTAAGACGTAGGGCTGCACGCTGTGGCTTTGAAATGGAAACGGAACTTCAATAAAGACTTTTGTACATTACGACAGCCTAGCGTTGGTCCTCTGTGAGCTGGGACCTAGAGGCAGCTCTGACAGTAAGTCCCGTCTCCTTAAAACCTCGCAATGTGAGTGGGTGCAGCGAGGGGCGAAGATTGGTGCTTCGCGAGCTCACGAAAGCAGGACAGGATGACTACCGAAGAACAAATGGCAGCCCTGCAAGACGCAGTGACAAGGCTTAACGTGGAAATATTAGCATCCAGAAAGAGAGAAGACGAAGCAGCCGCTGCCTGCCGGGATCTGCAAACCAGGTTGGAAATGTTGACTAAACAGGGGCTACTGGGTGCCAGACCAGAGGGGATTGGTCTAGGAAAGAGGGGAGGCAGCCTCGTGTCTCATTTCGATGGGAGTCTGCAGCAGTATCCTAACTTCAGAGCAGACGTGATTTTTGCACTTAAGTTGCTGGAGAAGGACTTTACAGATGAGCAGGAGAAAGTAGGCTTCATACTAACTCATCTCCATGGAGAAGCTAAAGCGTGGTTGCGCAATCTGTGGCGAGATAATGACCCAGCCCTCCGAAATGCGGATGCCTTCATTAAGGCGATGGACGCTTGTTTTTTATCAGCGGTAGATGTTGATGTCGCCAGAAAGGAGATACATGGATTGAAACAAGGCAGAGCCACTGTAAGGCGATATCACTCCCGCTTTTTTGCATTGGTCAACGCGCTGGGATGGGGAAAAGACTCAGCTGCCGTCCGGGATCTGTTCTGGGAGGGGTTGAACGGGGCTGTGAAAGATGAAATTGCAAGGGGGGAGAGACCCCAGACCACTAAGGAAGTCGTCCAGAGGGCGCTGGCGATTGGAGTGCGGCTGGAGGAACATCCTTGGAGCAAGGATGAAGGACGTTGGGGACGCACGCCAACTAGATCACCTCCTTTCTTTCCCAGAGAGACAGCGCGCGCCCAGTCCACGCCTCCACTGGGAGGGGGTGAAGAGCCGATGGAGATAGGTGGTGCCAGGGCTCAGACAGCAACCAGAGCCCAAACACCAGGAGCAGTCAAGGCGAAGCCTCCTAGAGGGAACAGGAAGTGTTACATCTGCGAAAGTGCTCAGCACATGGCGAAAGAGTGTCCCCAGAGGCTCCACAAGCACACTGCAGCCTCAGCGACAGTGACAGAAGCAGTTCAGCTGAGAGAGCCACAGCAGGGAAACGACTGAGTCTGGCTGGAAGCGCAGGCACTGGGGGCCAGCCAGACGAGTCAGTGAAGCAGTCCCCAGGAATCTTACAGCCCACAGACCCCCTCCCACCCAAACCAGTGGTGCAGCTCACCGCATCACTCCAGCTTCCCAATGGACTCACCATGGAAGTCCCTATCACCATTGACTCTGGTAGCAATGCAGACTTTATAGGAGTGGATTTCATCAAGTAACATAGCATAGCGCTCCTGCCGGCCACGATGCCCCTGAAAGTAGTCACAGTCGATGGAAGAGAATTGCTGGGGGGAGAGGTGGTGCAGCAAACGCCGCCAATGGTGATGCGAATTGGAAATCACCGGGAAGTCATCAGCTTCAATGTCACACATCTGTCAGACACGCCCATAGTGTTGGGCATGAGTTGGCTGCACAGGCACAGCCCGGCATTAGCATGGTACCAGCGTCAATTGACCTTCTGCTCCTCCTACTGCGCAGAACACTGCGGTTCGAATCCCCGCGACAGGGTGAGCTCCCTGCTCCTGCCAACCTAGCAGTTCAAAAGCATGTCAAAGTGCAAGTAGATAAATAGGTACCGCTCCGGCGGGAAGGTAAACGCCGTTTCCGCGTGCTGCTCCGGTTCGCCAGAAGCGGCTTAGTCATGCTGGCCACATGACCCGGAAGCTGTACGCCGGCTCCCACGGCCAGTAAAGCGAGATGAGCGCCGCAACCCCAGAGTCAGCTACGACTGGACCTAACGGTCAGGGGTCCCTTTACCTTTACCTATTCTATATTTGAGACCCTTGAATTTCTACACAGAGGATGAGCATGTTAATCACCAACTTTCTGGCTGTTTGAGAGAGAATTACTGAAGCCTTATTAGGAATGGTCGAGGGAGTCGGGTCAGGATAAGCCTGGAGAAAAGCAGTCTGGGAGGCAGGACGAGAGCCAGTGTCTTCAAACACTTCAAGGACTGGCTCTTGGAAGGTTTTCTGCTGCCCCAGAAGGCAGGACCTGAACCCAGGGCTTCAAGTTACAAAAAGGGCGATTCCGACCCAACATCAAGAATAGGCTTCTGACAGTGATTGCTGTTTGACAGCGGAGCGAATGACCTTGGGAGATGAAGGACTCTCCTTCCTTGGAAGCTTTTAAGCAGAGGTTGGATGGCCATCTCTCAGGGATTCTGTCGCTGAGATTCCTGCCTTGCAGGGGGTTGGACTAGATAACCCTTGGGATCCCTTCCAACCCGACAACTCAATGACGTTCATCTTAATGCCCGTGAAGTCTTCCCTCTCCTCCCCAAACCCCCCAAATCTTGTCCTGCCCTCCATATACACACAGATGCACCAACTCTGCGGCACATTTTTGCAAGTAGCAGAACCTCAAATAAATGGCTGGCAACGATCATAAAAGAAAAGAAAACCCCACTTTATTCTCTTTTGGAAAGCAAAAAGACAGAGTTGTCTTTGTTTTCCACATGGCGGACGGTGTTCCTGTTAGGATATTTCCCTTCCACCTTAAAAGGGAGCAGGCTATGTGAGTCACAGAGTCTGCGTATTTCCTGTTCACAGGATGTTTGTGTTTAGATAGAGCTGTTGTCTGTCCCTCTCTCTCTGCGCCAGAACACGGTAACAGTCAGTCATGTTTTTCTTTGTTCTGACCAACGCTGAATAAACATTCTATATGAGACTCTCCTTAGTGCAACTTTCGCTGTACATTATCTGCTGATAGAGCGTGCATCAGTTCTGGAATGTGGAAAGGTATTTTCTGGAGCTCATGTCGCTAATTGCTGATACTGTATCTACGGGAGGTCGATGGACGTCCGGAGTCGACGCGGAGGCAGTGATGGCTTTTGTCTCCCGGGCAGTATCCCAACAGTTCCTTCGTGTGTCCCTTCCGCTGGAGCTGCCTGGATCCCCATGGAAGAGGCTGAGATCTCTTGCATGGACACAGGGATCAAGCCCTAGATTTCCCCACTCAGGCAGAGCCAACAGCAAAATGCCCCCCGGCAAACCTCCTTGAGCTGGATGAGCAAAGGCAGGCTCTGTGCGCACCATCAGAGGGGCTTCCTAGGAGCACAATCTCCTGTGGGTTTCCATCAGTCTCTCCGCACACAAAAAGTCCTTTTTGACAAGTCCTCCTGGGCCAGCCTGCAGCCTCCCCAGCTAGTTCTCTCCCGCCTCATCATAGACGGGGTTGACGTAAGTGCCACTCTTGGGCTCTTCTGCAAAGTCCTTCTGGCTGGTGGGCAGCCACTTTGCGTCCTCCTCCAGCTGCCACTGCAGCTTCCGGTACTGGCTGGAGGAGCGGAAGCGGAAGAGGGCCTTGATCAGAAGCCAGAGGTGGTGGTTCTGTAGGATGCCATCCTGCCAATAATAATAATAATAATAATAATAATAATAATAATAATAATTTCCCCAGCCACACTGGGCGGCTTCCAATCAAGTGTTAAAAACAATACAGTATTGAATATTAAAAAGTTCCCTAAACAGGGATGCCTTCAGATGTCTTTTAAAGATAAGATAGCTACTTATTTCCTTCACATCTGAAGGGAGGGCGGTTCCACAGGGCGGGCACCACTACCAAGAAGAACATGGGAGCATGAGAAAGGGGCCCATCCATTCTTAAAAACACCAGAAGCATTTTTACTTGATATTATAGTCCAAGGCATTAATCGACAAGGCGTCAAACTGTTCTTATATGCAACAACAGCGGCAAGAACATTGTTAGCCCAGAAATGGAAGCAAGAATAAATTCCGACGAAAGAAGAATGGCAGAATGGACTATGCAGAACTGGACAAAATGACAGGAAGGATTCGAAACCTGCGGGACCAGAGATTTACAGAAGATTGGAAGAAGTATATGAATTATTTGAAGAGCAACTGTAATCAACAAATTACGCTAGTAGGACTACAAGAAGTTTTGTAAGGAGAAATATACAAAGTGTTACAAAGTAGAAAAAGATAGAGATATTGGTTATGAGTTTGAAATGCAATAGGGAAAATAAGAAATTCATACTAAGAGATTAGATTGGAAAATTTTCAGGCAGGACTGATGGAAGGAAGTCAAAAAAATTGAAGAAGATGTAAAAGTATGTTTAATTACTGTTGAAAATGACGTTAAAAAACTAATAAAAATTTATATATATAAAAGAGAAAGGGGCCCATCCAGTCTAGCATCCTGTTCTCACCGTGGCTGACCAAATGCCCCTGAGCGAAACCCACAGGCAGGATCCGAGCACAAGAGCATCTTTCCCACCTCCTGGCCTTCCAAAGCAGAGCTGCCTCTGATCTCAAAAGCATCTGGAGGCATTGAGGCTGCAGCGTTTTATGGGGGGAAAGTTGCCGCTTTGGGAATTCAGTGGCTAGTTTAATCACTGGGGCAAGATGGTTTAAGGCTATTGCACCGATCCTTTCCTGACTGCACCGGCTGCCACTTAGTTTCCGGGCATCATTCAAAGCGCCGCTTTTGACCTCTAAAGCCTGAAATGGCTCAGGACCACAATATTCCCCACGTGAAGCGACCTGGATCCTAAGATCATCTTCTGAGGCCCATTGTCGTGTGCCTGCTCCGCAAGAGGGGTGGCCCCATGAGAACAGGGCCTTTTCTGTGGTGGCTTGTGGAATGCTCTCCCCAGGGAAGTTCACCTGGCACCTCCATTACACATGTTTAGGCACCAGGCGAAAAGGGTCCTCTTCAACCAGGCGTTGGGATGAACAACATGCTATGTCCTTTAAAATGTGTTTGGGGTAGGGGGCTTATTGGGGTTATTATTAAGATTAGGATTTTGTGTCTTCATTTTGTATTTGTTATGTTGTAAACCGCCCTATGATTTTCAGATGAAGGGCAGTATATCAATTTAATTAATCATCATCATCATCATCTTTGCCTCAGTCTTCTCTGATAAAGAAAACAATGCCCGACCTGAAGAATTTGGAGCAAATGATTCAGCAGAGGAAACACAGCCCAGAAGAACTAAGGAGATAGTACAAGAATACTTGGCTAGTTTAGATGTATTCAAGTCTCCAGGGCCAGGTGAACTGCATCCAAGAGTATTAAAAGAACTGGCAGATGTGATCTCAGAACCACTGGCAGTCATCTTTGAGAATTCCTGAAGAACAGGCGAAGTCCTGGCAGACTGGAGGAGGGCAAATGTTGTCCCTATTTTCAAAAAGGGGAAAAGAGAGGACCCAAATAATTACCGCCCAGTCAGTCTGACATCAATACCAGGGAAGATTCTGGAGCAGATCATTAAGCAAACAGTCTGTGAGCACCTAGAAAGGAATGCTGTTATCACCAATAGTCAGCATGGATTTCTGAAAATTAAGTCATGTCAGACTAACCTGATCTCGTTTTTTGACAGAATTACAAGCCTGGTAGATGAAGGGAATGCAGTGGATGTAGCCTACCTTGATTTCAGCAAGGCATTTGACAAGGTGCCCCATGATATTCTTGTAAAGAAGCTGGTAAAATGCTGTCTTGACTATGCTACCACTCAGTGGATTTGTAACTGGCTGACTGACCGAACCCAAAGGGTGCTCATCAATGGTTCCTTTTCATCCTGGAGAAGAGTAACTAGTGGGGTGCCACAGGGTTCTGTCTTGGGCCCGGTCTTATTCAACATCTTTATCAACGACTTGGATGATGGACTCAAGGGCATCCTGATCAAATTTGCAGATGACACCAAAATGGGAGGGGTGGCTAACACCCCAGAGGACAGGATCACACTTCAAAATGATCTTGACAGATTAGAGAACTGGGCCAAAACAAACAAGATGAATTTTAACAGGGAGAAATGTAAAGTATTGCACTTGGGCAAAAAAAATGAGAGGCACAAATACAAGATGGGTGACACCTGGCTTGAGAGCAGTACATGCGAAAAGGATCTAGGAGTCTTGGTTGACCACAAACTTGACATGAGCCAACAGTGTGACGTGGCAGCTAAAAAAGCCAATGCAATTCTGGGCTGCATCAATAGGAGTATTGCATCTAGATCAAGGGAAGTAATAGTGCCACTGTATTCTGCTCTGGTCAGACCTCACCTGGAGTACTGTGTCCAGTTCTGGGCACCACAGTTCAAGAAGGACACTGACAAACTAGAACGTGTCCAGAGGAGGGCAACCAAAATGGTCAAAGGCCTGGAAACGATGCCTTATGAGGAACGGCTAAGGGAGCTGGGCATGTTTAGCCTGGAGAAGAGGAGGTTAAGGGGTGATATGATAGCCATGTTCAAAGATATAAAAGGATGTCACATAGAGGAGGGAGAAAGGTTGTTTTCTGCTGCTCCAGAGAAGCGGACACGGAGCAATGGATCCAAACTACAAGAAAGAAGATTCCACCTAAACATTAGGAAGAACTTCCTGACAGTAAGAGCTGTTCGACAGTGGAATTTGCTGCCAAGGAGTGTGGTGGAGTCTCCTTCTTTGGAGGTCTTTAAGCAGAGGCGTGACAACCATATGTCAGGAATGCTCTGATGGTGTTTCCTGCTTGGCAGGGGGTTGGACTCGATGGCCCTTGTGGTCTCTTCCAACTCTATGATTCTATGATTCTATTACAGACCTTTGAAAGAATGGTTAATACAACCATTGAAGGAAGTCTGTAATGAAATATTGGAGGGGAAAGGGGCACCAGAGTCGTGGAAGGAAGCTTATATTACACTTATACCGAAAACAGAGACTGAAAAGACACAGCTTAAGAATTACCGCCCCATATTGCTGCTTAATGTGGATTACAATTTTTTTGCAGATATTTTGGCTAAAAGATTAAAAAAGGTGTTAGTAGAAGAAATTCATAAAGACCAAGCGGGCTTTCTCTCGGGCAGACATTTGTCTGATAATACGAGGAATATAATTAATATTCTAGAAAAATTACAAGTGAATATCAATACTAAGGCAGTTTTGATTTTTGTGGACGCAGAGAAGGCCTTTGACAACATTTATTGGAGTTTTATGAAGAAGAATCTACAGGGGATAGGGGTAGGTCAAGGTTTTGAAAATGGTATAGGTGCAATTTATTCAGAACAAAAGGCAAAATTAATTGTGAACAATGTAGTGACAGAAGAGTTTAGGATTGAGAAAGGGACACGACAAGGCTGCCCAATTTCTCCATTGCTCTTTATATCGGTCCTTGAGGTTTTGGTAAATATGATTAGAAAGGACCAAGAGGTTAAAGGTATACAACTGGGATCTAAACAGTACTAAACAGTACAAACTGAAAGCATTTGCTGATGATTTAGTATTGACTTTACAGGAGCCAGAATCTAGTACTAAAAGAGTACTGGAACTGATTCAAGAATTCAGACAGGTAGCAGGTTTTAAGTTGAACAAGATGAAAACTAAGGTTTTAGAGAAAAACTTAACTGTGAATGAGAGAGAGAAGTTTCAGGAGGAGACAGGACTAACATTGGTTAAGAAAGTGAAATATTTAGGGGTTAACATGACTGCTAAGAATGTGAACTTATTTAAGGATAATTATGAAAAATGTTGGATTGAAGTGAAAAGGGACTTAGAAATATGGTCAAATTTGAAGTTATCATTGTTAGGCCGAATTGCTGTGATAAAAATGAATGTATTGCCAAGTTGTTTTTGTTTCAAACATTGCAAATTCTGGACAAGATGGATTGTTTCAAGAAGTGGCAGAAAGATATTTCTAGATTTGTCTGGCAGGGCAAGAAGCCTAGAATAAAATTTAAGATATTAACTGATGCTAAAGAAAGAGGTGGATTTGCCCTGCCAGACCTTAAACTTTACTATGAATCAGCTGCTTTTTGCTGGCTGAGAGAATGGCTGCTTCTTGAAAACACTGACGTGCTGGATCTAGAAGGTTTCAATAATGCATTTGGTTGGCATGCATATTTGTGGTATGATAAGGTAAAAGCACATAAAGCGTTTAAAAACCATATTGTTAGAAAAGCACTGTTCAGTGATTGGATAAGATATAAGGATTTGTTAGAAAAGAAAACCCCAAGATGGTTGTCACCAATGGAAGCGAAGGCACAGAAAAAACTCAATATGGAGGACAAATGGCCGAAATATTGGGAAATTTTGGAACAAGATGGTGACAGAATAAAATTGCAGAGCTTTGAAAAATTGAAAAATAAAGTGCGAGATTGGCTCCATTATTACCAAATAATGGAGGCATAAAATTTGGACAAAAAAGTTGGCTTCCAGGTGGAAAAATCAAAATTGGAAACAGAATTGTTAGATCCAAAAACTAAGCATTTGTCAAGAATGTATAACTTGTTGCTGAAATGGAACACTCAGGATGAAACGGTGAAATCTGCTATGATTAAATGGGCACAAGATGTTGGACATAACATAATGATGGCTGACTGGGAACAGTTATGGACCACAGGTATGAAATTTACGACATGTAATGCCCTAAGAGAGAATTTAATGAAAATGATTTACAGGTGGTACATGACACCAGTCAAGCTTGCAAAAAATTATCATTTACCCGACAATAAATGTTGGAAATGTAATGAGACTGAAGGTACATTCCATCACCTTTGGTGGACATGCCCAAGGATTAAGACATTCTGGGAAATGATTTATAATGAAATGAAAAAGGTATTCAAATATACCTTCCTGAAGAAACCAGAGGCCTTTCTCCTGGGCATGGTCGGCCAATTGGTGCCAAAGAAGGATAGAACATTTTTAATGTATGCAACAACAGCAGCAAGAATACTCATCGCAAAGTATTGGAAGACACAAGATTTACCCACCCGGGAAGAATGGCAGATGAAGTTGATGGACTATATGGAATTGACGGAAATGACTGGCAGAATCCGAGACCAGGGAGAAGAGTCGGTGGAAGAAGACTGGAAAAGTTTAAAGTCTCGACGATCTGCGCTCTGCCTCTGCCTCTTCTGGCTGTCAAAGCCACGATGACCTGCGCTGCTGCCTCTGCCTCTTCTAGCTGTAAAAGCCTCGATGACCTGCGATGCTCCCTCCGCCCCTTCTGGCTGTCAAAGACACAACAAACTGTGCTGCTGCCTCTGCCCCTTCTGGCTGTCAAAGCCTCGACGACCTGCGCTGCTGCCTCTGCCTCTTCAGGCTGTCAAAGCCTTGATGACCTGCGCTGCTGCCTCTGGCTCTTCTGGCTGCCAAAGACTCGACGACCTGTGCTGCTGCCGCTGCCCCGTCTGGATGTCAAAGCCTCAACGACCAGCGCTGCCGCCGCAGCCCCTTCTGTGCTGCTGCCGCTGCCCCGTCTGGATGTCAAAGCCTCAACGACCAGCGCTGCCGCCGCAGCCCCTTCTGGCTGTCAAAGATTCGACAACCTGCACTGCTGCCTCTGCCTCTTCTGGCTGTCAAAGCCTCGATGACCTGTGCTGCTGCCGCTGCCCCTCTGGCTGTCAAAGCCTCAATGACATGTGCTGCTGCCTCTGCCTCTTTTGGCTGTCAAAGAATTGACAACCTGTGCTGCTGCCCCTGCTTCTTCTGGCTGTAAAAGCCTCGATGACCTGTGCTGCTGCCTCTGCCTCTTCTGGCTGTCAAAGCATCAACGACCTGTGCTGCTGCCTCTGCCTCTTCTGGCTGTAAAAGACTCAACAACCTGCGCTGCTGCCTCTGCCCATTCTGGCTGTCAAAGCCTCGAAGACCTGTGCTGCTGCCGCAGACCCTTCTGGCTGTCAAAGCCTCGACGACCTGTGCTGCTGCCTCTGCCTCTTCTGGCTGTCAAAGCCTCGACGACCTGCGCTGCTGCGACTGCCCCTTCTGGCTGTCAAAGCGTCGACAACCTGTGTTGCTGCATCTGCTTCTTCTGGCTGTCAAAGCCTCAACGATCTGCACTGCTGCCTCCGCCTCTTCTGGCTGTCAAAGCCGCCACGACATGCGCTGCTGCCGCAGCCCCTTCTGGCTGTCAAAGCCGCCACGACCTTTGCTGCTGTCTCTGTCTCTTCTGGCTGTCAAAAATTGACAACCTGTGCTGTTGCCGCAGCCACTTCTCGCTGTTAAAGCCTCGATGACCTGTGCTGCTGCCTCTGCCTCTTCTGGCTGTCACAGACTCGACAACCTGTGCTGCTGCCTCTGCTTCTTCTGGCTGTCAAAGCCTCGATGACCTGTGCTGCTGCCTCTGCCTCTACTGGCTTTCTAAGACTCGACGACCTTCGCTGCTGCTTATGCTCCTTCAGGCTGTCAAAGAATCGACAACCAGCGCTGCTGCGACAGCCCATCTGGCTGTCAAACCTTCAACGACCTGTTATGCTGCCTCTGCCGCAGCCCCTTCTGGCTGTCAAAGACTCGACAACCTACGCTGCTGCCTCTGCCTCTTCTGGCTGTCAAAGCCTCGGTGACCTCTGCTGCTGCCGCTGTCCCTTCTGGCTGTCAAAGCCTCGACCACCTGCACAGCTGCCTCTGCTTCTTTTGGGTGTGAAAGCCTCAACGACCTGTGCTGCTTGCTGCCTGTGCTTCTTCTGGCTTTCAAAGACTCGACAACCTACGCTGCTGCCTCTGCCTCTTCTGGCTGTCAAAGCCTCAACGACCTGTGCTGCTGCCGCTGCGTCTTCTAGCTGTCAAAGCCTCAACGACCTGCACTGCTGCCTCCGCCTCTTCTGGCTGTCAAAGCTGCGGCGACGTGCGCTGCTACCGCAGCCCCTTCTGGCTATCAAAGAATCGACAACCTGTACTGCTGCCGCAGCGCCTTCTCACTGTCAAAGCCTCGAAGACCTGCGCTGCTGCCGCTGCCTCTTCTGGCTGTCGAAGACTCGACAACCTGCGCTCCTGCGACTGCCACTTCTGGCTGTCAAAGCCTCGACGACCTGCGCAGCTGTCTCTGCTTCTTCTGGGGGTCAAAGCCTCGATGGCCTGCGGTGCTGCCTCTGTCTCTTCTGGCTGTCAAAGCCTCGACGTCCTGTGCTGCTGCCTCTGCGTCTTCTGGCTGTCAAAGCCTCGACCACCTGCACAGCTGCCTCTGCTTCTTCTGGGTGTGAAAGCCTCAACGACCTGTGCTGCTGCCTCTACCTCTTCTGGCTGTCACAGACATGAGAAGCTGTGCTGCTGCCTCTGCTTCTTCTGGCTGTAAAAGCCTCAACGACCTGTGCTGCTGCCTCTACCTCTTCTGGCTGTCACAGACATGAGAAGCTGTGCTGCTGCCTCTGCTTCTTCTGGCTGTAAAAGCCTCGATGACCTGTGCTGCTGCCGCATCCCCTTCTGGCTGTCAAACCCTTGATTACATGCGCTACTGCCGGAGCCTCTTCTGGCTGTCAAAGCCTTGATAACCTGCGCTGCTGCCTCTGCCTCTTCAGGCTGTAAAAGCCTCAATGACCTGAGCTGCTGCCTCTGCTTCTTCTGGCTGTCAAAGCCTCACCGACCTACGCTGCTGCCTCCGCCTCTTCTGGCTGTCAAAGCTGCGACAACGTGCGATGCTGCTGCAGCCCCTTCTGGCTGTCAAAGCCTCAATGACCTGCACTGCTGCGTCCGGCTCTTCTGGCTGTCAAAGAATCGACAACTTGTGCTGCTGCCGCAGCCCTTTCTCGCTGTCAAAGCCTTGATGACCTGCGCTGCTGCCTCTGCCTCTTCTGGCTGTCAAAGCCTCGACCACCTGCACAGCTGCCTCTGCTTCTTCTGGGTGTGAAAGCCTCAACGACCTGTGCTGCTGCCTCTGCCTCTTCTGGCTTTCAAACACTCGACAAGCTGCACTGCTGCCTCTGCCTCTACTGGCTGTCAAAGCCTCAACCCCCTGTGCTGCTGCCGCTGCCTCTTCTGGCTGTCAAAGACTCAACGACCTGCACTGCTGCCTCTGCCTCTTCTGGCTGTCAAAGCCTCGATGACCTGCGCTGCTGCCGCAGCCCCTTCTGGCTGTCAAAGCCTGTGATGACCTGCGCTGCTGCCGCAGCCCCTTCTGACTGTCAAAGCCTCGATGGCCTGCGCTGCTGCCTCTGTCTCTTCTGGCTGTCAAGGACTCGACAACCTGTGCTGCTAGCTCTGCTTCTTCTGGCTGTCAAAGCCTCGACGACCTGTGCTGCTGCCTCTGCCTCTTCTGCTTGTCAAAGACTCAACAAAATGCGCTGCTGCGACTGCTACTTCTGGCTGTCAAAGCCTCGACGACCAGTGCTGCTGCCTCTTGCCTCTTCTGGCTGTCAAAGCCTCGACGACCTGCGCAGCTGCCTCTGCTTCTTCTGGGTGTCAAAGCCTCGATGACCTGCGCTGCTGCCTCTGCCTCTTCTGGATGTCAAAGCCTCGACGACCTGCGCAGCTGTCTCTGCTTCTTCTGGGTGTCAAAGCCTCGATGACCTGCACTGCTGCCTCTGCCTCTTCTGGCTGTGAAAGACTCGACAACCTGTGCTGCTGCCTCTGCCTCTACTGACTGTCAAAGCCTCAACGACCTGTGCTGCTGCCGCTGCCTCTTCTGGCTGTCAAAGCCTCAACGACCTGCAGTTCTGCCTCTGCCTCTTCTGGCTTTCAAAGCCGCGACGACGTGCGCTGCTGCCTCTGCTTCTTCTGGCTGTCAAAGCCTCGATGACCTGTGCTGCTGCCGCAGCCACTTCTGACTGTCAAAGGCTCGAAGACCTGAGCTACTGCCTCTGCCTCTTCTGGATGTCAAAGCCTTGACGACCTGCGCAGCTGCCTCTGCTTCTTCTGGGTGTCAAAGCCTCGATGACCTGCGCTGCTGCCTCTGCCTCTTCTGGCTGTCAAAGCCTCGATAACCTGCGCAGCTGCCTCTGCGTCTTCTGGGTGTCAAAGCCTCAACGACCTGTGCTGCTGCCCCTGCCTCTACTGGCTTTCAAAGACTCGACAACCTGCACTGCTGCCTCTGCCTCTACTGGCTGTCAAAGCCTCAACGACCTGTGCTGCTGCCGCTGCCTCTTCTGGCTGTCAAAGCCTCAACGACCTGCACTGCTGCCTCTGCCTCTTCTGGCTTTCAAAGCCTCGACGACGTGCGCTGCTGCCACAGCCCCTTCTGGCTGTCAAAGCCTCGATGACCTGTGCTGCTGCCGCAGCCACTTCTGACTGTCAAAGGCTCCAAGACCTGAGCTGCTGCCGCTGCCTCTTCTGGCTGTCGAAGACTCGACAACCTGCGCTCCTGCGACTTCCCCTTCTGGCTGTCAAAGCCTAGACGACCTGTGCTACTGTCTCTGCTTCTTATGTCTGTCAAAGCCTCGATGATCTGCGCTGCTGCCGCAGCCCCTTCTGGCTGTCAAAGCTTTTGATGACCTGCGCTGCTGCCGCAGCCCATTCTGGCTGTCAAAGCATCGGTGACTTGCGCTGCTGCTTCTGCCTCTTCTAGCTGTCAAAAACTCGACAACCTGTGCTGCTGCCTCTGCTTCTTCTGGCTGTCAAAGCCTCGACGACCTGTGCTGCTGCCTCTGCCTCTTCTGCTGGTCAAAGACTTGACAATCTGCGCTGCTGCGACTGCCACTTCTGGCTGTCAAAGCCTCGACGACCTGCGCAGCTGTCTCTGCTTCTTCTGGGGGTCAAAGCCTCGATGGCCTGCGGTGCTGCCTCTGCCTCTTCTGGCTGTCAAAAACTCGACAACCTGTGCTGCTGCCTCTGCCTCTACTGGCTGTCAAGGCCTCAACGACCTGTGCTGCTGCCTCTGCCTCTTCTGCTTGTCAAAGACTCGACAACCTGCGCTACTGCGACTGCCACTTCTGGCTGTCAAAGCCTCGACGACCTGTGCTGCTGCCTCTGCCACTTCTGGCTGTCAAAGACTCGACAACCTGCACTGCTGCGACCGCCCCTTCTGGCTGTCAATCCCTCGACGACCTGTGATGCTGCCTCTGCCACAGCCTCTTCTGGCTGTCAAAGACTCGACAACCTGTGCTGCTGCCTCTACTTCTTCTGGCTTTAAAAGGTTGCATGACCTGTGCTGCTGCCGCAGCCCCTTCTGGCTGTCAAAGCTTTTGATGACCTGCGCTGCTGCCGCAGCCCATTCTGGCTGTCAAAGCATCGGTGACTTGCGCTGCTGCTTCTGCCTCTTCTAGCTGTCAAAAACTCGACAACCTGTGCTGCTGCCTCTGCTTCTTCTGGCTGTCAAAGCCTCGACGACCTGTGCTGCTGCCTCTGCCTCTTCTGCTGGTCAAAGACTTGACAATCTGCGCTGCTGCGACTGCCACTTCTGGCTGTCAAAGCCTCGACGACCTGCGCAGCTGTCTCTGCTTCTTCTGGGGGTCAAAGCCTCGATGGCCTGCGGTGCTGCCTCTGCCTCTTCTGGCTGTCAAAAACTCGACAACCTGTGCTGCTGCCTCTGCCTCTACTGGCTGTCAAGGCCTCAACGACCTGTGCTGCTGCCTCTGCCTCTTCTGCTTGTCAAAGACTCGACAACCTGCGCTACTGCGACTGCCACTTCTGGCTGTCAAAGCCTCGACGACCTGTGCTGCTGCCTCTGCCACTTCTGGCTGTCAAAGACTCGACAACCTGCACTGCTGCGACCGCCCCTTCTGGCTGTCAATCCCTCGACGACCTGTGATGCTGCCTCTGCCACAGCCTCTTCTGGCTGTCAAAGACTCGACAACCTGTGCTGCTGCCTCTACTTCTTCTGGCTTTAAAAGGTTGCATGACCTGTGCTGCTGCCGCAGCCCCTTCTGGCTGTCAAAGCCTCGATGACCTGCACTGCTGCATCTGCCTCTTCTGCTTGTCAAAGACTCAACAATCTGCGCTGCTGCGACTGCTACTTCTGGCTGTCAAAGCCTCGACGACCAGTGCTGCTGCCTCTTGCCTCTTCTGGCTGTCAAAGCCTCGACGACCTGCGCAGCTGTCTCTGCTTCTTTTGGGTGTCAAAGCCTCGATAACCTGTGCTGCTGCCTCTGCCTCTTCTGGCTGTCAAAGACTCGACAACCTGTGCTGCTGCCGCTGCCTCTTCTGGCTGTCAAAGCCTCAACGACCTGCACTGCTGCCTCTGCCTCTTCTGGCTTTCAAAGCCGCGACGACGTGCGCTGCTGCCACAGCCCCTTCTGGCTGTCAAAGCCTCGATGACCTGTGCTGCTGCCGCAGCCAGTTCTGACTGTCAAAGGCTCCAAGACCTGAGCTGCTGCCGCTGCCTCTTCTGGCTGTCGAAGACTCGACAACCTGCGCTCCTGCGACTGCCACTTCTGGCTGTCAAAGCCTAGACGACCTGTGCTGCTGCTTCTGCCTCTTCTGCTTGTCAAAGACTCGACAACCTGCGCTACTGCGACTGCCACTTCTGGCTGTCAAAGCCTCGACGACCTGTGCTGCTGCCTCTGCCACTTCTGGCTGTCAAAGACTCGACAACCTGCACTGCTGCGACCGCCCCTTCTGGCTGTCAATCCCTCGACGACCTGTGATGCTGCCTCTGCCACAGCCCCTTCTGGCTGTCAAAGACTCAACGACCTGTGCTGCTGCTATGCCTCTTCTGACTGTCAAAGACTCGACAACCTGTGCTGCTGCCTCTACTTCTTCTGGCTTTAAAAGCTTGCATGACCTGTGCTGCTGCCGCAGCCCCTTCTGACTGTCAAAGCCTCGATGACCTGCGCTGCTTCCTCTGCCTCTTCTGGCTGGCAAAAAGTCGACAACCTGTGCTGCTGCCTCTGCCTCTTCTGCTTGTCAAAGCCTCGACAACCTGTGCTGCTGCGACTGCCACTTCTGGCTGTCAAAGTTTCGACAACGTGCGCTGCTGCGACTGCCACTTTTGGCTGTCAAATCCTCGACGACCTGCGCTGCTGCGACTGCCACTTCTGGCTGTCAAAGTTTCGACAACGTGCGCTGCTGCCTCTGCCACTTCTGGCTGTCAAAGCCTCGACGACCTCCGCTGCTGCCTCTGCCTCTTCTGCTTGTCAAAGACTTGACAAGCTGCGCTGCTGCAACTGCCACTTCTGGCTGTCAAAGCCTCGACGACCTGTGCTGCTGCCTCTGCGTCTGCTGGCTGTGAAAGCCTCGACGACCTGCGCAGCTGCCTCTGCTTCTTCTGGGTGTCAAAGCCTCGATGACCTGCGCTGCTGCCTCTTCCTCTTCTGGCTGTCAAAGTCTTGACTACCTGCGCTGCTGCCTCTGACCCTTCTGGCTGTCAAAGCCTCAACGAGCTGTGCTGCTGCGACTTCCCTACTGGCTGTCAAAGCCTCAACGACATGTGCTGCTGCGACTGCCCCGTCTGGCTATCAAGGCCTCAACAACCTGTGCTGCTGCCTCTGCCTCTTCTGGCTGTCAAAGACTCGACAACCTGTGCTGCTGCCTTTGCCGCACACCTGATGTCGCATATTATAGGACAGGTTTGTGGTTTGGAAAAAAGAGCCTTACATGTCAAATTGAGACCTGTGCTGGCTGAAATTTGGCTCACAAGCCAAAGATTCGCAACCCCTGCTTTGAAGACTAATGGATTTTTGTTGTTTAGTCATTTAGTCATGTCCTACTCTTCGTGACCCTATGGAGCAGAGCACGCCAGGCCCTCCTGTCTTCCACTGCCTCCCGCATGATCATAGCTTCAAGAACACTGTCCCACCATCTCGTCCTGTTGTCCCCTTCTCCTTGCATCCTCCATCTTTCCCCATCTTTCTCCAGCTTTTAATTTCATGGCTGCTGTCACCTGGAGCCCAAGAAAGTAAAATCTCTCACTGCCTCCATTTCTTCCCCTTCTATTTGCCAGGAGGTGATGGGCCCAGTGGCCATGATCTTCGTTTTTTTGATGTTGAGCTTCAGACCATATTTTGCGCTCTCCTCTTTCACCCTCATTAAAAGGTTCTTTAATTCCTGCACACTTTCTGCCATCAGTGTTGTTTCATCTGCATATCTGAGGTTGTTGATATTTCTTCCGGCAATCTTAATTCCGGCTAGGTATTCATCCAGCCCAGCCTTTCACATGATGAATTCTGCATATAAGTTAAATAAGCAGGGAGACAATATACAGCCTTGTCGTACTCCTTTCCCAATTTTGAACCAATCGAGATTTCTCAGGAGATAGATGAGGTGATCAGGCACTCCCATTTCTTTAAGAACTTGCCATAGTTTGCTGTGGTCAACACAGTCAAAGGCTTTTGCATAGTCAATGAAGCAGAAGTAGATGTCTTTCTGGAACTCTCTAGCTTTCTTCATAATCCAGCGCATGTTTGAAACTGGGTCTTTGGTTCCTCTACCTCTTCTAAATCCAGCCTGCACTTCTGGGAGTCTTCCTTGTAGAATTTTAAGCATAACCTTGCTAGCATCCTTACCACTTTTGTCCTTTATTATGGTAATCTTTGGACGAAATGTTACTTTCATATCTCCAGTTTTCTTGAACAAATCTCTGGTTCTTCCCATTCTGTTGTTTTCCTCTATTTCTTTGCATTGCTCATTTAAGAAGGCCTTTTTGTCTCTCTTTGCTATTTTTTGGAAATCTGCATTCAATTTCCTGTATCTTTCACTATCTCCCTCACATTTTGCTTGCCTTCTCTCCCCCACTATTTGTAAGGCCTTGTTGGACAGCCACTTTGCTTTCTTGCATTTCCTTTTCATTGGGATGTTTTTCGTTGCTGCCTCCTGTATAATGTTGCGAGCCTCCATCTATAGTTCTTCAGGCACTCTGTCCAGCAAATCTAAATCCTTAAACCTGTTCCTCACTTCCACTGTGTATTCATAAGGGATTTGATTTAGATTGTATCTTACCGCCCCAGTGGTTTTTCCTACTTTCTTCATTTTTAAAAAATATAATATTTATTCCTTTTCCAACAATTTAAACACTACAAAACAGAAAAACAATACAATACAATACAAAAACACTACATAACACTAACACATTAAACTAACAAAACAAAACAAAAACAGTTTAAAACACATCAAATTATTTCAGTATCTTATCTTTCATTCACTTATTTCCGCGACCTCCTCACACCTCCCTTTTTGTATTCCACTTCTATTAATTGTTTCTGCAATTCCTTTCCATCTTCCTCTGTTTTCTATCCTATAATTATCTTAACACATTCTAACCTTATTTTTTCCTTTAATACTCTATTAATCCATTTATACTTAATTCCTTATAACATTTCTACTAAAGCCATATAACTTTATTCCAACATTTTCCTAACATTCATTAATTTCACAATATTTCCGTAAATAATCTTTAAACTTTTTCCAGTCTTCTTCCACCAACTCTTCTCCCTGGTCTCGGATTCTGCCAGTCATTTCCGCCCGTTCCATGTGGTCCATCAACTTCATCTGCCATTTTTCCCGGGTGGGTAAATCTTGTGTCTTCCAATACTTTGCGATGTGTATTCTTGCTGCTGTTGTTGCATACATTAAAAATGTTCTATCCTTCTTTGGCACCTATTGGCCGACCATGCCCAGGAGAAAGGCCTCTGGTTTCTTCAGGAAGGTATATTTGAATACCTTTTTCATTTCATTATAAATCATTACCCAGAATGTCTTAATCCTTGGGCATGTCCACCAAAGGTGAAAGAATGTACCATCAGTCTCATTACATTTCCAACATTTATTGTCGGGTAAATGATAATTTTTTGTAAGCTTGACTGGTGTCATGTACCACCTGTAAATCATTTTCATTAAGTTTTCTCTTAGGGCATTACATGCCGTGAATTTCATGCCTGTGGTCCATAACTGTTCCCAGTCAGCCATCATTATGTTGTGTCCAACATCTTGTGCCCATTTAATGATATCAGATTTCACCATTTCATCCTGAGTGTTCCATTTCAACAGCAAGTTATACATTCTTGACAAATTCTTGATTTTTGAGTCTAACAATTCTGTTTCCAATTTTGATTTTTCCACCTGGAAGCCAACTTTTTTGTCCAAATTGTATGCCTCTATGATTTGATAATAATGGAGCCAATCTCGCACTTTATTTTTCAATTTTTCAAAACTCTGCAATTTTATTCTGTCTCCATCTTGTTCCAAAATTTCCCAATATTTCGGCCATTTGTCCTCCATATTGAGTTTTTTTCTGTGCCTTCGCTTCCATTGGTGACAACCATCTTGGGGTTTTCTTTTCTAACAAATCGTTATATCTTATCTAAACATCAAACAATGCTTTTCTAACAATATGATTTTTAAAAGCTTTGTGTGCTTTTACCTTATCATACCACAAATATGCATGCCAACCAAAAACATTATTGAAACCTTCTAGATCCAACACGTCAGTGTTTTTTTTCTTTTTTTAAAAAAATAAATAATATTTATTACTTTTCCAACAATTTAAACACTACAAATAAAAAAACAATACAATACAATAAAAAAACAATACAATACAATACAAAAACACTACATAACAGTAACACACTAAACTAAAAAACAAACAAACACAATTTAAAACACATCAAACAAATTCAGTATCTTATCTTTCATTCACTTATTTCCGCGACCTCCTCGCACCTCCCTTTTTGTATTCCACTTCTGTTAATTGTTTCAGCAATTCCTTTCCATCTTCCTCTGTTTTCTGTCCTGTAATTATCTTAACATATTCTAACCTTATTTTTCCCTTTAATACACTAATAATCTATTTGTACTTAGTTCCTTATAACATTTCTACTAAAGCCATATAACTTCATTCCAACATTTTCCTAACATTCGTTAATTTTACAGGATTTCTGTAAATAGTCTTTAAACTTTTTCCAGTCTTCTTCCACCGACTCTTCTCCCTGGTCTCGGATTCTGCCAGTCATTTCCACCAATTCCATGTAGTCCATCAACTTCATCTGCCATTCTTCCCGGGTGGGTAAATCTTGTGTCTTCCAATACTTTGCGATGAGTATTCTTGCTGCTGTTGTTGCATACATTAAAAATGTTCTATCCTTCTTTGGCACCAATTGGCCGACCGTGCCCAGGAGAAAGGCCTCTGGTTTCTTCAGGAAGGTATATTTGAATACCTTTTTCATTTCATTATAAATCATTTCCCAGAATGTCTTAATCCTTGGGCATGTCCACCAAAGGTGATAGAATGTACCTTCAGTCTCATTACATTTCCAACATTTATTGTCGGGTAAATGATAATTTTTTGCAAGCTTGACTGGTGTCATGTACCACCTGTAAATCATTTTCATTAAATTCTCTCTTAGGGCATTACATGTCGTAAATTTCATACCTGTGGTCCATAACTGTTCCCAGTCAGCCATCATTATGTTATGTCCAACATCTTTTGCCCATTTAATCATAGCAGATTTCACCGTTTCATCCTGAGTGTTCCATTTCAGCAACAAGTTATACATTCTTGACAAATGCTTAGTTTTTGGATCTAATAATTCTGTTTCCAATTTTGATTTTTCCACCTGGAAGCCAACTTTTTTGTCCAAATTTTATGCCTCCATTATTTGGTAATAATGGAGCCAATCTCGCACTTTATTTTTCAATTTTTCAAAGCTCTGCAATTTTATTCTGTCACCATCTTGTTCCAAAATTTCCCAATATTTCGGCCATTTGTCCTCCATATTGAGTTTTTTCTGTGCCTTTGCTTCTATTGGTGACAACCATCTTGGGGTTTTCTTTTCTAACAAATCCTTATATCTTATCCAATCATTGAACAGTGCTTTTCTAATAATATGGTTTTTAAACGCTTTATGTGCTTTTACCTTATCATACCACAAATATGCATGCCAACCAAATGCATTATTGAAACCTTCTAGATCCAGCACGTCAGTGTTTTCAAGAAGCAGCCATTCTCTCAGCCAGCAAAAAGCAGCTGATTCATAGTAAAGTTTAAGGTCTGGCAGGGCAAATCCACCTCTTTCTTTAGCATCAGTTAATATCTTAAATTTTATTCTAGGCTTCTTGCCCTGCCAGACAAATCTAGAAATATCTTTCTGCCACTTCTTGAAACAATCCATCTTGTCCAGAATTTGCAATGTTTGAAACAAAAACAACTTGGCAATACATTCATTTTTATCACAGCAATTCGGCCTAACAATGATAACTTCAAATTTGACCATATTTCTAAGTCCCTTTTCACTTCAATCCAACATTTTTCATAATTATCCTTAAATAAGTTCACATTCTTAGCAGTCATGTTAACCCCTAAATATTTCACTTTCTTAACCAATGTTAGTCCTGTCTCCTCCTGAAACTTCTCTCTCTCATTCACAGTTAAGTTTTTCTCTAAAACCTTAGTTTTCATCTTGTTCAACTTAAAACCTGCTACCTGTCTGAATTCTTGAATCAGTTCCAGTACTCTTTTAGTACTAGATTCTGGCTCCTGTAAAGTCAATACTAAATCATCAGCAAATGCTTTCAGTTTGTACTGTTTAGTACTGTTTAGATCCCAGTTGTATACCTTTAACCTCTTGGTCCTTTCTAATCATATTTACCAAAACCTCAAGGACCGATATAAAGAGCAATGGAGAAATTGGGCAGCCTTGTCGTGTCCCTTTCTCAATCCTAAACTCTTCTGTCACTACATTGTTCACAATTAATTTTGCCTTTTGTTCTGAATAAATTGCACCTATACCATTTTCAAAACCTTGACCTACCCCCATCCCCTGTAGATTCTTCTTCATAAAACTCCAATAAATGTTGTCAAAGGCCTTCTCTGCGTCTACAAAAATCAAAACTGCCTTAGTATTGATATTCACTTGTAATTTTTCTAGAATATTAATTATATTCCTCGTATTATCAGACAAATGTCTGCCCGGGAGAACACCTTTTTTAATCTTTTAGCCAAAATATCTGCAAAAAAATTGTAATCCACATTAAGCAGCAATATGGGGCGGTAATTCTTAAGCTGTGTCTTTTCAGTCTCTGTTTTCGGTATAAGTGTAATATAAGCTTCCTTCCACGCCTCTGGTGCCCTTTTCCCCTCCAATATTTCATTACAGACTTCCTTCAATGGTTGTATTAACCATTCTTTCAAAGGTCTGTAATATCTTGAAGTCAAACCATCCAGTCCTGGAGATTTACCTAATTGCATGTTCTGGATGGCCCCTTCCACTTCCTGATCTGTTATTTTGTAATTCAACATTAGCTGGCTTTCCTGAGAGATTTTATGTAGTCCATTTATTTTCAAAAATCGATCAATATCCATTTCTTTCTGCTTCTCCTGTGTATAAAGTTGTTTAAAATACCTCTGAAAGCACTTCCTAATCTCCACTGGGTTCTGTATATTCTTTCCTTCCACTTCCAAATTAGTAATAGTATTAAGTTTTTGTCTTTTTTTCATTTGCCAGGCCAACAATTTTCCACACTTATTTGCCGATTCAAATGTCTTTTGCCTCATCTGTTTAATCTTCCATTCTATTTCCTGATTCATCAGCTTCGTATATTGTACTTGGTATAACTTTATCTCTTTCAGGATCTCCTGTGACTTTGGTTTTGCTCTCAGTTTCTTCTCTCCTTCCTTTATTTTCTCCAGGATTTTATCCTTTTTTTCATTTTGAGTTCTCTTCTTAACTGCATTCTGTTGTATTAAAAATCCTCTCATAACCGCTTTACTTGCGTCCCAAATTATTCTTTTTTTCCACTGTAGTAGTCATATTTATCTCAAAATAGTCTCTCAGACTTTTTTGGGCCTTCTTGGTCACTTCTTCATTCCTGAACAATGTATCGTTCATCCTCCATCTAAAGGAACCAATTGGCGTCAATTTAATTTCCATCTTCACAGCATTATGGTCAGAACAAGTTTTGGGGCAAATCTCCACTTTGCTAGTCTTCGGAACCAGTCCTCTAGTTATCCAAATTTGGTCAATTCTTGTCCATGTCATTTTAGCCTCAGAGAAGAAAGTTCCCTCTCTTCCCCGAGGACTCTTCATTCTCCAAATGTCAACTAAGTCCATATTTTCAGTCATGTCAAAAAAGGTTTTTGGTAGTCTACCATCTTTAGTGACTACCTGTCTCTGTGCCTTGTCCATATTTGTAGACACCACTCCATTCATATCTCCCATCAAAATCATATTATAGTCCATATAATCCATCAGAGTCTCATGTAACTTCTTAAAGAACTCCGATTTTCCTTCATTTGGTGCATAGATGCCTACTATCAAGAACTGCTCTCCTTGTGATTGAATTTCAATTGCAACAAATCTTCCTTGGTCATCTTTGAATATAAATTTCGGTGATAGGCTCTCCTTTGCATAAAGGACCACTCCTCTTTTTTTAACTTTATCTGATGAGATAAATTCATGGCCCAATCTTTTATTACTCAATATCTTCCTGTGTAGCCTCATCACATGTGTTTCTTGTAAACAGTTCAAGTCCAATTGTTCTTTTTTCAATAAATGAGACTCTCCGCCTTTTTTCTGGGGAGTTCAGTCCATTTACATTCCAGCTCAAAACTTGCAACGCCATGATGTAATTACACTGATATTCCTCCAACTGCGCCCAATGCTTGCTCTTCTGTTGGTGGTGTTGGTGACACGTTCACTGGGGGATCCAATCCAAAGGGTAATGCTGATATATCCAATATTCCTCTATTTGGTGATCCAATGCTCTTTGCTCTAGTCCTCTATCTGGTGATCTTCTATCCGATGCTCGTGGCCCTTTTCCAAGTTCCTTCTGCAGATCTTCTTCGTATTTATACAAAACTTTACTTTATCTTCTACTGATCTTATTTTTATTTTCCTTCCTTTGAAACTGAAAGATAGACCTTGGGGAAACTCCCACCTAAAGATGATTTTATTCCTTCTCAGCAGGGCAACCAAGTCTCTGTAGTTAGGCCTAAGATCCAAGAGATATTTCGGGATGTCTTAAAAAATTTCCACTCTTGACTGTTGTACTTCTAAGTTCTTCTGGTAGTGCCAACCCAATATTCTGTCTCTCTCTTCTTTGATTTGGAGGGTAATCAAGCAATCTCTTATTCTATTCTTCTCTTTTTCCCCTCCTCTTCCAAGTCTGAAGGCCTTCACAATTCTAAACTCTTCTCGGCCCAAGTCCAAGTCCCAAAAGTTGGCAAATTCCTGCGTGAGAAAGTCTATCAAACTTTCCTTCTTCAATTCAGGTAAAGCTCTGATCAAACTTTCCTTCTCCAATTCAGGTAAAGCTCTGATCCTCAGATTTGTCTGTTTTTCTTTAAGTTCAATCATAGCAAGCTTCAACTTATGGTCATCAAGTTGCCTCTGTAGGGCTGGGACTCTCTCTCTCTCCAGTTGTGTTACTTTACATTCCACAGCAACAGCTTTTTCCCTGGCTTCCTCCGCAGTCTGCTGTATCAAAGTAGATTCCTGTATCAATTTCTGAATGGTTTCTGTATTGGTATTCACCTTTTGACCCAGATTATTTATACTAAATCAATTTTAGTGGTTGCCACATCCACTTTCTTGTTAAGCTGTTACAATGAATCATTTATCTTGCTTAATGCAACCGCTAAGGCCTCTTCTGTTGACATTCCTCTTGATTTTGAGTATGCTGGTACAGCAGCTGAAGAGGCAGGGGGGCCTGATGTTGAGGCTCTCCTGGGTTGCTGCAAAGTCTTCCCAGACCTTAATGTTTTTTCAGGAATTGACTGGTCTGTTTTTTCGTTTCCATTTGCCATAACACTTAAAATATTCAAGGTCAGTCCCAGAGTCACACAGTTTTTTATCTTGCAGCTGGAAATTCCCCGAGCCCAGCACTTGTAACAGTTTCAAAAGCTTCCTCTAGGGGGAAACAGTTTCTATTTATATTAATCCGTAATGTCCCCTTTTAAACACAGTTCAAACAATGAAGTTAGTTTCAATTTTCAGTTACTTTTACTCCTTTTTAAGAGCAGACAGAGACAGTGGAAACAATGTATTTCTCTTATTTAGCTAGCTGTCAATGAACATTCTAATCACTGTCAATGAACGTCAGTCCTGCTACCAGCCCGTTTCCAGGGTCAGAGCAGTGGTATTTTAACTCTCTTCGCTCTCTCCTGCAGACATGCTCCGTCCAAAACTCCCTCCCCCCTTCTCCGGCCTCCAAGGGGGGTTTAATGTTTTTTACCAATGGAAATTTAGTCCTTTACGATATGCTTTCGAAGACTTCAGCTTGCAGCCTCGTTGCTTCAGTCTAGTTACAAAAGGGGAAGGCGGACTTCCTGTGTTGAACCTCCCCGTTTCGATACCAAATTAGACGTTTAAAAATTCAATTCTCCTGCTTCAGCTCTACTCATGGGTAGTTGCTTTAAAGTCAAATTGTCCACAAGAAAAAAGTCAGCGCTCTCCGGCAACAGCATAGTGGCTTCGCTCCGTGGAAGAAGCAGTCGATTCGAAGCACCGTGCCGCTCACCCCACGTCGCTCCGGATACCTGAAACCGGGTTTCCCCGTGGGTAGGGGAGGTGCAAAGGGTGCCCGCCGAATCCCATGTTCACAGGCTTCACCCGCCTGTGATTTTTAATGGGTCTCCAGATTCCCAGTCAGAAGGGGCTGCGGCGGCAGCGCAGGTCTTCGAGGCTTTGACAGCCAGAAGGGGCAGCGGCAGCAGTGCAGGCCGTCGAGGCTTTGACAGCCAGAAGGGGCAGCGGCAGCAGCGCAGGTTGTCGACCCTTTGACAGCCAGAAGAGGCATAGGCAGCAGCACAGTTCATTAAGGCTTTGACAGCCAGAAGAGGCAGCGGCAGCAGTGCAGGCCGTCGAGGCTTTGACAGCCAGAAGGGGCAGCGGCGGCAGCACAGGTCGTCAACCCTTTGACAGCCAGAAGAGGTATAGGCAGCAGCACAGTTCATTAAGACTTTGACAGCCAGAAGAGGCAGAGGCAGCAGCGCATATCGTCGAGGCTTGACAGCCAGAAGGGGCAGCAGCGGCAGCGCAGATCGTTGAGGCTTTGACAGCTAGAAGTGGCTGCGGCAGCAGCGCAGGTCATCAAGGCCATGACAGCCAGAAAAGGAAGAGGCAGCAGCACAGGTTGTCGAGGCTTTGACAGCCAGAAGAGGCAGAGGCAGCAGTGCAGATCGTCGAGGCTTTGACAGGCAGAAGGGGCAGTGGCAGCAGCGCAGGTCGTTGAGGCTTTGACAGCCAGAAGGGGCAGCGGCAGTAGCGCAGATCGTTGAGGCTTTGACAGCCAGAAGGGGCAGCGGCAGCAGCACAGGACGTCGAGGCTTTGACAGCCAGAAGAGGCAGAGACAGCAGCGCATAACGTTGAGGCTTTGACAGCCAGAAGAGGCTGTGGCAGCAGCGCAGATCGTTGAGGCTTTGACAGCCAGAAGGGGCTGCGTCAGCAGCGCAGGTCATCGAGGCTTTGACAACAAGAAAAGGAAGAGGCAGCAGCGCAGGTCGTCGAGGCTTTGACAGCCAGAAGTGGCAGAGGTAGCAGTGCAGATCGTTGAGGCTTTGATAGCCAGAAGAGGCAGCGGCAGCAGGTCGTCAAGGCTTTGACAGCCAGAAGCGTCAGCAGCGCAGGTTGTCAAGGCTTCGACAGCCAGAAGAGGCGGAGGCAGAAGAGCAGGTCGTTGAGGCTTTGACAGCCAGACCGGGCAGCGGCAGCAGCAAAGGTCATCGAGTCTCTAACTTCCAGAAGAACCAGAGGCAGCAGCATAGGTTGTCGAGGCTTTGACAGCCAGAAGGGGCAGAGGCGGCAGCACAGGTTGTCGAGGCTTTGACAGCCAGAAGGGGCTGCGGCAGCAGTGCAGGTCGTCGAGGCTTTGACAGCCAGAAGAGGCAGACAGCAGCGCATATCGTTGAGGCTTTGACAGCCAGAAGAGGCTGTGGCAGAAGCGCAGATCGTTGAGGCTTTGACAGCCAGAAGCGGCTGCGGCAGCAGCGCAGGTCATTGAGGTTTTGACAACAAGAAAAGGAAGAGGCAGCAGCGCAGGTCATCGAGGCTTTGACAGCCAGAAAAAGAAGAGGCAGCAGCACAGATTGTCTAGGCTTTGACAGCCAGAAGAGGCAGAGGCAGCAGCGCAGATCGTCTAGGCTTTGACAGCCAGAAGCAGCAGAGGTAGCAGCGCAGATCGTCGAGGCTTTGACAGCCAGAAGGGGCAGCGGCAGCAGGTCGTCGAGGCTTTGACAGCCAGAAGCGTTAGCAGCGCAGGCTGTCAAGGCTTCGACAGCCAGAAGAGGCAGAGGCAGAAGTGCAGGTCGCTGAGGCTTTGACAGCCAGAATGGGCAGCAGCAGCAGCGCAGGTTGTCGAGTCTATGACAGCCAGAAGAGGCGGAGGCAGCAGTTCAGCTCATCGAGACTTTGACAGCCAGAAGAGGCAGGTACAGCTGCGATGATCGTTGAGGCTTTGACAGCCAGAAGTGACAGAGGCAGATGCACAGGTCGTCGAGTCTTTGACAGCCAGAAGGGGAAGCGGCAGTAGCACAGGTCGTCGAGGCCTTGACAGCCAGAAGCATCAGTGTCAGCAGCGCAGGTCGTCAAGGCTTTGACAGCCAGATGAGGCGGAGGCAGCAGCGCAGGTTGTCGAGTCTTTGACAGCCAGAAGAGGCGGAGGCAGCAGTTCAGCTCATCAAGACTTTGACAGCCAGAGGAGGCAGAGGCAGCAGCGCTGATCGTTGAGACTTTGACAGCCAGAAGGGGCAGCGGCAGCAGAGCAGATTGTCGAGACTTTGACAGCCAGAAAAGGAAGAGGCAGCAGCACAGTTCGTCGAGGCTTTGACAGCCAGAAGAGGCAGAGGCAGCAGCGCATATCGTTGAGGCTTTGACAGCCAGAAGAGGCTGTGGCAGCAGCGCAGATCGTTGAGGCTTTGACAGCCAGAAGGGGCTGCGGCAGCAGCGCAGGTCTTCGAGGCTTTGACAAGAAGAAAAGGAAGAGGCAGCAGCGCAGGTCGTCGAGGCTTTGACAGCCAGAAAAGGAAGAGGCAGCAGTGCAGGTCGTTGAGGCTTTGACAGCCAGAAGAGGCAGAGGCAGCAGCACAGATTGTCGAGGCTTTGACAGCCAGAAGAGGCAGAGGCAGCAGCGCAGATCGTCGAGCCTTTGACAGCCAGAAGCGGCAGAGGCAGCAGCGCAGATCGTTGAGACTTTGACAGCCAGAAGCGTCAGCAGCGCAGGTTGTCAAGGCTTTGACAGCCAGAGGAGGCGGAGGCAGCAGTGCAGGTTATCGAGGCTTTGACAGCCAGAAGAGGCAGAGGCAGCAGCGTAGATCGTTGAGGCATTGACAGCCAGAAGGGGCAGCGGCACAGGTCGTCAAGGCGTTGACAGCCAGGAGAGGCAGAGGCAGCAGAACAGGTCGTCGAGCCTTTAACAGCCAGAAGGGGCAGCGGCACCAGCGCAGGTCGTCGAGGCCTTGACAGCCAGAAGCATCAGTGTCAGCAGCGCAGGTCGTCAAGGCTTTGACAGCCAGAAGAGGCGGAGGCAGCAGTGCAGGTTGTCGAGGCTTTGACACCCAGAAGAGGCAGAGGCAGCAGTGCAGGTCATCGAGGCTTTGACAGCCAGAAGAGGCAGAGGCAGCAGCACAGGTCGTCGAGGCTTTGACAGCCAGAAGAGGCATAGGCAGCAGCACAGTTCATTAAGGCTTTGACAGCCAGAAGAGGCAGCGGCAGCAGCGCATATCGTTGAGGCTTTAACAGCCAGAAGGGGCAGCGGCAGCAGCACAGGTCGTCAAGGATTTGAGAGGCAAGAGAGGCAGAGGCAGCAGCGCAGGTCGTCAAGGCCTTGACAGCCAGAAGCATCAGTGTCAGCAGCGCAGGTCGTCAAGGCTTTGACAGCCAGAACAGGCAAAGGCAGCAGCAAAGGTCATTGAAGCTTTGATATCCAGAAGGGGCTGCGGCAGCAGAGCAGGTCGTTGAGGCTTTGACAGCCAGACGGGGCAGCGGCAGCAGCAAAGGTCATCGAATCTCTGACTTCCAGAAGAAGCAGAGGCAGCAGCACAGGTTGTCGAGGCTTTGACAGCCAGAAGGGGCAGAGGCGGCAGCACAGGTTGTCGAGGCTTTGACAACAAGAAGGGGCTGCGGCAGCAGTGCAGGTTGTCGAGGCTTTGACAGCCAGAAGAGGCGGAGGCAGCAGCGCAGGTCGCTGAGGCTTTGACAGCCAGAATGGGCAGCAGCAGCAGCGCAGGTTGTCGAGTCTTTGACAGCCAGAAGAGGCGGAGGCAGCAGTTCAGCTCATCGAGACTTTGACAGCCAGAAGAGGCAGAGGCAGCAGCGCTGATCGTTGAGGCATTGACAGCCAGAAGGGGCTGCGGCAGCAGTGCAGGTCGTCGAGGCTTTGACAGCCAGAAGAGGCAGACAGCAGCGCATATTGTTGAGGCTTTGACAGCCAGAAGAGGCTGTGGCAGCAGCGCAGATCGTTGAGGCTTTGACAGCCAGAAGCGGCTGCGGCAGCAGCGCAGGTCATTGAGGCTTTGACAACAAGAAAAGGAAGAGGCAGCAGCGCAGGTCATCGAGGCTTTGACAGCCAGAAAAAGAAGAGGCAGCAGTGCAGGACCTTGAGGCTTTGACAGCCAGAAGAGGCAGAGGCAGCAGCGCAGATCGTCGAGGCTTTGACAGCCAGAAGCAGCAGAGGTAGCAGCGCAGATCGTCGAGGCTTTGACAGCCAGAAAGGGCAGCGGCAGCAGGTCGTCGAGGATTTGACAGCCAGAAGCGTTAGCAGCGCAGGTTGTCAAGGCTTCGACAGCCAGAAGAGGCGGAGGCAGAAGTGCAGGTCATCGAGGCTTTGACAGCCAG
The DNA here is from genome assembly GCF_964252035.2 of Podarcis erhardii. Taxonomy (NCBI): domain Eukaryota; kingdom Metazoa; phylum Chordata; class Lepidosauria; order Squamata; family Lacertidae; genus Podarcis; species Podarcis erhardii. Next base: position 44,480,091 of record NC_138505.1, read on the forward strand.
AAGAGGCAGAGGCAGCAGCGTAGATCGTTGAGGCTTTGACAGCCAGAAGGGGCAGCGGCAGCAGCACAGGTCGTCAAGGATTTGAGAGGCAGGAGAGGCAGAGGCAGCAGCGCATATCGTTAAGGCTTTGACAGCCAGGAGGGTCTGTGGCAGCAGCGCAGATCGTTGAGGCTTTGACAGCCAGAAAAGGAAGAGGCAGCAGTGCAGGTCGTCGAGGCTTTGACAGCCAGAAGAGGCAGAGGCAGCAGCGATGATCGTTGAGGCTTTGACAGCCAGAAGCGACAGAGGCAGCAGCACAGGTCGTCGAGTCTTTGACAGCCAGAAGGGGCAGCGGCAGCAGCACAGATCGTTGAGGCTTTGACAGCCAGAAGCGGCTGCGGCAGCAGCGCAGGTCATTGAGGCTTTGACAACAAGAAAAGGAAGAGGCAGTAGCGCAGGTCATCGAGGCTTTGTCAGCCAGAAAAAGAAGAGGCAGCAGTGCAGGACCTTGAGGCTTTGACAGCCAGAAAAGGCAGAGGCAGCAGCGCAGATCGTCCAGGCTTTGACAGCCAGAAGCAGCAGAGGTAGCAGCGCAGATCGTCGAGGCTTTGACAGCCAGAAGGGGCAGCGGCAGCAGGTCGTCGAGGATTTGACAGCCAGAAGCGTTAGCGGCGCAGGTTGTCAAGGCTTTGACAGCCAGAGGAGGCGGAGGCAGAAGTGCAGGTCATCAAGGCTTTGACAGCCAGAAGAGGCAGAGGCAGCAGCGTAGATCGTTGAGGCTTTGACAGCCAGAAGGGGCAGCGGCAGCAGCACAGGTCGTCAAGGATTTGAGAGGCAAGAGAGGCAGAGGCAGCAGCGCATATCGTTAAGGCTTTGACAGCCAGGAGGGTCTGTGGCAGCAGCGCAGATTGTTGAGGCTTTGACAGCCAGAAAAGGAAGAGGCAGCAGTGCAGGTCGTCGAGGCTTTGACAGCCAGAAGAGGCAGAGGGAGCAGCGATGATCGTTGAGGCTTTGACAGCCAGAAGCGACAGAGGCAGCAGCACAGGTCGTCGAGTCTTTGACAGCCAGAAGGGGCAGCGGCAGCAGCGCAGGTCGTCGAGGCCTTGACAGCCAGAAGCATCAGTGTCAGCAGCGCAGGTCGTCAAGGCTTTGACAGCCAGAACAGGCAAAGGCAGCAGCAAAGGTCATTGAAGCTTTGATATCCAGAAGGGGCTGCGGCAGCAGAGCAGGTCGTTGAGGCTTTGACAGCCAGACGGGGCAGCGGCAGCAGCAAAGGTCATCGAATCTCTGACTTCCAGAAGAAGCAGAGGCAGCAGCACAGGTTGTCGAGGCTTTGACAGCCAGAAGGGGCAGAGGCGGCAGCACAGGTTGTCGAGGCTTTGACAACAAGAAGGGGCTGCGGCAGCAGTGCAGGTTGTCGAGGCTTTGACAGCCAGAAGAGGCGGAGGCAGCAGCGCAGGTCGCTGAGGCTTTGACAGCCAGAATGGGCAGCAGCAGCAGCGCAGGTTGTCGAGTCTTTGACAGCCAGAAGAGGCGGAGGCAGCAGTTCAGCTCATCGAGACTTTGACAGCCAGAAGAGGCAGAGGCAGCAGCGCTGATCGTTGAGGCATTGACAGCCAGAAGGGGCTGCGGCAGCAGTGCAGGTCGTCGAGGCTTTGACAGCCAGAAGAGGCAGACAGCAGCGCATATTGTTGAGGCTTTGACAGCCAGAAGAGGCTGTGGCAGCAGCGCAGATCGTTGAGGCTTTGACAGCCAGAAGCGGCTGCGGCAGCAGCGCAGGTCATTGAGGCTTTGACAACAAGAAAAGGAAGAGGCAGCAGCGCAGGTCATCGAGGCTTTGACAGCCAGAAAAAGAAGAGGCAGCAGTGCAGGACCTTGAGGCTTTGACAGCCAGAAGAGGCAGAGGCAGCAGCGCAGATCGTCGAGGCTTTGACAGCCAGAAGCAGCAGAGGTAGCAGCGCAGATCGTCGAGGCTTTGACAGCCAGAAGGGGCAGCGGCAGCAGGTCGTCGAGGATTTGACAGCCAGAAGCGTTAGCAGCGCAGGTTGTCAAGGCTTCGACAGCCAGAAGAGGCGGAGGCAGAAGTGCAGGTCATCGAGGCTTTGACAGCCAGAAGAGGCAGAGGCAGCAGCGTAGATCGTTGAGGCTTTGACAGCCAGAAGGGGCAGCGGCAGCAACACAGGTCGTCAAGGATTTGAGAGGCAGGAGAGGCAGAGGCAGCAGCGCATATCGTTAAGGCTTTGACAGCCAGGAGGGTCTGTGGCAGCAGCGCAGATCGTTGAGGCTTTGACAGCCAGAAAAGGAAGAGGCAGCAGTGCAGGTCGTCGAGGCTTTGACAGCCAGAAGAGGCAGAGGCAGCAGCGATGATCGTTGAGGCATTGACAGCCAGAAGGGGCTGCGGCAGCAGTGCAGGTCGTCGAGGCTTTGACAGCCAGAAGAGGCAGACAGCAGCGCATATTGTTGAGGCTTTGACAGCCAGAAGAGGCTGTGGCAGCAGCGCAGATCGTTGAGGCTTTGACAGCCAGAAGCGGCTGCGGCAGCAGCGCAGGTCATTGAGGCTTTGACAACAAGAAAAGGAAGAGGCAGCAGCGCAGGTCATCGAGGCTTTGACAGCCAGAAAAAGAAGAGGCAGCAGTGCAGGACCTTGAGGCTTTGACAGCCAGAAGAGGCAGAGGCAGCAGCGCAGATCGTCGAGGCTTTGACAGCCAGAAGCAGCAGAGGTAGCAGCGCAGATCGTCGAGGCTTTGACAGCCAGAAGGGGCAGCGGCAGCAGGTCGTCGAGGATTTGACAGCCAGAAGCGTTAGCAGCGCAGGTTGTCAAGGCTTCGACAGCCAGAAGAGGCGGAGGCAGAAGTGCAGGTCATCGAGGCTTTGACAGCCAGAAGAGGCAGAGGCAGCAGCGTAGATCGTTGAGGCTTTGACAGCCAGAAGGGGCAGCGGCAGCAACACAGGTCGTCAAGGATTTGAGAGGCAGGAGAGGCAGAGGCAGCAGCGCATATCGTTAAGGCTTTGACAGCCAGGAGGGTCTGTGGCAGCAGCGCAGATCGTTGAGGCTTTGACAGCCAGAAAAGGAAGAGGCAGCAGTGCAGGTCGTCGAGGCTTTGACAGCCAGAAGAGGCAGAGGCAACAGCGATGATCGTTGAGGCTTTGACAGCCAGAAGCGACAGAGGCAGCAGCACAGGTCGTCGAGTCTTTGACAGCCAGAAGGGGCAGCGGCAGCAGCACAGATCGTTGAGGCTTTGACAGCCAGAAGCGGCTGCGGCAGCAGCGCAGGTCATTGAGGCTTTGACAACAAGAAAAGGAAGAGGCAGTAGCGCAGGTCATCGAGGCTTTGACAGCCAGAAAAAGAAGAGGCAGCAGTGCAGGACCTTGAGGCTTTGACAGCCAGAAGAGGCAGAGGCAGCAGCGCAGATCGTCGAGGCTTTGACAGCCAGAAGCAGCAGAGGTAGCAGCGCAGATCATCGAGGCTTTGACAGCCAGAAGGGGCAGCGGCAGCAGGTCGTCGAGGATTTGACAGCCAGAAGCGTTAGCGGCGCAGGTTGTCAAGGCTTCGACAGCCAGAAGAGGCGGAGGCAGAAGTGCAGGTCATCAAGGCTTTGACAGCCAGAAGAGGCAGAGGCAGCAGCGTAGATCGTTGAGGCTTTGACAGCCAGAAGGGGCAGCGGCAGCAGCACAGGTCGTCAAGGATTTGAGAGGCAAGAGAGGCAGAGGCAGCAGCGCATATCGTTAAGGCTTTGACAGCCAGGAGGGTCTGTGGCAGCAGCGCAGATTGTTGAGGCTTTGACAGCCAGAAAAGGAAGAGGCAGCAGTGCAGGTCGTCGAGGCTTTGACAGCCAGAAGAGGCAGAGGCAGCAGCGATGATCGTTGAGGCTTTGACAGCCAGAAGCGACAGAGGCAGCAGCACAGGTCGTCGAGTCTTTGACAGCCAGAAGGGGCAGCGGCAGCAGCGCAGGTCGTCGAGGCCTTGACAGCCAGAAGCATCAGTGTCAGCAGCGCAGGTCGTCAAGGCTTTGACAGCCAGAACAGGCAAAGGCAGCAGCAAAGGTCATTGAAGCTTTGATATCCAGAAGGGGCTGTGGCAGCAGAGCAGGTCGTTGAGGCTTTGACAGCCAGACGGGGCAGCGGCAGCAGCAAAGGTCACCGAATCTCTGACTTCCAGAAGAAGCAGAGGCAGCAGCACAGGTTGTCGAGGCTTTGACAGCCAGAAGGGGCAGAGGCGGCAGCACAGGTTGTCGAGGCTTTGACAACAAGAAGGGGCTGCGGCAGCAGTGCAGGTTGTCGAGGCTTTGACAGCCAGAAGAGGCGGAGGCAGCAGCGCAGGTCGCTGAGGCTTTGACAGCCAGAATGGGCAGCAGCAGCAGCGCAGGTTGTCGAGTCTTTGACAGCCAGAAGAGGCGGAGGCAGCAGTTCAGCTCATCGAGACTTTGACAGCCAGAAGAGGCAGAGGCAGCAGCGCTGATCGTTGAGGCATTGACAGCCAGAAGGGGCTGCGGCAGCAGTGCAGGTCGTCGAGGCTTTGACAGCCAGAAGAGGCAGACAGCAGCGCATATTGTTGAGGCTTTGACAGCCAGAAGAGGCTGTGGCAGCAGCGCAGATCGTTGAGGCTTTGACAGCCAGAAGCGGCTGCGGCAGCAGCGCAGGTCATTGAGGCTTTGACAACAAGAAAAGGAAGAGGCAGCAGCGCAGGTCATCGAGGCTTTGACAGCCAGAAAAAGAAGAGGCAGCAGTGCAGGACCTTGAGGCTTTGACAGCCAGAAGAGGCAGAGGCAGCAGCGCAGATCGTCGAGGCTTTGACAGCCAGAAGCAGCAGAGGTAGCAGCGCAGATCGTCGAGGCTTTGACAGCCAGAAGGGGCAGCGGCAGCAGGTCGTCGAGGATTTGACAGCCAGAAGCGTTAGCAGCGCAGGTTGTCAAGGCTTCGACAGCCAGAAGAGGCGGAGGCAGAAGTGCAGGTCATCGAGGCTTTGACAGCCAGAAGAGGCAGAGGCAGCAGCGTAGATCGTTGAGGCTTTGACAGCCAGAAGGGGCAGCGGCAGCAGCACAGGTCGTCAAGGATTTGAGAGGCAGGAGAGGCAGAGGCAGCAGCGCATATCGTTAAGGCTTTGACAGCCAGGAGGGTCTGTGGCAGCAGCGCAGATCGTTGAGGCTTTGACAGCCAGAAAAGGAAGAGGCAGCAGTGCAGGTCGTCGAGGCTTTGACAGCCAGAAGAGGCAGAGGCAGCAGCGATGATCGTTGAGGCTTTGACAGCCAGAAGCGACAGAGGCAGCAGCACAGGTCGTCGAGTCTTTGACAGCCAGAAGGGGCAGCGGCAGCAGCGCAGGTCGTCGAGGCCTTGACAGCCAGAAGCATCAGTGTCAGCAGCGCAGGTCCTCAAGGCTTTGACAGCCAGAACAGGCAAAGGCAGCAGCAAAGGTCATTGAAGCTTTGATATCCAGAAGGGGCTGCGGCAGCAGAGCAGGTCGTTGAGGCTTTGACAGCCAGACGGGGCAGCGGCAGCAGCAAAGGTCATCGAATCTCTGACTTCCAGAAGAAGCAGAGGCAGCAGCACAGGTTGTCGAGGCTTTGACAGCCAGAAGGGGCAGAGGCGGCAGCACAGGTTGTCGAGGCTTTGACAACAAGAAGGGGCTGCGGCAGCAGTGCAGGTTGTCGAGGCTTTGACAGCCAGAAGAGGCGGAGGCAGCAGCGCAGGTCGCTGAGGCTTTGACAGCCAGAATGGGCAGCAGCAGCAGCGCAGGTTGTCGAGTCTTTGACAGCCAGAAGAGGTGGAGGCAGCAGTTCAGCTCATCGAGACTTTGACAGCCAGAAGAGGCAGAGGCAGCAGCGCTGATCGTTGAGGCATTGACAGCCAGAAGGGGCTGCGGCAGCAGTGCAGGTCGTCGAGGCTTTGACAGCCAGAAGAGGCAGACAGCAGCGCATATTGTTGAGGCTTTGACAGCCAGAAGAGGCTGTGGCAGCAGCGCAGATCGTTGAGGCTTTGACAGCCAGAAGCGGCTGCGGCAGCAGCGCAGGTCATTGAGGCTTTGACAACAAGAAAAGGAAGAGGCAGCAGCGCAGGTCATCGAGGCTTTGACAGCCAGAAAAAGAAGAGGCAGCAGTGCAGGACCTTGAGGCTTTGACAGCCAGAAGAGGCAGAGGCAGCAGCGCAGATCGTCGAGGCTTTGACAGCCAGAAGCAGCAGAGGTAGCAGCGCAGATCGTCGAGGCTTTGACAGCCAGAAGGGGCAGCGGCAGCAGGTCGTCGAGGATTTGACAGCCAGAAGCGTTAGCAGCGCAGGTTGTCAAGGCTTCGACAGCCAGAAGAGGCGGAGGCAGAAGTGCAGGTCATCGAGGCTTTGACAGCCAGAAGAGGCAGAGGCAGCAGCGTAGATCGTTGAGGCTTTGACAGCCAGAAGGGGCAGCGGCAGCAGCACAGGTCGTCAAGGATTTGAGAGGCAGGAGAGGCAGAGGCAGCAGCGCATATCGTTAAGGCTTTGACAGCCAGGAGGGTCTGTGGCAGCAGCGCAGATCGTTGAGGCTTTGACAGCCAGAAAAGGAAGAGGCAGCAGTGCAGGTCGTCGAGGCTTTGACAGCCAGAAGAGGCAGAGGCAGCAGCGATGATCGTTGAGGCTTTGACAGCCAGAAGCGACAGAGGCAGCAGCAGCACAGGTCGTCGAGTCTTTGACAGCCAGAAGGGGCAGCGGCAGCAGCGCAGGTCGTCGAGGCCTTGACAGCCAGAAGCATCAGTGTCAGCAGCGCAGGTCGTCAAGGCTTTGACAGCCAGAACAGGCAAAGGCAGCAGCAAAGGTCATTGAAGCTTTGATATCCAGAAGGGGCTGCGGCAGCAGAGCAGGTTTTTGAGGCTTTGACAGCCAGACGGGGCAGCGGCAGCAGCAAAGGTCATCGAATCTCTGACTTCCAGAAGAAGCAGAGGCAGCAGCACAGGTTGTCGAGGCTTTGACAGCCAGAAGGGGCAGAGGCGGCAGCACAGGTTGTCGAGGCTTTGACAACAAGAAGGGGCTGCGGCAGCAGTGCAGGTTGTCGAGGCTTTGACAGCCAGAAGAGGCGGAGGCAGCAGCGCAGGTCGCTGAGGCTTTGACAGCCAGAATGGGCAGCAGCAGCAGCGCAGGTTGTCGAGTCTTTGACAGCCAGAAGAGGCTGTGGCAGCAGCGCAGATCGTTGAGGCTTTGGCAGCCAGAAGGGGCTGCGGCAGCAGAGCAGGTTGTCGAGACTTTGACAGCCAGAAAAGGAAGAGGCAGCAGCACAGGTCGTCGAGGCTTTGACAGCCAGAAGAGGCAGAGGCAGCAGCGCATATCGTTGAGGCTTTGACAGCCAGAAGAGGCTGTGGCAGCAGCGCAGATCGTTGAGGCTTTGGCAGCCAGAAGGGGCTGCGGCAGCAGCCCAGGTCTTCGAGGCTTTGACAACAAGAAAAGGAAGAGGCAGCAGCGCAGGTCGTCGAGGCTTTGACAGCCAGAAAAGGAAGAGGCAGCAGTGCAGGTCGTCCAGGCTTTGACAGCCAGAAGAGGCAGAGGCAGCAGCACAGATTGTCGAGGCTTTGACAGCCAGAAGAGGCAGAGGCAGCAGCGCAGATCGTTGAGGCTTTGAAAGCCAGAAGCGTCAGCAGCGCAGGTTGTCAAGGCTTTGACAGCCAGAGGATGCGGAGGCAGCAGTGCAGGTCATCGAGGCTTTGACAGCCGGAAGAGGCAGAGGCAGCAGCGTAGATCGTTGAGGCATTGACAGCCAGAAGGGGCAGCGGCAGCAACACAGGTCGTCAAGGCGTTGACAGCCAGGAGAGGCAGAGGCAGCAGCACAGGTCGTCGAGGCTTTAACAGCCAGAAGGGGCAGCGGCACCAGCGCAGGTCGTCGAGGCCTTGACAGCCAGAAGCATCAGTGTCAGCAGCGCAGGTCGTCAAGGCTTTGACAGCCAGAAGAAGCGGAGGCAGCAGTGCAGGTTGTCGAGGCTTTGACACCCAGAAGAGGCAGAGGCAGCAGTGCAGGTCATCAAGGCTTTGACAGCCAGAAGAGGCAGAGGCAGCAGCACAGGTCGTCGAGGCTTTAACAGCCAGAAGGGGCAGCGGCACCAGCGCAGGTCGTCGAGGCTTTGACAGCCAGAAGCATCAGTGTCAGCAGCGCAGGTCGTCAAGGCTTTGACAGCCAGAAGAGGCGGAGGCAGCAGTGCAGGTTGTCGAGGCTTTGACAGCCAGAAGAGGCAGAGGCAGCAGCACCAATCGTCGAGGCTTTGACAGCTAGCAGGGGCAGCGGCAGCAGGTCGTCTAGGCTTTTACAGCCAGAAGCGTCAGCAGCGCAGGTTGTCAAGGCTTTGACAGCCAGATGAGGCAGAGGCAGCAGCGCAGATTGTTGAGGCTTTGACAGCCAGAAGGGGCAGCGGCAGCAGCACAGGTCGTCAAGGCTTTGACCGTCAGAATGTGCTGCAGCAGCAGCGCAGATCGTCGAGGCTTTGACAGCCAGAAGGGGCAGCGGCAGCAGCACAGGTCATCGGGGCTTTGACAGCCAGAAAAGGAAGAGGCAGCAGCGCAGATCGTTGAGGCTTTGACAGCCAGAAGGGGCAGCGGCAGCAGCACAGGTCGTCAAGGATTTGAGAGGCAAGAGAGGCAGAGGCAGCAGCGCATATCGTTAAGGCTTTGACAGCCAGGAGGGTCTGTGGCAGCAGCGCAGATTGTTGAGGCTTTGACAGCCAGAAAAGGAAGAGGCAGCAGTGCAGGTCGTCGAGGCTTTGACAGCCAGAAGAGGCAGAGGGAGCAGCGATGATCGTTGAGGCTTTGACAGCCAGAAGCGACAGAGGCAGCAGCACAGGTCGTCGAGTCTTTGACAGCCAGAAGGGGCAGCGGCAGCAGCGCAGGTCGTCGAGGCCTTGACAGCCAGAAGCATCAGTGTCAGCAGCGCAGGTCGTCAAGGCTTTGACAGCCAGAACAGGCAAAGGCAGCAGCAAAGGTCATTGAAGCTTTGATATCCAGAAGGGGCTGCGGCAGCAGAGCAGGTCGTTGAGGCTTTGACAGCCAGACGGGGCAGCGGCAGCAGCAAAGGTCATCGAATCTCTGACTTCCAGAAGAAGCAGAGGCAGCAGCACAGGTTGTCGAGGCTTTGACAGCCAGAAGGGGCAGAGGCGGCAGCACAGGTTGTCGAGGCTTTGACAACAAGAAGGGGCTGCGGCAGCAGTGCAGGTTGTCGAGGCTTTGACAGCCAGAAGAGGCGGAGGCAGCAGCGCAGGTCGCTGAGGCTTTGACAGCCAGAATGGGCAGCAGCAGCAGCGCAGGTTGTCGAGTCTTTGACAGCCAGAAGAGGCTGTGGCAGCAGCGCAGATCGTTGAGGCTTTGGCAGCCAGAAGGGGCTGCGGCAGCAGCGCTGATCGTTGAGGCATTGACAGCCAGAAAAGGAAGAGGCAGCAGCACAGGTCGTCGAGGCTTTGACAGCCAGAAGAGGCAGAGGCAGCAGCGCATATCGTTGAGGCTTTGACAGCCAGAAGAGGCTGTGGCAGCAGCGCAGATCGTTGAGGCTTTGGCAGCCAGAATGGGCTGCGGCAGCAGCCCAGGTCTTCGAGGCTTTGACAACAAGAAAAGGAAGAGGCAGCAGCGCAGGTCGTCGAGGCTTTGACAGCCAGAAAAGGAAGAGGCAGCAGTGCAGGTCGTCCAGGCTTTGACAGCCAGAAGAGGCAGAGGCAGCAGCACAGATTGTCGAGGCTTTGACAGCCAGAAGAGGCAGAGGCAGCAGCGCAGATCGTTGAGGCTTTGAAAGCCAGAAGCGTCAGCAGCGCAGGTTGTCAAGGCTTTGACAGCCAGAGGATGCGGAGGCAGCAGTGCAGGTCATCGAGGCTTTGACAGCCGGAAGAGGCAGAGGCAGCAGCGTAGATCGTTGAGGCATTGACAGCCAGAAGGGGCAGCGGCAGCAACACAGGTCGTCAAGGCGTTGACAGCCAGGAGAGGCAGAGGCAGCAGCACAGGTCGTCGAGGCTTTAACAGCCAGAAGGGGCAGCGGCACCAGCGCAGGTCGTCGAGGCCTTGACAGCCAGAAGCATCAGTGTCAGCAGCGCAGGTCGTCAAGGCTTTGACAGCCAGAAGAAGCGGAGGCAGCAGTGCAGGTTGTCGAGGCTTTGACACCCAGAAGAGGCAGAGGCAGCAGTGCAGGTCATCAAGGCTTTGACAGCCAGAAGAGGCAGAGGCAGCAGCACAGGTCGTCGAGGCTTTAACAGCCAGAAGGGGCAGCGGCACCAGCGCAGGTCGTCGAGGCTTTGACAGCCAGAAGCATCAGTGTCAGCAGCGCAGGTCGTCAAGGCTTTGACAGCCAGAAGAGGCGGAGGCAGCAGTGCAGGTTGTCGAGGCTTTGACAGCCAGAAGAGGCAGAGGCAGCAGCACCAATCGTCGAGGCTTTGACAGCTAGCAGGGGCAGCGGCAGCAGGTCGTCTAGGCTTTTAAAGCCAGAAGCGTCAGCAGCGCAGGTTGTCAAGGCTTTGACAGCCAGATGAGGCAGAGGCAGCAGCGCAGATTGTTGAGGCTTTGACAGCCAGAAGGGGCAGCGGCAGCAGCACAGGTCGTCAAGGCTTTGACCGTCAGAATGTGCTGCAGCAGCAGCGCAGATCGTCGAGGCTTTGACAGCCAGAAGGGGCAGCGGCAGCAGCACAGGTCATCGGGGCTTTGACAGCCAGAAAAGGAAGAGGCAGCAGCGCAGATCGTTGAGGCTTTGACAGCCAGAAGGGGCAGCGGCAGCAGCACAGGTCGTCAAGGATTTGAGAGGCAAGAGAGGCAGAGGCAGCAGCGCATATCGTTAAGGCTTTGACAGCCAGGAGGGTCTGTGGCAGCAGCGCAGATTGTTGAGGCTTTGACAGCCAGAAAAGGAAGAGGCAGCAGTGCAGGTCGTCGAGGCTTTGACAGCCAGAAGAGGCAGAGGGAGCAGCGATGATCGTTGAGGCTTTGACAGCCAGAAGCGACAGAGGCAGCAGCACAGGTCGTCGAGTCTTTGACAGCCAGAAGGGGCAGCGGCAGCAGCGCAGGTCGTCGAGGCCTTGACAGCCAGAAGCATCAGTGTCAGCAGCGCAGGTCGTCAAGGCTTTGACAGCCAGAACAGGCAAAGGCAGCAGCAAAGGTCATTGAAGCTTTGATATCCAGAAGGGGCTGCGGCAGCAGAGCAGGTCGTTGAGGCTTTGACAGCCAGACGGGGCAGCGGCAGCAGCAAAGGTCATCGAATCTCTGACTTCCAGAAGAAGCAGAGGCAGCAGCACAGGTTGTCGAGGCTTTGACAGCCAGAAGGGGCAGAGGCGGCAGCACAGGTTGTCGAGGCTTTGACAACAAGAAGGGGCTGCGGCAGCAGTGCAGGTTGTCGAGGCTTTGACAGCCAGAAGAGGCGGAGGCAGCAGCGCAGGTCGCTGAGGCTTTGACAGCCAGAATGGGCAGCAGCAGCAGCGCAGGTTGTCGAGTCTTTGACAGCCAGAAGAGGCTGTGGCAGCAGCGCAGATCGTTGAGGCTTTGGCAGCCAGAAGGGGCTGCGGCAGCAGCGCTGATCGTTGAGGCATTGACAGCCAGAAAAGGAAGAGGCAGCAGCACAGGTCGTCGAGGCTTTGACAGCCAGAAGAGGCAGAGGCAGCAGCGCATATCGTTGAGGCTTTGACAGCCAGAAGAGGCTGTGGCAGCAGCGCAGATCGTTGAGGCTTTGGCAGCCAGAAGGGGCTGCGGCAGCAGCCCAGGTCTTCGAGGCTTTGACAACAAGAAAAGGAAGAGGCAGCAGCGCAGGTCGTCGAGGCTTTGACAGCCAGAAAAGGAAGAGGCAGCAGTGCAGGTCGTCCAGGCTTTGACAGCCAGAAGAGGCAGAGGCAGCAGCACAGATTGTCGAGGCTTTGACAGCCAGAAGAGGCAGAGGCAGCAGCGCAGATCGTTGAGGCTTTGAAAGCCAGAAGCGTCAGCAGCGCAGGTTGTCAAGGCTTTGACAGCCAGAGGATGCGGAGGCAGCAGTGCAGGTCATCGAGGCTTTGACAGCCGGAAGAGGCAGAGGCAGCAGCGTAGATCGTTGAGGCATTGACAGCCAGAAGGGGCAGCGGCAGCAACACAGGTCGTCAAGGCGTTGACAGCCAGGAGAGGCAGAGGCAGCAGCACAGGTCGTCGAGGCTTTAACAGCCAGAAGGGGCAGCGGCACCAGCGCAGGTCGTCGAGGCCTTGACAGCCAGAAGCATCAGTGTCAGCAGCGCAGGTCGTCAAGGCTTTGACAGCCAGAAGAAGCGGAGGCAGCAGTGCAGGTTGTCGAGGCTTTGACACCCAGAAGAGGCAGAGGCAGCAGTGCAGGTCATCAAGGCTTTGACAGCCAGAAGAGGCAGAGGCAGCAGCACAGGTCGTCGAGGCTTTAACAGCCAGAAGGGGCAGCGGCACCAGCGCAGGTCGTCGAGGCTTTGACAGCCAGAAGCATCAGTGTCAGCAGCGCAGGTCGTCAAGGCTTTGACAGCCAGAAGAGGCGGAGGCAGCAGTGCAGGTTGTCGAGGCTTTGACAGCCAGAAGAGGCAGAGGCAGCAGCACCAATCGTCGAGGCTTTGACAGCTAGCAGGGGCAGCGGCAGCAGGTCGTCTAGGCTTTTACAGCCAGAAGCGTCAGCAGCGCAGGTTGTCAAGGCTTTGACAGCCAGATGAGGCAGAGGCAGCAGCGCAGATTGTTGAGGCTTTGACAGCCAGAAGGGGCAGCGGCAGCAGCACAGGTCGTCAAGGCTTTGACCGTCAGAATGTGCTGCAGCAGCAGCGCAGATCGTCGAGGCTTTGACAGCCAGAAGGGGCAGCGGCAGCAGCACAGGTCATCGGGGCTTTGACAGCCAGAAAAGGAAGAGGCAGCAGCGCAGATCGTTGAGGCTTTGACAGCCAGAAGGGGCAGCGGCTATTGCGCAGGTCGTCGAGTCTTTGACAGCCAGAAACGGAAGAGGCAGCAGTGCAGGTCGTCGAGGCTTTGACAGCCAGAAGATGCAGAGGCAGCAGCGCAGATTTTCGAGGCTTTGACAGCCAGAAGGGGCTGCGGCAGCAGCTCAGATCTTCGAGGCTTTGACAGCCAGAAAAGGAAGAGGCAGCAGCGCAGGTCGTCGAGGCTTTGACAGCCAGACAGGGCAGCGGCAGCAGCGCAGGTCATCGAGGCTTTGCCCGTCAGAATGTGCTGCAGCAGCAGCGCAGGTCGTTGAGGCTTTGACAGCCAGACAGGGCAGCGGCGGCAGCAGCAGCACAAGTGGTCTCACTGGCAGAGCCTAAGTGACACCAGATAAAGTTGAGCAATGGACTCAATCCTGATATTCACCTGAGATGGTGGTGCTTTGTTTTGACCCCCAGGCTTGTTGTGACCCATGGAAGGTATAGAGCTGCTGCCCCCCCCCCCCCCCTTATCAGACAACAAATATCATGTATTTCATAAGCATATATTTTCATGGTTTTACAGTTTTAGTGTGAGCTCAGTTTCTAAAAAGCACCTCTTGAACGGGTTATTTTGGGATTGATTCAGGTTGGCCCCCAAAGCAGCTCACTTCAAATCAATGGTCTCCAGCAAGAAGCACCCACCACGCATGACCCCTCCTGCCCCTTCTCATCCCAACGTGGCTGCAGCAGAAGCTAGGCTGGTGCTTCCATTTGGAACTATGGAGTTCTCTGCTGGTTTCTGGTGGGCCTGGACCCCGCCTTCCAACCTCTAGGGCTGGGCATGGCCCTCCCAATCTAACTCACCTCTGCTCTCACAGTCAGGTACATTTTGGTTGGAAAGGGAAGGAAAGAGTATGAGCTGGTTGGAATCATGCTGAACCAAACACATCCTAAGCTGGGTCTGAACTGCAGGAGGGTTTGGACTTGGCTCATAAAGAGCATGAGATGACGCTTGAAACTGGAGAAATCTCTTCAGTTCAAAGACTTAGTGGCCTCAATAAATATATGAAAAAAGCGTATTTGGACGAGCAAAGAATTATTATTGTTGTTGTTGTTGTTGTTGTTGTTGTTGTTGTTGTTGTTATTATGTCTCCCCACCCCGATACATAGCGGAACAAAGAGAAAAAAAGATATATAATAAACCAGCAGACATACAAAAATCAATCTTTAAAGCAGGCAAAAATAAATACATATGAACTTATACCAGCTTTAAGGTGTTTCCAATAGTACATATAAAAATGTAATTTTAAGAAAAATCTTAGCCTTCCAAAGGTGAAGACTTGCTCATCCATTAACGGAATACCTGTATGATTGCTGCCTGCAGTAACTTGCGCGCTAGGTCATGGAAGTGTCTGTATCAGAGTCGGACATCCCCTAAGTTGGAGCAAAGCCACTGTAAGTGCATCTTTTATTATGTATACATTCATCTTCTATCAAAAAAACACTGTCCATATATATTAGACATGATAGCAGTGAATGCAGTTGAAGTTGTACAATTAAATAAAAAATGTGTAAATACTAAAGAACATTTGACAGTTAAATTGTGAGGAATAAAGAAACCATTAGAAACATTAGAACAGGCATTCCCTGTTTCCAGTTCCTACCTCCAAGTAAAACGCCATGCCAATGGCTTTCTTCTTGTTGTTCGGACAGCACATATATTTCCGTGCCAATCGGGCAATCCTATTATACTGTTCTGTTGAGGAGGTGAACAAAGTCCTGAAACATAAGAGTAAGAGACAAAGTATTCACAAGTCTGAAGCTGGCAGGAAGAACCACCCAGCGTTCCTGCACAACAACAACCACCACCAGGTTACTTGAACGCTGAGCAGAGCCTCCCGCCTGCATTCGCTCCCTAAGATGCACACACATTTCCCCTTACTTTTTAGGAGGGGGAAAGTGTGTCTTATAGAGTGAACAATATGGTACATTTTCTGAAATAAATAAGAAGTTTATCCCCATTTCCCCAGAAAGCAGGCCTTGCTCTTCATGCCTCACCTGCCAGTCCTTTTCACCTTCTTACCTTGCCAGAAGACGAATGCCTTTGAAAAAGCTTTCTGGACTTGACAGCATATCCCAGCAGCTTTGCAACCCCAAAACCTCAAAATCGTCAAGGTATTCAACACGCCCAATCAGTTGTTTCAGGGCCTGCACAGCGGTCCTGAGTCAAGTGAAGGAATTAAGAATATTATATTTTAAAAATTTGTATACTGCCCTTCACCCGTAGATCTCCGGGCAGTTCACAACATAAAAATGCAAGTTAAAAAGCACAAAATACAGAATAAAAACAAGAACCAAAGCAAACCAATAACTCCTCTCCCTCTAACAAACACAGTTGAAAGGGCATAGGAGGTTAATCAGCCAATGGCCTGATTGAAGAGGACCATTTTTGCCTGGCATCTAAAGGCACCAGGCAAGCCTCCCTGGGGAGAGCAACCCACTAATGGGGAGCCACCACAGAAAAGGCCCCTTCTTGTGTGGAGGAGGCATGTGAAGAGGGGCTTCCGATGATGAGCGCAAGGTCTGGGTAGGTTCATCTGGGGAGTTTTAGGTCCTTGACATCTTGCAGTCCAACCCCAACCATCACCCCCTGCAGCCTCCCCCATGTTTCCAGCACAAGCGGCAACCTTTCGGCTGTGATGGAGACTTAAGGTTTCATGACACGTGAGTCCCACCACGCCCAAATCAGCCCATCATGCGGGAGAGTCTCCAACATCCTCTCCCATCCTAGTGTCCTTCAGATGTTTTGGGCTACAATAACTCCCATCTTCAGCCCCGTTGTGCTGGCTGGGGCTGGTGGGAGTTGTGGTCCAAAGTGACTGAAGAGCACAGGGGTTGGGGAAGCCTGGGTCTCCTAGCTATCTAACCTAAGCAGAACCTCCATGTCCAAATGAAGCCTATCTCTTGGGGGAGAGCTGAGCCATCACCACTATGGGTCAGAGAGAGAAGGGAGGGCCCCCCCCCAAATGCATTAGCAGGTCCCTTACATCAGTGGATCGAGATGCGAAGAGGGCTCCGGGATTAGACTTGCCGCCCTCGAACCTCTTCTTCTCGCCTCATGGACAAAACAGATCTGAGTGCTAAGTGCAAACAGCAGGTGGTGGAACATGCTCTTCAGGATACCTGCAGCCTCAGGGAACGACAGGATATGACACAGAGCGTTGGTAGCCTGGAGGGACAAGGACAGGAGAACGGCATTCAGCAGAGGTCATCGTCAGATCAAGATCTCAGACTCAGACGCGACTCAGAGCCCCGGTCCATTTCCCTCAGTGTTGTCTACACTGACTAGCAGTGGCTGTCCAGGGTTTCAGGCAAGGAACTCCCCGACATGGAGATGCTGGGGCCCTTCTGCATACAAAGCAGGTGCTCACAGGATGGACCACTTATTAAGATGCACCCCCCTCCCAGCAAGAAGCCCCCAGCCCCATCCAGCTCCCATTCAAAACAATCCAGGAGAGAGAAACTGAGTGGTTTCGTACCGCCATTGGCATTTGAGAAGTGCTGCGTCGCCTGGAAGTGACTTCCGCTTTGGGGTCTTCATCCTGCAGCCTTTTCAGGAGAGGTCTCAGCAGCTTGACGCTGGAATACTGATCAGCGACCAAGGCCTTCCAGATCACCGTGGCACTTCTGCAATTTTTCAAAACAGAATTTTTCCCTTTTCCTTTTCTTAAAAAAAGTCAGGCCTTTGATATTTTCTTTATATTGCACATACATTAGCAAAGAAAGAAACCACAACTCGGAGCACAATTTTTTGCAAGTACGAAATTCAATATAAATAAATATAAATTAAGAAACCCCTTAAATCTACCCCTCCCCATTTTCACATCACAAAAACTTACTCATCACACTCCATCGAACAGTCCAACAGGCTGTCTACGACCGGCTGCATGCGCTTGGTGGCTAGGCTGACAAGAGCCGAAAGTGTCACTTCCTTAGTGCGGGTGTCGGGGATCTGGTGGAGACGGTTGTAAATCTCCTTCACAACCATAGGCAGCTGGAAGAAGATAAAAGAAGACCAGGATGAGAAAGTGTGGTGAACCTGTTTCTATTTTGCTTAATGTATGTAGGGTTTGGTGTCAGCGTTACTCGTGCCGGTTCTCTGCCGTTCACTTGTGTTCCTTTGGTGGTGAGAGAGGTTGGGGTTGGCCTAGGGTGTGGTTGTTTGTTTGTGGTTGGCTGTGGTGATCTTTGTTTTGAATCAATTCCAGTACCCTTTTGGTACTAGATTCTGGCTCCTGCAAAGTCAATACTAAATCGTCAGCAAATGCTTTCAGTTTGTACTGTTTAGCACCCACTTGTATGCCTTTAACCAATTGGTCCTTTCTGATCATATTTAACAAAACCTCCAGGACCGATATAAAAAGCAATGGAGAGATTGGGCAACCTTGTCGTGTTCCTTTCTCAATCTTAAACTCTTCTGTCACTGCATTGTTCACAATTAATTTTGCCTTTTGTTCTGAATAAATTGCACCTATACCATTTTCAAAACCTTGACCTACCCCCATCCCCTGTAGATTCTTCTTCATAAAACTCCAAGAAATGTTGTCAAAGGCCTTCTCTGCATCCACAAAAATCAAAACTGCCTTAGTATTGATATTCACTTGTAATTTTTCTAGAATATAAATTATATTCCTCGTATTATCAGACAAATGTCTGCCCGGGAGAAAGCCCGCTTGGTCTTTATGAATTTCTTCTACTAACACCTTTTTTAATCTTTTAGCCAAAATATCTGCAAAAATTTTGTAATCTTCCATTCTATTTCCTGGTTCATCAATTTCATATATTGTACTTGATATAACTTTATCTCTTTCAGGATCTCCTGTGATTTTGGTTTTGCTCTCAGCTTCTTCTCTCCTTCCTTTATTTTTTCCAAGATTTTATCCTTTTTTCATTTTGGGTTCTCTTCTTGTTGACGACTCTTAACGACTGCAATAGGTCTTACAGGAAAAAGCAGGAAAGAGACTGGAAAGAGAAGCTGCTGAATTGCAACTTATTACCAAACTTAAAACCATGGAGAGACCTGGTCTGAACAAAGACATTGGATTCTTATCTCATTATACATGACAAAGCCACTTTTCACCTTCTCACCCCTTGCTTTTTCCTGTAAGACCTATTGCAGTCGTTAAGAGTCGTCAACAGGCTCATCACAGCTATCTGCCAATCACCCATTCCCACCACCCTTCTGAGTAATACCCATCCCCACCTTCTCACTATATAAAAGGGTCTGGTGACTTCTGTTTCAGTGTATTTGAAGAAGTGTGCATGCACACAAAAGCTCATACCTAGAACTAACTTAGTTGGTCTTTAAGGTGCTACTGGAAGGAATTTTTTGTTTTGACTATGGCAGACCAACACGGCTACCTATCTGTAACTCCCCCACAACAAACACTCTGCGAGGTGAGTGGGGCTGAGAGACTTCAAAGAAGTGTAACTGGCCCAAGGTCACCCAGCAGCTGCATGTGGAGGAGCGGAGACGCGAACCCGGTTCCCCAGATTACGAGTCTACCACTCTTAACCACTACACCACACTGGCTCTTCTTACTTCCCACACAATGCCTTCTTACTTCCCAGAAACAAGCTAATTCTAAGTCCGAAGAGAATGTTTGATTTAGAGGAAACCTGCTCCCCCTGCCTCCGTTTTGAGCCTTACGTCCTCCATTTCCATGCCGCATTCCTCAAGGAAGGACCTCAGGAGCTTTCCTGCAGCCTGAGAGACGGCTCTGTCTTCCACTGTCAGGTTGTCAATCGCCTTCAACACGACTTCGTTGATCTGGCTGGGCGTGAGGTGCTCCCCAAAAGCCTGGCACAAAGAAGAAAGAAGAGGGAGTTTTCTTCTGCTCCACACTCTGACCACGTTTCAGTAGTCCAAGGGTGCCTTCACAAACCAAGTGAAAGACATCTCCACTCTGCCTTGAGAGGGTTGAACTAAGTGACCCCCACGTCCCTTCCAACTCTACAATTTGGTGATTCTATTTATGTGTTTATTTAAGTAGCTGAAAGATTTTACAACAAACCAAACTAAAAGTCAGGTGACGCCTTGCTATTTTCGATCCACATCTTAAATTGGTTATGACATTGGAACATGAAGAGGTTCAATCTAAAATCAGACTAGAAAATTTTAAAAAAAAATCCCTCCAGGAACAGAGAGGGTGAATAATAGTGGCTATCCGTTATATAACCAATGCCTAACAGACTGGGTGGGAACCTGCCGGCTGTGTGTTTTGTTCTTAATATACAACAAAAACACCCACCACAAGGTTGGCATAGTCCATTGGCTTGGCAGTGCCTTGTGAAAGATGCATCGAATGAGTCAACTTTTCCTATTCTTTTTCCGCCCTGAGGAGCCCAAGGTGGCAATGCATGGTTCTCTCTCCTCCCCGTTTTAGTCTCATGAGGTAGGTTAGACTGAGAGACTGTGACTGACTCGTGAGTGGGGATCTGAACCCTAGGTCTCCCAGCACCTGGTAGAATTTCAATAAGTAGAATTCTGCATGCAGTTTAGGCTACCGGGCACTTGTCTTTGAGCAATTTATTCTAATACAATGCATTTCTGAATGTTATTTACACTAATAGCTCACGCATGGATTTTTTTACACACTGTTTGGCATTGCGAAATTCAAGGACATGTGAATTTCAAAGGCGGGTTGTGTTTCAGTTCTCCTGTTGTTTCTGAAAGCCTTGATCTGATAGCTTTGGCTTCCAGTGTGAACTGCTCTGAATCTCTCCCTCATCCCTAGAAGGCGTGGGCTGCCTGAGGGCAGGCTGAAGTTGGTGGGGCAGGGCCCCGTTGGCCCGAGTGAGCAAATCTTTGCTAACTGGGAGTGGCTGCGGTCTTAGCAATAAAGAGTACAAAAGGCCACCCCTACCTTGGCCACTTTTGCGATGTTGTAGTGGAAGAGAGAGGGCCCAGGGATGAAGAAGTCTTCTCGGACCCATCTGACCATGTTGCCTTTCTTATTTTTATTCCTCCTCTTCTCCAGTTCCTTACCTAAGCAGGGTCGGGTTTTGGAATATGCATGCAAAAGAACCCAGCATTAGTGCTCCCTGCTCAAAACCTCCAGTTTTCCCGCTGGGACCAACAAAAACAATTATTGGTTTCACCTCAAAAATTATAATTCGGAATTGGAAAAAAGGTTCAGAAGGGGGCAACCAAAAGGACTGGGGTGCTTGTGGAGCAAATGCTGGTTGCAGCATTTGGGGGGCGGTTCCGTTTAGAAAAACGGCGAGGAAGAGGAGACACAATGTATGGCTTGGAGAAAGTGGAGAGAGAAAGCTTTCTCTCTTGCCCTCATAACATGAGAACAACTGGACCTCCAATGAAACTGAAGTTTCAGGATGGTCCTTCTTCTTGCAATGCACAGCTAAACTCTGGAACTCCCTGCCACAGGAGGCACTGATGGCCACGGACCAAGATGGCTTTCAAAGAAGATGAGGCAAATTCATGGAAGAGAAGGCTACCCATGGCTATTAGCCAGGATGGCTATGCTCTGCCTCCATGGTCAGAGGCAGCAAAGTACAGGAGTAGAAAGAGCTTGAATTCTGCTTGCTGGATTCCCACAAGCATCTGATCAACCCCTGTGGGAACAGGATGCTGGACTGGGCTGGGCCACTGGTCAGGTACAGAAGGCTTTTCTGATGAACATCAGCAGTGAATTCCTCCCCCAAGACTGCCCTCTCATCTCTGGCCAACGGGGTGTTGGCGTTAGGCCAGTGCTAGCACAATTCTGGCCCTCCTGAACTCCCTGATCAACCCCAGCAGCAGCCAGCATGGGCAACACTCAGGGATGATGGGAGTTGGAGCAGCCTCTGGAGGGCTACAGATCTCCCACCCTGCGGCTTACAAGAAACCAGCCATTTCCCAGCATCCCCCTCACCCATTTTGGCTATCATGATGTAATGGAGATGGTACAAGGCCTCTGCTGACTGCAGGCCAATCTCCTCCACGTTGTCTGCGAGGTGAAGGGACAAGAGCGCCACCAGCTGTCCAAGAAGGGGGAAATCCTGGGATACCTAAGAAGTGGAGAGAGAGAGATGCACAGTCAGCCCTTGTCCCACAGAGCCCAGCAAGAGAAAACCGTCTGGCATGCTTTCAGAAGAAGAAGAAGAAGAGTTTGGATTTGATTTATTTATTTTTTAATGGATTTTTATTAAGATTTTAAAGGTTAGAAAAAAAAGATAAACAAATATCAATTTAATAAAAAAAAAAAACAAAACAGACAATTAAAAAAAACAAATCAAACCTTTACATAACTGTCAGAGCTGCCTCTAGGTCCCAGCTCACAGAGGACCAACGCCAGGCTGATGTTATGTACAAAAGTCTTTATTGAAGTTTAATTTCCATTTCAAAGCCAGGGCGTGCAGCCCTACGTCTAGACTCTAGATCGGCGAAGTCCCGTCTGAGTCTCCGCCCCTTCCACACCAGTTTAAGATCCTAGCACTGCTCCACCTCCTGCGCTGCACTCTTCTCCTCTGGGTCCTCCTGCCCGCTGGGGCATTGCCCTTTCTGGACTCTTCCGACGCTGAGTCGCTTAGCTCCTCCCCCTGCCTCCGGCGTGCTTTAGGACCCGGTTCCCAATCCTCACTCTCTGCTGTCCCGCGCTCCTGTACATTTGAACTTGCTTCTCGCGCCAACCCAGTGACCTTTCTCCTAACCATTACACTACCACAATAACTGTCAGGGGCTCAGGAGCAGAGGCACAGGGGAGAGAGGAAATGGAGAGCGAAGGGGAAGAATCGGAGGGCAGCGTAGAGGAGTATGAAAGTGGCCCGAGAGATTCCATGAGCTTCTCCAGCGAATCAGAAGATTCCCAGAGGGGGGCGCCGATGGCCAGTGCAAGGGGGGTCCCAGGGGGGACACACCAGAAGCAAGGGGCCAGCGGGGACTCCCAAAGCAGCAGCGGGAGATCAGGACCAGCTCCTCCACCAGAGCGTGGTTTGGGGAAAGAGTCCCATGTATCAGGGCCAGCTTCTCCTCCAGCAGGGAGAGAAGATGAATCAGGGCTGGCCACGCCTCTATCGCAGAGTGAGGGAACGGAGGGGAAGTCAGGTCCAGCTAGCCTCTCCGAAGGGGGAAGCAGTGACAGGAGCAGTGTAACGGTCAGGAGGAAGGTTGCCGGCTGGGCGCGCGCGCCAAGTGCGAATGTACAGGCGCGCGGAACAGCAGGAAACCCGGATTGGGAACCAGGTCCTAAAGCTCGCCGGAGGGAGGGGGAAGACTCAGGGGACTCAGCGTCAGAAGAGTCTAGAAAGGGCGAGACCCCAGCGGACAGGCGGGCCCAGAGGAGAAAAGAGCAAAGGAAGAGGTGGAGCAAGGCTAGAGTCTTAAACTGGTGTCGGGGGGAAGGAGATTCAGACGGAGCTTCAGCGGTCTAGAGTTTGAGACGTAGAGCTACGCGCCGCGGCTTTGAAATCGAAACTGAACTTCAATAAAGACTTTTGTATATAACAACGAACTGGCGTTGGTCCTTTGTGAGCTGGGACCTCGGGCAGCTCTGACAATAACTTTCTTTCCTTTACTTATTTCCTTGACTTCCTCACACCTCCCTTTTTTGTATTCTAGTTCAATTAGATATTTCAGCAAATCCTTTCCATCTTCGTTTTTATCCTAATAATTTATCTTAACATACTATAATTTTACATTCTCTTCTTTCACCAATTAACAATCCATTTTTACTTAGACCTTTATATCATTTCTGCTAAAACCACATAACTTCATTCCAACATCCTTCTAACATTCCTTAATTTTACAATGTTTCTGTAGATAAACTTTAAATTTCTTCCAATCTTCTTCCACCAACTCTTCTCCTTGGTCTCGGATTCTGCCAGTCATTTCTGCCAGTTCCATATAGTCCATCACCTTCATCTGCCATTCTTCCCAGGTGGGTAGACCTTGTGTCTTCCAATATTTTGCAATGAGTATTCTTGCTGCTGTTGTGGCATACATAAAGAAAGTTCTATCCTTCTTTGACACCAATTGGCCAACCATGCCCAGGAGAAAGGCCTCTGGTTTCTTCTGAAAGGTATACTTAAATACCTTTTCATTTCATTATAGATCATCTCCCAGAAAGTCTTAATCCTTGGGCATGTCCACCAAAGGTGAAAAAATGTACCCTCAGTCTCTTTACATTTCCAACATTTATTATCGGGCAAATGATAAATTTTTGCAAGCTTGACTGGTGTCATGTACCACCTGTAAATCATTTTCATTATGTTTTCTCTTAGGGCATTACATGCCGTGAATTTCATGCCTGTGGTCCATAACTGTTCCCAGGCAGCCATCATAATGTTATGTCCAACATCTTGTGCCCATTTAATCATAGCAGATTTCATTTCATCCTGAGTATTCCATTTCAACAGCAAGTTATACATTCTTGACAAATTCTTAGTTTTAGGATCTAACAGTTCTGTTTCCAATTTTGATTTTTCCACCAGAAAGCCAATTTTCTTATCCAAATTGTAAGCCTCCATTATTTGGTAATAATGAAGCCAGTCTCGTACTTTGTTTTTTAGTTTTTCAAAACTCTGCAGTTTTAATCTGTCCCCTTCTTGTTCCAAAATTTCCCAATATTTCGGCCAATTGGCCTCCATATTGAGCTTTTTCTGAGCCTTTGCTTCCATTGGTGACAACCACCTTGGAGTTTTGTTTTCAAGCAAATCCTTATATCTTATCCAGACATTAAACAGTGCTTTCCTGACAATATGGTTTTTAAACGCTTTATGTGCTTTGACCTTGTCATACCACAGATATGCATGCCACCCAAATACATTATTAAAACCTTCTAGGTCCAAAATGTCTATGTTTTCAAGAAGCAGCCATTCTCTCAGCCAACAAAATGCGGCTGATTCATAATAAAGCTTAAGGTCTGGCAGGGCAAATCCACCTCTTTCTTTAGCATCAGTTAGTATCTTAAATTTCTTGCCCTGCCAGACAAATCTAGAGATATCTTTCTGCCACTTCTTGAAACAATCCATTTTGTCCAAAATTTGCAGTGTTTGAAACAAAAACACCATCCTTGGCAATACATTCATTTTTATCGCAGCAATTCAGCCTAGCAATGATAACTTCAAATTTGTCCATATTTCTAGATCCTTTTTCACTTCCGTCCAACATTTTTCATAATTATCTTTAAATAAATTCACATTCTTAGCAGTCATGTTAACCCCTAAGTATTTCACTTTCTTAACCAATGTTAATCCTGTCTCCTTCTGAAACTTCTCTCTCTCAATCACTGTTAGATTTTTCTCTAAAACCTTAGTTTTCAACTTATTCAACTTAAATCCTGCGAGCGGTTGCCGAACAACTCCAGGCACGCCTGGAAGAAGCGGACCATTTGGATCCCTTCCAGTCGGGATTCAGGCCTCATCATGGGACTGAAACTGCCTTGGTCGCACTGGTTGATGATCTCCGGCGGGCTAGGGACAAAGGTGAGAGCTGTTTCCTAGTTCTGCTGGATCTCTCAGCGGCGTTTGATACCATCGACCATAACATCCTTCTGGACCGTCTTGAGGGGCTGGGAGCTGGGGGCACTGTCATACAGTGGTTCCGCTCCTTCCTCCTGGGCCGTGTTCAGAAAGTGGTGGGGGGGGATGAGTGTTCAGACCCCTGGGCTCTCACTTGTGGGGTGCCTCAGGGTTCTGTCCTCTCCCCCATGCTTTTCAACATTTACATGCAGCCGCTGGGAGAGATCATCAGGAGGTTTGGGCTGGGTGTTCATCAGTATGCGGATGATACCCAGCTCTACCTCTCTTTTAAATCAGAACCAGTGAGGGCGGTGAAGGTCCTGTGTGAGTGTCTGGAGGCGGTTGGAGGATGGATGGCGGCTAACAGATTGAGGTTGAATCCTGACAAGACAGAAGTACTGTTTTTTGGGGACAGGAGGCGGGCAGGTGTGGAGGATTCCCTGGTCCTGAATGGGGTAACTGTGCCCCTGAAGGACCAGGTGCGCAGCCTGGGAGTCATTTTGGACTCACAGCTGTCCATGGAGGCACAGGTTAAATCTGTGTCCAGGGCAGCTGTGTACCAGCTCCATCTGGTACGCAGGCTGAGACCCTATCTGCCTGCGGACTGCCTCGCCAGAGTGGTGCATGCTCTGGTTATCTCCCGCTTGGACTACTGCAATGCACTCTACGTGGGGCTACCTTTGAAGGTGACTCGGAAACTACAACTAATCCAGAATGCGGCAGCTAGACTGGTGACTGGGAGCGGCCGCCGAGACCATATAACACCGGTCTTGAAAGACCTACATTGGCTCCCAGTATGTTTCCAAGCACAATTCAAAGTGTTGGTGCTGACCTTTAAAGCCCTAAACGGCCTCGGTCCAGTATACCTGAAGGAGCGTCTCCACCCCCATCATTCTGCCCGGACGCTGAGGTCCAGCGCCGAGGGCCTTCTGGCGGTTCCCTCATTGCGAGAAGCAAAGCTACAGGGAACCAGGCAGAGGGCCTTCTCGGTAGTGGCCCCCGCCCTGTGGAACGCCCTTCCAGCAGATGTCAAAGCGATAAACAACTACCTGACATTCAGAAGACATCTTAAGGCAGCCCTGTTCAGGGAAGTTTTTAACGTGTGATATTTTACTGTATTTTTGGTTTTTATGGAAGCCGCCCGGAGTGGCTGGGGAGGCCCAGCCAGATGGGCGGGGTATAAATAATAAATTATTATTATTATTATTATTATTATTATTATTATTATTATTAACATGACCAAATTCTTGAATCAATTCCAATACTCTTTTGGTACTAGATTCTGGCTCCTGTAGTGTCAATACCAAATCATCAGCAAATGCTTTCAATTTGTACTGTTTAGCTCTGACTTGTATACCTTTAATCAATTGGTCCTTTCTAATCATATTAAGCAGAACCTCCAGGACCGATATAAAAAGCAATGGAGAGATTGGGCAACCTTGTTGTGTTCCTTTCTCAATCTTAAACTCCTCTGTGACTACATTGTTTACAATTAATTTAGCTTTTTGTTCTGAATAGATTGCACCTATACCATTTTCAAAACCTTGACCTACCCCCATTCCCTGTAAATTTTTCTTCATGAAACTCCAAGAAATATTGTCAAAGGCTTTCTCCGCGTCCACAAATATCAAAACTGCTTTGGTGTTAATATTCACTTGTAATTTTTCTAAAATGTTAATTATATTCCTCGTATTGTCAGACAAGTGTCTCCCCGGGAGAAAGCCCACTTGATCTTTATGGATTTCTTCTACTAGTACCTTTTTTTAGTCTTTTAGCCATAATATCAGCAAAAATTTTGTAATCCACATTGAGCAAAGATATGGGGCGGTAGTTCTTAAGCTGTGTCTTCTCAGACTCTGTTTTCGGTATAAGTGTAATATAAGCTTCCTTCCACGACTCTGGTGCCTTTTTCCCTTCCAGTATTTCATTGCAAACTTCCTTTAAAGGCTGTACTAGCCATTCTTTCAAGGATCTATAATATCTTGAAGTGAAACCATCCAGCCCTGGGGATTTGCCCAATTGCATGTTCTGAATGGCTCCTTCTACCTCCTGTTCTGTTATTTTATAATTCAACATTAGCTTATTTTCTTGAGAGATTTTTTGTAATCCATTTATTTTCAAAAATCGATCAATGTCCATTTCTTTCTGAGTCTCCTGTGTATATAGATGTTTAAATACCTCTGAAAGCACTTCCTGATCTCCACTGGATTCTGTATATTCTTTCCCTCCACTTCCAAATTAGTAATAGTATTAAGTTTTTGTCTTTTTTTCATTTGCCAAGCCAGCAGTTTCCCACATTTATTTGCCGATTCAAATGTCTTCGGTCTCATCTGTTTGATCTTCCATTCTATTTCCTGATTCATCAATTTCATTTTGCATAAAGTATTACTCCTCTTTTCTTAACTTTGTCTGATGAAATAAATTCATGTCCCAATCTTTTATTGCTCAATATCTTCCTGTGTAGCCTTATCACATGTGTTTCTTGTAGACAAATCAAATCCAATTGTTCTTTTTTTAATAAATGAAAGACTCTCGCCTTTTTTCCGGGGAGTTGAGTCCATTCACATTCCAGCTTAATACTTGCAGTGCCATGATGTAGTTACTCTGCTTCTCCTCCAACAGCACTTAGTACTTTATCTATTTCTGTCAGTGGTGTTGATTTCCCTCTTTTTGGTGAACTTCTGTCCAAAACTCCTGGCTCTTTTCCAAGTTCTTTCTGCAGATCTTCTCCATGGTTTCCCCAAAACTTATCTTTTTCCTTCACTGATCTTATCTTT
The DNA here is from genome assembly GCF_964252035.2 of Podarcis erhardii. Lineage (NCBI taxonomy): Eukaryota > Metazoa > Chordata > Lepidosauria > Squamata > Lacertidae > Podarcis > Podarcis erhardii. The sequence goes on from NC_138505.1 coordinate 44,507,167, forward strand.
ATCTTTCTTCCTTTAAAGCTAAAGAATAGGCCTTGGGGAAATTCCCACCTGAAGATGATTTTGTTCCTTCTCAACAGGGCAACCAAATCTCCAAAGTTGGACCTAGGATCCAAAAGATGTTGTCAGGGACCTGACATTGGAGCGTGAGGTGGAGGCTGGGCTCCAAAGCGATGCAGGAGAGGGGACCAGCAGGAGGGAAGGAATTCAACGTAACACCAGTAGAGAAGGGAGGGAGATGGAGGATTCAGAGAGAGGTCTCCGGGACCCTTCATCTGAGACCAGTGGAGAGAGCACGGGCACACCTCTGCCCACTCCTTCCTTGCACAGAAGAGTCCCACGCAGGGAGATAGGCGGAGACTTGGCGTCAAACAGCTCTTATGCTGGAAGAGGTTCAAGAAACGCCCACTGACGGATTCTGCAAGCGACTGAACGGCCACGGAGTGAGGGCTTTCAGCCAAAAGCATGGTTAGCCAGGCAATCTAGCCAAAAGTGACGGCAACTTATGCACAAGTAACCCCTTATAACCATTACAGATGTTTCGGTATATCTTTAAAGATTTCCACTCTTGACTGCAGAATTGTCAAAGAATTCTGAAAGTGCAGACCCAAAATTTTATCTCTCTCTTCTTTAGATCGGAGAGTAATCAGACAGTCCCTTATTTTATTCTTGTTTCCTCCTCTTCCAAGTCTGAAGGCCCTCACGATTTTGAATTCTTCTTGTTTCAAATCCAACTTCCAGAACTCTGCAAATTCTATCAAACTGCCCTTCTCTAATTCAGGTACAGCTCTAATCCTTAAATTCGTCTGTTTTTCCTTAAGTTCAATCATAGAAAGTGTCAATTTATGGTCCTCAATTTGCCTCTGTAGATCTGGGACTTTCTCTGTTTCCAATTGTGTTATCTTAAATTCCACAGCAGCAGCTTTTTCCTTAGCTTCATCTGCAGTCTGTCGGATCAAAGTAGATTCCTGCAACAATTTCTGAATAGATTCTGTATTAGTGTTCACCTTTTGTCCCAAGCTATTTAAGCTTTCTGTATTTAAGTCAATTTTAGTGGTTGCTGCGTCTACCTTCACTTTTGCCTCGTCCACTGTCATCTTTGTCTCTTCAACCGTCTTATTTGTCTCTTCGACCCTCTTATTAAGTTGCTCCAAAGATTCATTAATCTTGGCCAGTGCAATCGCTAAAACATCTTCTGATGACATTCCACTAGGCTTAGATTGTGTTGGTACAGTCGCAGATGGGGTAGGGAGACCAACGGCTGATGGTCTTCACTGCCAAATCTTCCCAGACCTTGTTGTTTTGTCTGGGAATGACGAGTCTACTTTTTCTTTCCCATGTGCCATAACACTACACAGTTTCTCTTTGCAAGTGGAAAATTCCCCTAGTATCGATTTCAGAAACTTCCTCTAGGTGGAAACAGTTGCAATAGTCCAAAATGACACCTTTTAAACTCAAATAAAAAAAATAAACACTTCCAATTTTTTGTTACTTTCCAGTTACTTTCCCTCCTTTTTAAGAGCAGAAGAGGACAACTAACCACAATGTATCTCTCTTGCTGAGCTAGCTGTCAGCAAGTCGTCTATTCACAGTTAATACGCAGTTCAAAGCACAACAGTCTTTGTCTATTGGCAGCCCGTTCCCAAGTTTTGAGCGGTGGATTTTAACTTCTTTCCCTCTCTCTTGCAGGTATATATAGTCCAAAACTCCCCCCTCCTTCCCCTGCTTCCTAGGGGGGGGGTTGATACTTTTTGTGTTAGGAAATTAATCCTTTCCAGTCGGATTTCCAAAACTTTAGCTTGTAGTCTCTTTGCTTTGATCTATTTACAAAAGCGGAAGGCGGACTTCCTGTTTAAACCTCCCCGCATCGGTGCCAAATTAAGTCTTTTTCGTCCTTTTATACTTCCAATTTTTCCTATTCATGGGTAGTTGCTTTTGAGGTCGAATTGTCACAGGAAGAAGTCAGCGCTCTCCGGTAACGGCTGTGCGGCTTCGCTCCAAGGAAAAAGCAGTTGATTCACAGCACCGTGCCGCTCACCCTGCTTTGCTCCGGAACCGTAATCGGTATTCCCTGCGAATTGGGGGGGCCCAAAAGGTGCCCGCCGAATCCCACGCTCACAGGCTTCTCCCGCCTGTGATTTTTGAAGGGTCTCCACTTCGCCGTAGCGGTACAGACCCGATTTCCTCGAGGCAGATCCTCCTAGTCAGAAGGATTCCGCCATTACTGATGGCGCTAACCCGAAAGTCCCCAAGAGTTTGGATTTGATATCCCGCCTTTCTCTCCCTTTAAGGAGTCTCAAAGCGGCTAACATTCTCCTTTCCCTTCCTCCCCCACAACAAACACTCTGTGAGGTGACTGGGGCTGAGAGACTTCAAAGAAGTGTGACTGGCCCAAGGTCACCCAGCAGCTGCATGTGGAGGAGCGGAGACGTGAACCCGGTTCCCCAGATTAGGAGACTACCACTCTTAACCACTACACCACACTGGCTCTCAGTCGGCAAAGGTGGCAGAGGGGCACAGGGCAAGAGAGCTGTGCTTAGGTGGCCCACCCTAGGCTTGCCCCAGGGCTTTTTCCCCAGCCAGAACTCACTGGAACTCAGTTCTGGCTGTTGAATGGTTGAATGTTGAATGGTTGAATGTTGAATGGCTGTGTCAGCATTTGGGTGTAGTATATAAGGAGCAGCACCTAGCTCTCCCATTACCCTGGGGGATTGGTTGGTGGTTGGGTCTGGTTTGTTGTTGATGTATTTAGTGTTTTTGTTTTTGTTATTAAAACCTTGTTTAAGTTATTTTTGAGTCCTTTTTTAATGCATGGTCTCCCCAGCAAGCTCTCTGCAGTGCTACTATACTGCAAATAGCTAACATCTTTGGTTATGGGCCCAGCTGCTGAGTGGATGACTGCCTTATTTTGGACTCTGAGAAAGCTTTGAAAACTCCTTCTCCTGCTAGTGTAGTTTCTGTGGGTCTGGAAGAGTTCCAGAATGGTTGACCGGGTTCCAGAAGCTGAGAAGGCTCTGGTGTTCCCACAGCTAACAGATGAGAACTATAGTTTATGGTCTTTTCGGGTGGAGGCGCTTTTGACCTCTAGAGAAGTATGGACCTATGTAACTGATGACCCTCCTGACCCTGTAACTAATGCTTGGTCGAAAGGAGATGCAAAAGCCAGGGCAATAATTAATTTGGCAGTCAGTGACCAGCAAGTAGTCTATATAAGAAATAAGAAAACTGCCAAAGAAATGTGGGACAGTCTTGCAGCAGTGCATATTAGAAAAGAGTCAGTGTCTGCATTGACGTTTTTCAAGCAGCTGTACCAGACCAAGTTGCAGCCTGGTAGTGATTTGGCAGCACACTTGAGACGTCTGGAGGCAATACACTGCGAATTAATTCGAAGGGACATGGAGATACCTTATATTCAGTATGTTTTTATCATTCTTTCTTCCCTTAATGAGGACTTTGATGGTGTAGCTAGCCAGATATCTGCCGTTCCACCAGCACAATTAACCGTGGAAGGGGTAACGGCATGATTAGTGGACTTCCGGGTTAGCGCCATCGACAATGGCAGCATTCCTCTGACTGAGAGGAACCCGCTCCGTGGAATTCGGGTCGTACCGCCGCGGCGAAGGCGGAGACCCTTTAGAAATCCCAGGTGGATGAAGCCTGGGAACGTGGGATTTGGTTGACACCAGGAGCGCTCCCCTACCCACAGGGAAACCCCTTTTCGGGGGTTCCGAAGTGACGTGGGGTGAGCAGCGCGGTGTTTTGAATCGACCGCTATTTTTACGGAGTGAAGCCGCGTAGCCGTTGCCAGAGCGCGCTGACTTTTTCTTGTGGACAAATGGATTTTAAACAACAACCCGTGAGTAGAACGGAAATTGGAATTCTAAAGTATTTAAAGTTTTTTTTTAAAAAAAAAATAATTGGTACCGATCAGGGAAGGTCCAAACAGGAAGTCCGCCTCCCCTTTCTGTAAATAAACTGAAGCAAAGAACCAGTTAACTAAGGTCGTGGAGAGTTTTGTGTAAAGGACCTAAATTCCATTGATTGAAACTATCATCAATATCTTTTTTGAAAGCAGGGGAACCTGCAGGAGAAGGTTAAAATCCGTGAAATTGAAGTGCCACATCCCCAGACCCGGGAGTGGTCTGTGTGAGCCCGTTGACAGTGATTTGACAGCTGTCAAGTTAGCTGTTAGGATACAAAAGAAGGACTTTGTTTCTACTGCCTGTTTTTGTTACAACTTTATGTTTAAAAGGAAGAAAGGAACTGTTATAATTCAATGTATGGGACCTTTGGGTCTGTGCTGGAAGGAGTGAAAAAGAATTTGAATCCCTCTAGAGGGAGCTTTGGGTTATTGTCGTAAGGATGCAGCTAAAGATAAAAGCCTTGAGAAACTAGTTTTTGACCTTGGACTATTTAAGTATGGCTGTTAGGAAGGAAATCGAGTGTGAACTGAACAGGACATTTTATCTCTTGGGAAAGCTGCAAGACCAGATAAATGTTATGGCTACTAACGTGGTAATCTTGGAAACAAAAGTAGGTTTTGGCAAAGAAGTGGACAAGAACCAAGCACAGGAACCTCTTTCAACTGAACAAATTGAAAAATTTGAAAAGGAGAATCTTGTTGTGAGCAAAGTGAGGAAAGGGGGAGCCGTAACCCTACAGAGGCCAATAGTGGATTACTACTTGAGGCCCTACATGATGACAACTAGGAGAAGTAAATATTTGGAGATGGAAGCCTGGTTTGGCCTGGAAGATGAAAGATGGAGAGATCACCCTATGTGGAGATCAAATGACCTTTGGAATATAAATCCGAGCCAGGTGGAGATTGGAAGATTGGAGCTTTGGGGGCCTTTGGATTTGAAAAGAGTGTGAAACAAGATTTGGAATACTTTATAGGCCCTACTTTTAACTATGGAAGTTTGGCAGGAAGTAATATGATGACTGTTGGGTTGGGGCTTCCCCAAGATCTGATTTTCAACATTAAAGACTATCAAAAAGACTGGCAGAGGGGACAGACTTAAGAGCCTCGGATTTAAGATCTCCGGGCTGATGGTTTTCTGAGATTAATGGAACTATTGAGGGGCTGAAACCGGGGAGGGGATTTGGTGAAAGAAAATTGGGAATCTAAAGTATATATAATATAAATTTGTTTTTTTTAAAATGAGAGATGGGAAAATCGCGGAATTGAATTTTTTCTTTGACCTTAGGGGAAATGTCTTAAGAATAAGTACAGATATATAAGTTTTAATGGGAAATAAGATTAAACAAAGTTAAAGTGGATGATAACTTGGTGAAGGAAAGAATGGAAAATTACAGTATATTAAGATAAGATATGAGGATAAAATTAAGATCAAGGATGTGTTGAAATATTTATATGAATTAAAATATAAAGAGGGGAAGTATAGTATGTTAAGATAAACTATTAGGATAAAAACAAGGTTGGAAGGATTTCCTAGAATATCTAACAGAACTAGAATACAAAAATGGGAGGCACGAGGAAGTCAAGGAAATAAGTGATTGCAACTAAGCGAGTTAAAGGTTTGATTTGCTTTTTTTCTTTTTTTTCTTTTTACCTTTGTTTTTTATCTTTCTTTTTTCTGTATTTTGATATATGTATTTTTTTTATTCTTATTTTCTTTTTTGACTGTATTTTTTCTTATTTTTTTGTAACCTTTAAAATCTTAATAAAAAATTATTTAAAAAAAATAACGGCACGATTAATGGGCGAGTTGGATAGAAGGGAGGCTTGTGCCATAAGCACTCCTATTTCCAGAAACAATGAGGAACGCCATATGCAAACTTGTGTTGATACGACTGCATTTAAAGCTGCAAAGCGTTGTTGGTTCTGCAATAAGCAGGGACATTTTGCAAAGGACTGCAGATCCAAAAGAAAGCAAAGTACTCCCAAGTCTGTTTCTGTTCGTCAGTCACAGTCATCAGCCCAGCAGCCGACATTGTACCGTAAAGACAGAAACGAGCCGCGAGCTTTTCATGCTCAGACTACAGATCGTAAAAGAATTAAAGGTGCCAAGTGGAAGTTTTTTATTGTGGACTCAGGAGCATCTCAGCACATTTGCAACAATCGAAGCTTGTTTATTTCTTTCGAAGAGGAAATTGGTAATGTACATTTAGCCAATTCACAAGTCTTGCAGTCGCTTGGCAGGGGTACTATTAAACTTGACTCTTTAAACATTACGATAGCGAACTGCATTTACTGCCCGTCAGTGGACAATTTATTGTCAGTAAGAAGTTTTGCTCGTCAAGGCATAACTGTGCGTTTCTTAAAGTCAATGTGTGAGTTTTTCAATGGGAACAAATGTCTATTGTATGCCCGGGACTCTGATTATATAGACTGTATTTTCACACCTACTCCCAATCGCCTATAAATTGCAGAGCAGCACAGTCAAGCCAGGGGTTGAGGAGTGTAAGGCCACATTCCGGGTGTGTCCATGAAGCACACAGAATTCTGGGACACCTGAATTTTGCTGATGTGATTAAGACAAAGAATATTGTTAATGGCCTAAACTTAAAACCATGTAAATTCTTTATGCAATGTCTATCCTGTTGCAAGAATAAGATTAAGGTTGCACGCAAGGGTAGGTGCTCAGATAGGAAAATAACTGAGCCATTTGAGCATGTACATTGTGATTTAGTTGGGCCACTCCCACCATCATTAGGAGGTTCTAAGTACTGGCTTACCCTGATAGACCAGTATAGTAGATATTGTTGGACTTATGCAATAGCTGAGAAGTCCCAAGCATTTGAGAAATACAGAGCTTTTTGCAACTGGGTAAAAAATGCATTTTAACAAACAAATTAAGTATCTGTTTTCTGACCGGGGCGGGGAATTTTCTTCTGAGGCACAGGGGCCTACTCACGAGTTATCTTGCCCCTGAAGTCCCTGGCAAAATGGGCTTGTTGAAGTTGTGCAGCATGACCTGCAGGCAGGGGTTAAAACTTATCTGTACGATGCTAATCTGCCCAAAGTCTTTTGGGCTGAAGCGCTCAATGCCTTTTGTTACGTTAGAAATTGCAGTTATCATTCTGGTTTAGATGTCACCCCCTATGAGAAGCTGTTTAAAAAACGCCCTAATCTGAAATACCTACGCATTTGGGATTCAGATGTAATTATGCATTATCCCGCTAAGCAGAAATTGGGTGAGTGTAGTGTTCTGAGAAAATTAATGGGCTACCAGAAGGGGGCGTACAGAATTTACATACCAGCAACTGGCAAATTTCATATTACCAGAAGCATGATACAAACTGTAAATTGGAATGGCGTTGCTGTTTTCCAAGATACTAACGGTATAAATGATACTGAGGAAGAAGAGGAAGCAGCAGCAGCAGCAGCAGCAGGAAATGGTGCTTCTGAATTAATGGAACAAGACAAAAAGCCTGTTGAATCTGATAATTTGTTTGATGATTTAAAGTCACAGGCACCCGAGGGGAGGTTAGATTCTCTTGAGTTTTCTGACCGTGATCTTAGCCTACAGGCACCTCTTCAGTCTGACAATGATGATTTACAACCTGAAACTAGTAGTTTACTTAGTCCCATTAAGTCTGAGGAGTCTGACTCTCCTTCCGGACTGAGACGTTCAGATAGAAAGAGACAGAAGCCACAACGTTTTGCAGATGAACTTTTAAATACTGTGTATGCCAATAAGGCGGTTTTTGAGCCAAAAAGCTACGATGATGTTCAGAATTTACCTAAGCACCAAGTAAATTGGTATAAAGCTATCAACTCTGAGATAGCTTCTTTAAAAGAGCATAACACCTGGTCTCTTGTACCACAAACCCCAGAAATGAGACTTATTGATTCAAAATGGGTTTAAGAAAATGCAAATGGGAAGGAAACGCCTATGGTATGTGGTTTCACCTTTACAGGTGAAGATAAGCCATTTCCTAACAAAACTTTGTATCGTTCTGCTATAGGCAAGCTAAATTTCATTCAAAGAATCTCAAGACCAGATATAACTTATGCTTTTCACTTTCTGGCAAAATTTGTGGAAAAGCCCACTACGCAATGTTTCTCTGCTCTTAAGAGAGTTTTAATGTACTTTAAACATACCAAACATTATAGGTTGCAGTTTACATCATGTATTGACAAAGGTTTTGAAATTTTCTGCGATGCATCTCATGCAGTGGAACAAAATAATTGCAGGGGTGTGTCTGGTATGGTGTTTTGTTATAAAGGTTGTCCATTTGAATGGAAGTCCCAGACACAAACCATTATTTGTCTCTCCACAACAGAGAGTGAATTATGTGCATGCGTTCAGGCCACTTGTGATGTGGAATGGTATCTGCAAGTATTTGCAGACCTACAGATGAAAGTAACACTACTAGTAAGAGTTTACCTTGATTCCCAGAGTGGACTCGCTATCCTGTTTTCAGAGACCAATACGCAGCACACTAGAGTCTTAAGGTTACGTTTACAGTTTGTAAAGAAACTAATTGCTGATGAAATGATTGTATTTCAATATGTTCCAGGTGACAATCAAATTGCAGACATTTTTACTAAAGCACTTCCAAAGGTTACACATGAAAGACATGTACAAAATATGCTTTATGTTTTTGTTCCACAATGATGAACCGCAGGGGAAATGTTGAATGGTTTCTTTAAATGTAAAGGTTCATCATTGTTCCACCAGTTGTGTATGTCTTTTTTTTAAAAAAAAAAAAAATTTTATTAACAATTTTTTGTAAATCACAATTCCAATAAAACAATACAATATCACATCTCTTAACATAGATCTTTTCACTGCTTTGGACTCCCTCACATCTCCCGCTCCTGCGTTCTTAGTTATAATTTTATTCAGCAAATTTGTCCCCTTGTTTTTAGTCTTCATAACTAATTTTCAATGTTATACCTCTAATTTTAACTATCATTTTATTCGAATCTTAAAAAGTTTAGATATAACCAACATATTCCAAAATTTTTATCATTTCTTAAATTTATCTTATCTTCATAATTCCCTTCCTTGAACTCAATGGTGCCAAGTTGTTTATACTCTAGCATCCTTCTTAACATTCATACAATTTACAATATTTTTGTAGGTAAATCTTAAATTTCTTCCAATCTTCTTCCACCGTCTCCTCTCCCAGGTCTCAGTTGTGTATGTCTTTAAGGGGCCAGAGCAAAATAACGAGACCCAGCTTTACAGCTGTGAAACATAGCAGGTGCTGAGTTGTATTGATTAAGCTGTGTCAGCATTTGGGTGTAGTATATAAGGAGCAGCACCTAGCTTTCCCATTACCCTGGGGGATGGGTTGGTGGTTGGGTCTGGTTTGTTGTTGGTGTATTTAGTGTATAAGGAGTTTTTGTTTTTGTTATTAAAATCTTGTTTAAGTTATTTTTGAGTCCCTTTTTATGCATTGTCTCCCCAGCAAGCTCTCTGCAGTGCTACTATACTGCAAAAAGCTAACACTGGCACCTCTCAGGTGGGCACTATTGCCATTATAAGAGAACAAGGGTGGTGAGTTCATGGTGAGTCCTGGCACCTCTTTTTCTAGAAAAATAGCACTGGCTGGCACCTTCCCCTGGAATGGCCATGCCATACAGCTTTCATCTAGTTCACACCTGAACTTTCCAACGCAATACGATTTGAAATTGCAGCGTTAAGCCTTGGTCACTCACATCAAAGTCCAAATGCTCGGAGACATATTTCAGGAGTACGTTGGTGGTCTTGACTGCTCTTTGCCTCTCACTGATTTTTGTGGAGTCAATCCAGCCATTTGTGTGCTGCGGGAGAGAAATCATCGTCATCACATGGAAGGACAACCCTTAATCCAGGTTTGCAAATTCACAAAGCTTCATAGAGGGGACAAATTGCAAAAGGGGGTTGTTTTGTAAAGGAGAAAGTTTGCTGCAATTTGTTTATTATTATTAATAATAATAATAATAATAGCCCACCTTTTTCCCAGACAGGGACTCGAGGCAGCTTAGTAGAATTAGATATTAATTGGCTCTTGGGTTGCTTTTGCTTTATCATGCATTTTCTGTTCTGATTTTGTATTTTTATGTTGTGAACTGCCCTGCAATCTGTCATTGGTGTGTTTGTGTGTGTGATAATTACAACAATACAACATACACCTCACCACAGCCATAGCAATGGAATGCAGGAAGCATCCTTAGACCAAGCCCAGCCATTGATCCACAGGTAATGAGGACTGGCAGTTGGCCCTTTGGCCTTTCAGACAGAGAGCCTTTTCACAGCCCCACCTGGAGTGCTGAGGACTGAACCGGGGACCTTGGGCATGCAAGACAGATGCTCTGCCCCGAGCCACGGCCCTTCCCCACAGGCCATCAGCAGAGGACATATCTTGTGTGCCTTGCACAAGCATTGCTAGCAGAACAGAGGCCCACTTGACCATCAGCACCCACAACCAGCGAGTTGGCCACAGATGCCCCCCGTGCAATCATTTCAAGAGGGTCTGTCCTCCGGCATGGGAGCTGCTGCTTCCCCCTGCTCTGACACCTTGGGGACTCCCTTACCACTAATATCTTCTGCAGCGTCTCCAGAGAGGGGGCCTCCGACAGCAAGCTGGTGAGCATGTTGAGCCAGATGTCGATAGTTTCGTGATAACAGTCCTGGAAGGAGAGAAGCAAAAGCAGTTAGAAGCTGAAGACCCCCATGGAAATCCCATATGCTCTGGAGCCTTCTAGTCCAAATTCGTAACAAAGCTTATGCAGGGGTTCAAGCAAGGCACACAAAGAGTCATAAACATCAAACGTTTCTTGATGTATATAAGGTTACAGGTCATGCGATATAAAGATACAGGACTCCACACTGGGCTCAACTTCCTTGGGGTGTTCCAAGGCAGAGGGCCTTCTTGGTGGTGGGGCCCACCCCGTGGAACACCCTCCTATCAGATGTCAGAGAGATACATCATTATACTTCCATCTGAAGACATCTGAAGGCAGCCCTGCATAGGGAAGTTTTAAATATTTGATGTCTGGCTGTGTTTTAATTTGTTGGAAGCCGCCCAGAGTGGCTAGAGTAACCCAGTCAGATGGGCAGCATATAAACAAACAAGCAAACAAATAAAATTAAATGCAGCGTAGGAGGGAGGCATGAGAGTCACAAAATGCAGGCATGCAGGAATCATTCGTGGATGCATTCTAGCCAAAGGTGAAATGCAATAAATATGGAAACAGGATTAAAATCAAAAATATACACCCCAAGTCTCTGGCTGTTACATCATTGTGATGGGTCAAGTGTCTCGGGCAGCATTCTTGGCAGCTTACACGGCTCAGACTCTTTGCCCTCAAATCCTTTAACCTGGCAACCCCATTTTCCTCCAGAAGCAGAAGGTCCAGTCACCTGGCTCTGTGTTGCCGGCACGGAGCTCCCGGCTTTGACCTTCGTAACCTGCAATGATGGCAATTGGAAGACCTTCCTGGTGGTTTTTTGTAGCAGCTGAGACCGGAGCAGGGGGTCCATGCGTGGTCTCAAGGCACTGAAAAGAGAAAGAAGGGGAGAGGAAAGGATCAGCACCCAGCAGTCCATAAACCTGGTGAAGAAATATGTACTGTGTCTGGCCGTACTTACGTCATGCGAATGATCGTTTCCATTGCGGGCTGTAAGATGGTGAGTGATGCCATTGGCTCCTCTTTGATGACCTCCTGTGGTGGGGAAGCACACAGCATGTCAGGGAACTGGAGGCGCCATCCCTGCCACCACCACACCAAGCCCTGAGTTGTGCTCTCTATCCAGCCCACTTGACAACTTCTTTGCAATTGGCAAGTGGGTCCTCCTAGGGGAGGAGAGTGGGCTTCCTGGATCTGGGAATAAGATCCCTTTTTCTCCTGGGCAGAGCTCTACCGCATAAGAACAGCATAAGATCAGCCTTCTGGACCAGGCCAAGGGCCCATCTAGTCCAGCATCCTCACAGCATTCTCACAGTGGCCAACCAGACGTCTGTGAGAAACCAGGGAGCAGACCATGAGCCCAAGAGCCCTCTCCCCGCCTGTGGCTTCCAGCAACTATATTCAGAAACATTGCTTCCTTCCTCTGTGGAGGTAGAACATAGCAATCATGGCTGGGAGCCATTGACAGCCCTCTCCTCCTGGGAGAACCTAGCCTCTTTTACTTAGGCACTGGTGACATCCTACTGAGGTTGCCACAATGTAGGGCTGCCTTTCAAGTGGGTTTGGAAACTTGAGTTGGAGCAGAACGTGACCACCCAGAAATGGTTTGGGGCCAGATGATCAGAACATGCAACCCAGAGCTAGACCTACACAGCTATTTTTAAGAAAAAACGCTCTGAAAAGAAACCCCAGGAGATTCCCCCTCTTTTTTTCTTTTTCTTTTTACTCACTGTGATGCAGAAGGTGAGCTCGTCTTTGTGGGGGAAGGTGACATATCCCACATTCGATTGCACAAGCGCCTTGGTTGTTAGAGTTGCTGCCTTCATAAAGCTCTTCTTCAAAGCCTCATTCTGAAAGGAGAAGGGATTTTATAAAATTGAGTTTGAATCAAAATCACAAGGAAACATAAAGCCACACTGACCCTAATCCTAATTCTAATCCTTACCCTAACACTAACCCAATCCAAAAACAAAAAATTCCTTCCAGTAGCACCTTAAAGACCAACTAAGTTAGTTCTAGGTATGAGCTTTCGTGTGCATGCACACTTCTTCAGATACCAATCCAAAAATTAACCCTAACCCAGAAGTGGTCTTGTTAGATAGTTAAATTCATGTTAAATTGCTGTTTTAGGGTTTCTTTAAAAAAAGTCTGGAACAGATTAATCCATTTTGCATTACTTTCTATGGGAAAGCATGCCTTGGTTTGGAACGCTTTGGTTTCAGAATGGATTAAGTTTGAGAACCAAGGTACCGCTGTAATGCCCCATCTGGTCCTAAGTGTGGAGCCAGTATACACCCCAGTCTACAACCCTTCGGTGGATGAAGCCAAAAACCCTGCCCTAGGGCACAGTCTGAAGGCATGTGGTGCAAGGACCTTGATGGAGCTCAGGAGGTCTGCTCAGTGCCTGGATGGTGACCACGGGGGAAATGGTTGCACACCTCCTGGAGACGTATGACAGGAGAAAGGCAGAATATACCATATTTTTTCGAGTATAAGACACCCCCTATTTTGGGGGACTCCAAATTAAGAAAATGGGGGAAGGATTGCCCAGAGTTGCTGAGCTTTTCGGGGGTAGGATTACCCACAGTTGTTCAGCTATTTGGGGGAGGGGATTCCAAAAATTGCTCACCCGCTGAACCTATGCTGCCACTCACACATGTCGCAAAACCCACCTATTGTCTGTCCCTCGCCGGCAGAAACCGCCAATCGCCTTCCCAATTTCCGCAGCGACAGCCAATCAACACCACCCCTTGCTGCAGCCACCAATAACGCACACAATAGCTGTTGACTATCTCCGGCTTGCAGCGGCAACCAAACCCACGTCCCCCCAATGCACTCTCTGTGTATAAGATGACCCTCATTTTTAAACATCATTTTTTAATAATAATAAAAAAAACCCTCGTCTTATACACGGAAAAGTATGGTATAGCTGAGAGAACAAACAACAGGAGTCCGTGTGATAATCAGAGCCATACCTTCCTGCTGTTCTGGAATTGGAAGAGGAGCTCCTCTGTGATGAGGTCTATAAAAAGGGGGAGGTCATCCTGCCGTGCCCCGGATGCCATTTGACCACAGCAAAGGATGACGGTGATACTGGCATTCGTCTCGCTGGTATTCTGGAGGGAAAGGATGGGGAAAGTGAGTTTGGGAACCTTAAGTGCAATTGGAGACAAATCACCATTTAGTTGGGACCTTTTAGCAGCTGGGAAAATATTAGTAGTCAGTAAGTTGTTGTGCGAAAGGTGGAGGGCACAAGGAGAAGGGGACAACAGAGGACGAGATGGCTGGACAGCGTTCTTGAAGCTACCAGCATGAGTTTGACCAAGCTGCGGGAGGCAGTGGAAGACAGGAGTGCCTGGCGTGCTCTGGTCCAGGGGGTCACGAAGAGTCGGACACGACTAAACGACTAAGCAACAACAACTTGTTGTGCAGACTTACAAATTTTGTATTTTTTTTCCTCCAGGAAACTCAAACTGCTGGCAAGCCAGGGCTCCCCCACCCTATATATGTGCATCGGGTTCTTCCTGCCTAAATATAGAGCCTGACATTTGACCCTATTGAATTTCATTTTGTTAGTTTGGGCCCAGTTCTCCAATCTGTTAAGGTTATCTTGAATCCCGATTCTGTCTTCTGTGGCATTGGCTACCCTTCCCAGTTTGGTGTCATCTGCAAATTTGATGAGCATCCCCTCAATTCCTTCATCCAAGTCTTTTATTTTTAAAAAAGTGGAACAACAACGGGCCAGGACAGAACCCTGTGACACCCCACTGGTCACTTTTCCCCCAGGATGATGAGGAACCATGAAGGTGTTCTCTTTGGGTTCGGTCAGTCAACCAGGGAGAAAGTGCAAGACAGTGTAGGGTAGACTGACCACTGGTGCTCTTTTCCATGGGAGCTGCTTTTTAAAAATTAAAATGAACCAGGTGGATCTGCTCATCTTCTCCATAGTGAGGGTTGGGAAATTTCCTTGGTCATTTACCAACTCACAGCAAAAATCCAGAGGTACCACACTCCTGGGTTTCATTTCTCTTGGATGGCAGAGCACAAGAGAGTTCAGGGCTGCGTTCAGATGTAACAATAAACCAGAGGGCATCAACATAGGTTGGCCTCTAGCTCCCATCAGCCTCAGCCAGCATGGCCAGAGGTCAGGAGGGATGGGAGTTGCAGTCTGTAGCATCTGAAGGGCACCATTTTGGTTACCTCTGTGATAAACTATGGTTTATTATTGTGTGAATGAGCCTTGGACTCATCGGCTCCTGCTCCCTTGAGGGAAGCTTGAGGGAAGTTAACTGAAAGTGGAAGGAAAAGGATCTGATCTCCTTCCAGCTGGGTTGGAGAATTGGAGAGTCGGGGGCACATGACCCCAAGGCCCCCTCAGGTTATGGAACTGTTAGATCCGCACGCAGTTACTATGCCTTGTGAGATAAGATGGCGCCCAGTACACTTCTGCTGCGCCGATGGACGTCTGTGCCGATAGAAAACTTGAGCTCCCTTAGCTCTCTTAGCATAGTCCTTAGCAGAGTTTTGCAGCGGCAGAAACTGTTGCCTTGTGTGTGGATAATAAATCAGACTGAATGCAGGCTTCTTGCTAAACTCCAACAGTCTTTTAATGAGTAGAAAAACATCATAAATCAGCCCGGCGAAAGAGCAGACATCCTTTCGCCTCTCAGCCAAAAATGAAAGGAAACTCACACACAAAGAAAGATTCCCGTATGTGAACATAACCACGCCTCAGAATGTGAGACGTCACACAGAACTGTTTAACCCTGTAAGTTCTGATTCTCCTCACATGCCTTTGTAATAATTCGCTTAATTGACAAATATATGGAGGTGAACACAGAGAGCGACACTCAACTATGCTTTGCTTCAAGTAGACCTGTCGA
The DNA here is from genome assembly GCF_964252035.2 of Podarcis erhardii. Lineage (NCBI taxonomy): Eukaryota > Metazoa > Chordata > Lepidosauria > Squamata > Lacertidae > Podarcis > Podarcis erhardii. The sequence goes on from NC_138505.1 coordinate 44,522,635, forward strand.
AATGAATGGGCCTCGTCATCTTCATTAAATTCAGTGGGTCTACTCTAGAACATAGTTGAATGGGGCCAGCAGGCACTCCCGTAAGGCAGAAGAACCCTTGCACGAGAGCAAATTGGGCAGGGGGTGCAGCTGAAACCTCTCCCCTCTTTCTCTCTGCCTCTCCCAGCCTGCCGCCTGCCTTCTCTCTTGGGTTCTGCTCCCTCCCCTCAGTTGGAGAGGTGTCCCCTCTTCCAAACTCTAAGAGGTTCTTCATTCAAAGCTTTCTGACAGCAGAACACTCTCCCTTGGGAGGTTGTGGACTCTCCTTCGTTGGAGGTTGGATGGCCATCTCCCAGGGATGCTTAAGATTCCTGCATTGGAGGGGGTTGGACTAGATGACCCTTGGGGGTCCCCATTAGCTTCCACTATTGAAGAAATGCCAACCAACCATCTGACAACCAACCTAAAAACAGGGGTCAGTGTACTTTGGGGGGTGACCAATGGTTTCTAACGAATCTGTTTGTTTGACTGACTGACTGAGCCAAGGGATCAGATCAGATCTAGGATCTGGAGCCACAGAGACAGGACTGCTGGAGCCCACTTCAGAAGGATGACTGAGACATACCCACAGAGGAAGCTGTCTGGCTTCCATACTGAGAGCAGATCCAATTGCCTTTTTGGAATGGTAAGGATCCCATCCCTTGAAAAAGAGCATGTTTGGAAATGGGGCAGGATTCGTTCTTTTCCAACATGCTTTGGTGTGGATGTAAAGAGCCGCTAAGGATCCAATCCGCCAGGATCTTCGTCTAACCATTGGCCATGCTGTCAGGGGCTGATGGGAGTTCCAATTCAAAACACACGGATGGGGAAGGGGCACCAGGCTGGGGATGGCTGACCTACACTCTTGCTACGCTCCTTCCTCACTTCACACCCTTACCTCAGATGTCTCAGTATTCCTTGCAATGGCTGCGTGGCCGAAGTCCCGCACTGCCATCAGCACCTGTGAAATATGGGTGCTTGAAGCCACACCGATAGCCTCAGAAATTCCCTAGGGAGAATGAGGCACGTCAAACATGTCATTTTCTTGATTGCAATTAGTGATAATAATAATAATAAATTTTATTTATATCCCGCCCTCCCCAGCCAAAGCTGGGCTCAGGGCGGCTAACAACAATTAAATAGTACAACATTCTAAAAACATTTCATTATAAAAATTAAATAAAATCAATTAAAATGAAATTGATGGCAACCATTAAGCTAAGCTGATCATGAGGGATGGAGGATAAATGTGATTCTGTAAGCAGATTCCTGTGAAATGTGGGGAACCAAATTTAAGAATGGAGAAATGAGACACTTAGAGAACCAATTTGAAGAGATCCTTTCATCCCGGATAATAATAGGGGTGGTTTGAAGAACGATATTTCTGTGGATTCTGATGTGAACTGACCAGACCACACCTCCCAGACTCGTGCAGCTTGCAACGCAAGGATGCCTTGCATTCTGACATTTTCAAATCTTGTGATACAGTTCTTGGCTTCATTAAATACTCAACTACATTAAAATGCATCATTTATTCCCTGGAAGTATTTGTAATCCACCGCTCACCCAAAGGCGCCAGAGCAGGAATATGCACCATCTAAACCAGGGTGCTCCAGTTTCTCATACCAAGTGGGCCACAAGAGTAGTTCAGCACAGAACCTGTGGGCCGCACACTGACTTGTCGTGTGGGAGAGGGGAGCAAGGCCAAAATTTGACACACACGCCCCGGCCCGCATGCTGCCTTCCCAAAGGTAGGCAGGTGAGGCGCTGGGTTTTGGGAAGGAGGCACGAGGCTCTGGCGGGACCTAGAGCCTTCCCACCTTCTTGCCAAAGGTGGGAAAGAGCTAACTGAGGACCCTAGGACCCTGACAGATCACACCTGCCTCCTTCCCCAAGCCCAGCACCTCCTTACCCAGCTTTGGGAAGGCAGTGCAAGGCCTACAGGTGTGTAGGGGTGCCTCCAAGCTTGCTGAGGGCTGCCAAGAAAGGCATTGAGGGCCACTTGCTGGCTGCTCTGATCTAACCCAAAACTAAACAAATCTGCCCAGATATGTTGAATGCTGAAAAGCAGTTGCTCCTGTAAGAGGCTTTGAGGGGGTGAGTGGGTGGGTACAAAATCTTTGGAGGGAGGAAGGTCATGAGCAGAGACCAATCCGGAAATCAGGACAGAGGGCTGGTGGGGTAATGTCAGGGACTGGCTGGATGAGTAAGAGTGGGGGACCCTGGATTGTGGTGGTGGGACACTGGGGAGCAGCCTGGGGAGGCGCTTGAATCAAGAGGGTTCAGAAGGAGGAGGCTCTTCCAGGACAGTCTCCGTGTGAGCGCAGTCCCAGTCCCGCTGGCTCTCCTCCCCCCTGACATCCCACACATTCACTCACCTCTCTGTCTGCTTCCTCTTCGAGAGGCAACCTCAGGAGTAAGTGCAGGTACTGGTGGACTGTCTCTGCGCTCCTGGAATCCCGCAGCTTGAGTCCATAGTATCTATAGAGGGCGTTCTAAGGGTTGGGGAAGGTTTGGGTGAGTCACAGGGAGGAGACCCCACCAGCTACATCAACTGCTTTTGGAAAACCAAAAAAATTCAATTTTACCGTCTGAAAATGTCGGGTAATACTAAATAATAATAATAGATTGCAAGTACTAGGCAATTGTTTTAATGATTTGTATGCAATTTTACACATCTTCTGAATTCCCAAGTCACGTTACAACTCTTTAAAGGTAAAGGTAAAGGGACCCCTGACAATTAAGTCCAGTCGCAAACGACTCTGGGCTTAAAGCTCATCTCGCTTTAAGGCCGAGGCAGCCGGCATTTGTCCGCTTCCACAGACAGTTTTTCCAGGTCATGTGGCCAGCATGACTAAGCCGCTTCTGGCGAAACCAGAGCAGCACACGGAAATGCCGTTTACCTTCCAGCCGGAGCAGTACTGGCTTCAGCTGGGGAGGGTGGGATATAAATAAATTATTATTATTATTATTATTATTATTATTATTATTATTATTATTATTTTATTTACTTGCACTATGTGCTTTTGAACTGCTAGGTGGGCCGAACAACGGGAGCTCACCCCATCGCAGGGATTCGAACCGCCGACCTTCCAATCGGCAAGCCCAAACGGCACAGTGGTTTAACCCACAGCACCACCCGCGTCCCTATTACAACTCTTTAGTACTCCTCATTTGGGGAATTTGAAAGTTGACAAGTTCAGCATGTCCTAATTGCTCTGCCTCCACTGTTGGAGGCAGGAATGCTTCTGAATACCAGTTGCTGGAAACCACAGGAAGGGGAGAGTGCTCTGTGTTCGAATTCTGCTTTCCAGTTTCCCATGGGCATCTGGTTGGCCACTGTGAGATAAGGATGCTGGTCTAACCCAGCAGCCTCATCTTTCATTCTCATGACACACTTTTGTCCTAGATACGCTGACCCTAGGCTCTTCCCACTTTTTTAGAGGACTAATACCTGCACCTGCAGCCTCTTACAGGTGTCCCCAGCCTCCCTCCACAGTAATGTGGTTGGCTGTCACCGGTTTAAAAGGGAAGCCTGTCCAATAGTGGTGGAGTGGTGTAGATGAGTGTGGAGTCTTCTTTTGCCTCAAGGCGCAGGTACTCTGTCTGATTAGATGAACTGCTTTTGTAGATATTTGTATATATATTTAGCTCACAATAATAAATACTGCACTAAAGAACCTAGGACTCTGAGCTTTCTGCTAAAAGCGCTGCGAGGAATTCGTGACAGGGTTATGGGCCCAGCACACTTCTGCTGCGCATGAGTACAGGTGGCTGTTATCTAGCCGTGGGTGCTGGAGGGGAGCTGCAGCAATGGAGCAGTCCAGAGCTGGCGTGCTGCTGGAGAAGCTGACGGCCATGAACTACAGCATCTGGTCAGTCCGCATGCAACACTTCCTCAAGCGTGAGGGCCTGTGGAAAGTGGTGGAAGATCCACCGCAGCCCCCTGAGGAGGATGAAAAGGATGAGAAAGCCTTGGCTATGATCATCCTTGGAATGGACGACAGCCAGCTAGTCTACGTAGCTGATAAGGTGACAGCAAGTGAGGCGTGGGATGCGCTCAAGCTGTCCATGTGCGAGAGACATCTGGCTTGCTGATAACACTGACCAGGAGAACGTACCGGTGTCGGAAGACACCGGGGGACTCCCCGGTGAACCACCTAAAATTCCTTTGGACTTGCTGTGGACTTGATCACGCAAGTACCTTCTGCTATCCGGAGAGCAGAATAAACTCTTTCTTCTTTGAATCAACCTTGGTGTCATTTGGCTTCCTTCCTCCTGTCCCGGAGCAACGCAGACCCAATCAGTGAACTCCAATAAGGCTACAGATCCAATACTCTCTGTGGAAGTGCTGGGTCAGAATGACGCAGCAGTAATGTGATTGGCTGTCACCGGTTTAAAAGGGAAGCCTGTCCAATAGTGGTGGAGTGGTGTAGATGAGTGTGGAGTCTTCTTTTGCCTCAAGGTGCAGGTACTCTGTCTGATTAGATGAACTGCTTCTGTAGATATTTGTATATATATTGAGCTCACAATAATAAATACTGCACTAAAGAACCTGGGACTCTGAGCATTCCGCTAAAAGTGCCGCGAGGAATTCGCGGCAAGGACTTACCTTGTTGTGTCCAGGCTTGGATGTCTTCTGCTGGGAATAAAATGAAGAAAAGTGTCATGTTTCTTGTCTAGAGAACAGTTGCCATCTATCTGCCACTTGTCTTCTCTAAAAAAACCCCACATGCCTAGAAATAGACTTCTTGCAAAAATCATTTGGAGTAAAATCTATTGCAATCAATTCTTCTTCTTTTTTAAAGTAACACTCCAAAGAAGATTCAATAAATCCTCTGGACTGGGAGACACACCATTCATTTAAAGCACTTTGTTTCTTGCCATGAACAAACAGAATCTAGGCATTGTGGCTATTACTATTATTTATTAAATTTCTGTACTGCCCTTCATCCGAAGATCACTGGCCGGTTTACAATATAAAAACTCAAAAATACATACCATAATAACAAACAGACAATACCACTCCCAGTATGATTATTTATTAAATTTTCTGTTGCAGAAAGTATTTGCTTGCCTGCTCTGCCAAATGCCCAGGCCTGGCAAATTAACTGCTCTTGAGAGCGAAGAGGAAATATTGGCCATATCAGGCACAATACAGTCACAAAAACTTTTACTGCACAATATCGGATTCTCAAACGTTCCAAGATATCGGGAACGATCAGTTGCAAAAGTTAAAGAAAAAAACATGCAACATTTCCTGGGGTCCAAGTCATCCCACCAAATCAAGTTCATGGATTGGTTCTTCTTCCGGTCTACAGATGCTGCACTGATCGCCTTCTCTGCTTCCCCAAATTTGCCTGGTCCTCTTTTCAAGCCCCACCAGGAGAAAGTCGTCTCTTGCATCTGCAAATAGGACCTTCCTCCAAGCTGGGCTCCCAATAGTTCAGGCGGAGGCAAACACGGCCCTCCAGCTGTTTGGGGACTCCAATGCCCATCACCCCTGACCCGCTGGTCCTGTTTGCTAGGGATGATGGGAGCTGTAGTCCCAAAACAGCTGGAGGGCTGGGTTTGCCTTTGCCTGTGATAGTTCATGGCAGTTCCCCTTCTACATGCTCCCACCAGCCCCAGGCAGCATATGGTCCAGAACATTTAGAGGGCACCAGGTTGGGGAATCCTGGTTCACGCTGCGCAACATCAGACCAGGGTGGCTAAAAATCAATGACCCCCTTTTTTAAAAATGGATTTCTTTGATTTAAATCACATTTTTTTAAAAATTAATTTGGATTTCTAAAATAAAATGCTTTTGGAGGAAAAATCTTCCAAAATATATTTTCTTTTTAAGTTGCATTATAGTCCAACGGCTATTCACTGGGAAGTAAGGATTTATTTTAAGTTTTTCATATATGCTAAAATTCATTCTAAGAATTTTTTTAAAAAAAGTTAACCACATCAGTTAACAAACATGGATATATAAGCTATAATGTTATTGTTTTAGTTAAATAAATTGTTTAAATTCTAATTAAGAAAATGGTTATTTTTCTTCCAATAAGGTACAGCAGAAAAGTTGTCCAAATATACAGTGGTAGCTCAGGTTAAGAACGTAATTCTTTCCGGAGGTCCGTTCTTAACCTGAAACTGTTCTTAACATGAAGCACCACTGTTAGAGGTACCGGTTGGTTGCTTGACAGCAATCAGGAAATATGGCTCAAGAGTCGGTTTTCCAGCTTTCTTCTTAGTGATCAAAACCTTCAGAATGCAGAGCACCTCTATTCCATGTCTTGCTCATTCACGGGCAGAATCTGAGAGTGGGCGGCCCTTCAACCTTCCCCAGCAGAGTAATTTCTTGGCGCCCAGTCTGCGCCTCCCCTCTCTGCGCGGAAACCTACTGCGCAAGGAAGGCTTGGGTAATGGGGGACCCCCCTCCTCCCCGCTTTGCTCAGGCAAGGTGTCCTGGCACCGCCTTGCCTCCTCCAACCCCTGCATCTCCTCTCCTTCCTCCGCTGAGGAAGTGCTGCTTCCCACGATCTTTGGGGGCTCTCTGAAATCCACCCGGCTTTTCCCCTCTCGCCCCTGAGCCGATGGCAGTTCTTAACCCGAGGTACTATTTCTGGGTTAGCGGAGTCTGTAACCTGAAGCGTATGTAACCTGAAGCGTCTGTATGCAGTTAACTTATTATACCCCACAATAATTTCATAATTATGTGTCTATGCATTCCTAACAGTATAACCAAATCAGTAGTAAAAACTACTCTGGAAATTTATTATTCCCAAAATGAAACCTTCATCTGGTTGTAAATATTAAGATTATACAAGCAAGAATGTAAAAAGATGCTTTAAATCGATTTGATTTCAATCAAATCCACCCTGCATCACACACACCTGGGGAGGTGGCTGGAGGTGTTGGAGGATGGTCTCCAAAATCTCCTTTTCATCCATCATCTCCAAAGCTTCTCTGACGGTTCTTCCTCCCAGCATTTTCTTACCCACCAACAAGTACTCTAAGTTTTCATCAGAGAGTTCTTCAGAAAGAAAGAGAGAGAGAGAGAGAGAGGTGAGTAAATGAGGCGGATGAGAGGGAAAGGTACTGTGTTTTTCCATGTATAACACGCCCCCATGTATAAGACGCCCCCTATTTCTGGGCACTCAAAATTTAGAAAACGGGGGCAGATTGCCAAGACTTGCTAAGCTTTTTTGGGGAGGGGTTGCCCAGAGTGGTTGAGCTTTTTTTGGGGGGAGGGAGCCATTAATCAAATTGCACAATTGCAGGCAGGCATCAACCACCAAGTCACCTATCGTCTGCCAGTTGACAACAGCCCTTTCCACAGCAAAGAAATCATAGCTGGGAATCTCTTCCTGGCGGCTACAATCAAGCGCCCGTCCCCCCTCAGCACTCCCCCTGTAGAAGAGGAGCCCCAATTTGACACTTGATTTGGGGGGTAAAAAAACCTCGTCTTATACATGAGAAAAGACGGCAAGTTCTTTCTCAGGTGGCTTCTCGCCTGTTGCAATGAGCGGGTGCATGCCATATCTGAACAGGGATCATAGAACTGTAGCGTCTGAGGGGACCTGCGGGGTCACCCAGTCCAACCCCCAACAATGCAGAACAGGGGCAGCCACCCGGAAGTCCCTGCTCCATGTTACACACCTCTGAACAAGGAGGGGTGGGATGGGGGGGGGACTTCCACCCAGACATCAAGGAAACCAAGAGAGACCCTGACCTTGTATCATAATAATAATAATTTATTATTTATACTCCGCCCATCTGGCTGAGTTTCCCCAGCCACTCTGGGCGGCTGCCAATCAAGTATTAAAAACAATACAGCGTTAAATGTTAAAAACTTCCCTAAACAGGGCTGCCTTCAGATGTCTTTTAAAGATAGGGTAGCTACTTATTTCCTTCACATCTGAAGGGAGGGTATTCCACAGGGTGGGCGCCACTACCGAGAAGGCCCTCTGTCTGGTTCCCTGTAACCTTACTTCTCGCAATGAGGGAACCGCCAGAAGGCCCTCGGTGCTGGATCTCAGTGTCCTGGCTGAATGATGGGGGTGGAGAGGCTCCTTCAGGTATACTGGACCGAGGACGTTTAGGGCTTTAACACTTTGAATTGTGCTCGGAAACGTACTGGGAGCCAATGCAGATCTCTCAGAACCAGTGTTATTTGGTCCCGGCGGCCGCTCCCAGTCACCAGTCTAGCTGCCGCATTCTGGATTAATGGCAGTTTCTGGGTCACCGTCAAACGTAGCCCCACGTAGAGTGCGTTGCAGTAGTCCAAGCGGGAGATAACTAGAGCATGCACCACTCTGGTGAGACAGTCTGCAGGCAGGGAGGGTCTCATCCTGCATACCAGGTGGAGTTGGTAGACAGCTGCTATGGATACAGAAGTAACCTGTGCCTCCATGGACAGCTGTGAGTCCAAAGTGACTCCCAGGCTGCGCAGGGGCACAGTTACCCCATTCAGGACCAGGGAATCCCCCACACCCGCCAGCCCCCTGTCCCCCCAAAACAGGACTTCAGTCTTGTCAGGATTCAACCTCAATCTGTTAGCCACCATCCATCCTCCAACCGCCTCCAGGCACTCACACAGGACCTTCACCGCCTTCACTGGTTCTGATTTAAAGGCGAGGTAAAGCTGGGTGTCATCTGCATACTGATGAACACCCAGCCCAAACCCCCTGATGATCTCTCCCAGTGGCTTCATATAGATATTAAAAAGCATGGGGGAGAGGACGGAACCCTGAGGCACCCCACACGTGAGAGCCCAGGGGTCTGAACGCTCATTCCCCAACACCACTTTCTGGGCACGGCCCAGGAGAAAGGAGCGGAAGCACCGTATAACAGTGCCCCCAGCTCCCAGCCCCTCTAGACGGTCCAGAAGGATGTTATGGTCGATGGTGTCAAAGGCCGCTGAGAGATCCAGCAGAACTAGGAAACAGCTCTCACCTTTGTCCCTAGCCTGCCGGAGATCATCAACCAGTGCGACCAAGGCAGTTTCAGTCCCATGGTGAGGCCTGAATCCCGATTGGAAGGGATCCAAATGGTCTGTATCCTCCAGGCATGCTTGGAGATGTTCGGCAACCACCCGCTTAACCACCTTGCCCAAGAATGGTAAATTTGAGACTGGGCGATAGTTGGCCAAATTGGCTGGGTCTAAAAAAGTTTTTTTTAAGAAGTGGTTTAATGACCGCCTCTTTCAGTGGGTCTGGGAAGGCTGCCTCACAGAGAGAAGCATTCACTACCCCGCAGAGCCCATCGCCCAGCCTTTCCCGGCTCGTTTTTATCAGCCAGGATGGGCAAGGATCAAGGAGACAGGTGGTTGGTTTCACTTGTCCAAGCAGCCTGTCCACATCCTCGGAGGTAACAGATTGGAATTGATCCCATGTAACAGCACTAGACAGAACTAGACAGTGCTACTCTCCCGCCCTGTCCCTGCTCCCACGGTGGAGTCTACCTCCTTCTGAATCTGAGCGACTTTATCTGCAAAAAACTTTGCAAAAGCACTGCAGGAGATCTTGGGGTCCCTACCAGGCCCTGGTGGTGCAAGTGGTTCTGATAGATTGTGAACCACCTGAAAAAGTCTCCCGCTGCTGTTTTCTGCATTGCCACTTGGTAGGCTCGACGTTGAGCTCTAGCCCGTGCCCAGTCTGATTCAGAGTGAGTTTTCCGCCACCGGCGCTCTAGCCGTCTCAACGATTCGCCCTCAGCTCTGGGGAAAACCACGGGGCTGTCCAGGCTCTGCAATCAGAGAGGGCGCTTCGGAGCCAGACAGTCAATAGCCCTGGTTAACTCCGCATTCCAACGGGCCACCAGGGAATCAGCCGAGAGGCCACCAACTTGGGATAAAACATCCCCTACTGCTCTCTGGAAACCAGTTGGATCCATTAAGTAGCAGGGGCGGACCATCCGAATCGGTCCCACCTCCCTGCAGAGGGGAAGGGTCGCGGAGAAGTCCAGTTGCACCAGGAAGTGATCTGACCATGGCACTTCTTTTGTTTCGCTTTTAGTTAGTGTCAGATCACCAACATCCGTAGAGGTAAACACCAGGTCTAAGACCAAGGGGAACAACCCAAGAGGGATCTGGTTCTGCCTACTCACCTGGGAACGCTGGCCCAGAGTCCTCAAGGCTCTTCTTTTTTGAGGGCCGCTGCTGGCTTGGGTCTTGCTTCACCAGCCCTGGCAAGACTAGGGGTCTGGCCTCTGCCGGTATGGCCTCTGCCGCTGATGGGGTAGGCTTTGCCAATGCCGGCAGTAGGGCAGGGGCCTCTTCCTCATATGAGGGGTAGATCTTTTGATTTCTCCTCCTGCCCTCTGTGGCTGATGTTGAAGGCTTTGCCAATGCCGGCAGTAGGGCAGGGGCCTCTTCCTCATATGAGGGGTAGATCTTTTGATTTCTCCTCCTGCCCTCTGTGGCTGATGTTGAAGGCTTTGCCAATGCCGGCAGTAGGGCAGGGGCCTCTTCCTCATATGAGGGGTAGATCTTTTGATTTCTCCTCCTGCCCTCTGTGGCTGATGTTGAAGGCTTTGCCAATGCCGGCAGTAGGGCAGGGGCCTCGTCCTCATATGAGGGATAGATCTTGTTCTTCTTTTTTCTTTTTAGAAAAAAAGCCATCCTGCAAGATGCAAAAAGATTAGGAATTATTGGGAAATGATATATAATGAATTGAAAAAACTGTTTAAAAAGACTTTTGTTAAGAAACCAGAAGCATTCCTTCTAGGAATTTTAGACCAAGATGTAAAAAAAGAAAATTGGAAATTATTTATGCATGCAACAACAGCGGCAAGAATTTAATTAACACAAATTTGGAAGACAGAAGAAATACCAACGAAAGAACAATGGCAAGGGAAACTTATGGAATATGCAGAACTGGCAAAACTAACAGAAAAATTACATGAAAAGGACAACAAAGACTTTAAAAGAGAATGGGAACCATTTACAATATGAAGAGGCAACATAAAGAAATGGACTCATTGGCAGTGAACAATCACAACTGTCTACAACAAAAAATAAGACTATATGTATTGAGGAAATTTTGGGGAAACATCAAATACGCAATGTGAACAATAGGGAAATAAAACAAAATGTGAGTACGAGGGAAGTCCAGGGGAGGAGGGTCGAAATATGAAAAATTGTTAAAGATATATTGTTAGAAGTAGAATCCATGGAAAAATCAATACAAAATTATTTTTTAAAAATAAATAGAATCTCTGGATAACAAGTGTCATTTTTAGGTAATCTATTAAGACTGGAATATGATATTCCAGTTTTGATTGCTGGAAATTTAGCAATTGGGAAATATTATCCTGGATATTGACAGAATCTGGGAATGATTCAAAGTATTTGGTATTGTATTTTTATTTGTAAACATTGAAATGAGGAAGTCTTTTTACTCAGAGTGAGAAGGATGACCAAATATTTGACAGACCTGGAAATAGCAAGCTCATGTAGATCCAAGGGGGGAGGAAGTGGATACAGCAGAAGAATATTGTAAAATTTGTGGAGGAAAATGATCTGACATGATCTACTATTCCAGCCTGGTTATCTCTTCCTAATTTTGGGTGCTGTGTTTTATATCTCTTGTGAAAAGGTATTTTAATGTACGGTCAGTAAAAGCCTGGATGTAAGGCCTGCCTTTTGTGTGAACAGTTTTGTTTTCGTTTTCTCATTATGGGTGGATCCCAAGACAGACTAGGTCTGGCTGAAGGTCTGCCCTGAAACCTTGCTGGAAGGATCTCCCCTTGCTGGGCCACTTTGCAGGAGTCGACTCCTGCAGGCGGCTTGTCTTGTGTGCGGGTGGAGGCGCGCTGCCTGCAGAAGTGGACCCTGGGACTAGCTACCTGGAAAACCTCTGTGCCTGAGGATGCCACAACTCCTGTAGCCTCTTCAGGCTTTGCCCTCGGATGGGAAGAGCATTGCACCCGGGAGAGGGAAAGGGGAGTCAAACAGGCACTCAAGGGATAATTTCAGAGAAAGAGCTTTATTTCTATCATCTGGGCTTGGTAGAAGGAGCTAGTGTGATAACTTCACAAACAAGCACAAGTTCACAGCCATTTGCACAGAGCATATATTCCCCTCCAGTTCCCTCCCCCTTCTCCCCCTCCTCAGGAGTCCTGCCTCATGAGTTTCCCTGAGCATGAACAGAAAGCTCCTGTCCTGGGACTCTTGGGACTCTTGGCGCCCTTCCCAGGAAAGGGGGATGAGAAGCCAAGGGGGTTGAGAAGCCTTGCGTTCAGCGTGTCCAAGATGTGTTGCAACTGGATGAGATAAGACTCAGTTCCCAGACCTGCTTATTCCTGGCATTGACAGAGCCTATTCATTAGCTTTTTGAAGGCTTCTTGTACTGATAAAAAATAACCGTTTGCTTATGCAGCAGCATCTTGTGAGAAAGCAGAGAACAGCAGAGAAAAGCTGTTGTAGACGAGAGAAAGGGGAAATTTGGTTTTGAGGCCTGGGGTGACTTTGGGCCTAGGGGGGGTCACCTGTCCTCACCTCCTTCACTCCCTGGCTTCTCCCCCCCCCCCCGGAGAAAGGGGAAGGCATGGACAACAGACAGTCGCTTCAGGACACCGATCCGCTTTCAAGAAGCCGGCGCATGGGACGAGCCGCACCCCATCAGCTTCGAGCAGTACCAGTTCCGCCTCCAAATAATCATTTGGGCTTCTGTGTATATTCCCAGGTTGTACTTTCAGTTAGTTGGAAGGGGGGGTGGTTCTCCAGCAGATGCAGGAGTGAAACTCTATCCCTTTTGTTGTGTTGAAAACAACAACTCATCAGTGGGAGCCTCAGCTTCTGATCCTAAGGATGAGGCTAATGCTTCTGGTCCTATCCCTGAAGTTCTTTTATAGGTACTGAAGATTGACTGGATATTCTGTTTATTGGTTTGGTAATGCTGTGTGTCATTTAAAATGTGGTTGAACAACTCACACCGCTCATGTGATGTCTCTGGGAAGTCAGCCCAAATCACGGCCTGTACCGCATCCCAGACAAAAAGGGTACGTGAGCCTTAAAAACCCTTTTGGATCTCTATCCCAACAGAACAGCTGCATTATTTCTCTAGGAAGGTTTTAGTTTAGGTTTTAGGATCCCAGTTGCCTTGCCCCCCAATTCAGGTGACCCACCATATCAGAAGTCAGTTAGAGAGATGCCCAAAGTGGCGCGCAAGAAAATACTTAAAGAAATTAAGGCAGGGAGGGCAGCCGGCCCCTTTTCTGTCCCTCCCATAGAGGGTTTGCATATCTCCCCATTAGGCATCGTCCCCAAAAAGGCACCCAGTGAGTTTCACATGATTCACAACCTATCCTACCCAAAGGGAGGGTTTGTCAATGATGCGATACCTCAGGAACTTTGCTCTGTGAGGTATGCCTCATTTGACCAAGCGGTTAAACTTATTCGCAAATTTGGAAAAGGCGCGTTGCTGGCGAAATGTGATATAGAGTCTGCTTTCTGACTCCTGCCAGTCCACCCGGAAGTTTTCCGGTGGCTGGGTTTTAAATCTGACGGGGCATACTTTGTAGACACAGAACGCGGGTGGCGCTGTGGGTAAAACCTCAACACCTAGGACTTGCCGATCGTATGGTCGGCGGTTCGAATCCCCACGGTGGCGTGAGCTCCTGTCGTTCGGTCCCAGCTCCTGCCCACCTAGCAGTTCGAAAGCACTCTTAAGTGCAAGTAGATAAATAGGCTCCACTTTATAGCGGGAAGGTAAACGGCATTTCCGTGTGCTGTGTTGGTGCTGGCTCGCCAAAGCAGCTTCATCACGCAGGCCACATGACCCGGAAGTGTCTCCAGAGAGCGCTGGCCCCCAGCCTCTTAAGCGAGATGGGCACGCAACCCCAGAGTTGGACGTGACTGGCCCGTACGGGCAGGGGTACCTTTACCTTTACTTACTTTGTAGACAAAGCAATGCCTATGGGTTGCTCAGTGGCCTGTGCAGCCTTTGAGGCATTTAGTACCTTTTTGGACTGGGCGCTTCGTTTTAGAATAGGCTCTGAGGGTGTGTCGTGCTACTTGGACGACTTTATTCTCGTAGCTGATAGTAGGCATAAGTGCTCGGCCCTTCTAGAAGCCTTCACATCTTTAGTAGGACAGCTGGGAGTACCTTTGGCTGCAGATAAAATGGAGGGCCCCGCTACAACTATGGTTTACCTAGGCATTGAGTTGGACACAGTCGCCCAAACTTCAAAACTTCCTAGTGAAAAAATGGTTGCGCTTAGGGACCTCATTCAGCAACTTCTCCCTCTAAGAAAAGTTACGCTCAGGGACTTCCGGGTTAGCGCCATCGTCTAATGGCGGATTCCCTCCGAGCTCCGGAGGGAACCGGCTCCGCAGGATTGGGTCTTGTCCGCGGCAGCCACGCGGGGACCCTTAAAAATCACAAGCGTGGATGCCTGTGAGCGTGGTGACTCGGCGGGCACCATTTGCGCCCCCCAATCTGCGAAGGAGCCTTTTTAAAGGCTCCGGAACGGGGACGGGGTGCGGTGCGGTGCTGTGAGTAGACTGCTCCTTCTGCGGAGTGAAGCCGCAAGCCATTGTCGGAGAGCGCTGACTTTTTCCTTGGAACAATTGGACTCTAAAGTAACAACCCGTGAGTAGTACGGAAATTGGAATTTAAAGAAAATTTTGTTGAATCAGGAACGAGCAGGGAAGGGTTAAAAAGGAAGTCCGCCCCCCCCCTTTGTAAATAACCTAAAGCAAAGGACCTGCTAACTAAGGTCGAGAGAATCTTTTCTTTCTTTTTTCTAAAAGACTTTAACTTTCACGTTCTGACATTATAAGAAATTTTACTGGAGGATAAAAGATTAACTTTGGGAGCTGAAGTTCCACCCCCCCCCCGGACCCGGGAGCGTCCTGCAAGAGAGCCTGTTGATGAAGTATTGAAGAGTTTGACAGCTGTCAAGTTAGCTGTCAGAAGGAAAAAGAGAACTTTGTTTCTGTTGTTTCTGCTGGTTATATTTGTTACAATTTGTTGAAAATAAGGAAGGGCTGATACAAACTAACTTGATTTTTGGATTTGAGCTGAAAGGAACATTAAGGAACCAAAATCCCCCTAGAGGGGGTTTAGGGACATTACAAGAATGGCTGGAGGAGGGAAAATCGAGGCTGAATTGGATAGAACATTTGTTCTCTTGGGAAAGTTACAAGGTCCAATCGATGTTTTGGCTATAAACGTCACAACTTTGGACTTAACAGTAAATAACATTGTTGAATCTGATAAGGATTTGAAGCAGGAAGCCCATTCAATTAAACAAATAGAGAAACTTGAGAGCCATGAGAATATGGAGGAGATATATGTTGCCCCTGAAGAAAAGGTAGGAGCAGCTGTAATTTTGCAGATGTTAAAGGAGAGCTGCAATTTGAGGCCTGACATGATGGCAACAAAGGAAAATAAAAACCTGATGTGGAAAGTCTGGCCTGAATTGGAGAGCGGAAAACTGAGAGATCTCCTTGTGTGGAGATCTGAAGACCGACGGATTATAAATTTGATTAAGATGGAAGTTGAAGCTTTGGGGACATTTGGATTTGAAAGGAGTATGAAACAAGATTTGGAGTACCCCATAGACTTTACTTTTAAGTATGGGGATCTGGCTGGAAGAAACATGGATCCTGTTGGGCCGGAGCCTCTCCGAGATTTGGGGTTTAACATTAAGGACTATCAAAAAGACCAGCAGAGAGGAATTGAAAGAGATTTAAGAGCCTCGGATGTGAGATCTCCAGGCTAAACAGTATATTGAGACTGATGGACACTTGTTGGGGACTGAAACCGGGAAAGGGGTGGGTGGAGTTTGGGAATCCAAAGGGTATATAATTATAACTTGCTCTGTTTTTATTTTGTTTTGCTATCTGTATGGAAATTGGGAAAGTCGTGGAAGGGAAATTTTGGTCGACTTTAGGAAAAATGTTTAAGAATGAGTAATGATGTATAAGTATTGAGGTTTAAGTTTGGATAAGTTAAAATTGGTTTCTAAAATGGTCTAAATTAAATGAAAATAAGGTTTGCAAAAATAAATTGAGGAAATGGAAGGAGGAAAAGTAAAATAGCAACATGCTAAAATTAAATTATTAAGTTAAAGTTGAGAAATAAGTAATAAGGACTTGCTGAGTTAATAATTTAAATTGGAATACAAGAAGGGGAGGTGTAAGGAGGTCTGAGAAACAAGTTAAATGAAAATATGTAACTGAAATTTTATGTGTTTTTAATTGTTTTTTTAAGAATTGGATTTTTGTATTTTTGTTATTTTTGTCTACTTTTGTTTTTGTGTGGTTTTTTGAAAATGCCAATAAATATTCATTAAAAAAAAAGAAAAGAAAAGTTACGCTCAGGCAGATTCAGCCGTTGTTAGGCCATTTGAACATTGCTTGCCGGGTGGTTTCCCCAGGCCACCCATTTTGCGGCTGCCTCGCGAGGTTGTCAGCAGGCTTGCGGTCACCCCATCACAGGGTTCGCCTATCTAAAGAGGTAAAATCCGATCTGGAAGTCTGGCTGAAGTTCTTGGAAAGGTATAATGGTGAAGAAGCAACCGTTGGAACGCAAAGGCAACGCGGCCAGTACCAAATGCAAAGGGGTAGCGACAAAGACGTGTCCTTTTAAGCCTCCCTCCTTTTGCTCCACCAAGCCCCCCCCCAAACGTTAAAGGTGCCCCACCACCCTGCGAATGCGGCTAGAAATAAGAACCCCCAGCCAAACCTGATCTGTCGGGCGAGCTGTGCGCTTCCAAGTAAAAGGACTAAATGGCGATGGGCTGGCGTTGAACGTGCAAACCGCGTTCCGCAAAGCTCCGCTGCAGAGAAGCCACCCAGAGAGAACAGAACACCCGGTCGATGGGGTTTTCCAGCGCAGTTTCAGCCCTGCTGTTTCGGAGCTAAATGGCTCTGGTGCCGAAGCGGCTGCCTGGAACACGGGTGGGCTTGAGGCAGGCAATCTGATGGGAGGCACAACACCGATGCACGGGTAAATCCAAGTGAAAATCGATCACCGAAGGAATTGAGATACACAGCCTAAAGAAAAGGTAAGCAAGAGACAAAACAACATTAATACAAACCAAAGCGGGATGGCTGGCCAGGTGAAAAGAGGGTGAGCCCCGGCCGCGCCGGCCCTAAATAGGGCAGGCTACGCCCCCCCAGCCACCCAACTGGCTGGCTGGGTTGACGACGCAGCTGGGATTCCCTCAGTCTCACGGGGGCTGGAACCAGCCCCCGCGCACAAGGAGTGGGCATGAAACCCACAACCCCAACTCCTCGCCAGGTTCGGAAGTGGCTTTGTTGTGTTGAAAACAACAACTCTCATTTGTGGGAGCCTCAGCTGAAGGTTGACTGGATATTCTGTTTATTGGTTTGGTAATGCTGTATGTCATTTAGAATGCAGTTGAACAACTCACACCCCTCATGGGATGGTGTGATAGGCGCACATACAAGATCAGCACAGGAAGACCGACCTGAAGCCATTTTGTTTTGTTTTTTTAAAATATATTTATTTGTTTTTATAGAAAAAGAAGAAACACCAGAAAAATACAGAACAGCAAAAGCAATCACAGATACACATCAAGAAAAAAATAAAAAATAAAAACTCCAATTTTTAAATTCATGTTTACAAAACTTTCTTTCTTGACTTCCTCACGCCTCCCTTTTTTGTGTTCCTCTTTGTCCAATCAAATACAGCAAATCCTTACCCTCTTTAAAAACTCATTTCTAATTATTAAAATCACTTCTATTATGTCTCCGCTCTTTCCTCCTTATGTTTAAACACCTTTAGCATATTGTTTACTTTTGACATAATATAACTTTAGTCTTTCACCCTATTTCTATTGCATTTTTGCATACTTTTTAACACTGTATCACTAATGCCATATTATTTTTATGTCCAACAACATTTTAGCATTCATAAACTTTGCAGTGTTTCTGCAGGTAGTTCTTTAACTTCTTCCAGTCCTCTTCCACCGCTTCTTCTCCCAGGTCTCGGATTCTGCCAGTCATTTCTGCCAGTTCTGCCAGTCTATTACTTGCATCTGCCATTCTTCCAAGGTGGGCAAATCTTGTGTCTTCCAATACTTTGCAATAAGTATTCTTGCTGCTGTTGTCGCATACATAAAAAACGTTCTATCTGTCTTTAACACCAATTGGCCGACTATACCCAAGAGAAAGGCCTCTGGTTTCTTAAGGAAGGTATATTTAAATACCTTTTTCAGTTCATTATATATCATCTCCCAGAAAGCCTTAATCTTCGGGCACGTCCACCAAAGGTGAAAGAAAATACCCTCAGTTTCTTTACATTTCCAACATTTGTTATCAGGCAGGTGATAAATTTTAGCAAGCTTGACTGGGGTCATGTACCACCTATAGATCATTTTCATAATATTCTCTCTTAGGGCATTACATGCCGTAAATTTCATACCGGTGGTCCACAATTTTTCCCAGTCAGCAAACAAAATGTTATGACCTATGTCCTGTGCCCATTTAATCATGGCTGTTTAACTGTTTCATCCTGAGTGTTCCATTTCAACAGCAAGTTATACATTCTTGAAAGGATCTTAGTTTTAGGTTCTAACAATTCTGTCTCCAGTTTCGATTTTTCTACCTGGAAGCCCAATTTTTTATCCAAATTATAGGCCTCCCTTATTTGATAATAATAAAGCCAATCTCGCACTTTGTCTTTTAATTTCTCAAAACTCTGCAAATTCATTTTATCTCCTTCCTGTTCTAATATCTCCCAATACTTCGGCCATTTGGCCTCCATATTGAGTCTTTTCAGAGCCTTTGCTTCCATGGGTGACAACCACCTTGGGGTCTTATTTTCCAATAAATCTTTGTACCTAATCCAGACATTAAACAATGCTTTCCTGACAATATGGTGTTTGAAGTTTTTGTGCACTTTAACCTTGTCGTACCACAAATATGCATGCCATCCAAAAGCATTATTAAAGCCTTCCAAATCCAAAATGTCAGTGTTCTCAAGAAGCAGCCAATCTTTCAACCAGCAGAATGCTGCTGATTCATAATAAAGTTTAAAGTCCGGCAGGGCAAACCCCCCTCTTTCCTTCGCATCAGTTAATATTTTAAATTTTATTCTGGGCTTTTTGCCCTGCCAGACAAATCTAGAGATTTCTCTCTGCCACTTCTTGAAGCAATCCATCTTGTCCACAATCTGTAAAGTTTGAAACAAAAATAACATTTTTGGCAATACATTCATCTTTATAACTGCAATTCGACCCAACAAGGAAAGCTTCAAATTAGACCATATTTCTAAATCTTTTTTAACTGGACCTGAAGCCATTTTGATTCCTAAACTGAGCAAATGTTTTCTCTGCAAGGTCAAATTGGAAAAGCCTCCCCATTGTCTTTTCCTTCACAAATCCTGTCTTAAGGGTATGTCTGTGTTTGAATAGGGTGAGCCTGTGACCTGGCTCAGGAACTATTTATCATTACAAAAGACTGGCCAGGCTCCCCAGGCAATTCAATCAAGTAACCTGCCAGACAGGAGATAAACAAGGACAAAAACAACATTAAATTTCTGTTTAGGCCGCCTTTTCTGTGATGTAGGTGTGATGTATCTGAGGGGTGGCCTTAGGTTACACCCCTTCTGTGATGTATGTATGATGTTCCAGGGGTGGTCTTGGTCTACAGGGTGGCAATTTCAAGAGTCCATGTAAGGCCTTGCGCACCATTGTTCTGGGTTCCTCGTCTCTCCTGCGGGTGAGGGGAGCCCCCTGTTGCAACAGATCAAGAAAGATCAAGCTTACTAGCTGCCTTGCTTCTCAATATTCTCTGGTTGGCCTCTGTTATCTTCTCCTACCAATAAGGAACCCATGTAAGGACTCTATATGGGCTCTTGGATACCCCATAAGGAAAAAGGGCCATTTTTATTTACAACAGAGGCTCTCTGGGAAGTCAGCCCAAATCACAGCCTACACCGCATCCCAGAGAAAAAGGGAACGTGAGCCTAAAACGTACAGGGGAGGGAACCAAGCAAGCTGTTAAGGGCCAATTCTCATTTACTGCACCCTCCTGGTAAGACCTTGGGAAAATGCCACCTTTTCCCAGACATGAGCTATATAGAGCATGGTTATTCCTCTTGTGAAATCAGGGAGACTTTAATTAGTAAGGAATTCCATGAGTAGTAATGATACCACCACAAATAGCTCTGAACAGGCCTCTGTCTCCAATTTCTACATTTTACCCTGGCCAACCCCTGAAAGAGCTGAATGGTTCTGGCTTTGGAACAAAATTCTGCCTAAAAGGTCCTTCCTGGGGTTTTTTTATGAGCCCGGCCTCAGCCGGGGAGGGCAGGATACAAATAAAAAATTCTCATTCTTATTCTTATTAAAAGGGAACACAAATGTCAAGTGAAAACTAAATATACCACACTGACTTGGGGGAGAAAAAGAAAACACACTCACTCTCTATGGAGGTCGCTGTGTACCAGCGTTGCTAAGGGCCCCCAAGCCCCTGGAGACATGAGGTCACAGCACTATGACAACAGAATGCAATGATGATGTCAGTGGAAAGGAGACCTCTTGCTCATCTCTTTTTCTATTGACATTATATTTGCTGATTTATGATCCGGCAAACCTTCATCGAAGATGAACTAAGAACTTCTTAATGGATTGAATATTTTTAAAATTAATTCTCCATTAGTAACATTCCAATGATAACAAATCAAATCAATTCTTGCCACATCATAATACAAACAATAAAGCAAATTATACATTCCAAACTAAAAATTTTGGGGAGGCCTTTCCATGTTCTCGCTGTCGGGAGAAAGTTTCTTTCACTTGTTCCTGCGTTCTTCTCTCTTGTTTCCCCCCAGATTCAGCTAGGTAGACCAACTACCTACCTCTAAGGGGCTACGGTACAATTTTTTTATTTTTTGGAAAGGATTCTTTTAAATACTTTTCAGGACTTTTTTTAAAAAAGACTTGATTCTTTTAAAGGGATTTTTGGAAGAGTTTTTTAAATATATTCCTCCCCCCCCCCCATTTCATAATTCTGATCTTCCAGTCATTTTAAAATATCCTTCCTTCCAGAACACTCTCCTGTTTCTTAGTCCAAATTCTAATAATTTTTGAAGAGCTGAGTCCAGGGTGTCGTACATTGTCCTGGGCAAAGGTGGTTGGCATTGCAGGGTAAATATTAGGCTCAAGTGGCATCGCAAATTTTGCACACAGTGATCTCTAGGATAAGCCAGGCATGTGTTGCACTGGGACCTATAGCACTGTGTTTAGAGGTCAACTACAGTTCCCATGATTCTAGGGGGGAAGGAGTCATGTGCTGTAATGTTATGGCATGTCCACAGCCACTAACAATAACCAAAGTGAATAGTTTCTGATTAATTTCTGATTAATTGTCTTGTCTCAATTATATTTTTAGAGTTTATCATTGCAATGGTGAGCTAGATACTGCAGTTTTTGGTTGTGGTGACCTGCTATTTGATATAATTAGTTAAAGATGTTTCTATATGTAACAACAGCAGCTAGGATTCTATATGCGCAGAAATGGAAGGAAAAAGAAGTTCCAAAGAAGGGATAAGTGAGATAATGGACTATGCAGAACTGGCAAAATTAGCAGTTTTGTGGGCAAATAGGCCTTTTTCGGATTATAGTACGCTGAACTCGTAAGGAGGATTTGAGCTATGAGCAACGTAAGTAATTGGATTATAATACTGCGGTTATGATTTGACAAACAGAAGACGGGGTGCAGCAGGAGAGAAACAACTCCATGGAAAACAGGGTGGGAAGTTGACGAAAATTAAGAGAAAAGTCAAAATTGTGTTTTGACTGTATATGATTTTTAAAATATTGAAACAATAAAATATAATTGTAAAAAAAGAAGAAGTTGTAACCATTTTTAAGCTTCTGGGTAGGCAGCCTCAGAATGGCTTGCAAATGTACTTTGAAGAAGCCAGCTTTGGCAGAGGCCACTGTAACTTCAATGCCAGCCCATAATAGGCCTTATGGTAGATGGAAGCTGGGCTCTCTCCTGGCACCTCGGAATTCAAAGAGGTCAGCTCAAGCCCTGCTGTTTCCTAGCTCAGGGCGCCATATCACCAAAGTCTACCCCTGGGGGGTTTTTCATAGAATCATAGAATCATAGAATCATTGTGTTGTGACGTGGGGTTTGTGATTTCAGCTCTCTTGACATAATATGCTGGCGACAGTTCTCTAGTAACACTTCTTTATTAAAGCAACAAGGCTAAGACCTGAAGAGGGGAGAGCTACATTTATAGGGACAGGGAACTAGCTAGAAAGGATACATTTTGGAGGGAACAATATCAGGCAATCACAGTCCTGCCTTTTGGAGGCAACCAATAAGACAGAGGATCCAAATACAGCAGCTTAAATGAACCAATAGTAGCTGTACCCTCTGGAACCAAAAGGCAGTTACTTTACCCTAATGCAATTACAGACAATAATAATACAGATATAAAATCATTTGACTCAATACACAACACATAGAATCATAGAATCATAGAGTTGGAAGAGACCACAAGGGCCATCGAGTCCAACCCCCTGCCAAGCAGGAAACACCATCAGAGCACTCCTGACATATGGTTGTCAAGCCTCTGCTTAAAGACCTCCAAAGAAGGAGACTCCACCCCACTCCTTGGCAGCAAATTCCACTGTCGAACAGCTCTTACTGTCAGGAAGTTCTTCCTAATGTTTAGGTGGAATCTTCTGTCTTGTAGTTTGGATCCATTGCTCCGTGTCCGCTTCTCTGGAGCAGCAGAAAACAACCTTTCTCCCTCCTCTATGTGACATCCTTTTATATATTTGAACATGGCTATCATATCACCCCTTAACCTCCTCTTCTCCAGGCTAAACATGCCCAGCTCCCTTAGCCGTTCCTCATAAGGCATCGTTTCCAGGCCTTTGACCATTTTGGTTGCCCTCCTCTGGACACGTTCCAGTTTGTCAGTGTCCTTCTTGAACTGTGGTGCCCAGAACTGGACACAGTACTCCAGGTGAGGTCTGACCAGAGCAGAATACAGTGGCACTATTACTTCCCTTGATCTAGATGCTATACTCCTATTGATGCAGCCCAGAATTGCATTGGCTTTTTTAGCTGCCGCGTCACACTGTTGGCTAATGTCAAGTTTGTGGTCAACCAAGACTCCTAGATCCTTTTCACATGTACTGCTCTCAAGCCAGGTGTCACCCATCTTGTATTTGTGTCTCTCATTTTTTTTTGCCCAAGTGCAATACTTTACATTTCTCCCTGTTAAAATTCATCTTGTTTCTTTTGGCCCAGTTCTCTAATCTGTCAAGGTCGTTTTGAAGTGTGATCCTGTCCTCTGGGGTGTTAGCCACCCCTCCCAGTTTGGTGCCATCTGCAAATTTGATCAGGATGCCCTTGAGTCCATCATCCAAGTCGTTGATAAAGATGTTGAAGAAGACCGGGCCCAAGACAGAACCCTGTGGCACCCCACTAGTCACTCTTCTCCAGGATGAAGAGGAACCATTGATGAGCACCCTTTGGGTTCGGTCAGTCAGCCAGTTTTGTGGGGGGGGGGTATTTTGTTGAGTGCTCTCTTGTTGCCGCACCTGCTCCTTGTATTTGCTCCTGACCTGAGCACAAGGAGACCCTTTTGTTTCTGGCGGACCACCTGATACAAGCGTTTCCTCACATGTGCAAGCAGACAAATACCTCTGCGCATGCGAAATGCTTTGCTCTGCCTCCATGCTTCTGAATCCCAGTTGCTGGAAACCTCAGGAGCGGGGAGGGCTCACGCGCTCGGGTGCTGCTTGCTGGTTTCCCACGGCCATCCGGTTGGTCACTGTGATAACAGGAGGCTGGACTAGATGGGCCATTGGCCTGACCCAGCACAGCCTTTTCTTCTGTTCTTAAGCAACCATAAGGCCTGATTGAAGTGGAAGGTGGTTGCGCTCCATAGACAGAGGGGCATGGAGCTGAGCGTGGCTGCGAGGCAAAAGGCTGGGGCAAGGTTTTGGAAAATGCTCCATTCAGTTCTGCCAAGCTTCACCTGCCGTGCCGCTTGCCTGTACATTTGAACTTGGCGCGCGCGCCCAGCCGGCAACCTTCCTCCTGACCGTTCCCCCGCTCTCCGATGGAGGCGTGGTCAATTCCGACTCATCTTCTCTCGCTGGTGGTGAATGCGCTGTCCCCGATACCTGGGACTCCCCCCCCCACTGCGCTCTGGTGGGGAAGCTGGTCCTGATTTCCAGCTGCTGTTCTGGGAATCCCCGCTGGCCCCTTGCTCCTGGGGTTTCCCCCTTGGGGCCCCCCTTGCCCTGACCACTGGCGCCCCCTTCTGTGAATCTTCCGATTCGCTGGAGAGGGACCTAGAGGCAACTCTGACACATACACTTTGCGTTTTCAGGCTCAATGTGCGTTTACACCAAAGAAGACTTGAAATAAGCGACATCCAAGATTCTTCTATGTAGATGGAACCTAAAACAGCCGGTTTATGCTTTGTTTAGGCTCATTACACTTTGCTTTGATATGTGTGTGAATGAACACCGAAAGAACAATTAAAGCTTATTCATCCTCTTTCTATTGAGATGGAACCAAAACTCCTATGCTTAATTTGGGCTGATAAGATATTTTTCACTTTGTGATTTTTGGGTGAATGTGTATTCTAACCCCAAAAACAACAGTTGGAAATGAGCTTTATCATCTTCTTTTTATGTAGATGGAACCCAAAACTCTTTTGCTTTGGTTGGGGGAGATTCTGGTGCACACCCAATAAACACCATGCGAATTGAAAGAAGGCCAATCAAAGCTTATTCGTCTTCTTTCTACGCATATGGAAGCAAAAAGACGCTTGTTATTTTGGTCTCATTACATACACTTTGCGATTTCTGTGTCAATGTGCATTTACACCAAAGAAAACGACTTAAAATACGCAACATCCAAGATTCTTCTTTCTATGTAGATGTACCCCAAAACAACCTCTTTTGCCTTGTTTAGACTTATTATACTTCGCTTTGCTATTTGTGGCTGAACAACGAAAGAAAAATGAAAGTTTATTCGTCCTCTTTCTATTGGATTGGAACCAAAAGACCTATGCTTTATTTGGGCTGATAACATATTGTTCACTTTGTGATTTTTGGGTGAATGTGCATTCTAACCCCAAAAGCAACAATTGGAAATAAGCCCAATCAAGCTTTATCATCTTCCTTTTATGTAGATGGAACCCAAAATGCCTTTTTGCTTGGGTCGGGGGCGATTCTGGTGCACACTCAAAAAACACCATGAGAATTGAAATGAGCCCAATCATAGCTTAGTCGTCTTCTTTCTACGCATATGGAAGCGAAAAGACAGTGTTTTCTTATTTTGGTCTCATTACATACACTTTGCCATTTCAGGGTCAATGTGCATTTACACCAAAGAAGACGAAATCCAAGATTCTTCTTTCTATGTAGATGGAACCCAAAACAGCCGGTTTTGCTTTGTTTAGGCTCATTACACTTTGCTTTGATATGTGGGTGAATGAACACCAAAAGAACAATTAAAGCTTATTCGTCCTCTTTCTATTGAGATGGAACCAAAACTCCTATGCTTAATTTGGGCTGATAACATATTTTTCACTTTGTGATTTTTGGGTGAATGAGCTTTATTATCTTCTTTTCATGTAGATGGAACCCAAACCTCCTTTTTGCTTTGGTTGGGGGAGATTCTGGTGCACACCCAATAAACACCATGCAAATTGAAAGAAGGCCAATCAAAGCTTATTCGTCTTCTTTCTACGCATATGGAAGCAAAAAGACGCTGTTTTGTTATTTTGGTCTCATTACATACACTTTGCCATTTCAGGGTCAATGTGCATTTACACCAAAGACGACGACTTGAAATAAGCGACATCCAAGATTCTTCTTCTATGTAGATGGAACCCAAAACAACCGGGTTTGCTTTGTTTTAGCTCATTACACTTTGCTTTGATATGTGGGTGAATGAACACCGAAAGAACAATTAAAGCTTATTCGTCCTCTTTCTATTGAGATGAAACCAAAACTCCTATCTTGGATGTCGCGTATTTAAATTCGTGTTCTTTGGTATAAATGCACATTGACCCAGAAATCGCAAAGTGTATGGAAAGAGACCAAAATCACAAAACACCGTTTTTTCGCTTCCATAAGCATAGAAAGAAGAATAAGCTCAACACCATGCGAATTGAAAGAAGGCCAATCAAAGCTTAGTCGTCTTCTTTCTACGCCTATGGAAGCAAAACAACAGTGTTTGGTTATTTTGGTCTCATTACATACACTTTGCGTTTTCAGGGTCAATGTGCATTTACACCTGTCAGGGCTGCCCCAGGTCCCAGCTCACAAAGGACCAACGCCAGTTCTTGTTATATACAAAAGTCTTTATTGAAGTTCAGTTTCTATTTCAAAGCCATGGTGTGCAGCTCTACGTCTTAAACTCTAGACCGCCGAAGCTCCGTCTGAGTCTCCTCCCCCCAGACACCAGTTTAAGACTCTAGCCTTGCTCCACCTCTTCCTCTGCTCTTTCCTCCTCTGGGTCCTCCTGTCCCCTGGGGTCTTGCCCTTTCTGGACTCTTCTGACGCTGAGTCCCCTGACTCTTCCCCCTGACTCCGGCGGGCTTTAGGACCTGGTTCCCAATCCGGGTTCTCTGCTGTCCCGCGCGCCTGTACATTTGAACTTGGTGCTTGCGCCCAGCCAGTGACCTTCCTCCTGACCGTTACACTGCTCCTGTCACTGCTTCCCTCTTCGGGAAGGCTAGCTGGACCTGACTTCCCCTCCGTTCCCTCACTCTCTGATGGAGGCGTGATCAGTCCTGCCTCATCTGCTCTCCCTGCTGGGGGAGACGCTGGCCCTGATACATGAGACTCTTCCCCCTCACTCCGCTCTGGTGGGGAAGCTGGCCCTGATCTCCAACTGCTGCTTTGGGAGTCCCCGCTGGCCCCTTGTTTCTGGTGTGTCCCTCCTGGGACCCCCCTCGCCCTGGCCATCGGTGCCCCCCTTTGGGAATCCTCTGAATCACTGGACAAGCTCATGGAATCTCTCGGGCCACTGTCATACTCCCCCACGCTGCCCTCAGATTCCTCCCCTTCGCTCTCCGTTTCCTCTCTCCCCTGTGTCTCTGCTCCTGAGCCCCTGGCATCCATCCCCCCTCGAAGCCCCCCCTTCCCCCCTCCCCCTCTTCGGGTGCGGGTTCCGGGTGCTCCAGCGCTGTGGGGGTGAGCGCGGGGTACAGGTCTTCCCCTCTGGTGTGCAGCTGGCCGGCTGGGTCCGGCCAGTCCGGAATGGGCTCGTCGACGTCGATCTCCTCTGCTTCCATCTCTCTGCAGCTGTGCTCGAACCCAGGATCCTCCCCCAACACGTCCATGTCCGTCTCCCCCCCGTTGCCTCGGGGGATGCTGCCTGTAAAGGCCCCCTCCAACCCACTTCCGGTTGATCGTCCCACCAATAAGAGCGTTCTGTGGCAAACCCCGAGAGTGATCCTTCTGGGGAGCTTGTTTCTGGCGCCGTTTCCTCGGCTGATGAGAATCCCTGGAACGTGCTGGCTGAAAGTGTGGGTGTGAAAAGGTAGTCGTCGAAATAATCTGCCGGCATAGGTCTGTGTGGGAAGAGTGCATGGAACTCGTCTTTGAGGTAGGGCTCCTCTACGGCATAGTACGGTACCCACCTGTTGGCGCTGGCTGGGGTACCTTCCCTGGCGAGTAGATATTCAACCCCCTCTTCCCCCCATCTCGAGTCTAAAATCTCTGTGACCTCGTTGAGTGGCCCCGCCCCCGGTGACCCCCCCTTGTTGGCGATTTGCGGGGTGGGTCTGGTGCGTTCCCTGGCGCCTGAAACCTGTGGGGTTCCTTGTAGGGTGTGAGCCGGGTGCATTCTGGAGTCCTCCGGGAGTGCCAGCCGGAAGGCTACCGGATTGATCTGTGCCACGACTTGGTAAGGCCCTAGCTGCTTGTGTCTGAGCTTCTTCTTAGCTAACATTCTGCCCGGCACTGCCTGGGCTGCTAACCAGACCCAGTCCCCCACCTGGATGTCTTCCCCCACTCTCCTGTGCCTGTCTGCCTGCATTTTGTAGGCGTGTTTTGCTAGTTCTAAGTGCCTTCGGAGTTGCTCGTGGACCTCCTGTAATTCCGCTGCCAAGGCTTCTGCCCCCCCGTGGCTCCCCCTCCCTCACTTTCTCTAACCCCAGGAAGGTTCTGGGATTCCGCCCATTGTTGGCGAAGAACGGTGTCACCCCCGTGGATACGTGCTTCGTGTTGTTGTAGGCAAACTCGGCCAGCGGTAGGTAGTCCACCCAGGTCGCGGGCTGTTGATTCGCGTAGCATCTCAGGTACTGCTGCATGATGGCGTTGACCCTCTCCGCTTGTCCGTTGGTCTGCGGGTGTCGTGCCGACGCTAAGTTTATCTTGACGTTCAGGATGCCCAGCAACTTCTGCCAGAAGCTTGAGATGAATTGGCGACCTCGGTCGGACAGGATGGACCGCGGCAAGCCGTGAACCTTGAACACGTGGTCTATGAACAGCTTGGCGGTCTGTTCCGCTGTGGCCACCTTCGCGCAAGGAATGAAGTGCGCCATCTTGGTGAACAGGTCTACAACCACGAGTACCGCTGTTTTGCCTCGCGAGCTGGGCAGATCTGTGACAAAGTCCAGGGCCACTTTCTCCCACGGCTCGAGCGGCGTCTGTAGCGGTTCCAGCAGCCCCGCCGGCGGTCTGTGTACTGGCTTAGCCCTTTGGCATGTGTCGCACCTAGTGACGTAATCCGCGACTTCTCCCCTCATCTTGGGCCACCAAAAGTCTCTGGCTACTAATTCCGCCGTCTTGTCCTTGCCGAAGTGCCCGGCGCTGGGCGCGTCGTGTAACTGTTGCAGTACTTTCGCGCGGAGGTCGTCTCCCGGCACGTAGAGGGCCCCTTTGCGGATAAGCAGTCCGTCGCCTATCTGGAACTCGTCGTCCTTCGCTGTGCCTCTCCGCACCTCCTCCATCTTGGATTGTGCGAACGAATCTGTCTGCACCGCGCGCCGTACCGCGTCCAGGTCCACGATGGCTGAGGCGCACGCCCACGCTTTCGGTGCGAAAATGTGTTTGGCCGCCACTGGTGCCGCTTCCTCGAGATACTGCGGCTTCCTGGATAGCGCATCCGCCATGACGTTGTTGTCTCCCGGGATGTATTCTATCCTGAAGTCGAAATCCGCAAAGAACTCCGCCCAGCGGATGTGTCTCTGGTTCAGGAACCTCGCCGTGTGCCAGTACTCCAGGTTCTTATGGTCCGTGCGGACCTGCACTGTGTCTTTGACTCCGATGAGGAAGTGCCGCCACGCCTTGAAGGCTGCATGAATGGCCAGCAACTCCCTGTCCCAGATGGTGTAGTTCTGCTCCGACTTGCTGAGTTTCCTGGAGTAGAATGTGCATGGCCTCCAGTCCCCTTGCGGATCTTGCTGCAACAGGACTGCCCCCACCACTCTGTCCGAGGCGTCCATCTCAACCCTCATTGGTTTGCAGGGGTTGACGTGTAACAGCTGTTCTTCGGACGTGAAGAGACGCTTGAGTCCCTGAAAGGACTGCTCCGCCTGGTCCGTCCAGGTGAACTTCTTCTTCTTAGAGCTGAGGGTCTCCGTGATGGCCACCGTCTCCATGGCGAACACCTTGATGAACTTGCGGTAAAAGTTGGCGAAGCCGACGAACTTCTGGACCTCCTTCCGATTGCGCGGGCTCTTCCAGTCCGACACCGAGTGGACCTTGGTGCTGTCCATGGCAAGTCCCTTGTCGGACAGCTTGTAGCCCAGGAAATCCACCTCCATCATGTCGAACTGGCACTTCTCCAGTTTGGCGTAGAGTCTGTTCTCCCGTAGTCTCTGCAGGACCTCCTTGACATCTCTCTCGTGAGCCTCCTGCGATTCCGAGAAGATCAGGATGTCGTCCAGGAAGCAGACGCACTTCTTGTAGAGGAGTCCTGCTAACACGTGATGCATGAAGGCTTGAAAACAATGGGAGCCATTTTGTAAACCAAACGGCATAATTATATATTCATAGGTGCCTAAAGGCGTAAACATGGCCGTCTTCCACTCATCGCCCTCCCGCATGCGTATAAGGTTGTATGCCCCTCGAAGATCCAACTTGGTTAAGATGCGTCCCTTCCTCACCGTCGCGAGCAGGTCGTCGATCTTGGGCATGGGGAATGCCGTGGGCTTTGTTCTGGAATTAATGACCCTGTAATCAACTATCAACCTCCGCTGGGACGTGTTTTTTTTCTTCACGAAAAACACGGGACTGCCCCCCACTGCTTTGGACTCTTGGATGAATCCCCGCTTCAAGTTGTGATCTATGAACTCCCTGAGTTCTTGCAGTTCGTCTTCAGACATGGAATACAGTTTCCCAGTCGGCAACGTCGCCCCCGGCAGGAGGTCAATCTTGCAATCGTAGGGCCTGTGGGGAGGCAACTTGTCCGCTTCCTTCTCGCAGAAGACCTCCAAAAACGCCTTGTACTTGTTGGGTACTGCTTGCACCATGCCTAAGTGCAGCCGTGGGTCATCTTCTTGCCCTTCATCTTCCTGGCTGGGCAGGATGCAGTGTTCTGCGCAGTAGGAGGAGCAGAAGGTCAATTGACGCTGGTACCATGCTAAAGCCGGGCTGTGCCTGTCCAGCCAACTCATGCCCAACACTATGGGCGTGTCCGATAGGTGGGTGACGTTGAAGCTGATGACTTCACGGTGATTTCCAATTTGCATCACCATTGGTGGTGTTTGCTGTACCACCTGTCCTCCCAGTAGCTCTCTGCCATCGACCGTGATGACGTTTAGGGGCATCGTGGCTGGTAGGAGCGCTATGCGATGTTGCTTGATGAAATCCACCCCTACAAAGTCTGCATTACTACCGCAGTCAATGGTAATAGGGACTTCCAGGGTGAGTCCATTGGGCAGCTGGAGCGATGCGGTGAGTTGCACCACTGGTTTGGGCGGGAGGGGGTCTGTGGGCTGTAAAATCTCTGGGGGCTGCTTCACTGACTCGCCTGGCTGGGCCCCAGTGCCTCTGCCTCCAGCCAGGCTTTGTCGTTTTCCTGCAGCTGTTCCCCCTGCTGAACTGCTCCCTTTACTGTCACTGAGGCTGCAGTGTGCTTCTGGAGCCTCTGGGGACACTCTTTGGCCATGTGCTGTGCACTGTCGCAGATATAACACTTCCTGCTCCCTCTAGGAGCCTTCGCCTTGACTGCTCCTGGTGTTTGGGCTCTGGCTGCTGTCTGAGCCCTGGCACCACCTATCTCCATCGGCTCTTCTCCCCCTCCCACTGGAGGCGTGGACTGTGCGCGCGCTGTCTCTCTGGGTAGGAAAGGAGTTGTTCTGGCTGGTGTGCGTCCCATATGTCCCTCATCCCTGCTCCAAGGGCGTTCTTCCAGATGCACCCCTATGGCCAGCGCTCTTTGGACGACTTCAGTGGTGCTGTTGGGTCTTTCCCCTCTCACTATTTCATCTTTTACAGCCCCATTTAGCCCCTCCCAGAACAGATCTCGGACGGCAGCGGAGTCCTTCTCCCAGCCCAGCGCATTTACCAACGCAAAAAAGCGGGAGTGATATTGTCTCACAGTGGCTTTGCCCTGTTTCAGCCCATGCATTTCCCTCCTGGCCACGTCCACATCTACCGTTGATTTAAAACAACTGTCCATAGCCGTAATAAAGGCTTTTGAATCTTTGAGGGCGGGATCATTTTCGCGCCATAAATTGCGCAGCCACGATTTAGCTTCCCCATGCAGATGAGTTATTATGAAGCCTACTTTCTCCTCCTCATCTCTAAAGTCTTTCCCAAGCAAATTGAGCGCGAAAACTATGTCTGCTCTGAAGTTAGGATACTGCTGCAGGTTCCCATCGAAGTGGGCTACTATGCTGCCCCCCCTTTTCCCGAGGCAAACTCCCTCCGGCTTGGGTCCCGGCAGCCCCTCTTTGCCCAAACGTTCCAACCTGGCTTGCAGATCCCGGCAGAGCGCTGTTGCTTCTTCCTCTCTCTTTCTGGAAGCTGCTACGTCTGCGTAAAGTGCCGTGACTGCTGCTGTCAGCTCTTTCACCTTGTCCTCTGTAGTCATCCTTGCCAATGTTCGTGAGCTCGCAAAACACCAAGTTTTGCCCCTCGCTGCGCCAACTCATGCTGCGAGGGTTTTATTGTCAGACGGAGCTTACTGTCAGGGCTGCCCCAGGTCCCAGCTCACAAAGGACCAACGCCAGTTCTTGTTATATACAAAAGTCTTTATTGAAGTTCAGTTTCTATTTCAAAGCCATGGTGTGCAGCTCTACGTCTTAAACTCTAGACCGCCGAAGCTCCGTCTGAGTCTCCTCCCCCCAGACACCAGTTTAAGACTCTAGCCTTGCTCCACCTCTTCCTCTGCTCTTTCCTCCTCTGGGTCCTCCTGTCCCCTGGGGTCTTGCCCTTTCTGGACTCCTGACGCTGAGTCCCCTGACTCTTCCCCCTGCCTCCGGCGGGCTTTAGGACCCGGTTCCCAATCCGGGTTCTCTGCTGTCCCGCGCGCCTGTACATTTGAACTTGGTGCTCGCGCCCAGCCAGTGACCTTCTTCCTGACCGTTACACTGCTCCTGTCACTGCTTCCCTCTTCGGGAAGGCTAGCTGGACCTGACTTCCCCTCCGTTCCCTCACTCTCTGATGGAGGCGTGATCAGCCCTGCCTCATCTGCTCTCCCTGCTGGGGGAGACGCTGGCCCTGATACATGAGACTCTTCCCCCTCACTCCGCTCTGGTGGGGAAGCTGGCCCTGATCTCCAACTGCTGCTTTGGGAGTCCCCGCTGGCCCCTTGTTTCTGGTGTGTCCCCCTGGGACCCCCCTCGCCCTGGCCATCGGCGGCCCCCTTTGGGAATCCTCTGAATCACTGGACAAGCTCATGGAATCTCTCGGGCCACTGTCATACTCCCCCACACTGCCCTCAGATTCCTCCCCTTCGCTCTCCGTTTCCTCTCTCCCCTGTGTGTCTGCTCCTGAGCCCCTGACAACACCAAAGAAGACGACTTGAAATAAGCGACATCCAAGATTCTTCTTTCTATGTAGATGGAACCCAAAACAACCGGTTTTGCTTAGTTTAGGCTCATTACACTTTGCTTTGATATGTGGGTGAATGAACACTGAAAGAACAATTAAAGCTTATTCGTCCTCTTTCTATTGAGATGGAACCAAAAGTCCTATTGTCAGAGCTGCCTCTAGGTCCCAGCTCACAGAGGACCAATGCCAGGCTGATGTTATGTACAAAAGTCTTTATTGAAGTTTAATTTCCATTTCAAAGCCAGAGCGTGCAGCCCTACGTCTAGACTCTAGATCGGCGAAGTCTCCGCCCCTTCCACACCAGTTTAAGATCCTAGCCCTGCTCCACCTCCTGCGCTGCTCTCTTCTCCTCTGGGTCCTCCTGCCCTCTGGGGCATTGCCCTTTCTGGACTCTTCCGACGCTGAGTCGCTTAGCTCCTCCCCCTGCCTCCGGCGTGCTTTAGGACCCGGTTCCCAATCCTCACTCTCTGCTGTCCCGCGCTCCTGTACATTTGAACTTGCTTCTCGCGCCAACCCAGGGACCTTTCTCCTAACCGTTACACTACATCTATCACTGCTTCCCTCTTCCGTGACACTGGCCGGATCTGACCTCCCTTCCGTTGTCCGACTCTCTGAGGGAGGCGTGGTAGACTCTGCCTCGTCTCCTCTCCCTGGTGGGGAAAGCACTGGCCCCGATGCCTGGGACTCTTCCCCCCCACTCTGCTCTGGTGGGGAAGCTGGTCCTGATTTCCAACTACTGCTCTGGGAGTCCCTGCTGCCCCCTTGCTCCTGGGGCGTTCCCCTTGGGACCCCCCTGCCCCTGGCCACTGGCGCTCCCTTCTGTGAATCTTCCGATTCGCTGGAGAGGCTCATGGAATCCCTCGGACCACTGTCCCCTCCTACGCTCCCTTCGGATTCCTCCCCCTCGCTCTCCATCTCCCATCTTCCCTGTGCCTCAGCTCCTGAGCCCCTGACAATGTGCATTTATACCAAAGAACACGACTTGAAATACGCGACATCCAAGATTCTTTTTTCTATGTAGATGGACTCCAAAACAACCTCTTTTGCCTTGTTTAGACTTATTACACTTCGCTTTGCTATTTGTGGGTGAATGAACAACGAAAGAAAAATCAAAGTTTATTCGTCCTCTTTCTATTGGATTGGAACCAAAAGACCTATGCTTTATTTTGGCAGATAACATATATTTCACTTTGTGATTTTTGGGTGAATGTGCATTCTAACCCCAAAAGCAACAATTGGAAATAAGCCCAATCAGAGCTTTATCATCTTCTTTTTATGTAGATGGAACCCAAAACTCCTTTTTGCTTTGGTTGCGGTAGATTCTGGTGCACTCCCAATAAACACCATGCGAATTTAAAGAAGGCCAATCAAAACTTATTCGTCTTCTTTCTACACATATGGAAGCAAAAAGACGCTGTTTTGTTATTTTGGTCTCTTTACATACACTTTGCGATTTCTGGGTCAATGTGCATTTACACCAAAGAAGACGACTTGAAATAAGCGACATCCAAGATTCTTCTTTCTATGTAGATGGAACCCAAAACAACAGGTTTTGCTTTGTTTAGGCTTATTACACTTTGCTTTGATATGTGGATGAATGAACACCGAAAGAACAATCAAAGAACAATTAAAGCTTATTCGTTCTCTTTCCATTGAGATGGAACCAAAACTCTTATGCTTTATTTGGGCTGATAACATATTTTTCACTTTGTGATTTTTGGGTGAATGTGCATTCTAACCCCAAAAACAACAATTGGAAATGAGCTTTATCATCTTCTTTTTATGTAGATGGAACCCAAAACTCCTTTTTGCTTTGTTTGGGATAGATTCTGGTGCACACCCAAAAAACACCATGCGAATTGAAAGAAGGCCAATCAAAGCTTATTCGTCTTCTTTCTACGCATATGGAAGCAAAAAGAGGCTGTTTTGTCATTTTGGTCTCATTACATACACTTTGCCTTTTCTGTGTCAATGTGCATTTACACCAAAGAAAACGACTTGAAATACGCGACATCCAAGATTCTTCTTTCTATGTAGATGGAACCCAAAACAACAGGTTTTGCTTTGTTTAGACTTATTACACTTCGCTTTGCTATTTGTGGCTGAATGAACAACGAAAGAAAAATCAAAGTTTAATCGTCCTCTTTTTATTGGATTGGAACCAAAAGACCTATGCTTTATTTGGGCTGATAACATATATTTCACTTTGTGATTTTTGGGTGAGTGTGCATTCTAACCCCAAAAGCAACAATTGGAAATAAGCCCAATCAGAGCTTTATCATCTTCTTTTTATGTAGATGGAACCCAAAATGTCTTTTTGCTTGGGTTGGGGGCGATTCTGGTGCACACTCAAAAAACACCATGAGAATTGAAATGAGCCCAATCATAGCTTAGTCGTCTTCTTTCTACGCATATGGAAGCGAAAAGACAGTGTTTTGTTATTTTGGTCTCATTACATACACTTTGCCATTTCAGGGTCAATGTGCATTTACACCAAAGAAGACGACTTGAAATAAGCGACATCCAAGATTCTTCTTTCTGTGTAGATGGAACCCAAAACACTTTGCGATTTCTGGGTCAATGTGCATTTACACCAAAGAAGACGACTTGAAATAAGCGACATCCAAGATTCTTCTTTCTATGTAGATGGTGGGCTCATTGTTAGCCAAAGGAAGCCAAATCTCATCACCTGACTCGCCTCAGGCTCCAGACATGCAAAGGAACTTCTATTGTACTTTTGGGTGGTGGGCACTTAAGACATATTTGTCTATGCTTATCTTATACCTGAGTCTTGCCCTGCCATGTCTGCTTATGCTAATCTTGTACCAAGGACTTGTCTGAACATGTTTGCCAAGGTTAACCCCTCCCCTTCGAACTGTATTCTGGGATGTGGTGGGAAAGTTTTAAAAGTCTTTGTCACTCCATCCTCGGGGTTCAAAATTTGCTCTTTGAACCTATTGCGCAATAAACTTTGGTCTACAGCTATTTCCTCCGGTTGGTGGCTGGACTCCTTCCTTTATTCCGCAGGGACCCGCAGGCTCTGCCCGACGAGCTGGGTGACTGAGCAGCCTCACACCTAGATTTTTCCTTAACAGTACAATCAGGAGCCAGGATCAAATGCGCTCATTAGCTTATTTTTGCTACTGTTTGCAATTGTATTTGATTATGTCATGATCTGTGATGTTGTAAAGAAGAAGAAGAGTTTGGATTTGATATCCCACCTTTCACTCCCTTTAAGGAGTCTCAAAGCGGCTAACATTCTCCTTTCCCTTCCTCCCCCACAACAAACACTCTGTGAGGTGAGTGGGGCTGAGAGACTTCAAGGAAGTGTGACTGGCCCACGGTCACCCAGCAGCTGCACTACACCACACAGTCACTACACCACACTGGCTAAAGGTACCCCTGCCCGTACGGGCCAGTCTTGACAGACTCTGGGGTTGGTGCGCCCATCTCACTCAAGAGGCCGGGGGCCAGCGCTGTCCGGAGACACTTCCGGGTCACGTGGCCAGCGTGACAAAGCTGCATCTGGCGAGCCAGCGCAGCACACGGAAACGCCGTTTACCTTCCCGCTAGTAAGCGGTCCCTATTTATCTACTTGCACCCGGGGGTGCTTTCGAACTGCTAGGTTGGCAGGCAAACTGCTAGGTTGGCAGGTGATGTTGTACTCAGGTATAAAACCCCAGAGTGACAGAGCTTGGGGCCCAGTCTTTTTTTTTTTTTAAAAAAAAAATATTTTTATTGATTTTCATAAACAAAAACACACAAAAATAACAACATACACAAACAACACATGACTTCCCCATACCTCCCCTTCACTGCACCCTTGTTTCCAATTTTTTAGCAATCCTTCCTTCCATTTTTATATTTAACTTCCCTCGGATTATCTTAACTTAAACATTTACAGCTGTAATTCTCTGTTTCTTACCCCTTGACATTTTATCAATCTGAAATTTTACAACAGTTCTTAAGATATATTTTAAATTTCTTCCAGTCCTCTTCCACTGTCTCTCTCCTCTGGTCACGGATTCTGCCGGTCATCTCTGCCAGTCCCATAAATTCAGTCACCTTCGTCTGCCATTCTTCCAGAGTAGGTAGTTCTTGCATCTTCCAATACTTTGCCAAAAGGATTCTTGCTGCTGTAGTCGCATACATAAAAAATGTCCTATCTTTCTTTGGTACCAATTGGCCGACCATGCCCAAGAGAAAAGCCTCCGGTTTCTTTGCAAATGTCCACTTAAGGATCTTCTTAATTTCATTATAGATCATTTCCCAGTAGGCCTTAATCTTTGGGCAGGTCCACCAAAGATGGTAGAAAGTTCCTTCACATTCGTTACATTTCCAGCATTTATTATTGGGCAAATGGTATATCTTTGCAAGCTTGACTGGGGTCATGTACCACCTATAGATCATTTTCATTATGTTTTCTTTCAAGGCACTACATGCCGTAAATTTAAGGCCTGTGGTCCATAACTGTTCCCAGTCAGCAAACATAATATCATGACCTAAGTCTTGTGCCCATTTAATCATAGCTGATTTAACCGTTTCATCCTGTGTATTCCATTTCAGCAACAAGTTATACATCTTAGACAGATTCTTAGTATTGGTCTCTAACAGTTCTGTTTCCAATTTTGACCTCTCCTTCTGAAATCCTAATTTCCTGTCCTGCTTAAAAGTCTCATTTATCTGATAATAATGTAACCAATCTCGAACTTTGGATTTTAATTTCTCAAAGCTCTGTAATTTAACTTTTTCACCGTCATATTCTATAATTTCACAATATTTTGGCCATTTAGAGTCCATATTAAGTTTTTTCACCGCTCTAGCTTCCATTGGTGACAACCATCTGGGTGTTTTACTTTCCAACAAATCCTTATATCGATTCCAAACATTATACAAAGCTTTCCTGACAATATGATTTTTAAAGCCTTTATAAACCTTTGCCTTGTCATACCATAAATATGCATGCCAGCCAAAATTATTATCATACCCTTCCAGGTCTAAAATATCTGTATCTTCAAGAAGTAGCCATTGCTTCAACCAGCAGAAAGCTGCAGCTTCATAGTAAAGTCTTAAGTCCGGCAGAGCAAAACCCCCCTATCTTTTGCATCAGTCAAAATCTTAAATTTTATTCTGGGCTTTTTGCCCTGCCAGACAAATTTAGATATATCTTTCTGCCACTTCTTGAAACAATCCATCTTATCTAGAATTTGTAATGTCTGAAATAAGAACAACAATCTCGGCAATACATTCATCTTGATAACAGCAATTCGGCCTAACAAGGATAGTCTCAACCTAGACCATATGTCAAGATCTTTCTTCACTTCCAACCAACATTTCTCATAATTGTCTTTAAATAAATTCACATTCTTAGATGTTAAGTTCACCCCCAGATATTTCACTTTTTTTGTTATTTCCAAACCAGTTTCCCTTTGGAAACTATCTTTTTCCCCCATCGTTAAGTTTTTTTCCAGCACCTTTGTCTTCTGTTTATTTAATTTAAAACCTGCCACTTGACCAAATATTTCAATTAGTTCTAAAACTCTTTTTGTGCTAGCTTCTGGCTGTTGCAAAGTCAGAACTAGGTCATCTGCAAATGCTCTTAACTTATACTGTTTAGCTCCGAGCTGTATTCCTTTAACCAGCTGGTCCCTTCTAATCATGTTTAACAACACCTCCAGGACCGATATAAACAATAGAGGGGATATTGGGCATCCCTGTCGTGTCCCTTTTTCTATTGGGATCTCATCCATAACTGCACCATTCACAATTAATTTAGCTTTTTGCTCAGAGTATATTGCACTTATACCGTTTTCAAAGTTTTGGCCCAGCCCCATCCCCTGGAGATTCTTCTTCATAAAGCTCCAGGAGATATTGTCAAAGGCTTTCTCCGCATCCACAAAAATCAAAACTGCTTTTCTATTTATGTCAGTCTCCAATAGTTCCAAAATATCTATAATGTTCCTTACATTGTCTGACATATGTCTCCCTGGGAGAAAGCCTGTTTGGTCCTTATGAATCTCCTCTAGCAACACTCTTTTAAATCTTTTTGCTAAAATGTCTGCAAAAATTTTGTAATCCACATTCAAGAGTGATATAGGGCGGTAGTTCTTAACTTGATGTTTCTCAACTTCTGTCTTGGGTATAAGTGAGATGAATGCTTCTTTCCACGATTCGGGAGCCTTTTCCCCCTCCAAAATTTGATTACAAACTTCTTTCAATGGTTGTATTAGCCATTCCTTCATTGCTTTATAGTATCTCGCCGTCAGCCCGTCTGGTCCTGGTGATTTTTCCAATTGCATATTCTGGATGGCACCCTCTATTTCCTGGTTCATAATTTTCTCATTTAGAGTCCTTTTATTTTTTCCCGAAATCTTTGACAGTCCATATTTTTTAATAAATTCTTCTATCTCTTGTTCATTTTTTGGCCCTTGTGCATACAGTTTCTTAAAAAAACTTTGAAAACAATTACTAATTTCATTTGGTTTGTTGATAGATTTTCCATCTATTTCGAGGGATGTTACAGTATTCAATTTTTGTCTCTTTTTCAATTGCCATGACAGCAGTTTCCCGCATTTATCTGCTGATTCAAAAGTCTTTTGCCTCATTTGTTTTATTTTCCATTCTATTTCTTGGTTCATCAGTTCCATGTATTGAGTCTGGTAATACTTTATTTCTCTTAAAATCTCCTGAGATTTAGGTTTTGATCTCAGTTTTTTCTCTCCTTCTTTCATTTGATTCCAGATTTTTTCCTTCTTCTCATTCTGTTGTTTCCTCTTTATCGAATTCTGCTGGATTAGAAAACCACGCATCACGGCCTTGCTTGCATCCCATATTCTTCTTCTTTCCACATCTGTTCTTAGGTTTATCTCGAAGTAATCTTTCAACGTCTTTTGGGCCTTTTTATAAATTGCTTCATCTCTAAAAAGAGTGTCATTCATTCTCCATCTGAAGGTTCCAGCTGTTGTCAATTTCATTTCCATCTTTACTGCATTATGGTCAGAGCAGGTTTTTGCGCAGATTTCTGTTTTTTTAACCCTTGGTGCCAGATTGCTAGAAGTCCATATTTGGTCAATCCTGGTCCATGTCATTTTTGCTTCAGAGAAAAAGGTCCCCTCTCGTTCCAGAGGGTTCCTTGTTCTCCAAATGTCTATCAAGTCCATAGTGTCAGTCAGTTCGAAAAAGGTCTTTGGTAGTCTCCCATCCTTAGAAATTACTTGTCTTTGCGCTTTGTCCATATTCGTGGAGACAACTCCATTCATATCACCCATCATTATGATTTTATAGTCCATAAAGTCCATTAAAGTCTCATGCAACTTCTTGAAGAACTCAGCCTTCCCCTCATTAGGTGCATAAACTCCTACAATCAAAATCTTTTCTCCTTGGATTTGAATTTCCACCGCCAGAAATCTTCCTTGTTCATCCTTAAAAGTCATTTTTGGTTCCAATTTTTCCTTAACATAAATCACCACCCCTCTTTTCTTAACTTTGTCTGAAGAAATAAATTCTAGTCCTAATCTCTTGTTTGTCAAAAGTTTTCTATGTATCCTGGCAATATGAGTTTCTTGCAAACATATTATATCTAAATGTTCTTTCTTTAATATATGAAACACTTGGGCCCTTTTTTGGGGATGGTTAAGACCATTGCAGTTCCAACTCAGAAGTTGCAGAGACATTTTTGTTACTGGGTATCTTTTCCACCGACTGCTCCAAGTTCTTGTTCCTGATCGGTCGGTGCTGGAGTCAATCCAAATGATAAGTTTGCAATATCCGGTATTTCCCTCTCACTCACAGTTCCTTTCTGAAAGTCCTCGAAATTTCTCTCCAAAAAGTGTTCTTTATCTTGAATTGTTTTTATTTTAATTTTCTTCCCTTTAAAGTTAAAGGACAACCCTTGTGGGAACTCCCACCTGAATGGAGTGTTATTTTGTTTCAATAAATCCACTAAATCTTTGAATTGAGTCCTAACCTCCAAAAAATATTTAGGAATATCTTTAAAAATCTGTATTTGGGAGTTTTTAATAATCAAGGCCTTCTGGAAATGTAGGTTCAATATTTTGTCTCTTTCTTCCTTGGATCTCAAAGTGATTAAACAATCCCTCGGTTTCTTGCCTTGCTTTCTGCCAATCCGGAAAGCTGTAGTTATTGCAATTTCATCTTCTTCTCCTTCTAGCTCGTCAGTCCAAAATTCTTGAAACTTATCTGTGAGAAATTCCCCAAGGTTGTCCTCTTCCTCTTCTGGTACCAATCTCAATTTCAAGTTTTTACCTTTCCTCTCCAATTCCATAAGGGCCAAAGTTGCATCATGTTCGTTTACCTTCTTTGCAATAGGCGCAAATTTTCCCTTGGTTTCCTCGGCAGTGCTCTTAGCGATCTCAGCTATTTTCCTTGTTTCCGTACTTTCTTGAATTAGATGATTTATAGAATCTGTATTAGATGATATTGTCGTTGTGTTCAAATCCAATCTTGTTGTCAATTCTGTCAGTTTCTTAGAGTTCTCTGTAGATTGCTTAGTAAGTGCTTCTAAAGATTGATTTATTCTGAGCAGTGCCTGTGTCATAGAATCCATTGATGCTGTTGTTACTTTTTCCTGTGCAGCTGCTGCTCCTGATACAGAGCTTCTTTTCTGAGCCTGCTTTTGAGCCTGTTTTGTTTTGCTTCTTGTTGATATTTCATCCAGTGGAGTGCTCATAACTCAAGGTCGTTCACACAGGAAAGTTGCAAGTGGAAAATCCCACTTCTTTATGTCAGTACAGCAGTCTCTCTTTTAGTCCTCTAGAGGGAGAGATTGTATCCAGGCAGGAGTAACAAAGAAGCAGGGAAGCAAATAGCCATACAAAGTTCCAAAAAAGTTAAAGTCCAACCCAAAGCCTTACTTGGTTGCAATTTAAAATATTACAGGTTTTGTCCCATAAAGTCCCGTTTTTATATTTCAAATAAAATCTTACTTTGTATCCACAGTCCTCTCCTTTTTGACAGTTCACTTCCAGGCGCTCACCGCTCAGGCAGCCTGGCCAGAGGTATCGGCAGCGGAGAGTTTCCCGTTCACAACTTTCTTCTTCTAGCGGGTTAAATTAGATCAATTTTCTTCCCCCCTTCTCCCGCTCAGTGGGGGGGAGTCCCTTTCAATGTCAGGTTTAGCAAAATTTAAAAAGTGTCCCCTTTAAATACAGCTTGCTCTTTTCATTGCTCCGTCAATCGTGCAGTTCCGGGAGGCTGACTTCCTTAATTTTGCCTTTCCCGTTTTCAGCCAAATCTTCTTAATTTAAAAGTCCCGTTCAACTTGTTTTGCAGTTCTTACTCACGGGTATTGTTGCCAATCGGTAGTTTCAAGAAGGAATCGGCGCTCTCCGTCAATGGCGATGCGGCTTCGCTCCGTGAGCTGGGTTGCGATCCTCAGCACCGCGCTCACACCCGATGCCGCTCCGGAGCCTTTAAAAAGGCTCTTTCGCGATACCGGGGGGCGCAAAGGTGCCCACCGAATCTCCTTGTTCACAGGCTTCAGCGCCTGTGATTTTAGGGGTCCCCCGCTCGCCGTAGCGGGTCATACCCGAACTCGCGGAGCAGTCCTGCTTCGGAGCTCGAAGCAAGGACCGCCATTAAACGCTGGCGCCGACCGGAAGTCTCTGGGGCCCAGTCTTTTGGAAAGGATTCCAACTGGGTCAGTTACTGCTCAGCAATAAACCTCACCTTCTTTTTCTCCATTTCCTGCATCTGTCAATTCTTGGACTCTATTTGAGTTGGTCACTGGTACCTTTCTAAAATCTTTGCAACACTACCTCACCGGGTTGTTGTGGGGGGAAACTGTGAAAGCGTCTTCCCCCAAATTCCTTGTGGGAAGAGTTACGTGGTGATGTGGAAAGTGGTTTAAAATAATAATAATAATCATCATTTTTCATTCATAACATTCCAATTAATCACCTATCAAATCTTGCCACATCATAATACAAATAATAAAGACAATTATACATTCC
The DNA here is from genome assembly GCF_964252035.2 of Podarcis erhardii. Taxonomy (NCBI): domain Eukaryota; kingdom Metazoa; phylum Chordata; class Lepidosauria; order Squamata; family Lacertidae; genus Podarcis; species Podarcis erhardii. The sequence continues at coordinate 44,565,585 of NC_138505.1, forward strand.
AAATTAAAATTTTTGAGGGGACATCCCATGTTCTGGCTGATCGGGAGAAATATTTTTTTTACTTGTTCCTACTTTTTCCTCTCTTATTTTTCCCCAATTTCATATTTCCGACCTTGACCCATTGTCTTATCACCCCAGTCACTGGTATCAACTTTCAATTGTGTTTAACAAAACCATATTCTCTAGTTGGCCTCTTTTCTCTTACTGATAGAGAACCTACATAAGGACTCTATACAGGCTCTTGGGTACCCCATAAGGGATAAAGGAGAAGTTTTTTTTTCTTATAACAGGTAGGTCTGCCATAGTCAAAAGAAAATAAAAAAAATCATTCCAGTCAGTGGCGTAGCGTGGGGGGTGCAGGGGGGGCCGGCCGCACCGGGCACAACATCTGGGGGTTAGGGTTAGGGGCGCAAATCCACGGGTTAGGAGGCGCAAATCCACGGGTTAGGGGGCGCAAATCCATGGGTTAGGGGGTGCAAATTACTTGCCTTGCCCCGGGTGCTGACAACCCACGCTACGCCACTGATTCCAGTAGTACCTTAGAGACCAACTAGCTTAGTTATTAGTATGAGCTTTCATGTGCGTGTATCTGAAGAAGTGTGCATGAACACGAAAGCTCATACCAATAACAAACTTAGCTGGAAGGATTTTTTTTTTATTTTGTTTCTTATAACAGTTGGCTTTGGCATTTTGGCCTGGAGAGTCAGAAAGCACATCGCACACCAGGTTCCTGTTGCTCAGGCAGGCCAAGGGGTGATATTCCTGAGGATTAAGCAAGTTTCACCTAGTTCCAGCCACAGTTTACACAAAACATTTGCAATGGGCAAACCACAACCATTAAGGCCGAGGAGGTCCCTCGATTTAGGAGAGGAATCCCTTCAGGAACTTCCCTGGATGGCTTTCTGCCTCCGTGGGGTCTTTCGGAGAGCCAAGATGGCTTTTGGATTTCTCTGCTGCACTGCTCTAGACATGTGGTTTATATACTTATGTATGTGTGTTTGCCTTGTGCAATTATCAATGCAGGTGGCGCTGTGGATAAAACCACAGAGTCTAGGACTTCCGGGTCGGCGCCATCGCCGAATGGCGGACTCCCTCCGAGCTCCGGAGGGAGCCTGCACGGCAGGGGCTGGGTCCTACCGCACCGGCGATGCGGGGACCCTTAAAAACCACGGCCACGGGGGCCGTGGACATGGAGACTCGGCTGACACCGTTAGCGCCCTCCCGACTCGTGAAGGAGCCTTTTTAAAGGCTACGGATCGGGTGCCGGGGAGAAGCGTGGTGTTTTGAGTCCTCTGCTATCCCTGCCGTGCGAAGCCGCATGCCATTCGGCGGAGAGCGCTGGCTTTTTCCTTTGAAAATTCGGACCTAAAAGAACAACCCGTAAGTAATTGGAACTTGGACTAAAAAGAGGGACAAAAATTTTAAAAATTTCGGAGCGAGCGGGGGAGGCGCAAAAAAGGAAGTCAGCCACCTCCTCCATTGTAGAAGGGTCAAAGCAAAGGATCTGATAACTAAGATCGGAGTAACATCATTTTGGCAAGTTTTTAACCTCACGAGTGAAGAATATGAGATTGAGCTGGAGGAGGAAAGTAGAATTTGGACTTAAAAACAACCCCCCCTGGAACCCCGGGAGCGATCGATGACGGAGTTTGGAGAGGAGAAAGGCAAGTTTTGACAGCTGTCAAAGAGCTGTCAAAGCGGAAAATAAGATAGAGACTATGTTACAAGGACTTTGCTGGTTATATTTGTTATAAATTGGATACAAATTGTTTTAAATAAGGGTTATAAAGTTACTAGGGCTAATGGACGTGATCTGGAAGAGAACTCAGTTTTTGCAATCCACCTAGAGGAGCCGAGGGATATTACAAGTGGTTTTAGCTGGAAATTGGAACTGAACTGTTTATCTCCTGGGAAACTGCAGAAATGGAACATTATTATGACTACAGAGGCCACTACACCGAAGAAGACAATGGAATCATCTGTTGTGGAATGAAAGGAACTTGACGTAATGTTTTGTTTCTGAATAACAAGCCTCTGTAAAGGAACTAACTTTTGGAATTAGGACATTTGTGCAGGAAAACAGGGACAGAAAGAAATAGAAAGAGGAGTGTGATCAATAAGAACAACAAAACAACAAGAATTGGACCAAGTCAAAAGTGGGGACATTTGGGACATCCAGATTTGACAAGTTTAAGGATTATAATTTGGAGTTTTTCACTCCTGGATATAAAAATCTGGATGGAAAAAATGGGCCTCTCTTTGAGACAGAATCCTTCCATGATTGGACATTCGAAACTAAAGAGGACTGGCAAAGGACTATGACTTAGAGAGACGTGGAAATATCGGACATTGAGGAACATTGGGAACGCAACCGGGAAAAGGGGGGGTGGGAAATGTGGAATCCAAAGGGCGTAAACTATGTTTTATTTAGGCTATATACATCTACATGGTATTCTAAAGTGGGGAACTCGTGGTGGGAATAAGCCGATTTTAGGGGAATGGAAAATAATGTTTTTTTTTTAAAAAAAAAAAAATTGGGTTAAGGATAACAAGTCTGAATTGAGGAGAAGAACTTGTTGAGATCATTTGAGAGATTTGGAATACAAGGGGGGGAGGGAAGGGGAAGTCCTGAAAGGATGTAATTGGAAAAAGATTTGAAATTGGATGTTTTATTAATTTGTAATTAATTGGAAAATTTTAATAAATATTATTAAAAAAAAAAAAAAAAAACCACAGAGTCTAGGGCTTGCTGATCGGAAGGTCAGCCGTTCGAATCCCCGCGACAGGGTGAGCTCCCTGCTCCTGCCAACCTAGCAGTTCAAAAGCATGTCAAAGTGCAAGTAGATAAATAGGTACCGCTCCGGCGGGAAGGTAAACGCCGTTTCCGCGTGCTGCTCTGGTTCGCCAGAAGTGGCTTAGTCATGCTGGCCACATGACCCGGAAGCTGTACGCCGGCTCCCACGGCCAGTAAAGCGAGATGAGCGCCGCAACCCCAGAGTCAGCTACGACTGGACCTAATGGTCAGGGGTCCCTTTACCTTTACCTATTCTATATTTGAGACCCTTGAATTTCTACACAGAGGATGAGCATGTTAATCACCAACTTTCTGGCTGTTTGAGAGAGAATTACTGAAGCCTTATTAGGAATGGTCGAGGGAGTCGGGTCAGGATAAGCCTGGAGAAAAGCAGTCTGGGAGGCAGGACGAGAGCCAGTGTCTTCAAACACTTCAAGGACTGGCTCTTGGAAGGTTTTCTGCTGCCCCAGAAGGCAGGACCTGAACCCAGGGCTTCAAGTTACAAAAAGGGCGATTCCGACCCAACATCAAGAATAGGCTTCTGACAGTGATTGCTGTTTGACAGCGGAGCGAATGACCTTGGGAGATGAAGGACTCTCCTTCCTTGGAAGCTTTTAAGCAGAGGTTGGATGGCCATCTCTCAGGGATTCTGTCGCTGAGATTCCTGCCTTGCAGGGGGTTGGACTAGATAACCCTTGGGATCCCTTCCAACCCGACAACTCAATGACGTTCATCTTAATGCCCGTGAAGTCTTCCCTCTCCTCCCCAAACCCCCCAAATCTTGTCCTGCCCTCCATATACACACAGATGCACCAACTCTGCGGCACATTTTTGCAAGTAGCAGAACCTCAAATAAATGGCTGGCAACGATCATAAAAGAAAAGAAAACCCCACTTTATTCTCTTTTGGAAAGCAAAAAGACAGAGTTGTCTTTGTTTTCCACATGGCGGACGGTGTTCCTGTTAGGATATTTCCCTTCCACCTTAAAAGGGAGCAGGCTATGTGAGTCACAGAGTCTGCGTATTTCCTGTTCACAGGATGTTTGTGTTTAGATAGAGCTGTTGTCTGTCTCTCTCTCTCTGCGCCAGAACACGGTAACAGTCAGTCATGTTTTTCTTTGTTCTGACCAACGCTGAATAAACATTCTATATGAGACTCTCCTTAGTGCAACTTTCGCTGTACATTATCTGCTGATAGAGCGTGCATCAGTTCTGGAATGTGGAAAGGTATTTTCTGGAGCTCATGTCGCTAATTGCTGATACTGTATCTACGGGAGGTCGATGGACGTCCGGAGTCGACGCGGAGGCAGTGATGGCTTTTGTCTCCCGGGCAGTATCCCAACAGTTCCTTCGTGTGTCCCTTCCGCTGGAGCTGCCTGGATCCCCATGGAAGAGGCTGAGATCTCTTGCATGGACACAGGGATCAAGCCCTAGATTTCCCCACTCAGGCAGAGCCAACAGCAAAATGCCCCCCGGCAAACCTCCTTGAGCTGGATGAGCAAAGGCAGGCTCTGTGCGCACCATCAGAGGGGCTTCCTAGGAGCACAATCTCCTGTGGGTTTCCATCAGTCTCTCCGCACACAAAAAGTCCTTTTTGACAAGTCCTCCTGGGCCAGCCTGCAGCCTCCCCAGCTAGTTCTCTCCCGCCTCATCATAGATGGGGTTGACGTAAGTGCCACTCTTGGGCTCTTCTGCAAAGTCCTTCTGGCTGGTGGGCAGCCACTTTGCGTCCTCCTCCAGCTGCCACTGCAGCTTCCGGTACTGGCTGGAGGAGCGGAAGCGGAAGAGGGCCTTGATCAGAAGCCAGAGGTGGTGGTTCTGTAGGATGCCATCCTGACAATAATAATAATAATAATAATAATAATAATAATAATAATAATTTCCCCAGCCACACTGGGCGGCTTCCAATCAAGTGTTAAAAACAATACAGTATTGAATATTAAAAAGTTCCCTAAACAGGGATGCCTTCAGATGTCTTTTAAAGATAAGATAGCTACTTATTTCCTTCACATCTGAAGGGAGGGCGGTTCCACAGGGCGGGCACCACTACCAAGAAGAACATGGGAGCATGAGAAAGGGGCCCATCCATTCTTAAAAACACCAGAAGCATTTTTACTTGATATTATAGTCCAAGGCATTAATCGACAAGGCGTCAAACTGTTCTTATATGCAACAACAGCGGCAAGAGCATTGTTAGCCCAGAAATGGAAGCAAGAATAAATTCCGACAAAAGAAGAATGGCAGAATGGACTATGCAGAACTGGACAAAATGACAGGAAGGATTCGAAACCTGCGGGACCAGAGATTTACAGAAGATTGGAAGAAGTATATGAATTATTTGAAGAGCAACTGTAATCAACAAATTACGCTAGTAGGACTACAAGAAGTTTTGTAAGGAGAAATATACAAAGTGTTACAAAGTAGAAAAAGATAGAGATATTGGTTATGAGTTTGAAATGCAATAGGGAAAATAAGAAATTCATACTAAGAGATTAGATTGGAAAATTTTCAGGCAGGACTGATGGAAGGAAGTCAAAAAAATTGAAGAAGATGTAAAAGTATGTTTAATTACTGTTGAAAATGACGTTAAAAAACTAATAAAAATTTATATATATAAAAGAGAAAGGGGCCCATCCAGTCTAGCATCCTGTTCTCACCGTGGCTGACCAAATGCCCCTGAGCGAAACCCACAGGCAGGATCCGAGCACAAGAGCATCTTTCCCACCTCCTGGCCTTCCAAAGCAGAGCTGCCTCTGATCTCAAAAGCATCTGGAGGCATTGAGGCTGCAGCGTTTTATGGGGGGAAAGTTGCCGCTTTGGGAATTCAGTGGCTAGTTTAATCACTGGGGCAAGATGGTTTAAGGCTATTGCACCGATCCTTTCCTGACTGCACCGGCTGCCACTTAGTTTCCGGGCATCATTCAAAGCGCCGCTTTTGACCTCTAAAGCCTGAAATGGCTCAGGACCACAATATTCCCCACGTGAAGCGACCTGGATCCTAAGATCATCTTCTGAGGCCCATTGTCGTGTGCCTGCTCCGCAAGAGGGGTGGCCCCATGAGAACAGGGCCTTTTCTGTGGTGGCTTGTGGAATGCTCTCCCCAGGGAAGTTCACCTGGCACCTCCATTACACATGTTTAGGCACCAGGCGAAAAGGGTCCTCTTCAACCAGGTGTTGGGATGAACAACATGCTATGCCCTTTAAAATGTGTTTGGGGTAGGGGGCTTATTGGGGTTATTATTAAGATTAGGATTTTGTGTCTTCATTTTGTAATTGTTATGTTGTAAACCGCCCTATGATTTTCAGATGAAGGGCAGTATATCAATTTAATTAATCATCATCATCATCATCTTTGCCTCAGTCTTCTCTGATAAAGAAAACAATGCCCGACCTGAAGAATTTGGAGCAAATGATTCAGCAGAGGAAACACAGCCCAGAAGAACTAAGGAGATAGTACAAGAATACTTGGCTAGTTTAGATGTATTCAAGTCTCCAGGGCCAGATGAACTGCATCCAAGAGTATTAAAAGAACTGGCAGATGTGATCTCAGAACCACTGGCAGTCATCTTTGAGAATTCCTGAAGAACAGGCGAAGTCCTGGCAGACTGGAGGAGGGCAAATGTTGTCCCTATTTTCAAAAAGGGGAAAAGAGAGGACCCAAATAATTACCGCCCAGTCAGTCTGACATCAATACCAGGGAAGATTCTGGAGCAGATCATTAAGCAAACAGTCTGTGAGCACCTAGAAAGGAATGCTGTTATCACCAATAGTCAGCATGGATTTCTGAAAATTAAGTCATGTCAGACTAACCTGATCTCGTTTTTTGACAGAATTACAAGCCTGGTAGATGAAGGGAATGCAGTGGATGTAGCCTACCTTGATTTCAGCAAGGCATTTGACAAGGTGCCCCATGATATTCTTGTAAAGAAGCTGGTAAAATGCGGTCTTGACTATGCTACCACTCAGTGGATTTGTAACTGGCTGACTGACCGAACCCAAAGGGTGCTCAACAATGGTTCCTTTTCATCCTGGAGAAGAGTAACTAGTGGGGTGCCACAGGGTTCTGTCTTGGGCCCGGTCTTATTCAACATCTTTATCAACGACTTGGATGATGGACTCAAGGGCATCCTGATCAAATTTGCAGATGACACCAAAATGGGAGGGGTGGCTAACACCCCAGAGGACAGGATCACACTTCAAAATGATCTTGACAGATTAGAGAACTGGGCCGAAACAAACAAGATGAATTTTAACAGGGAGAAATGTAAAGTATTGCACTTGGGCAAAAAAAAATGAGAGGCACAAATACAAGATGGGTGACACCTGGCTTGAGAGCAGTACATGCGAAAAGGATCTAGGAGTCTTGGTTGACCACAAACTTGACATGAGCCAACAGTGTGACGCGGCAGCTAAAAAAGCCAATGCAATTCTGGGCTGCATCAATAGGAGTATTGCATCTAGATCAAGGGAAGTAATAGTGCCACTGTATTCTGCTCTGGTCAGACCTCACCTGGAGTACTGTGTCCAGTTCTGGGCACCACAGTTCAAGAAGGACACTGACAAACTAGAACGTGTCCAGAGGAGGGCAACCAAAATGGTCAAAGGCCTGGAAACGATGCCTTATGAGGAACGGCTAAGGGAGCTGGGCATGTTTAGCCTGGAGAAGAGGAGGTTAAGGGGTGATATGATAGCCATGTTCAAAGATATAAAAGGATGTCACATAGAGGAGGGAGAAAGGTTGTTTTCTGCTGCTCCAGAGAAGCGGACACGGAGCAATGGATCCAAACTACAAGAAAGAAGATTCCACCTAAACATTAGGAAGAACTTCCTGACAGTAAGAGCTGTTCGACAGTGGAATTTGCTGCCAAGGAGTGTGGTGGAGTCTCCTTCTTTGGAGGTCTTTAAGCAGAGGCGTGACAACCATATGTCAGGAATGCTCTGATGGTGTTTCCTGCTTGGCAGGGGGTTGGACTCGATGGCCCTTGTGGTCTCTTCCAACTCTATGATTCTATGATTCTATTACAGACCTTTGAAAGAATGGTTAATACAACCATTGAAGGAAGTCTGTAATGAAATATTGGAGGGGAAAGGGGCACCAGAGTCGTGGAAGGAAGCTTATATTACACTTATACCGAAAACAGAGACTGAAAAGACACAGCTTAAGAATTACCGCCCCATATTGCTGCTTAATGTGGATTACAATTTTTTTGCAGATATTTTGGCTAAAAGATTAAAAAAGGTGTTAGTAGAAGAAATTCATAAAGACCAAGCGGGCTTTCTCTCGGGCAGACATTTGTCTGATAATACGAGGAATATAATTAATATTCTAGAAAAATTACAAGTGAATATCAATACTAAGGCAGTTTTGATTTTTGTGGACGCAGAGAAGGCCTTTGACAACATTTATTGGAGTTTTATGAAGAAGAATCTACAGGGGATAGGGGTAGGTCAAGGTTTTGAAAATGGTATAGGTGCAATTTATTCAGAACAAAAGGCAAAATTAATTGTGAACAATGTAGTGACAGAAGAGTTTAGGATTGAGAAAGGGACACGACAAGGCTGCCCAATTTCTCCATTGCTCTTTATATCGGTCCTTGAGGTTTTGGTAAATATGATTAGAAAGGACCAAGAGGTTAAAGGTATACAACTGGGATCTAAACAGTACTAAACAGTACAAACTGAAAGCATTTGCTGATGATTTAGTATTGACTTTACAGGAGCCAGAATCTAGTACTAAAAGAGTACTGGAACTGATTCAAGAATTCAGACAGGTAGCAGGTTTTAAGTTGAACAAGATGAAAACTAAGGTTTTAGAGAAAAACTTAACTGTGAATGAGAGAGAGAAGTTTCAGGAGGAGACAGGACTAACATTGGTTAAGAAAGTGAAATATTTAGGGGTTAACATGACTGCTAAGAATGTGAACTTATTTAAGGATAATTATGAAAAATGTTGGATTGAAGTGAAAAGGGACTTAGAAATATGGTCAAATTTGAAGTTATCATTGTTAGGCCGAATTGCTGTGATAAAAATGAATGTATTGCCAAGTTGTTTTTGTTTCAAACATTGCAAATTCTGGACAAGATGGATTGTTTCAAGAAGTGGCAGAAAGATATTTCTAGATTTGTCTGGCAGGGCAAGAAGCCTAGAATAAAATTTAAGATATTAACTGATGCTAAAGAAAGAGGTGGATTTGCCCTGCCAGACCTTAAACTTTACTATGAATCAGCTGCTTTTTGCTGGCTGAGAGAATGGCTGCTTCTTGAAAACACTGACGTGCTGGATCTAGAAGGTTTCAATAATGCATTTGGTTGGCATGCATATTTGTGGTATGATAAGGTAAAAGCACATAAAGTGTTTAAAAACCATATTGTTAGAAAAGCACTGTTCAGTGATTGGATAAGATATAAGGATTTGTTAGAAAAGAAAACCCCAAGATGGTTGTCACCAATGGAAGCGAAGGCACAGAAAAAACTCAATATGGCCGAAATATTGGGAAATTTTGGAACAAGATGGTGACAGAATAAAATTGCAGAGCTTTGAAAAATTGAAAAATAAAGTGCGAGATTGGCTCCATTATTACCAAATAATGGAGGCATAAAATTTGGACAAAAAAGTTGGCTTCCAGGTGGAAAAATCAAAATTGGAAACAGAATTGTTAGATCCAAAAACTAAGCATTTGTCAAGAATGTATAACTTGTTGCTGAAATGGAACACTCAGGATGAAACGGTGAAATCTGCTATGATTAAATGGGCACAAGATGTTGGACATAACATAATGATGGCTGACTGGGAACAGTTATGGACCACATGTATGAAATTTACAACATGTAATGCCCTAAGAGAGAATTTAATGAAAATGATTTACAGGTGGTACATGACACCAGTCAAGCTTGCAAAAAATTATCATTTACCCGACAATAAATGTTGGAAATGTAATGAGACTGAAGGTACATTCCATCACCTTTGGTGGACATGCCCAAGGATTAAGACATTCTGGGAAATGATTTATAATGAAATGAAAAAGGTATTCAAATATACCTTCCTGAAGAAACCAGAGGCCTTTCTCCTGGGCATGGTCGGCCAATTGTTGCCAAAGAAGGATAGAACATTTTTAATGTATGCAACAACAGCAGCAAGAATACTCATCGCAAAGTATTGGAAGACACAAGATTTACCCACCCGGGAAGAATGGCAGATGAAGTTGATGGACTATATGGAATTGGCGGAAATGACTTGCAGAATCCGAGACCAGGGAGAAGAGTCGGTGGAAGAAGACTGGAAAAGTTTAAAGTCTCGACGATCTGCGCTCTGCCTCTGCCTCTTCTGGCTGTAAAAGCCTCGATGACCTGCGATGCTCCCTCCGCCCCTTCTGGCTGTCAAAGACACAACAAACTGTGCTGCTGCCTCTGCCCCTTCTGGCTGTCAAAGCCTCGACGACCTGCGCTGCTGCCTCTGCCTCTTCAGGCTGTCAAAGCCTTGATGACCTGCGCTGCTGCCTCTGGCTCTTCTGGCTGCCAAAGACTCGACGACCTGTGCTGCTGCCGCTGCCCCGTCTGGATGTCAAAGCCTCAACGACCAGCGCTGCCGCCGCAGCCCCTTCTGGCTGTCAAAGATTCGACAACCTGCACTGCTGCCTCTGCCTCTTCTGGCTGTCAAAGCCTCGATGACCTGTGCTGCTGCCGCTGCCCCTCTGGCTGTCAAAGCCTCAACGACATGTGCTGCTGCCTCTGCCTCTTTTGGCTGTCAAAGAATTGACAACCTGTGCTGCTGCCCCTGCTTCTTCTGGCTGTAAAAGCCTCGATGACCTGTGCTGCTGCATCTGCCTCTTCTGGCTGTCAAAGCATCAACGACCTGTGCTGCTGCCTCTGCCTCTTCTGGCTGTAAAAGACTCAACAACCTGCGCTGCTGCCTCTGCCCATTCTGGCTGTCAAAGCCTCGAAGACCTGTGCTGCTGCCGCAGACCCTTCTGGCTGTCAAAGCCTCGACGACCTGTGCTGCTGCCTCTGCCTCTTCTGGCTGTCAAAGCCTCGACGACCTGCGCTGCTGCGACTGCCCCTTCTGCCTGTCAAAGCGTCGACAACCTGTGTTGCTGCCTCTGCTTCTTCTGGCTGTCAAAGCCTCAACGATCTGCACTGCTGCCTCCGCCTCTTCTGGCTGTCAAAGCCGCCACGACATGCGCTGCTGCCGCAGCCCCTTCTGGCTGTCAAAGCCTCCACGACCTTTGCTGCTGTCTCTGTCTCTTCTGGCTGTCAAAAATTGACAACCTGTGCTGTTGCCGCAGCCACTTCTCGCTGTCAAAGCCCCGATGACCTGTGCTGCTGCCTCTGCCTCTTCTGGCTGTCACACACTCGACAACCTGTGTTGCTGCCTCTGCTTCTTCTGGCTGTCAAAGCCTCGATGACCTGTGCTGCTGCCTCTGCCTCTACTGGCTTTCTAAGACTCGACGACCTTCGCTGCTGCTTATGCTCCTTCAGGCTGTCAAAGAATCGACAACCAGCGCTGCTGCGACAGCCCATCTGGCTGTCAAACCTTCAACGACCTGTTATGCTGCCTCTGCCGCAGCCCCTTCTGGCTGTCAAAGACTCGACAACCTACGCTGCTGCCTCTGCCTCTTCTGGCTGTCAAAGCCTCGGTGACCTGTGCTGCTGCCGCTGTCCCTTCTGGCTGTCAAAGCCTCGACCACCTGCACAGCTGCCTCTGCTTCTTTTGGGTGTGAAAGCCTCAATGACCTGTGCTGCTTGCTGCCTGTGCCTCTTCTGGCTTTCAAAGACTCGACAACCTACACTGCTGCCTCTGCCTCTTCTGGCTGTCAAAGTCTCAACGACCTGTGCTGCTGCCGCTGCGTCTTCTAGCTGTCAAAGCCTCAACGACCTGCACTGCTGCCTCCGCCTCTTCTGGCTGTCAAAGCTGCGGCGACGTGCGCTGTTACCGCAGCCCCTTCTGGCTATCAAAGAATCGACAACCTCTACTGCTGCCGCAGCGCCTTCTCACTGTCAAAGCCTCAATGACCTGCGCTGCTGCCGCTGCCTCTTCTGGCTGTCGAAGACTCGACAACCTGCGCTCCTGCGACTGCCCCTTCTGGCTGTCAAAGCCTCGACGTCCTGTGCTGCTGCCTCTGCGTCTTCTGGCTGTCAAAGCCTCGACCACCTGCACAGCTGCCTCTGCTTCTTCTGGGTGTGAAAGCCTCAACGACCTGTGCTGCTGCCTCTACCTCTTCTGGCTGTCACAGACATGAGAAGCTGTGCTGCTGCCTCTGCTTCTTCTGGCTGTAAAAGCCTCGATGACCTGTGCTGCTGCCGCATCCCCTTCTGGCTGTCAAACCCTTGATTACATGCGCTACTGCCGCAGCCTCTTCTGGCTGTCAAAGCCTTGATAACCTGCGCTGCTGCCTCTGCCTCTTCAGGCTGTAAAAGCCTCACCAACCTACGCTGCTGCCTCCGCCTCTTCTGGCTGTCAAAGCTGCGACAACGTGCGATGCTGCTGCAGCCCCTTCTGGCTGTCAAAGCCTCAATGACCTGCACTGCTGCGTCCGCCTCTTCTGGCTGTCAAAGAATCGACAACTTGTGCTGCTGCCGCAGCCCTTTCTCGCTGTCAAAGCCTTGATGACCTGCGCTGCTGCCTCTGCCTCTTCTGGCTGTCAAAACCTCGACCACCTGCACAGCTGCCTCTGCTTCTTCTGGGTGTGAAAGCCTCAACGACCTGTGCTGCTGCCTCTGCCTCTTCTGGCTTTCAAACACTCGACAAGCTGCACTGCTGCCTCTGCCTCTACTGGCTGTCAAAGCCTCAACCCCCTGTGCTGCTGCCGCTGCCTCTTCTGGCTGTCAAAGACTCAACGACCAGCACTGCTGCCTCTGCCTCTTCTGGCTGTCAAAGCCTCGATGACCTGCGCTGCTGCCGCAGCCCCTTCTGGCTGTCAAAGCCTGTGATGACCTGCGCTGCTGCCGCAGCCCCTTCTGGCTGTCAAAGCCTCGATGGCCTGCGCTGCTGCCTCTGTCTCTTCTGGCTGTCAAAGACTCGACAACCTGTGCTGCTAACTCTGCTTCTTCTGGCTGTCAAAGCCTCGACGACCTGTGCTGCTGAATCTGCCTCTTCTGCTTGTCAAAGACTCAACAAAATGCGCTGCTGCGACTGCTACTTCTGGCTGTCAAAGCCTCGACGACCAGTGCTGCTGCCTCTTGCCTCTTCTGGCTGTCAAAGCCTCGACGACCTGCGCAGCTGCCTCTGCTTCTTCTGGGTGTCAAAGCCTCGATGACCTGCGCTGCTGCCTCTGCCTCTTCTGGATGTCAAAGCCTCGACGACCTGCGCAGCTGCCTCTGCTTCTTCTGGGTGTCAAAGCCTCGATGACCTGCGCTGCTGCCTCTGCCTCTTCTGGCTGTCAAAGACTCGACAACCTGTGCTGCTGCCTATGCCTCTACTGACTGTCAAAGCCTCAACGACCTGTGCTACTGCCGCTGCCTCTTCTGGCTGTCGAAGCCTCAACGACCTGCAGTTCTGCCTCTGCCTCTTCTGGCTTTCAAAGCCGCGACGACGTGCGCTGCTGCCTCTGCTTCTTCTGGCTGTCAAAGCCTCGATGACCTGTGCTGCTGCCGCAGCCACTTCTGACTGTCAAAGGCTCGAAGACCTGAGCTACTGCCTCTGCCTCTTCTGGATGTCAAAGCCTTGACGACCTGCGCAGCTGCCTCTGCTTCTTCTGGGTGTCAAAGCCTCGATGACCTGCACTGCTGCCTCTGCCTCTTCTGGCTGTCAAAGCCTCGATAACCTGCGCAGCTGCCTCTGCGTCTTCTGGGTGTCAAAGCCTCAACGACCTGTGCTGCTGCCCCTGCCTCTTCTGGCTTTCAAAGACTCGACAACCTGCACTGCTGCCTCTGCCTCTACTGGCTGTCAAAGCCTCAACGACCTGTGCTGCTGCCGCTGCCTCTTCTGGCTGTCAAAGCCTCGATGACCTGTGCTGCTGCCGCAGCCACTTCTGACTGTCAAAGGCTCCAAGACCTGAGCTGCTGCCGCTGCCTCTTCTGGCTGTCGAAGACTCGACAACCTGCGCTCCTGCGACTTCCCCTTCTGGCTGTCAAAGCCTAGACGACCTGTGCTACTGTCTCTGCTTCTTATGTCTGTCAAAGCCTCGATGATCTGCGCTGCTGCCGCAGCCCCTTCTGGCTGTCAAAGCTTTTGATGACCTGCGCTGCTGCCGCAGCCCATTCTGGCTGTCAAAGCATCGGTGACTTGCGCTGCTGCTTCTGCCTCTTCTGGCTGTCAAAAACTCGACAACCTGTGCTGCTGCCTCTGCTTCTTCTGGCTGTCAAAGCCTCGACGACCTGTGCTGCTGCCTTTGCCTCTTCTGCTGGTCAAAGACTTGACAAGCTGCGCTGCTGCGACTGCCACTTCTGGCTGTCAAAGCCTCGACGACCTGCGCAGCTGTCTCTGCTTCTTCTGGGGGTCAAAGCCTCGATGACCTGCGCTGCTGCCTCTGCCTCTTCTGGCTGTCAAAAACTCGACAACCTGTGCTGCTGCCTCTGCTTCTTCTGTCTGTCAAGGCCTCAACGACCTGTGCTGCTGCCTCTGCCTCTTCTGCTTGTCAAAGACTCGACAACCTGCGCTACTGCGACTGCCACTTCTGGCTGTCAAAGCCTCGACGACCTGTGCTGCTGCCTCTGCCACTTCTGGCTGTCAAAGACTCGACAACCTGCACTGCTGCGACCGCCCCTTCTGGCTGTCAATACATCGACGACCTGTGATGCTGCCTCTGCCACAGCCTCTTCTGGCTGTCAAAGACTCGACAACCTGTGCTGCTGCCTCTACTTCTTCTGGCTTTAAAAGCTTGCATGACCTGTGCTGCTGCCGCAGCGCCTTCTGGCTGTCAAAGCCTCGATGACCTGCGCTGCTGCCTCTGCCTCTTCTGGCTGTCAAAGCCTCGATGGCCTGCGCTGCTGCCTATGTCTCTTCTGGCTGTCAAAAACTCGACAACCTGTGCTGCTGCCTCTGCTTCTTCTGGCTGTCAAAGCCTCGACGATCTGTTCTGCTGCCTCTGCCTCTTCTGCTTGTCAAAGACTCGACAAACTGCGCTGCTGCGACTGCTACTTCTGGCTGTCAAAGCCTCGACGACCAGTGCTGCTGCCTCTTCCTCTTCTGGCTGTCAAAGCCTAGACGACCTGCACAGCTGCCTCTGCTTCTTCTGGGTGTCAAAGCCTCGATGACCTGCGCTGCTGCCTCTGCTTCTTCTGGGTGTCAAAGCCTCGATTACCTGCGCTGCTGCCTCTGCCTCCTCTGGCTGTCAAAGACTCGACAACCTGTGCTCCTGCCTCTGCCTCTTCTGGCTGTCAAAGCCTCAACGACCTGTGCTGCTGCCGCTGCCTCTTCTGGCTTTCAAAGACT
Organism: Podarcis erhardii; assembly: GCF_964252035.2. Lineage (NCBI taxonomy): Eukaryota > Metazoa > Chordata > Lepidosauria > Squamata > Lacertidae > Podarcis > Podarcis erhardii. The sequence goes on from NC_138505.1 coordinate 44,580,748, forward strand.
CGACAACCTGCACTGCTGCCTCTGCCTCTACTGGCTATCAAAGCCTCAATGACATGTGCTGCTGCCGCTGCCTCTTCTGGCTGTCAAAGCCTCAACGACCTGTGCTGCTGCCTCTGCCTCTTCTGCTTGTCAAAGACTCGACAAACTGCGCTGCTGCGACTGCTACTTCTGGCTGTCAAAGCCTCGACGACCTGTGCTGCTGCCTCTTGCCTCTTCTGGCTGTCAAAGCCTCGATGACCTGCGCAGCTGCCTCTGCTTCTTCTGGGTGTCAAAGCCTCGATGACCTGCGCTGCTGCCTCTGCCTCTTCTGGATGTCAAAGCCTCGACGACCCGCGCAGCTGCCTCTGCTTCTTCTGGGTGTCAAAGCCTTGACGACCTGCGCTACTGCCCTTGCCTCTTCTGGCTGTCAAAGCCTCGATAACCTGCGCAGCTGCCTCTGCGTCTTCTGGGTGTCAAAGCCTCAACGACCTGTGCTGCTGCCCCTGCCTCTTCTGGCTTTCAAAGACTCGACAACCTGCACTGCTGCCTCTGCCTCTACTGGCTGTCAAAGCCTCAACGACCTGTGCTGCTGCCGCTGCCTCTTCTGGCTGTCAAAGCCTCAACGACCTGCACTGCTGCCACAGCCCCTACTGGCTGTCAAAGCCTCGATGACCTGTGCTGCTGCCGCAGCCACTTCTGGCTGTCAAAGGCTCCAAGACCTGAGCTGCTGCCGCTGCCTCTTCTGGCTGTCGAAGACTCGACAACCTGCGCTCCTGCGAATTCCCCTTCTGGCTGTCAAAGCCTAGACGACCTGTGCTACTGTCTCTGCTTCTTATGTCTGTCAAAGCCTCGATGATCTGCGCTGCTGCCGCAGCCCCTTCTGGCTGTCAAAGCTTTTGATGACCTGCGCTGCTGCCGCAGACCATTCTGGCTATCAAAGCATCGGTGACTTGCGCTGCTGCTTCTGCCTCTTCTGGCTGTCAAAAACTCGACAACCTGTGCTGCTGCCTCTGCTTCTTCTGGCTGTCAAAGCCTCGATGACCTGTGCTGCTGCCTCTGCCTCTTCTGCTGGTCAAAGACTTGACAAGCTGCGCTGCTGCGACTGCCACTTCTGGCTGTCAAAGCCTCGACGACCTGCGCAGCTGTCTCTGCTTCTTCTGGGGGTCAAAGCCTCGATGACCTGCGCTGCTGCCTCTGCCTCTTCTGGCTGTCAAAAACTCGACAACCTGTGCTGCTGCCTCTGCTTCTTCTGTCTGTCAAGGCCTCAACGACCTGTGCTGCTGCCTCTGCCTCTTCTGGCTGTCAAAGACTCGACAACCTGTGCTACTGCGACTGCCACTTCTGGCTGTCAAAGCCTCGACGACCAGTGCTGCTGCCTCTTCCTCTTCTGGCTGTCAAAGCCTAGACGACCTGCGCAGCTGCCTCTGCTTCTTCTGGGTGTCAAAGCCTCGATGACCTGCGCTGCTGCCTCTGCTTCTTCTGGGTGTCAAAGCCTCGATTACCTGCGCTGCTGCCTCTGCCTCCTCTGGCTGTCAAAGACTCGACAACCTGTGCTCCTGCCTCTGCCTCTTCTGGCTGTCAAAGCCTCAACGACCTGTGCTGCTGCCGCTGCCTCTTCTGGCTTTCAAAGACTCGACAACCTGCACTGCTGCCTCTGCCTCTACTAGCTATCAAAGCCTCAACGACATGTGCTGCTGCCGCTGCCTCTTCTGGCTGTCAAAGCCTCAACGACCTGCACTGCTGCCTCTGCCTCTTCTGGCTTTTAAAGCCTTGATGACGTGCGCTGCTGCCAGAGCCCCTTCTGGCTTTCAAAGCCTCGATGACCTGTGCTGCTGCCGCAGCCACTTCTGACTGTCAAAGGCTTCAAGACCTGAGCTGCTGCCGCTGCCTCTTCTGGCTGTCAAAGACTCGACAACCTGCGCTCCTGCGACTGCCCCTTCTGGCTGTCAAAGCCTAGACGACCTGTGCTACTGTCTCTGCTTCTTATGTCTGGCAAAGCCTCGATGACCTGCGTTGCTGCCGCAGCCCATTCTGGCTGTCAAAGCATCGGTGACTTGCGCTGCTGCCTCTGCCTCTTCTGGCTGTCAAAAACTCGACGACCTGTGCTGCTGCCTCTGCCTCTTCTGCTTGTCAAAGACTTGACAAGCTGCGCTGCTGCGACTGCCACTTCTGGCTGTCAAAGCCTCGACCACCTCTGCTGCTGCCTCTGCGTCTGCTGGCTGTGAAAGCCTCGACGACCTGCGCAGCTGTCTCTGCTTCTTCTGGGTGTCAAAGCCGCGATGACCTGCGCTGCTGCCTCTGCCTCTTCTGGCTGTCAAAGCGTCTATGACCTGCGCTGCTGCCTCTTCCTCTTCTGGCTGTCAAAGACTCGACAACCTGCGCTGCTGCCTCTGCCCCTTCTGGCTGTCAAAGCCTCAACGAGCTGTGCTGCTGCGACTGCCCCTTCTGGCTGTCAAAGACTCAACGACATGTGCTGCTGCGACTGCCCTGTCTGGCTATCAAAGCCTCAACAACCTGTGCTGCTGCCTCTGCCTCTTCTGCTTGTCAAAGACTCGACAAACTGCGCTGCTGCGACTGCTACTTCTGGCTGTCAAAGCCTCGACGACCTGTGCTGCTGCCTCTTGCCTCTTCTGGCTGTCAAAGCCTCGATGACCTGCGCAGCTGCCTCTGCTTCTTCTGGGTGTCAAAGCCTCGATGACCTGCGCTGCTGCCTCTGCCTCTTCTGGATGTCAAAGCCTCGACGACCCGCGCAGCTGCCTCTGCTTCTTCTGGGTGTCAAAGCCTTGACGACCTGCGCTGCTGCCCTTGCCTCTTCTGGCTGTCAAAGACTCGACAACCTTGGCTGCTGCCTCTGCTTCTTCTGGCTTTAAAAGCCTTCATGACCTCTGCTGCTGCCGGAGCCCCTTCGGGCTGTCAAAGCCTCGATGACCTGCGGTGCTGCGTCTGCGTCTATTGGCTGTCAAAGCCTTGATGGCCTGTGGTGCTTGCTCTGTCTCTTCTGGCTGGCAAAAAGTGGACAACCTGTGCTGCTGCCTCTGCCTCTTCTGCTTGTCAAAGACTCGACAACCTGCGCTGCTGCGACTGCCACTTTTGGCTGTCAAATCCTTGATGACCTGCGCTGCTGCGACTGCCACTTCTGGCTGTCAAAGTTTCGACAACGTGCGCTGCTGCCTCTGCCACTTCTAGCTGTCAAAGACTCGACAACCTGTGCTGCTGCCTCTGCTTTTTCTGGCTGTCATAGCCTCGACGACATGTGCTGCTGCCTCTGCCTCTTCTGCTTGTCAAAGACTTGACAAGCTGCGCTGCTGCGACTACCACTTCTGGCTGTCAAAGCCTCGACGACCTGTGCTGCTGCCTCTGTGTCTGCTGGCTGTGAAAGCCTCGACGACCTGCGCAGCTGCCTCTGCTTCTTCTGGGTGTCAAAGCCTCGATGACCTGCGCTGCTGCCTCTTCCTCTTCTGGCTGTCAAAGACTCGACAACCTGCGCTGCTGCCTCTGCCCCTTCTGGCTGTCAAAGCCTCAACGAGCTGTGCTGCTGCGACTGCCCCTTCTGGCTGTCAAAGACTCAACGACATGTGCTGCTGCGACTGCCCCGTCTGGCTATCAAAGCCTCAACAACCTGTGCTGCTGCCTCTGCCTCTTCTGCTTGTCAAAGACTCGACAAACTGCGCTGCTGCGACTGCTACTTCTGGCTGTCAAAGCCTCGATGACCTGTGCTGCTGCCTCTTGCCTCTTCTGGCTGTCAAAGCCTCGATGACCTGCGCAGCTGCCTCTGCTTCTTCTGGGTGTCAAAGCCTCGATGACCTGCGCTGCTGCCTCTGCCTCTTCTGGATGTCAAAGCCTCGACGACCTGCGCAGCTGCCTCTGCTTCTTCTGGGTGTCAAAGCCTCGACGACCTGCGCTGCTGCCTCTGCCTCTTCTGGCTGTCAAAGAATCGACAACCTGGGCTGCTGCCTCTGCTTCTTCTGGCTTAAAAAGCCTTCATGACCTCTGCTGCTGCCGCAGCCCCTTCGGGCTGTCAAAGCCTCGATGACCTGCGGTGCTGCGTCTGCGTCTTCTGGCTGTCAAAGCCTCGATGGCCGGCGGTGCTGCCTCTGCCTCTTCTGGCCGTCAAAAACTCGACAACCTGTGCTGCTGCCTCTGCTTCTTCTGTCTGTCAAGGCCTCAACGACCTGTGCTGCTGCCTCTGCCTCTTCTGCTTGTCAAAGACTCGACAACCTGCGCTACTGCGACTGCCACTTCTGGCTGTCAAAGCCTCGACGACCTGTGATGCTGCCTCTGCCACAGCCTCTTCTGGCTGTCAAAGACTCGACAACCTGTGCTGCTCCCTCTACTTCTTCTGGCTTTAAAAGGTTGCATGACCTGTGCTGCTGCCGCAGCCCCTTCTGGCTGTCAAAGCCTCGATGACCTGCACTGCTGCGTCTGCCTCTTCTGCTTGTCAAAGACTCAACAAACTGCGCTGCTGCGACTGCTACTTCTGGCTGTCAAAGCCTCGACGACCTGTTCTGCTGCCTCTGCCTCTTCTGCTTGTCAAAGACTCAACAAACTGCGCTGCTGCGACTGCTACTTCTGGCTGTCAAAGCCTCGACGACCTGTTCTGCTGCCTCTGCCTCTTCTGCTTGTCAAAGACTCAACAAACTGCGCTGCTGCGACTGCTACTTCTGGCTGTCAAAGCCTCGACCACCTGTGCTGCTGCCTCTGCGTCTGCTGGCTGTGAAAGCATCGACGACCTGCGCAGCTGTCTCTGCTTCTTCTGGGTGTCAAAGCCGCGATGACCTGCGCTGCTGCCTCTGCCTCTTCTGGCTGTCAAAGCCTCTATGACCTGCGCTGCTGCCTCTGCCTCTTCTGGCAGTCAAAGACTCGACAACCTGTTTCTCTGCTTCTTCTGCTTTAAAAGCCTGCCTCTGCTTCTTCTGGCTTTAAAAGCCTGCATGACCTGTGCTGCTCCCGCAGCCCAATCTGGCTGTCAAAGCCTCGATGACCTGCACTGCTGCCGCAGCCCCTTCTGGCTGTCAAAGCATCGATGACCTGCGCTGTTGCCTCTGCCTCTTCTGGCTGTCAAAGCCTCGATGGCCTGCGCTGCTGCCTCTGTCTCTTCTGGCTGTCAAAAACTCGACAACCTGTGCTGCTGCCTCTGCTTCTTCTGGCTGTCAAAGCCTCGACGACCTGTTCTGCTGCCTCTGCCTCTTCTGCTTGTCAAAGACTCGACAAACTGCGCTGCTGCGACTGCTACTTCTGGCTGTCAAAGCCTCGACGACCAGTGCTGCTGCCTCTTCCTCTTCTGGCTGTCAAAGCCTCAACGACCTGTGCTGCTGCCGCTGCCTCTTCTGGCTGTCAAAGCCTCAACGACCTGCACTGCTGCCTCTGCCTCTTCTGGCTGTCAAAGCCTTGATGGCCTGTGGTGCTTCCTCTGCCTCTTCTGGCTGGCAAAAAGTCGACAACCTGCGCTACTGCGACTGCCACTTCGGGCTGTCAAAGCCTCGACGACCTGTGCTGCTGCCTCTGCCACTTCTGGCTGTCAAAGACTCAACAACCTGCACTGCTGCGACCACCCCTTCTGGCTGTCAAGCCCTCGACGACCTGTGCTGCTGCCTCTACTTCTTCTGGCTTTAAAAGCTTGCATGACCTGTGCTGCTGCCGCAGCCCCTTCTGGCTGTCAAAGCCTCGACGACCTGTGCTGCTGCGACTGCCTCTTCTGCTTGTCAAAGACTCGACAACCTGCACTGCTGCGACTGCCACTTCTGGCTGTCAAATCCTCGACGACCTGTGCTGCTGCGACTGCCTCTTCTGCTTGTCAAAGACTCGACAACCTGCACTGCTGCGACTGCCACTTCTGGCTGTCAAATCCTTGATGACCTGCGCTGCTGCGACTGCCACTTCTGGCTGTCAAAGTTTCGACAACGTGCGCTGCTGCCTCTGCCACTTCTAGCTGTCAAAGACTCGACAACCTGTGCTGCTGCCTCTGCGTCTGCTGGCTGTGAAAGCCTCGACAACCTGCGCAGCTGCCTCTGCTTCTTCTGGGTGTCAAAGCCTCGATGACCTACGCTGCTGCCTCTTCCTCTTCTGGCTGTCAAAGACTCGACAACCTGCGCTGCTGCCTCTGCCCTTTCTGGCTGTCAAAGCCTCAACGAGCTGTGCTGCTGCGACTGCCCTTCTGGCTATCAAAGCCTCAACGACATGTGCTGCTGCGACTGCCCCGTCTGGCTATCAAAGCCTCAACAACCTGTGCTGCTGCCTCTGCCTCTTCTGGCTGTCAAAGACTCGACAACCTGTTTCTCTGCTTCTTCTGGCTTTAAAAGCCTGCATGACCTGTGCTGTTCCTGCAGCCCAATCTGGCTGTCAAAGCCTCAATGACCTGCGCTGCTGCCGCAGCCCCTTCTGGCTGTCAAAGCATCGATGACCTGCGCTGCTGCCTCTGCCTCTTCTGGCTGTCAAAGCCTCGATGGCCTGCGCTGCTGCCTCTGTCTCTTCTGGCTGTCAAAAACTCGACAACCTGTGCTGCTGCCTCTGCTTCTTCTGGCTGTCAAAGCCTCGACGACCTGTTCTGCTGCCTCTGCCTCTTCTGCTTGTCAAAGACTCGACAAACTGCGCTGCTGCGACTGCTACTTCTGGCTGTCAAAGCCTCGATGACCTGTTCTGCTGCCTCTGCCTCTTCTGCTTGTCAAAGACTCGACAAACTGCGCTGCTGCGACTGCCACTTCTGGCTGTCAAAGCCTCGACCACCTGTGCTGCTGCCTCTGCGTCTGCTGGCTGTGAAAGCCTCGACGACCTGCGCAGCTGTCTCTGCTTCTTCTGGGTGTCAAAGCCGCGATGACCTGCGCTGCTTCCTCTGCCTCTTCTGGCTGTCAAAGCCTTTATGACCTGCGCTGCTGCCTCTTCCTCTTCTGGCTGTCAAAGACTCGACAACCTGCGCTGCTGCCTCTTGCCTCTTCTGGCTGTCAAAGCCTCGACGACCTGCGCAGCTGCCTCTGCTTCTTTTGGGTGTCAAAGCCTCGATAACCTGTGCTGCTGCCTCTGCCTCTTCTGGCTGTCAAAGACTCGACAACCTGTGCTGCTGCCTCTGCCTCTACTGGCTGTCAAAGCCTCAACGACCTGTGCTGCTGCCGCTGCCTCTTCTGGCTGTCAAAGCCTCAACGACCTGCACTGCTGCCTCTGCCTCTTCTGGCTTTCAAAGCCACGAGTACGTGCGCTGCTGCCACAGCCCCTTCTGGCTGTCAAAGCCTCGATGACCTGTGCTGCTGCCGCAGCCACTTCTGACTGTCAAAGGCTCCAAGACCTGAGCTGCTGCCGCTGCCTCTTCTGGCTGTCGAAGACTCGACAACCTGCGCTCCTGCGACTGCCCCTTCTGGCTGTCAAAGCCTAGACGACCTGTGCTGCTGCCTCTGCCTCTTCTGCTTGTCAAAGACTCGACAACCTGCGCTACTGTGACTGCCACTTCTGGCTGTCAAAGCCTCGACGACCTGTGGTGCTGCCTCTGCCACAGCCTCTTCTGGCTGTCAAAGACTCGACAACCTGCGCTACTGCGACTGCCACTTCTGGCTGTCAAAGCCTCGACGACCTGTGCTGCTGCCTCTGCCACTTCTGGCTGTCAAAGACACGACAACCTGCACTGCTGCGACCACCCCTTCTGGCTGTCAAGCCCTCGACGACCTGTGATGCTGCCTCTGCCACAGCCTCTTCTGGCTGTCAAAGACTCGACAACCTGTGCTGCTGCCTCTACTTCTTCTGGCTTTAAAAGCTTGCATGACCTGTGCTGCTGCCGCAGCCCCTTCTGGCTGTCAAAGCCTCGATGACTTGCGCTGCTGCCTCTGCCTATTCTGGCTGTCAAAGCCTCGATGGCCTGCGCTGCTGCCTCTGTCTCTTCTGGCTGGCAAAAAGTCGACAACCTGCGCTACTGCGACTGCCACTTCGGGCTGTCAAAGCCTCGACGACCTGTGCTGCTGCCTCTGCCACTTCTGGCTGTCAAAGACTCAACAACCTGCACTGCTGCGACCACCCCTTCTGGCTGTCAAGCCCTCGACGACCTGTGCTGCTGCCTCTACTTCTTCTGGCTTTAAAAGCTTGCATGACCTGTGCTGCTGCCGCAGCCCCTTCTGGCTGTCAAAGCCTCGACGACCTGTGCTGCTGCGACTGCCTCTTCTGCTTGTCAAAGACTCGACAACCTGCACTGCTGCGACTGCCACTTCTGGCTGTCAAATCCTCGACGACCTGTGCTGCTGCGACTGCCTCTTCTGCTTGTCAAAGACTCGACAACCTGCACTGCTGCGACTGCCACTTCTGGCTGTCAAATCCTTGATGACCTGCGCTGCTGCGACTGCCACTTCTGGCTGTCAAAGTTTCGACAACGTGCGCTGCTGCCTCTGCCACTTCTAGCTGTCAAAGACTCGACAACCTGTGCTGCTGCCTCTGCGTCTGCTGGCTGTGAAAGCCTCGACAACCTGCGCAGCTGCCTCTGCTTCTTCTGGGTGTCAAAGCCTCGATGACCTACGCTGCTGCCTCTTCCTCTTCTGGCTGTCAAAGACTCGACAACCTGCGCTGCTGCCTCTGCCCTTTCTGGCTGTCAAAGCCTCAACGAGCTGTGCTGCTGCGACTGCCCTTCTGGCTATCAAAGCCTCAACGACATGTGCTGCTGCGACTGCCCCGTCTGGCTATCAAAGCCTCAACAACCTGTGCTGCTGCCTCTGCCTCTTCTGGCTGTCAAAGACTCGACAACCTGTTTCTCTGCTTCTTCTGGCTTTAAAAGCCTGCATGACCTGTGCTGTTCCTGCAGCCCAATCTGGCTGTCAAAGCCTCGATGACCTGCGCTGCTGCCGCAGCCCCTTCTGGCTGTCAAAGCATCGATGACCTGCGCTGCTGCCTCTGCCTCTTCTGGCTGTCAAAGCCTCGATGGCCTGCGCTGCTGCCTCTGTCTCTTCTGGCTGTCAAAAACTCGACAACCTGTGCTGCTGCCTCTGCTTCTTCTGGCTGTCAAAGCCTCGACGACCTGTTCTGCTGCCTCTGCCTCTTCTGCTTGTCAAAGACTCGACAAACTGCGCTGCTGCGACTGCTACTTCTGGCTGTCAAAGCCTCGATGACCTGTTCTGCTGCCTCTGCCTCTTCTGCTTGTCAAAGACTCGACAAACTGCGCTGCTGCGACTGCCACTTCTGGCTGTCAAAGCCTCGACCACCTGTGCTGCTGCCTCTGCGTCTGCTGGCTGTGAAAGCCTCGACGACCTGCGCAGCTGTCTCTGCTTCTTCTGGGTGTCAAAGCCGCGATGACCTGCGCTGCTTCCTCTGCCTCTTCTGGCTGTCAAAGCCTTTATGACCTGCGCTGCTGCCTCTTCCTCTTCTGGCTGTCAAAGACTCGACAACCTGCGCTGCTGCCTCTTGCCTCTTCTGGCTGTCAAAGCCTCGACGACCTGCGCAGCTGCCTCTGCTTCTTTTGGGTGTCAAAGCCTCGATAACCTGTGCTGCTGCCTCTGCCTCTTCTGGCTGTCAAAGACTCGACAACCTGTGCTGCTGCCGCTGCCTCTTCTGGCTGTCAAAGCCTCAACGACCTGCACTGCTGCCTCTGCCTCTTCTGGCTTTCAAAGCCACGAGTACGTGCGCTGCTGCCACAGCCCCTTCTGGCTGTCAAAGCCTCGATGACCTGTGCTGCTGCCGCAGCCACTTCTGACTGTCAAAGGCTCCAAGACCTGAGCTGCTGCCGCTGCCTCTTCTGGCTGTCGAAGACTCGACAACCTGCGCTCCTGCGACTGCCCCTTCTGGCTGTCAAAGCCTAGACGACCTGTGCTGCTGCCTCTGCCTCTTCTGCTTGTCAAAGACTCGACAACCTGCGCTACTGTGACTGCCACTTCTGGCTGTCAAAGCCTCGACGACCTGTGGTGCTGCCTCTGCCACAGCCTCTTCTGGCTGTCAAAGACTCGACAACCTGCGCTACTGCGACTGCCACTTCTGGCTGTCAAAGCCTCGACGACCTGTGCTGCTGCCTCTGCCACTTCTGGCTGTCAAAGACACGACAACCTGCACTGCTGCGACCACCCCTTCTGGCTGTCAAGCCCTCGACGACCTGTGATGCTGCCTCTGCCACAGCCTCTTCTGGCTGTCAAAGACTCGACAACCTGTGCTGCTGCCTCTACTTCTTCTGGCTTTAAAAGCTTGCATGACCTGTGCTGCTGCCGCAGCCCCTTCTGGCTGTCAAAGCCTCGATGACTTGCGCTGCTGCCTCTGCCTATTCTGGCTGTCAAAGCCTCGATGGCCTGCGCTGCTGCCTCTGTCTCTTCTGGCTGGCAAAAAGTCGACAACCTGCGCTACTGCGACTGCCACTTCGGGCTGTCAAAGCCTCGACGACCTGTGCTGCTGCCTCTGCCACTTCTGGCTGTCAAAGACTCAACAACCTGCACTGCTGCGACCACCCCTTCTGGCTGTCAAGCCCTCGACGACCTGTGCTGCTGCCTCTACTTCTTCTGGCTTTAAAAGCTTGCATGACCTGTGCTGCTGCCGCAGCCCCTTCTGGCTGTCAAAGCCTCGACGACCTGTGCTGCTGCGACTGCCTCTTCTGCTTGTCAAAGACTCGACAACCTGCACTGCTGCGACTGCCACTTCTGGCTGTCAAATCCTCGACGACCTGTGCTGCTGCGACTGCCTCTTCTGCTTGTCAAAGACTCGACAACCTGCACTGCTGCGACTGCCACTTCTGGCTGTCAAATCCTTGATGACCTGCGCTGCTGCGACTGCCACTTCTGGCTGTCAAAGTTTCGACAACGTGCGCTGCTGCCTCTGCCACTTCTAGCTGTCAAAGACTCGACAACCTGTGCTGCTGCCTCTGCGTCTGCTGGCTGTGAAAGCCTCGACAACCTGCGCAGCTGCCTCTGCTTCTTCTGGGTGTCAAAGCCTCGATGACCTACGCTGCTGCCTCTTCCTCTTCTGGCTGTCAAAGACTCGACAACCTGCGCTGCTGCCTCTGCCCTTTCTGGCTGTCAAAGCCTCAACGAGCTGTGCTGCTGCGACTGCCCTTCTGGCTATCAAAGCCTCAACGACATGTGCTGCTGCGACTGCCCCGTCTGGCTATCAAAGCCTCAACAACCTGTGCTGCTGCCTCTGCCTCTTCTGGCTGTCAAAGACTCGACAACCTGTTTCTCTGCTTCTTCTGGCTTTAAAAGCCTGCATGACCTGTGCTGTTCCTGCAGCCCAATCTGGCTGTCAAAGCCTCGATGACCTGCGCTGCTGCCGCAGCCCCTTCTGGCTGTCAAAGCATCGATGACCTGCGCTGCTGCCTCTGCCTCTTCTGGCTGTCAAAGCCTCGATGGCCTGCGCTGCTGCCTCTGTCTCTTCTGGCTGTCAAAAACTCGACAACCTGTGCTGCTGCCTCTGCTTCTTCTGGCTGTCAAAGCCTCGACGACCTGTTCTGCTGCCTCTGCCTCTTCTGCTTGTCAAAGACTCGACAAACTGCGCTGCTGCGACTGCTACTTCTGGCTGTCAAAGCCTCGATGACCTGTTCTGCTGCCACTGCCTCTTCTGCTTGTCAAAGACTCGACAAACTGCGCTGCTGCGACTGCCACTTCTGGCTGTCAAAGCCTCGACCACCTGTGCTGCTGCCTCTGCGTCTGCTGGCTGTGAAAGCCTCGACGACCTGCGCAGCTGTCTCTGCTTCTTCTGGGTGTCAAAGCCGCGATGACCTGCGCTGCTTCCTCTGCCTCTTCTGGCTGTCAAAGCCTTTATGACCTGCGCTGCTGCCTCTTCCTCTTCTGGCTGTCAAAGACTCGACAACCTGCGCTGCTGCCTCTTGCCTCTTCTGGCTGTCAAAGCCTCGACGACCTGCGCAGCTGCCTCTGCTTCTTTTGGGTGTCAAAGCCTCGATAACCTGTGCTGCTGCCTCTGCCTCTTCTGGCTGTCAAAGACTCGACAACCTGTGCTGCTGCCTCTGCCTCTACTGGCTGTCAAAGCCTCAACGACCTGTGCTGCTGCCGCTGCCTCTTCTGGCTGTCAAAGCCTCAACGACCTGCACTGCTGCCTCTGCCTCTTCTGGCTTTCAAAGCCACGAGTACGTGCGCTGCTGCCACAGCCCCTTCTGGCTGTCAAAGCCTCGATGACCTGTGCTGCTGCCGCAGCCACTTCTGACTGTCAAAGGCTCCAAGACCTGAGCTGCTGCCGCTGCCTCTTCTGGCTGTCGAAGACTCGACAACCTGCGCTCCTGCGACTGCCCCTTCTGGCTGTCAAAGCCTAGACGACCTGTGCTGCTGCCTCTGCCTCTTCTGCTTGTCAAAGACTCGACAACCTGCGCTACTGTGACTGCCACTTCTGGCTGTCAAAGCCTCGACGACCTGTGGTGCTGCCTCTGCCACAGCCTCTTCTGGCTGTCAAAGACTCGACAACCTGCGCTACTGCGACTGCCACTTCTGGCTGTCAAAGCCTCGACGACCTGTGCTGCTGCCTCTGCCACTTCTGGCTGTCAAAGACACGACAACCTGCACTGCTGCGACCACCCCTTCTGGCTGTCAAGCCCTCGACGACCTGTGATGCTGCCTCTGCCACAGCCTCTTCTGGCTGTCAAAGACTCGACAACCTGTGCTGCTGCCTCTACTTCTTCTGGCTTTAAAAGCTTGCATGACCTGTGCTGCTGCCGCAGCCCCTTCTGGCTGTCAAAGCCTCGATGACTTGCGCTGCTGCCTCTGCCTATTCTGGCTGTCAAAGCCTCGATGGCCTGCGCTGCTGCCTCTGTCTCTTCTGGCTGGCAAAAAGTGGACAACCTGTGCTGCTGCCTCTGCCTCTTCTGCTTGTCAAAGGCTCGACAACCTGCACTGCTGCGACTGCCACTTTTGGCTGTCAAATCCTCGACGACCTGCGCTGCTGCGACTGCCACTTCTGGCTGTCAAAGTTTCGACAACGTGCGCTGCTGCCTCTGCCACTTCTAGCTGTCAAAGACTCGACAACCTGTGCTGCTGCCTCTGCTTCTTCTGGCTGTCATAGCCTCGACGACATGCGCTGCTGCCTCTGCCTCTTCTGCTTGTCAAAGACTTGACAAGCTGCGCTGCTGCGACTACCACTTCTGGCTGTCAAAGCCTCGACGACCTGTGCTGCTGCCTCTGCGTCTGCTGGCTGTGAAAGCCTCGACAACCTGCGCAGCTGCCTCTGCTTCTTCTGGGTGTCAAAGCCTCGATGACCTGCGCTGCTGCCTCTTCCTCTTCTGGCTGTCAAAGACTCGACAACCTGCGCTGCTGCCTCTGCCCCTTCTGGCTGTCAAAGCCTCAACGAGCTGTGCTGCTGCGACTGCCCTTCTGGCTATCAAAGCCTCAACGACATGTGCTGCTGCGACTGCCCCGTCTGGCTATCAAAGCCTCAACAACCTGTGCTGCTGCCTCTGCCTCTTCTGGCTGTCAAAGACTCGACAACCTGTTTCTCTGCTTCTTCTGGCTTTAAAAGCCTGCATGACCTGTGCTGTTCCTGCAGCCCAATCTGGCTGTCAAAGCCTCGATGACCTGCGCTGCTGCCGCAGCCCCTTCTGGCTGTCAAAGCATCGATGACCTGCGCTGCTGCCTCTGTCTCTTCTGGCTGTCAAAAACTCGACAACCTGTGCTGCTGCCTCTGGTTCTTCTGGCTGTCAAAGCCTCGACGACCTGTTCTGCTGCCTCTGCCTCTTCTGCTTGTCAAAGACTCGACAAACTGCGCTGCTGCGACTGCTACTTCTGGCTGTCAAAGCCTCGATGACCTGTTCTGCTGCCTCTGCCTCTTCTGCTTGTCAAAGACTCGACAAACTGCGCTGCTGCGACTGCCACTTCTGGCTGTCAAAGCCTCGACCACCTGTGCTGCTGCCTCTGCGTCTGCTGGCTGTGAAAGCCTCGACGACCTGCGCAGCTGTCTCTGCTTCTTCTGGGTGTCAAAGCCGCGATGACCTGCGCTGCTGCCTCTGCCTCTTCTGGCTGTCAAAGCCTTTATGACCTGCGCTGCTGCCTCTTCCTCTTCTGGCTGTCAAAGACTCGACAACATGCGCTGCTGCCTCTTGCCTCTTCTGGCTGTCAAAGCCTCGACGACCTGCGCAGCTGCCTCTGCTTCTTTTGGGTGTCAAAGCCTCGATAACCTGTGCTGCTGCCTCTGCCTCTTCTGGCTGTCAAAGACTCGACAACCTGTGCTGCTGCCTCTGCCTCTACTGGCTGTCAAAGCCTCAACGACCTGTGCTGCTGCCGCTGCCTCTTCTGGTTGTCAAAGCCTCAACGACCTGCACTGCTGCCTCTGCCTCTTCTGGCTTTCAAAGCCACGAGTACGTGCGCTGCTGCCACAGCCCCTTCTGGCTGTCAAAGCCTCGATGACCTGTGCTGCTGCCGCAGCCACTTCTGACTGTCAAAGGCTCCAAGACCTGAGCTGCTGCCGCTGCCTCTTCTGGCTGTCGAAGACTCGACAACCTGCGCTCCTGCGACTGCCCCTTCTGGCTGTCAAAGCCTAGACGACCTGTGCTGCTGCCTCTGCCTCTTCTGCTTGTCAAAGACTCGACAACCTGCGCTACTGCGACTGCCACTTCTGGCTGTCAAAGCCTCGACGACCTGTGGTGCTGCCTCTGCCACAGCCTCTTCTGGCTGTCAAAGACTCGACAACCTGCGCTACTGCGACTGCCACTTCTGGCTGTCAAAGCCTCGACGACCTGTGCTGCTGCCTCTGCCACTTCTGGCTGTCAAAGACTCGACAACCTGCACTGCTGCGACCACCCCTTCTGGCTGTCAAGCCCTCGACGACCTGTGATGCTGCCTCTGCCACAGCCTCTTCTGGCTGTCAAAGACTCGACAACCTGTGCTGCTGCCTCTACTTCTTCTGGCTTTAAAAGCTTGCATGACCTGTGCTGCTGCCGCAGCCCCTTCTGGCTGTCAAAGCCTCGATGACTTGCGCTGCTGCCTCTGCCTCTTCTGGCTGTCAAAGCCTCGATGGCCTGCGCTGCTGCCTCTGTCTCTTCTGGCTGGCAAAAAGTGGACAACCTGTGCTGCTGCCTCTGCCTCTTCTGCTTGTCAAAGGCTCGACAACCTGCACTGCTGAGACTGCCACTTTTGGCTGTCAAATCCTCGACGACCTGCGCTGCTGCGACTGCCACTTCTGGCTGTCAAAGTTTCGACAACGTGCGCTGCTGCCTCTGCCACTTCTAGCTGTCAAAGACTCGACAACCTGTGCTGCTGCCTCTGCTTCTTCTGGCTGTCATAGCCTCGACGACATGCGCTGCTGCCTCTGCCTCTTCTGCTTGTCAAAGACTTGACAAGCTGCGCTGCTGCGACTACCACTTCTGGCTGTCCAAGCCTCGACGACCTGTGCTGCTGCCTCTGCGTCTGCTGGCTGTGAAAGCCTCGACAACCTGCGCAGCTGCCTCTGCTTCTTCTGGGTGTCAAAGCCTCGATGACCTGCGCTGCTGCCTCTTCCTCTTCTGGCTGTCAAAGACTCGACAACCTGCGCTGCTGCCTCTGCCCCTTCTGGCTGTCAAAGCCTCAACGAGCTGTGCTGCTGCGACTGCCCTTCTGGCTATCAAAGCCTCAACGACATGTGCTGCTGCGACTGCCCCGTCTGGCTATCAAAGCCTCAACAACCTGTGCTGCTGCCTCTGCCTCTTCTGGCTGTCAAAGACTCGACAACCTGTTTCTCTGCTTCTTCTGGCTTTAAAAGCCTGCATGACCTGTGCTGTTCCTGCAGTCCAATCTGGCTGTCAAAGCCTCGATGACCTGCGCTGCTGCCGCAGCCCCTTCTGGCTGTCAAAGCATCGATGACCTGCGCTGCTGCCTCTGTCTCTTCTGGCTGTCAAAAACTCGACAACCTGTGCTGCTGCCTCTGCTTCTTCTGGCTGTCAAAGCCTCGACGACCTGTTCTGCTGCCTCTGCCTCTTCTGCTTGTCAAAGACTCGACAAACTGCGCTGCTGCGACTGCTACTTCTGGCTGTCAAAGCCTCGATGACCTGTTCTGCTGCCTCTGCCTCTTCTGCTTGTCAAAGACTCGACAAACTGCGCTGCTGCGACTGCTACTTCTGGCTGTCAAAGCCTCGACCACCTGTGCTGCTGCCTCTGCGTCTGCTGGCTGTGAAAGCCTCGACGACCTGCGCAGCTGTCTCTGCTTCTTCTGGGTGTCAAAGCCGCGATGACCTGCGCTGCTGCCTCTGCCTCTTCTGGCTGTCAAAGCCTTTATGACCTGCGCTGCTGCCTCTTCCTCTTCTGGCTGTCAAAGACTCGACAACCTGCGCTGCTGCCTCTGCCCCTTCTGGCTGTCAAAGCCTCGAAGCCCTGCGCAGCTGCGACTGCCCCTTCTGGCTGTCAAAGACTCACGACATGTGCTGCTGCGACTGCCCCGTCTGGCTATCAAAGCCTCGACGACCTGTGCTGCTGCCTCTGCCACTTCTGGCTGTCAAAGACTCGACAACCTGCACTGCTGCGACCACCCCTTCTGGCTGTCAAGCCCTCGACGACCTGTGATGCTGCCTCTGCCACAGCCTCTTCTGGCTGTCAAAGACTCGACAACCTGTGCTGCTGCCTCTACTTCTTCTGGCTTTAAAAGCTTGCATGACCTGTGCTGCTGCCGCAGCCCCTTCTGACTGTCAAAGCCTCGATGACCTGCGCTGCTGCCTCTGCCTCTTCTGGCTGTCAAAGCCTTGATGGCCTGTGGTGCTTCCTCTGTCTCTTCTGGCTGGCAAAAAGTGGACAACCTGTGCTGCTGCCTCTGCCTCTTCTGCTTGTCAAAGGCTCGACAACCTGCACTGCTGCGACTGCCACTTTTGGCTGTCAAATCCTCGACGACCTGCGCTGCTGCGACTGCCACTTCTGGCTGTCAAAGTTTCGACAACCTGCGCTGCTGCCTCTGCCACTTCTAGCTGTCAAAGACTCGACAACCTGTGCTGCTGCCTCTGCTTCTTCTGGCTGTCATAGCCTCGACGACATGCGCTGCTGCCTCTGCCTCTTCTGCTTGTCAAAGACTTGACAAGCTGTGCTGCTGCGACTACCACTTCTGGCTGTCCAAGCCTCGACGACCTGTGCTGCTGCCTCTGCGTCTGCTGGCTGTGAAAGCCTCGACAACCTGCGCAGCTGCCTCTGCTTCTTCTGGGTGTCAAAGCCTCGATGACCTGCGCTGCTGCCTCTTCCTCTTCTGGCTGTCAAAGACTCGACAACCTGCGCTGCTGCCTCTGCCCCTTCTGGCTGTCAAAGCCTCAACGAGCTGTGCTGCTGCGACTGCCCTTCTGGCTATCAAAGCCTCAACGACATGTGCTGCTGCGACTGCCCCGTCTGGCTATCAAAGCCTCAACAACCTGTGCTGCTGCCTCTGCCTCTTCTGGCTGTCAAAGACTCGACAACCTGTTTCTCTGCTTCTTCTGGCTTTAAAAGCCTGCATGACCTGTGCTGTTCCTGCAGCCCAATCTGGCTGTCAAAGCCTCGATGACCTGCGCTGCTGCCGCAGCCCCTTCTGGCTGTCAAAGCATCGATGACCTGCGCTGCTGCCTCTGTCTCTTCTGGCTGTCAAAAACTCGACAACCTGTGCTGCTGCCTCTGCTTCTTCTGGCTGTCAAAGCCTCGACGACCTGTTCTGCTGCCTCTGCCTCTTCTGCTTGTCAAAGACTCGACAAACTGCGCTGCTGCGACTGCTACTTCTGGCTGTCAAAGCCTCGATGACCTGTTCTGCTGCCTCTGCCTCTTCTGCTTGTCAAAGACTCGACAAACTGCGCTGCTGCGACTGCTACTTCTGGCTGTCAAAGCCTCGACCACCTGTGCTGCTGCCTCTGCGTCTGCTGGCTGTGAAAGCCTCGACGACCTGCGCAGCTGTCTCTGCTTCTTCTGGGTGTCAAAGCCGCGATGACCTGCGCTGCTGCCTCTGCCTCTTCTGGCTGTCAAAGCCTTTATGACCTGCGCTGCTGCCTCTTCCTCTTCTGGCTGTCAAAGACTCGACAACCTGCGCTGCTGCCTCTGCCCCTTCTGGCTGTCAAAGCCTCGAAGCCCTGCGCAGCTGCGACTGCCCCTTCTGGCTGTCAAAGACTCACGACATGTGCTGCTGCGACTGCCCCGTCTGGCTATCAAAGCCTCGACGACCTGTGCTGCTGCCTCTGCCACTTCTGGCTGTCAAAGACTCGACAACCTGCACTGCTGCGACCACCCCTTCTGGCTGTCAAGCCCTCGACGACCTGTGATGCTGCCTCTGCCACAGCCTCTTCTGGCTGTCAAAGACTCGACAACCTGTGCTGCTGCCTCTACTTCTTCTGGCTTTAAAAGCTTGCATGACCTGTGCTGCTGCCGCAGCCCCTTCTGACTGTCAAAGCCTCGATGACCTGCGCTGCTGCCTCTGCCTCTTCTGGCTGTCAAAGCCTTGATGGCCTGTGGTGCTTCCTCTGTCTCTTCTGGCTGGCAAAAAGTGGACAACCTGTGCTGCTGCCTCTGCCTCTTCTGCTTGTCAAAGGCTCGACAACCTGCACTGCTGCGACTGCCACTTTTGGCTGTCAAATCCTCGACGACCTGCGCTGCTGCGACTGCCACTTCTGGCTGTCAAAGTTTCGACAACGTGCGCTGCTGCCTCTGCCACTTCTAGCTGTCAAAGACTCGACAACCTGTGCTGCTGCCTCTGCTTCTTCTGGCTGTCATAGCCTCGACGACATGTGCTGCTGCCTCTGCCTCTTCTGCTTGTCAAAGACTTGACAAGCTGCGCTGCTGCGACTACCACTTCTGGCTGTCAAAGCCTCGACGACCTGTGCTGCTGCCTCTGCGTCTGCTGGCTGTGAAAGCCTCGACGACCTGCGCAGCTGCCTCTGCTTCTTCTCGGTGTCAAAGCCTCGATGACCTGCGCTGCTGCCTCTTCCTCTTCTGGCTGTCAAAGACTCGACAACCTGCGCTGCTGCCTCTGCCCCTTCTGGCTGTCAAAGCCTCAACGAGCTGTGCTGCTGCGACTGCCCTTCTGGCTATCAAAGCCTCAACGACATGTGCTGCTGCGACTGCCCCGTCTGGCTATCAAAGCCTCAACAACCTGTGCTGCTGCCTCTGCCTCTTCTGGCTGTCAAAGACTCGACAACCTGTTTCTCTGCTTCTTCTGGCTTTAAAAGCCTGCATGACCTGTGCTGTTCCTGCAGCCCAATCTGGCTGTCAAAGCCTCGATGACCTGCGCTGCTGCCGCAGCCCCTTCTGGCTGTCAAAGCATCGATGACCTGCGCTGCTGCCTCTGCCTCTTCTGGCTGTCAAAGCCTCGATGGCCTGCGCTGCTGCCTCTGTCTCTTCTGGCTGTCAAAAACTCGACAACCTGTGCTGCTGCCTCTGCTTCTTCTGGCTGTCAAAGCCTCGACGACCTGTTCTGCTGCCTCTGCCTCTTCTGCTTGTCAAAGACTCGACAAACTGCGCTGCTGCGACTGCTACTTCTGGCTGTCAAAGCCTCGACGACCAGTGCTGCTGCCTCTGCCTCTTCTGCTTGTCAAAGACTCAACAAACTGCGCTGCTGCGACTGCTACTTCTGGCTGTCAAAGCCTCGATGACCTGCGCTGCTGCCTCTGCCTCTTCTGGCTGTCAAAGCCTTGATGGCCTGTGGTGCTTCCTCTGCCTCTTCTGGCTGGCAAAAAGTCGACAACCTGTGCTGCTGCCTCTGCCTCTTCTGCTTGTCAAAGCCTCGACAACCTGTGCTGCTGCGACTGCCACTTCTGGCTGTCAAAGTTTCGACAACGTGCGCTGCTGCCTCTGCCACTTCTGGCTGTCAAAGCCTCGACGACCTCTGCTGCTGCCTCTGCCTCTTCTGCTTGTCAAAGACTTGACAAGCTGCGCTGCTGCAACTGCCACTTCTGGCTGTCAAAGCCTCGACGACCTGTGCTGCTGCCTCTGCGTCTGCTGGCTGTGAAAGCCTCGACGACCTGCGCAGCTGCCTCTGCTTCTTCTGGGTGTCAAAGCCTCGATGACCTGCGCTGCTGCCTCTTCCTCTTCTGGCTGTCAAAGTCTTGACTACCTGCGCTGCTGCCTCTGACCCTTCTGGCTGTCAAAGCCTCAACGAGCTGTGCTGCTTCGACTGCCCTACTGGCTGTCAAAGCCTCAACGACATGTGCTGCTGCGACTGCCCCTTCTGGCTATCAAGGCCTCAACAACCTGTGCTGCTGCCTCTGCCTCTTCTGGCTGTCAAAGACTCGACAACCTGTGCTGCTGCCTTTGCCGCACACCTGATGTCGCATATTATAGGACAGGTTTGTGGTTTGGAAAAAAGAGCCTTACATGTCAAATTGAGACCTGTGCTGGCTGAAATTTGGCTCACAAGCCAAAGATTCGCAACCCCTGCTTTGAAGACTAATGGATTTTTGTTGTTTAGTCATTTAGTCATGTCCTACTCTTCGTGACCCTATGGAGCAGAGCACGCCAGGCCCTCCTGTCTTCCACTGCCTCCCGCATGATCATAGCTTCAAGAACACTGTCCCACCATCTCGTCCTGTTGTCCCCTTCTCCTTGCATCCTCCATCTTTCCCCATCTTTCTCCAGCTTTTAATTTCATGGCTGCTGTCACCATGGAGCCCAAGAAAGTAAAATCTCTCACTGCCTCCATTTCTTCCCCTTCTATTTGCCAGGAGGTGATGGGCCCAGTGGCCATGATCTTCGTTTTTTTGATGTTGAGCTTCAGACCATATTTTGCGCTCTCCTCTTTCACCCTCATTAAAAGGTTCTTTAATTCCTGCACACTTTCTGCCATCAGTGTTGTTTCATCTGCATATCTGAGGTTGTTGATATTTCTTCCGGCAATCTTAATTCCGGCTAGGTATTCATCCAGCCTAGCCTTTCACATGATGAATTCTGCATATAAGTTAAATAAGCAGGGAGACAATATACAGCCTTGTCGTACTCCTTTCCCAATTTTGAACCAATTGAGATTTCTCAGGAGATAGATGAGGTGATCAGGCACTCCCATTTCTTTAAGAACTTGCCATAGTTTGCTGTGGTCAACACAGTCAAAGGCTTTTGCATAGTCAATGAAGCAGAAGTAGATGTCTTTCTGGAACTCTCTAGCTTTCTTCATAATCCAGCGCATGTTTGAAACTGGGTCTTTGGTTCCTCTACCTCTTCTAAATCCAGCCTGCACTTCTGGGAGTCTTCCTTGTAGAATTTTAAGCATAACCTTGCTAGCATCCTTACCACTTTTGTCCTTTATTATGGTAATCTTTGGACGAAATGTTACTTTCATATCTCCAGTTTTCTTGAACAAATCTCTGGTTCTTCCCATTCTGTTGTTTTCCTCTATTTCTTTGCATTGCTCATTTAAGAAGGCCTTTTTGTCTCTCTTTGCGATTTTTTGGAAATCTGCATTCAATTTCCTGTATCTTTCACTATCTCCCTCACATTTTGCTTGCCTTCTCTCCCCCACTATTTGTAAGGCCTTGTTGGACAGCCACTTTGCTTTCTTGCATTTCCTTTTCATTGGGATGTTTTTCGTTGCTGCCTCCTGTATAATGTTGCGAGCCTCCATCTATAGTTCTTCAGGCACTCTGTCCAGCAAATCTAAATCCTTAAACCTGTTCCTCACTTCCACTGTGTATTCATAAGGGATTTGATTTAGATTGTATCTTACCGCCCCAGTGGTTTTTCCTACTTTCTTCATTTTTTAAAAATATAATATTTATTACTTTTCCAACAATTTAAACACTACAAAACAGAAAAACAATACAATACAATACAAAAACACTACATAACACTAACACATTAAACTAACAAAACAAAACAAAAACAGTTTAAAACACATCAAATAATTTCAGTATCTTATCTTTCATTCACTTATTTCCGCGACCTCCTCACACCTCCCTTTTTGTATTCCACTTCTATTAATTGTTTCAGCAATTCCTTTCCATCTTCCTCTGTTTTCTATCCTATAATTATCTTAACACATTCTAACCTTATTTTTTCCTTTAATACTCTATTAATCCGTTTATACTTAATTCCTTATAACATTTCTACTAAAGCCATATAACTTCATTCCAACATTTTTCTAACATTCATTAATTTCACAATATTTCCGTAAATAATCTTTAAACCTTTTCCAGTCTTCTTCCACCAACTCTTCTCCCTGGTCTCGGATTCTGCCAGTCATTTCCGCCCGTTCCATGTGGTCCATCAACTTCATCTGCCATTTTTCCCGGGTGGGTAAATCTTGTGTCTTCCAATACTTTGCGATGTGTATTCTTGCTGCTGTTGTTGCATACATTAAAAATGTTCTATCCTTCTTTGGCACCTATTGGCCGACCATGCCCAGGAGAAAGGCCTCTGGTTTCTTCAGGAAGGTATATTTGAATACCTTTTTCATTTCATTATAAATCATTACCCAGAATGTCTTAATCCTTGGGCATGTCCACCAAAGGTGAAAGAATGTACCATCAGTCTCATTACATTTCCAACATTTATCGTCGGGTAAATGATAATTTTTTGTAAGCTTGACTGGTGTCATGTACCACCTGTAAATCATTTTCATTAAGTTTTCTCTTAGGGCATTACATGCCGTGAATTTCATGCCTGTGGTCCATAACTGTTCCCAGTCAGCCATCATTATGTTGTGTCCAACATCTTGTGCCCATTTAATGATATCAGATTTCACCATTTCATCCTGAGTGTTCCATTTCAACAGCAAGTTATACATTCTTGACAAATTCTTGATTTTTGAGTCTAACAATTCTGTTTCCAATTTTGATTTTTCCACCTGGAAGCCAACTTTTTTGTCCAAATTGTATGCCTCTATGATTTGATAATAATGGAGCCAATCTCGCACTTTATTTTTCAATTTTTCAAAACTCTGCAATTTTATTCTGTCTCCATCTTGTTCCAAAATTTCCCAATATTTCGGCCATTTGTCCTCCATATTGAGTTTTTTTCTGTGCCTTCGCTTCCATTGGTGACAACCATCTTGGGGTTTTCTTTTCTAACAAATCCTTATATCTTATCTAAACATCAAACAATGCTTTTCTAACAATATGATTTTTAAAAGCTTTGTGTGCTTTTACCTTATCATACCACAAATATGCATGCCAACCAAAAACATTATTGAAACCTTCTAGATCCAACACGTCAGTGTTTTTTTTCTTTTTTTAAAAAAATAAATAATATTTATTACTTTTCCAACAATTTAAACACTACAAATAAAAAAACAATACAATACAATAAAAAAAAATACAATACAATACAAAAACACTACATAACAGTAACACACTAAACTAAAAAACAAACAAACACAATTTAAAACACATCAAACAAATTCAGTATCTTATCTTTCATTCACTTATTTCCGCGACCTCCTCGCACCTCCCTTTTTGTATTCCACTTCTGTTAATTGTTTCAGCAATTCCTTTCCATCTTCCTCTGTTTTCTGTCCTGTAATTATCTTAACATATTCTAACCTTATTTTTCCCTTTAATACACTAATAATCTATTTGTACTTAGTTCCTTATAACATTTCTACTAAAGCCATATAACTTCATTCCAACATTTTCCTAACATTCATTAATTTTACAGGATTTCTGTAAATAGTCTTTAAACTTTTTCCAGTCTTCTTCCACCGACTCTTCTCCCTGGTCTCGGATTCTGCCAGTCATTTCCACCAATTCCATGTAGTCCATCAACTTCATCTGCCATTCTTCCCGGGTGGGTAAATCTTGTGTCTTCCAATACTTTGCGATGAGTATTCTTGCTGCTGTTGTTGCATACATTAAAAATGTTCTATCCTTCTTTGGCACCAATTGGCCAACCATGCCCAGGAGAAAGGCCTCTGGTTTCTTCAGGAAGGTATATTTGAATACCTTTTTCATTTCATTATAAATCATTACCCAGAATGTCTTAATCCTTGGGCATGTCCACCAAAGGTGAAAGAATGTACCATCAGTCTCATTACATTTCCAACATTTATCGTCGGGTAAATGATAATTTTTTGTAAGCTTGACTGGTGTCATGTACCACCTGTAAATCATTTTCATTAAATTCTCTCTTAGGGCATTACATGTCGTAAATTTCATACCTGTGGTCCATAACTGTTCCCAGTCAGCCATCATTATGTTATGTCCAACATCTTTTGCCCATTTAATCATAGCAGATTTCACCGTTTCATCCTGAGTGTTCCATTTCAGCAACAAGTTATACATTCTTGACAAATGCTTAGTTTTTGGATCTAATAATTCTGTTTCCAATTTTGATTTTTCCACCTGGAAGCCAACTTTTTTGTCCAAATTTTATGCCTCCATTATTTGGTAATAATGGAGCCAATCTCGCACTTTATTTTTCAATTTTTCAAAGCTCTGCAATTTTATTCTGTCACCATCTTGTTCCAAAATTTCCCAATATTTCGGCCATTTGTCCTCCATATTGAGTTTTTTCTGTGCCTTCGCTTCTATTGGTGACAACCATCTTGGGGTTTTCTTTTCTAACAAATCCTTATATCTTATCCAATCATTGAACAGTGCTTTTCTAACAATATGGTTTTTAAACGCTTTATGTGCTTTTACCTTATCATACCACAAATATGCATGCCAACCAAATGCATTATTGAAACCTTCTAGATCCAGCATGTCAGTGTTTTCAAGAAGCAGCCATTCTCTCAGCCAGCAAAAAGCAGCTGATTCATAGTAAAGTTTAAGGTCTGGCAGGGCAAATCCACCTCTTTCTTTAGCATCAGTTAATATCTTAAATTTTATTCTAGGCTTCTTGCCCTGCCAGACAAATCTAGAAATATCTTTCTGCCACTTCTTGAAACAATCCATCTTGTCCAGAATTTGCAATGTTTGAAACAAAAACAACTTGGCAATACATTCATTTTTATCACAGCAATTCGGCCTAACAATGATAACTTCAAATTTGACCATATTTCTAAGTCCCTTTTCACTTCAATCCAACATTTTTCATAATTATCCTTAAATAAGTTCACATTCTTAGCAGTCATGTTAACCCCTAAATATTTCACTTTCTTAACCAATGTTAGTCCTGTCTCCTCCTGAAACTTCTCTCTCTCATTCACAGTTAAGTTTTTCTCTAAAACCTTAGTTTTCATCTTGTTCAACTTAAAACCTGCTACCTGTCTGAATTCTTGAATCAGTTCCAGTACTCTTTTAGTACTAGATTCTGGCTCCTGTAAAGTCAATACTAAATCATCAGCAAATGCTTTCAGTTTGTACTGTTTAGTACTGTTTAGATCCCAGTTGTATACCTTTAACCTCTTGGTCCTTTCTAATCATATTTACCAAAACCTCAAGGACCGATATAAAGAGCAATGGAGAAATTGGGCAGCCTTGTCGTGTCCCTTTCTCAATCCTAAACTCTTCTGTCACTACATTGTTCACAATTAATTTTGCCTTTTGTTCTGAATAAATTGCACCTATACCATTTTCAAAACCTTGACCTACCCCCATCCCCTGTTGATTCTTCTTCATAAAACAATAAATGTTGTCAAAGGCCTTCTCTGCATCTACAAAAATCAAAACTGCCTTAGTATTGATATTCACTTGTAATTTTTCTAGAATATTAATTATATTCCTCGTATTATCAGACAAATGTCTGCCCGGGAGAACACCTTTTTTAATCTTTTAGCCAAAATATCTGCAAAAAAATTGTAATCCACATTAAGCAGCAATATGGGGCGGTAATTCTTAAGCTGTGTCTTTTCAGTCTCTGTTTTCGGTATAAGTGTAATATAAGCTTCCTTCCACGACTCTGGTGCCCTTTTCCCCTCCAATATTTCATTACAGACTTCCTTCAATGGTTGTATTAACCATTCTTTCAAAGGTCTGTAATATCTTGAAGTCAAACCATCCAGTCCTGGAGATTTACCTAATTGCATGTTCTGGATGGCCCCTTCCACTTCCTGATCTGTTATTTTGTAATTCAACATTAGCTGGCTTTCCTGAGAGATTTTATGTAGTCCATTTATTTTCAAAAATCGATCAATATCCATTTCTTTCTGCTTCTCCTGTGTATAAAGTTGTTTAAAATACCTCTGAAAGCACTTCCTAATCTCCACTGGGTTCTGTATATTCTTTCCTTCCACTTCCAAATTAGTAATAGTATTAAGTTTTTGTCTTTTTTTCATTTGCCAGGCCAACAATTTTCCACACTTATTTGCCGATTCAAATGTCTTTTGCCTCATCTGTTTAATCTTCCATTCTATTTCCTGATTCATCAGCTTCGTATATTGTACTTGGTATAACTTTATCTCTTTCAGGATCTCCTGTGACTTTGGTTTTGCTCTCAGTTTCTTCTCTCCTTCCTTTATTTTCTCCAGGATTTTATCCTTTTTTTCATTTTGAGTTCTCTTCTTAACTGCATTCTGTTGTATTAAAAATCCTCTCATAACCGCTTTACTTGCGTCCCAAATTATTCTTTTTTTCCACTGTAGTAGTCATATTTATCTCAAAATAGTCTCTCAGACTTTTTTGGGCCTTCTTGGTCACTTCTTCATTCCTGAACAATGTATCGTTCATCCTCCATCTAAAGGAACCAATTGGCGTCAATTTAATTTCCATCTTCACAGCATTATGGTCAGAACAAGTTTTGGGGCAAATCTCCACTTTGCTAGTCTTCGGAACCAGTCCTCTAGTTATCCAAATTTGGTCAATTCTTGTCCATGTCATTTTAGCCTCAGAGAAGAAAGTTCCCTCTCTTCCCCGAGGACTCTTCATTCTCCAAATGTCAACTAAGTCCATATTTTCAGTCATGTCAAAAAAGGTTTTTGGTAGTCTACCATCTTTAGTGACTACCTGTCTCTGTGCCTTGTCCATATTTGTAGACACCACTCCATTCATATCTCCCATCAAAATCATATTATAGTCCATATAATCCATCAGAGTCTCATGTAACTTCTTAAAGAACTCCGATTTTCCTTCATTTGGTGCATAGATGCCTACTATCAAGAACTGCTCTCCTTGTGATTGAATTTCAATTGCAACAAATCTTCCTTGGTCATCTTTGAATATAAATTTCGGTGATAGGCTCTCCTTTGCATAAAGGACCACTCCTCTTTTTTAAACTTTATCTGATGAGATAAATTCATGGCCCAATCTTTTATTACTCAATATCTTCCTGTGTAGCCTTATCACATGTGTTTCTTGTAAACAGTTCAAGTCCAATTGTTCTTTTTTCAATAAATGAGACTCTCCGCCTTTTTTCTGGGGAGTTCAGTCCATTTACATTCCAGCTCAAAACTTGCAACGCCATGATGTAATTACACTGATATTCCTCCAACTGCGCCCAATGCTTGCTCTTCTGTTGGTGGTGTTGGTGACACGTTCACTGGGGGATCCAATCCAAAGGGTAATGCTGATATATCCAATATTCCTCTATTTGGTGATCCGATGCTCTTTGCTCTAGTCCTCTATCTGGTGATCTTCTATCCGATGCTCGTGGCCCTTTTCCAAGTTCCTTCTGCAGATCTTCTTCGTATTTATACAAAACTTTACTTTATCTTCTACTGATCTTATTTTTATTTTCCTTCCTTTGAAACTGAAAGATAGACCTTGGGGAAACTCCCACCTAAAGATGATTTTATTCCTTCTCAGCAGGGCAACCAAGTCTCTGTAGTTAGGCCTAAGATCCAAGAGATATTTCGGGATGTCTTAAAAAATTTCCACTCTTGACTGTTGTACTTCTAAGTTCTTCTGGTAGTGCCAACCCAATATTCTGTCTCTCTCTTCTTTGATTTGGAGGGTAATCAAGCAATCTCTTATTCTATTCTTCTCTTTTTTCCCTCCTCTTCCAAGTCTGAAGGCCTTCACAATTCTAAACTCTTCTCGGCCCAAGTCCAAGTCCCAAAAGTTGGCAAATTCCTGCGTGAGAAAGTCTATCAAACTTTCCTTCTCCAATTCAGGTAAAGCTCTGATCAAACTTTCCTTCTCCAATTCAGGTAAAGCTCTGATCCTCAGATTTGTCTGTTTTTCTTTAAGTTCAATCATAGCAAGCTTCAACTTATGGTCATCAAGTTGCCTCTGTAGGGCTGGGACTCTCTCTCTCTCCAGTTGTGTTACTTTACATTCCACAGCAACAGCTTTTTCCCTGGCTTCCTCCGCAGTCTGCTGTATCAAAGTAGATTCCTGTATCAATTTCTGAATGGTTTCTGTACTGGTATTCACCTTTTGACCCAGATTATTTATACTAAATCAATTTTAGTGGTTGCCACATCCACTTTCTTGTTAAGCTGTTACAATGAATCATTTATCTTGCTTAATGCAACCGCTAAGGCCTCTTCTGTTGACATTCCTCTTGATTTTGAGTATGCTGGTACAGCAGCTGAAGAGGCAGGGGGGCTGATGTTGAGGCTCTCCTGGGTTGCTGCAAAGTCTTCCCAGACCTTAATGTTTTTTCAGGAATTGACTGGTCTGTTTTTTCCTTTCCATTTGCCATAACACTTAAAAGATTCAAGGTCAGTCCCAGAGTCACACAGTTTTTTATCTTGCAGCTGGAAATTTCCCCAGCCCAGCACTTGTAACAGTTTCAAAAGCTTCCTCTAGGGGGAAACAGTTTCTATTTATATTAATCCGTAATGTCCCCTTTTAAACACAGTTCAAACAATGAAGTTAGTTTCAATTTTCAGTTACTTTTACTCCTTTTTAAGAGCAGACAGAGACAGTGGAAACAATGTATTTCTCTTATTTAGCTAGCTGTCAATGAACATTCTAATCACTGTCAATGAACGTCAGTCCTGCTACCAGCCCGTTTCCAGGGTCGGAGCAGTGGTATTTTAACTCTCTTCGCTCTCTCCTGCAGACATGCTCCGTCCAAAACTCCCTCCCCCCTTCTCCGGCCTCCAAGGGGGGTTTAATGTTTTTTACCAATGGAAATTTAGTCCTTTACAATAGGCTTTCAAAGACTTCAGCTTGCAGCCTCGTTGCTTCAGTCTAGTTACAAAAGGGGAAGGCGGACTTCCTGTGTTGAACCTCCCCGTTTCGATACCAAATTAGACGTTTAAAAATTCAATTCTCCTGCTTCAGCTCTACTCATGGGTAGTTGCTTTAAAGTCAAATTGTCCACAAGAAAAAAGTCAGCGCTCTCCGGCAACAGCATAGCGGCTTCGCTCCGTGGAAGAAGCAGTCGAATCTAAGCACCGTGCCGCTCACCCCACGTCGCTCCGGATACCTGAAACCGGGTTTCCCTGCGGGTAGGGGAGGTGCAAAGGGTGCCCGCCGAATCCCATGTTCACAGGCTTCACCCGCCTGTGATTTTTAATGGGTCTCCAGATTCCCAGTCAGAAGGGGCTGCGGCGGCAGCGCAGGACTTCGAGGCTTTGACAGCCAGAAGGGGCAGCGGCAGCAGCGCAGGTTGTCGACCCTTTGACAGCCAGAAGAGGCATAGGCAGCAGCGCAGGTTGTCGACCCTTTGACAGCCAGAAGAGGCATAGGCAGCAGCACAGTTCATTAAGGCTTTGACAGCCAGAAGAGGCAGCGGCAGCAGTGCAGGCCGTCGAGGCTTTGACAGCCAGAAGGGGCAGCGGCGGCAGCGCAGGTCGTCAACCCTTTGACAGCCAGAAAAGGCAAAGGCAGCAGCACAGTTCATTAAGGCTTTGACAGCCAGAAGAGGAAGAGGCAGCAGCGCATATCGTCGAGGCTTGACAGCCAGAAGGGGCAGCAGCGGCAGCGAAGATCGTCGAGGCTTTGACAGCCAGAAGAGGCAGACAGCAGCGCATATCGTTGAGGCTTTGACAGCCAGAAGAGGCTGTGGCAGCAGCGCAGATCGTTGAGGCTTTGACAGCCAGACGGGGCAGCGGCAGCAGCAAAGGTCATCGAGTCTCTGACTTCCAGAAGAACCAGAGGCAGCAGCACAGGTTGTCGAGGCTTTGACAGCCAGAAGGGGCAGAGGCGGCAGCACAGGTTGTCGAGGCTTTGACAGCCAGAAGGGGCTGCGGCAGCAGTGCAGGTCGTCGAGGCTTTGACAGCCAGAAGAGGCAGACAGCAGCGCATATCGTTGAGGCTTTGACAGCCAGAAGAGGCTGTGGCAGCAGCGCAGATCGTTGAGGCTTTGACAGCCAGAAGCGGCTGCGGCAGCAGCGCAGGTCATTGAGGCTTTGACAACAAGAAAAGGAAGAGGCAGCAGCGCAGGTCATCGAGGCTTTGACAGCCAGAAAAAGAAGAGGCAGCAGCACAGATTGTCTAGGCTTTGACAGCCAGAAGAGGCAGAGGCAGCAGCGCAGATCGTCGAGGCTTTGACAGCCAGAAGCAGCAGAGGTAGCAGCGCAGATCGTCGAGGCTTTGACAGCCAGAAGCAGCAGAGGTAGCAGGTCGTCGAGGCTTTGACAGCCAGAAGCGTTAGCAGCGCAGGTTGTCAAGGCTTCGACAGCCAGAAGAGGCAGAGGCAGAAGTGCAGGTCGCTGAGGCTTTGACAGCCAGAATGGGCAGCAGCAGCAGCGCAGGTTGTCGAGTCTTTGACAGCCAGAAGAGGCGGAGGCAGCAGTTCAGCTCATCGAGACTTTGACAGCCAGAAGAGGCAGATACAGCAGCGATGATCGTTGAGGCTTTGACAGCCAGAAGCGACAGAGGCAGATGCACAGGTCGTCGAGTCTTTGACAGCCAGAAGGGGCAGCGGCAGTAGCGCAGGTCGTCGAGGCCTTGACAGCCAGAAGCATCAGTGTCAGCAGCGCAGGTCGTCAAGGCTTTGACAGCCAGAAGAGGCGGAGGCAGCAGAGCAGGTTGTCGAGTCTTTGACAGCCAGAAGAGGCGGAGGCAGCAGTTCAGCTCATCGAGACTTTGACAGCCAGAAGAGGCAGAGGCAGCAGCGCTGATTGTTGAGACTTTGACAGCCAGAAGGGGCAGCGGCAGCAGCGCATATCGTTGAGGCTTTGACAGCCAGAATGGGCAGCAGCAGCAGAGCAGGTTGTCGAGACTTTGACAGCCAGAAAAGGAAGAGGCAGCAGCACAGTTCGTCGAGGCTTTGACAGCCGGAAGAGGCCGAGGCAGCAGCGCATATCGTTGAGGCTTTGACAGCCAGAAGAGGCTTTGGAGCAGCGCAGATCGTTGAGGCTTTGACAGCCAGAAGGGGCTGCGGCAGCAGCGCAGGTCTTCGAGGCTTTGACAAGAAGAAAAGGAAGAGGCAGCAGCGCAGGTCGTCGAGGCTTTGACAGCCAGAAAAGGAAGAGGCAGCAGTGCAGGTCGTCCAGGCTTTGACAGCCAGAGGAGGCGGAGGCAGCAGTGCAGGTCATCGAGGCTTTGACAGCCAGAAGAGGCAGAGGCAGCAGCGTAGATCGTTGAGGCATTGACAGCCAGAAGGGGCAGCGGCAGCAGCACAGGTCGTCAAGGCGTTGACAGCCAGGAGAGTCAGAAGCAGCAGAACAGGTCGTCGAGGCTTTAACAGCCAGAAGGGGCAGTGGCACCAGCGCTGGTCGTCGAGGCCTTGACAGCCAGAAGCATCAGTGTCAGCAGCGCAGGTCGTCAAGGCTTTGAAAGCCAGAAGAGGCGGAGGCAGCAGTGCAGGTTGTCGAGGCTTTGACACCCAGAAGAGGCAGAGGCAGCAGTGCAGGTCATCGAGGCTTTGACAGCCAGAAGAGGCAGACTCAGCAGCACAGGTCGTCGAGGCTTTAACAGCCAGAAGAGGCATAGGCAGCAGCACAGTTCATTAAGGATTTGACAGCCAGAAGAGGCAGCGGCAGCAGCGCATATCGTTGAGGCTTTAACAGCCAGAAGGGGCAGCGGAAGAAACGCAGGACATCGAGGCTTTGACAGCCAGAAGAGGCAGAGGCAGCAGCGCATATCGTCGAGGCTTGACAGCCAGAAGAGGCAGAGGCAGCAGTGCAGATCGTCGAGGCTTTGACAGGCAGAAGGGGCAGTGGCAGCAGCGCAGGAAGTTGAGGCTTTGACAGCCAGAAGGGGCAGCGGCAGTAGCGCAGATCGTTGAGGCTTTGAAAGCCAGAAGGGGCAGCGGCAGCAGCACGGGACGTCAAGGCTTTGACAGCCAGAAGAGGCAGAGACAGCAGCGCATAACGTTGAGGCTTTGACAGCCAGAAGAGGCTGTGGCAGCAGTGCAGATCGTTGAGGCTTTGACAGCCAGAAGGGGCTGCGTTAGCAGCGCAGGTCATCGAGGCTTTGACAACAAGAAAAGGAAGAAGCAGCAGCGCAGGTTGTCAAGGCTTTGACAGCCAGAGGAGGCGGAGGCAGCAGTGCAGGTCGTCGAGGCTTTGACAGCCAGAAGAGGCAGACAGCAGCGCATATCGTTGAGGCTTTGACAGCCAGAAGAGGCTGTGGCAGCAGCGCAGATCGTTGAGGCTTTGACAGCCAGAAGCGGCTGCAGCAGCAGCGCAGGTCATTGAGGCTTTGACAACAAGAAAAGGAAGAGGCAGCAGCGCAGGTCATTGAGGCTTTGACAGCCAGAAAAAGAAGAGGCAGCAGTGCAGGACCTTGAGGCTTTGACAGCCAGAAGAGGCAGAGGCAGCAGCGCAGATCGTCGAGGCTTTGACAGCCAGAAGCAGCAGAGGCAGCAGCACAGGTCGTCGAGGCTTTGACAGCCAGAAGAGGCAGAGGCAGCAGCGCATATCGTTGAGGCTTTGACAGCCAGAAGGGGCTGTGGCAGCAGCGCAGATCGTTGAGGCTTTGGCAGCCAGAAGGGGCTGCGGCAGCAGCCGAGGTCTTCGAGGCTTTGACAACAAGAAAAGGAAGAGGCAGCAGCGCAGGTCGTCGAGGCTTTGACAGCCAGAAAAGGAAGAGGCAGCAGTGCAGGTCGTCCAGGCTTTGACAGCCAGAAGAGGCAGAGGCAGCAGCACAGATTGTCGAGGCTTTGACAGCCAGAAGAGGCAGAGGCAGCAGCGCAGATCGTTGAGGCTTTGACAGCCAGAAGCGTCAGCAGCGCAGGTTGTCAAGGCTTTGACAGCCAGAGGAGGCGGAGGCAGCAGTGCAGGTCGTCGAGGCTTTGACAGCCAGAAGAGGCAGACAGCAGCGCATATCGTTGAGGCTTTGACAGCCAGAAGAGGCTGTGGCAGCAGCGCAGATCGTTGAGGCTTTGACAGCCAGAAGCGGCTGCAGCAGCAGCGCAGGTCATTGAGGCTTTGACAACAAGAAAAGGAAGAGGCAGCAGCGCAGGTCATTGAGGCTTTGACAGCCAGAAAAAGAAGAGGCAGCAGTGCAGGACCTTGAGGCTTTGACAGCCAGAAGAGGCAGAGGCAGCAGCGCAGATCGTCGAGGCTTTGACAGCCAGAAGCAGCAGAGGTAGCAGCGCAGATCGTCGAGGCTTTGACAGCCAGAAGGGGCAGCGGCAGCAGGTCGTCGAGGATTTGACAGCCAGAAGCGTTAGCAGCGCAGGTCATCGAGGCTTTGTCAGCCAGAAAAAGAAGAGGCAGCAGTGCAGGACCTTGAGGCTTTGACAGCCAGGAGGGTCTGTGGCAGCAGCGCAGATCGTTGATGCTTTGACAGCCAGAAAAGGAATAGGCAGCAGTGCAGGTCGTCGAGGCTTTGACAGCCAGAAGAGGCAGAGGCAGCAGCGATGATCGTTGAGGCTTTGACAGCCAGAAGCAACAGAGGCAGCAGCACAGGTCGTCGAGTCTTTGACAGCCAGAAGGGGCAGCGGCAGCAGAGCAGGTCGTTGAGGCTTTGACAGCCAGACGGGGCAGCGGCAGCAGCAAAGGTCATCGAATCTCTGACTTCCAGAAGAAGCCGAGGCAGCAGCACAGGTTGTCGAGGCTTTGACAGCCAGAAGGGGCAGAGGCGGCAGCACAGGTTGTCGAGGCTTTGACAACAAGAAGGGGCTGCGGCAGCAGTGCAGGTCGTCGAGGCTTTGACAGCCAGAATAGGCGGAGGCAGCAGCGCAGGTCGCTGAGGCTTTGACAGCCAGAATGGGCAGCAGCAGCAGCGCAGGTTGTCGAGTCTTTGACAGCCAGAAGACGCGGAGGCAGCAGTTCAGCTCATCGAGACTTTGACAGCCAGAAGAGGCAGAGGCAGCAGCGCATATCGTTGAGGCATTGACAGCCAGAAGGGGCAGCGGCAGCAGAGCAGGTTGTCGAGACTTTGACAGCCAGAAAAGGAAGAGGCAGCAGCACAGGTCGTCGAGGCTTTGACAGCCAGAAGAGGCAGAGGCAGCAGCGCATATCGTTGAGGCTTTGACAGCCAGAAGGGGCTGTGGCAGCAGCGCAGATCGTTGAGGTTTTGGCAGCCAGAAGGGGCTGCGGCAGCAGCCGAGGTCTTCGAGGCTTTGACAACAAGAAAAGGAAGAGGCAGCAGCGCAGGTCGTCGAGGCTTTGACAGCCAGAAAAGGAAGAGGCAGCAGTGCAGGTCGTCCAGGCTTTGACAGCCAGAAGAGGCAGAGGCAGCAGCACAGATTGTCGAGGCTTTGACAGCCAGAAGAGGCAGAGGCAGCAGCGCAGATCGTTGAGGCTTTGACAGCCAGAAGCGTCAGCAGCGCAGGTTGTCAAGGCTTTGACAGCCAGAGGAGGCGGAGGCAGCAGTGCAGGTCGTCGAGGCTTTGACAGCCAGAAGAGGCAGACAGCAGCGCATATCGTTGAGGCTTTGACAGCCAGAAGAGGCTGTGGCAGCAGCGCAGATCGTTGAGGCTTTGACAGCCAGAAGCGGCTGCAGCAGCAGCGCAGGTCATTGAGGCTTTGACAACAAGAAAAGGAAGAGGCAGCAGCGCAGGTCATTGAGGCTTTGACAGCCAGAAAAAGAAGAGGCAGCAGTGCAGGACCTTGAGGCTTTGACAGCCAGAAGAGGCAGAGGCAGCAGCGCAGATCGTCGAGGCTTTGACAGCCAGAAGCAGCAGAGGTAGCAGCGCAGATCGTCGAGGCTTTGACAGCCAGAAGGGGCAGCGGCAGCAGGTCGTCGAGGATTTGACAGCCAGAAGCGTTAGCAGCGCAGGTCATCGAGGCTTTGTCAGCCAGAAAAAGAAGAGGCAGCAGTGCAGGACCTTGAGGCTTTGACAGCCAGGAGGGTCTGTGGCAGCAGCGCAGATCGTTGATGCTTTGACAGCCAGAAAAGGAATAGGCAGCAGTGCAGGTCGTCGAGGCTTTGACAGCCAGAAGAGGCAGAAGCAGCAGCGATGATCGTTGAGGCTTTGACAGCCAGAAGCGACAGAGGCAGCAGCACAGGTCGTCGAGTCTTTGACAGCCAGAAGGGGCAGCGGCAGCAGAGCAGGTCGTTGAGGCTTTGACAGCCAGACGGGGCAGCGGCAGCAGCAAAGGTCATCGAATCTCTGACTTCCAGAAGAAGCCGAGGCAGCAGCACAGGTTGTCGAGGCTTTGACAGCCAGAAGGGGCAGAGGCGGCAGCACAGGTTGTTGAGGCTTTGACAACAAGAAGGGGCTGCGGCAGCAGTGCAGGTCGTCGAGGCTTTGACAGCCAGAATAGGCGGAGGCAGCAGCGCAGGTCGCTGAGGCTTTGTTTTTACCATATAATTTTTATTATTAAACATAAAACATAAACATAAAACAAGACAAACGACAACAACAACGAAAAATAATATATATATATACAGTAGTTTCACATCATTTTCATCACTACATTTTCTTTCGAACTTCCCTCAGCTGTCCCGTAAATCATCCGTATTCATCACTTTCATTACGCATTCCTCAATCTTGTATTGACATTATTTATCTCTTTTCCTCCTATTCCCTTTAATCAATACTTGTTACTTTTTTACAGTGCTTCTTTAAATCCCTTAAGCGTCATCTTTCCTTTACTTAAGCATTCCAGATAATCTACATATTTCTTCCAGTCCCCGATGAATTTTTGGTCTCTTAAGTATCTAATCTTTCCTGTCAATTTATCTAACTCTGCGTATTCTAACAATTTTGTTCTCCAATCCTCTATGGTCGGTATTTCCTGTTGTCTCCATCTCTGGGCCAATAACACTCTTGCGGCTGTGATTGCATATCTAAAAAATTTGCAATCTTCCTTTTTTATTTCCTTTCCTATTAGTCCTAGTAAAAAGACTTCTGGCTCCTTTCTAAACGTATACTTTAAGATCTTCTTTAACTCATTGTATATTTTCTCCCAGAAGTCTTTCACCTTCCCACAGCCCCACCACATGTGATAGAATGTACCCTCCTTATCCTTACACTTCCAGCATCTATTGCATGTCTTATACATCCTCGCCAATTTCACCGGTGTCATATACCATCTATAAAACATCTTCATCGTGTTCTCTTTTAACGTCATACATGCCGTGAATTTTAAGCCCTCCTTCCATAATTTTTCCCATTCCTCAAATTGTATATTGTGGCCCACATCCTTTGCCCAACTAATCATTACCGACTTAACTTCTTCATCTACCAGATTCCAATCCAATAACAGTTTATACATTTTTGATAAATTTTTCGTATCATTACCTATAACCTCGCTTTGAAATAACGATTCTTTGTCCATGAAACCTCGTTCTTTACTGTCTTTTTTAAACACCTCATTCATTTGGAAATAGTGCATCCAGTCATAAACATATTCCTTCACCTGCTCATACGGTTTTATTTTCCACTTTTCCCCTTCTTTATATAACAGTTGGTCATATGTTATCCATTTACTTCCCATATTTAATCTCTTTATACTCTTTGCTTCTAAGGGTGAAAACCAGCGTGGTGTTCTAAGTTCTAATAGATTTTTGTATCTATCCCAGACCTCAATTAAGGGACCTCGGAATATGTGGTTCTCAAAGCCCTTATGGACTCTCTTTTTTTCGTGCCATAAATAAGCATGCCACCCAAATCTGTTGTTGAATCCCTCCAAATCCAACAGTTCGTTATTCTTCAATTTAATCCACTCTTTCGTCCAGCAAAGACATGAGGCCTCGTAATACAATTTCAGATCTGGCAGGGCAAAACCTCCTCTTTCTTTTGTATCTGTTAGCAATTTAAATTTGATTCTCGGTTTTTTGCCCTGCCAGATGTATTTTGAGATCACTCTTTGCCACTTCTTGAAGATCTTAATTCCCTTAATTATGGGGATAGTCTGAAATAGGAACAGTAATTTTGGGAGCACGTTCATTTTGATTGTAGAGATCCTTCCCCAAAATGACAATTTCAATTTTGCCCACACCTCCAAGTCCTTTTTGATTCCCTTCCAAGCTGGTTCGTAGTTGTTTTTATATAAATCTATATTTTTGGGAGTTATCCAAATACCCAGATATTTTACCTTTTTGACCACCTCTATTTGGGTTAATTGTTGCATTGCTTCTATTTGGTCTTGATCCATATTTTTTACTATTATTTTTGTTTTTTTCTTATTGAGTTTAAAGCCTGCCAGATTTCCAAACTGTTCCATTTCCTCCAAAACTGCTTTTATCGTACTTGTTGGTTCCTCAATCATTATAGCCAAGTCATCTGCGAATGCTTTGGTCTTGTACTCATTCTGTCCGATTGTCACTCCCTTTATAGCCTTGTTTTGTCTGATCGAATTCAAAAGAACCTCTAATACCGTTATGAAAAGTAACGGCGAGAGAGGGCATCCCTGCCTCGTTCCCTTTTGTATCCTTATTCCTTCTGTAACTACATTATTTATAATCAGTTTAGCTTTCTGATCTGTGTAGATAGCTCTGACTCCCTTAAGAAAGTCTTCGCCTATCTCCATGTATTCTAGGTTTCTCATCATAAAGTCCCATATTATGTTGTCGAATGCCTTCTCGGCATCTACAAAGATCATTGCGGCTCTTTTATCAATCCTATCAGACAGGTATTCCATCACATTAACTATATATCTTATGTTGTCTTTCATCTGTCTGTTTGGTAAGAAGCCGGCCTGGTCTTTATGTATAATTTCTGACAGAATCTTTTTCAGCCTGTTTGCTAGAATTGCAGCAAATATCTTGTAATCTAGGTTTAGGAGTGAAATCGGCCTGTAGTTTTTGACTTGGGTTAGATCTGAGTCCTGTTTTGGGATGAATGTAATGTACGCCTCCTTCCATGTTTCCGGGATTTCTCCCTCTTTTAGAATATTATTCATCACTTCCTTCAATGGTGTTATCAAAATTGGTTCCATTTCTTTGTAATAACAGGCAGTGAAGCCATCCGGCCCTGGTGCTTTCCCCCTTTTTAACTCTTTAATCACCTCTTTTATCTCTGCTATATCAATTGGGGTGTTCAGTTGCTCTCTTTTTTCAGTCGGGATCTTTTGTGTCTTTTTCTCTTTCAGGTATCTCTCTATTTTCCTCGAGTTGTTTCTTTCTGTATTTTTATATAGTCTTTTATAATAGTCCAAGAATCCCTTTCTTATTTCCTTTGGGTTGGTAATCTCTTCTCCTTCTATTATAATCTTATTTATTGTATTCTGTTCTTTCCTTTTTTTTAATTGCCATGCGAGCCATTTTCCTGATTTGTTCGCGAATTCAAAGTTTCTTTGTCTCAACTTCTTTATATTCCACTCTATTTCTCTATTTATTATGATGGCAAACTGTGATTGTAGAATTTTAATTTTTTCTTTTATCTCCAAATTGTTTGGTTTCTTAATTAATTTTTGTTCATTATCCATAATTTGCTTCAAAATTTCTTTTTTCTCTTTTTCTCTGTTTTTGTTTTTAATTGAATTTTGCTGAATGAAGAAGCCTCTCATTACTGCCTTGCTGGCATCCCATACTACTTTATCCTTTGTGCCTTTGTTACAATTGGCTATGAAATATTCTGATAATTCCTTTTGCGCTTTTTCTACTATTTTCTGATCATCTAGGAGATAATCTTTCAATCTCCATCTAAAGGTTCCTTCTTCGAAGCTTCTTAATTCAAATTCTATCGGGTTGTGATCAGAGATTACTTTCGGTTGAATTTCTATCCGTTGGGTTCTTGGTGTCAGTTCACTCGAGATCCAAATCTGGTCAATCATTGACATTGACTTATTTGGTTCAGAATAGAATGTAAATTGTTTGTCTAATGGATGCTTGAGGCGCCAAATATCTATCAAATTGCAACTCTCAATCATCGAAAAAAAGGATTTTGGTAGTTTTCCTTCTTTACTTATTCCTTCTCTGCATCTGTCCATTTCTAATGAGGTCACCCCATTCATGTCACCCATTAAAATGATTTTTTGATCCATATATTCAGATAGATTCTCTTCTAACACCTTATAAAATTCTGTTTTATTTCCGTTCGGTGCGTAGATCCCCACAATAATCAGATTTTCTCCATGCCAGTTGATTCGAACCGCAATTATCCTTCCTTCTTCGTCCTTGAAAATTTGTTTCGCTTCAATTTGTTTTCTAATATATAAGACCACTCCTCTTTTTTTCTCCTTATCTAACGATACAAATTCGTTTCCCAGTCTTTTATTAATTAATATTTTTTTGTGTCTTCTTGCTACGTGTGTCTCTTGTAGGCATATGATGTCTAAATTTTTCCTTTTTAGAAACTGTTCAATACTATTCCTTTTCTTTTTTTCGTTCATCCCATTTATGTTCCAATTCCAAATTTTTAGCGCCATGATATCTTACTTTGAATAAAGTCTAGCTGTTTGCCTATAATTTGTCTGCCTCTTCTTCTTCCTCGTCTTCTTCCTCGTCCGTTTCCCTTCTATTCTCTCCTTCCACCGCCTTTGGTTTTAGTTGCTCTGGTGTTCTTCCCTCTGCTCCTTTACTTTCCTCCGGATCAACTTTGAGTTCTTTATATTTCCTCAAAAATTTCCCAGTTTCTTCTGGGTTTGTCAGTCTGTGCCTCTTACTTCTATACATAAATGAAATTCCTTCTGGGAATTCCCACCTGAACTCAATATTGTTTCTCTTTAATGTCTGGGTCAGCAGTTTGTAGGGGTCTCTTCGTTTAAGCAGCCTAATTGGTATATCTTTAAAAATGATTATAAAGTTCCCATCTATATTCAATCTTTTTTCTCTGTTCTTCTGCAGGATCAAATTTCTCATCTCTCTATCCTTGAATGTAATCAGGCAATCCCCTGTAAATCTTTTTGCTTTATTTGTCTTCACTTTCATTCTAAATGCACTTTGGACCGCCTTTGCCATCTCTCCTGTAGGTAGTTCCATCCAGTTTGCCAGTTCTGTTATTAGTTTGTCTTTGATATTCTCTCCTTGAGTCTCTGGCACCGCTCTAAGTCTCAGGTTCACCTCCCTCATCCGAAGTTCGTTCATCGCTATCACATCCTTTATCTCTTCCTGTGCTTTATTTAGATCCGTCATTTCTACTTTTAATCTCTCTTCTTCCCGTTTAACCTCTTTCATTTCTAATCTTGTCTTCTTTAATCCCTCCTCAACCGATTGAGTCCTTCTAAACACTTCTTTCATTTGCCCTTTCAGTTCATTTACTGTTTCGTCAATTTTTTTATCCATTTTTCCAATTTTATTATCTACTTGTTCTAATTTAGATTCTAGATTCTTTTCACTCTGCTTTATTTCCGCAAACATTCTTAGAATATCTGCTTTAAAGTCTATCTCTTGTTTAGATCCTTTCCTCTCTACCGGTGTCCCCCCCTCAGCCCCTTTCTTTGTTGGGTTTGACATTATGACCCAGTGGTTCTCCCCTCACACCAACAACTTCTTGCCTAACCCTCAGCCACAACCTCCTCCCAACAAAGTTTGTCAACTTATCCCAATTCTGTCCTTTCACAGTTATTTCACAGTTATGTACAATTTAACACTTATTTAAGTTTAAGTAGTCTTTATGGCTTTTACAACTTATGAATATACCACCAGATGTTCGAATAATAGTCCGCTGTATTGTCTTCTTGCCTCCACTCAGGCTAATCCTTTTTTAATGATGTTCATTTAGTAAGGTCCTATCAAACACGAAGAGGGGAGGTATAATATTTGAGATAACAGTTTAGTAACTAGTTCATCAGATTCAGTTGGAGGGGGATGGAAGAAGAGTATTTCAGAGCCCTCTACCCCTTTGAAGTAAGGTGGTCCTATTATGTATTCAGGAGCAATCGCTTAGATAACTGCTGAACGACAATCAAAGTCTGTCAATTGAGTGAAAAATGAAAAATAAAGAACAGATTGTGCTGCCTCTCTTTATCCACTAGAGGTCTTAGTCTGTATAGCGTTACTCCAACTGAGGAGAAGAAAAGGCAAGCAAAGGAAAGTATCCGTCGCCGTCAGTCTCCGCGCCCCCAATTCATAAAAATAAACTCCACAAGTAATTAAGGAAGAAAAGCCCAAAATAGACAAAAAAAGGGGGAGGGGGAAAAAAAAAATATAAGCAGGACGATTTGCACCAACCAACTGATGTTGCTCGATCTTGCTCAAAAATATTCCGCTGAGATGTCCATACGTGACGCATAAAATGTCTGTAATGGCGTCGGGACCTTCTCTTCCGTTTCGCTGCTTTTTGTTGCTGCGTACAAGTAGAGAAGCGTCCCTTTTATCGCTTACACCCTACGATTCACCCAGGACTTCAGTTAGAGACAGTTAAACTTCTGTTCCCCCCTTTGCTATAACAGTATCTTTGAAATCAGTTACTTTTTAACATAGTTCAGACAAGGGGGAAAAGCGGTATCCGCTGGGGCAACTCACTTTCACTTTTCCCAGCTCTGCAAAAAGTGCTGCGTCGAAGTTGATTTCGGCTGTCAGCTGAGCTCCGCAACTTCTCCTTTTTACTCCGGGACTTCCTTGTTTTATAGCTTCGAATTTCTGCTTATTCGGTACCGGATTTCTTTAGTTTGAGAGCGTAGCGCTTCCTCGGCAAGCTCGGGGCTTCGCTATTCTGGAGGCAGATAATGGCTTCCCTCGACCCGCAAGTCCGCTCCGCCGTTCTCTTCGCTCCGTTCGGAGCTACCTGACGGCCGGGCTGACCGCTCCTGGTACGCTGGGATCCTGACCCTCTGGACACCCACCAGTGGTATTTTGGGGGGCCACCGCGCCCTGTAGCACCCCTTTTTCCTCCAAAATAGCCCGGGAACTCCCTCACGGAAAAATCCCCGCTTGCGACGAGATCGCGCTGCACCGGAAGTCCGCTCAGGTCGCTGAGGCTTTGACAGCCAGAATGGGCAGCAGCAGCAGCGCAGGTTGTCGAGTCTTTGACAGCCAGAAGACGCGGAGGCAGCAGTTCAGCTCATCGAGACTTTGACAGCCAGAAGAGGCAGAGGCAGCAGCGCATATCGTTGAGGCATTGACAGCCAGAAGGGGCAGCGGCAGCAGAGCAGGTTGTCGAGACTTTGACAGCCAGAAAAGGAAGAGGCAGCAGCACAGGTCGTCGAGGCTTTGACAGCCAGAAGAGGCAGAGGCAGCAGCGCATATCGTTGAGGCTTTGACAGCCAGAAGGGGCTGTGGCAGCAGCGCAGATCGTTGAGGCTTTGGCAGCCAGAAGGGGCTGCGGCAGCAGCCGAGGTCTTCGAGGCTTTGACAACAAGAAAAGGAAGAGGCAGCAGCGCAGGTCGTCGAGGCTTTGACAGCCAGAAAAGGAAGAGGCAGCAGTGCAGGTCGTCCAGGCTTTGACAGCCAGAAGAGGCAGAGGCAGCAGCACAGATTGTCGAGGCTTTGACAGCCAGAAGAGGCAGAGGCAGCAGCGCAGATCGTTGAGGCTTTGACAGCCAGAAGCGTCAGCAGCGCAGGTTGTCAAGGCTTTGACAGCCAGAGGAGGCGGAGGCAGCAGTGCAGGTCGTCGAGGCTTTGACAGCCAGAAGAGGCAGACAGCAGCGCATATCGTTGAGGCTTTGACAGCCAGAAGAGGCTGTGGCAGCAGCGCAGATCGTTGAGGCTTTGACAGCCAGAAGCGGCTGCAGCAGCAGCGCAGGTCATTGAGGCTTTGACAACAAGAAAAGGAAGAGGCAGCAGCGCAGGTCATTGAGGCTTTGACAGCCAGAAAAAGAAGAGGCAGCAGTGCAGGACCTTGAGGCTTTGACAGCCAGAAGAGGCAGAGGCAGCAGCGCAGATCGTCGAGGCTTTGACAGCCAGAAGCAGCAGAGGTAGCAGCGCAGATCGTCGAGGCTTTGACAGCCAGAAGGGGCAGCGGCAGCAGGTCGTCGAGGATTTGACAGCCAGAAGCGTTAGCAGCGCAGGTCATCGAGGCTTTGTCAGCCAGAAAAAGAAGAGGCAGCAGTGCAGGACCTTGAGGCTTTGACAGCCAGGAGGGTCTGTGGCAGCAGCGCAGATCGTTGATGCTTTGACAGCCAGAAAAGGAATAGGCAGCAGTGCAGGTCGTCGAGGCTTTGACAGCCAGAAGAGGCAGAGGCAGCAGCGATGATCGTTGAGGCTTTGACAGCCAGAAGCAACAGAGGCAGCAGCACAGGTCGTCGAGTCTTTGACAGCCAGAAGGGGCAGCGGCAGCAGAGCAGGTCGTTGAGGCTTTGACAGCCAGACGGGGCAGCGGCAGCAGCAAAGGTCATCGAATCTCTGACTTCCAGAAGAAGCCGAGGCAGCAGCACAGGTTGTCGAGGCTTTGACAGCCAGAAGGGGCAGAGGCGGCAGCACAGGTTGTCGAGGCTTTGACAACAAGAAGGGGCTGCGGCAGCAGTGCAGGTCGTCAAGGCTTTGACCGTCAGAATGTGCTGCAGCAGCAGCGCAGATCGTCGAGGCTTTGACAGCCAGAAGGGGCAGCGGCAGCAGCACAGGTCATCGGGGCTTTGACAGCCAGAAAAGGAAGAGGCAGCAGCGCAGATCGTTGAGGCTTTGACAGCCAGAAGGGGCAGCGGCTATTGCGCAGGTCGTCGAGTCTTTGACAGCCAGAAATGGAAGAGGCAGCAGTGCAGGTCGTCGAGGCTTTGACAGCCAGAAGATGCAGAGGCAGCAGCGCAGATTTTCGAGGCTTTGACAGCCAGAAGGGGCTGCGGCAGCAGCTCAGATCTTCGAGGCTTTGACAGCCAGAAAAGGAAGAGGCAGCAGCGCAGGTCGTCGAGGCTTTGACAGCCAGACAGGGCAGCGGCAGCAGCGCAGGTCATCGAGGCTTTGCCCGTCAGAATGTGCTGCAGCAGCAGCGCAGGTCGTTGAGGCTTTGACAGCCAGACAGGGCAGCGGCAGCAGCAGCAGCACAAGTGGTCTCACTGGCAGAGCCTAAGTGACACCAGATAAAGTTGAGCAATGGACTCAATCCTGATATTCACCTGAGATGGTGGTGCTTTGTTTTGACCCCCAGGCTTGTTGTGACCCATGGAAGGTATAGAGCTGCTGCCCCCCCCCCCCTTATCAGACAACAAATATCATGTATTTCATAAGCATATATTTTCATGGTTTTACAGTTTTAGTGTGAGCTCAGTTTCTAAAAAGCACCTCTTGAACGGGTTATTTTGGGATTGATTCAGGTTGGCCCCCAAAGCAGCTCACTTCAAATCAATGGTCTCCAGCAAGAAGCACCCACCACGCATGACCCCTCCTGCCCCTTCTCATCCCAACGTGGCTGCAGCAGAAGCTAGGCTGGTGCTTCCATTTGGAACTATGGAGTTCTCTGCTGGTTTCTGGTGGGCCTGGACCCCGCCTTCCAACCTCTAGGGCTGGGCATGGCCCTCCCAATCTAACTCACCTCTGCTCTCACAGTCAGGTACATTTTGGTTGGAAAGGGAAGGAAAGAGTATGAGCTGGTTGGAATCATGCTGAACCAAACACATCCTAAGCTGGGTCTGAACTGCAGGAGGGTTTGGACTTGGCTCATAAAGAGCATGAGATGACGCTTGAAACTGGAGAAATCTCTTCAGTTCAAAGACTTAGTGGCCTCAATAAATATATGAAAAAAGCGTATTTGGACGAGCAAAGAATTATTATTGTTGTTGTTGTTGTTGTTGTTGTTGTTGTTGTTGTTATGTCTCCCCACCCCGATACATAGCGGAACAAAGAGAAAAAAAGATATATAATAAACCAGCAGACATACAAAAATCAATCTTTAAAGCAGGCAAAAATAAATACATATGAACTTATACCAGCTTTAAGGTGTTTCCAATAGTACATATAAAAATGTAATTTTAAGAAAAATCTTAGCCTTCCAAAGGTGAAGACTTGCTCATCCATTAACGGAATACCTGTATGATTGCTGCCTGCAGTAACTTGCGCGCTAGGTCATGGAAGTGTCTGTATCAGAGTCGGAC
The DNA here is from genome assembly GCF_964252035.2 of Podarcis erhardii. NCBI lineage: Eukaryota > Metazoa > Chordata > Lepidosauria > Squamata > Lacertidae > Podarcis > Podarcis erhardii. Next base: position 44,625,520 of record NC_138505.1, read on the forward strand.
ATCCCCTAAGTTGGAGCAAAGCCACTGTAAGTGCATCTTTTATTATGTATACATTCATCTTCTATCAAAAAAACACTGTCCATATATATTAGACATGATAGCAGTGAATGCAGTTGAAGTTGTACAATTAAATAAAAAATGTGTAAATACTAAAGAACATTTGACAGTTAAATTGTGAGGAATAAAGAAACCATTAGAAACATTAGAACAGGCATTCCCTGTTTCCAGTTCCTACCTCCAAGTAAAACGCCATGCCAATGGCTTTCTTCTTGTTGTTCGGACAGCACATATATTTCCGTGCCAATCGGGCAATCCTATTATACTGTTCTGTTGAGGAGGTGAACAAAGTCCTGAAACATAAGAGTAAGAGACAAAGTATTCACAAGTCTGAAGCTGGCAGGAAGAACCACCCAGCGTTCCTGCACAACAACAACCACCACCAGGTTACTTGAACGCTGAGCAGAGCCTCCCGCCTGCATTCGCTCCCTAAGATGCACACACATTTCCCCTTACTTTTTAGGAGGGGGAAAGTGTGTCTTATAGAGTGAACAATATGGTACATTTTCTGAAATAAATAAGAAGTTTATCCCCATTTCCCCAGAAAGCAGGCCTTGCTCTTCATGCCTCACCTGCCAGTCCTTTTCACCTTCTTACCTTGCCAGAAGACGAATGCCTTTGAAAAAGCTTTCTGGACTTGACAGCATATCCCAGCAGCTTTGCAACCCCAAAACCTCAAAATCGTCAAGGTATTCAACACGCCCAATCAGTTGTTTCAGGGCCTGCACAGCGGTCCTGAGTCAAGTGAAGGAATTAAGAATATTATATTTTAAAAATTTGTATACTGCCCTTCACCCGTAGATCTCCGGGCAGTTCACAACATAAAAATGCAAGTTAAAAAGCACAAAATACAGAATAAAAACAAGAACCAAAGCAAACCAATAACTCCTCTCCCTCTAACAAACACAGTTGAAAGGGCATAGGAGGTTAATCAGCCAATGGCCTGATTGAAGAGGACCATTTTTGCCTGGCATCTAAAGGCACCAGGCAAGCCTCCCTGGGGAGAGCAACCCACTAATGGGGAGCCACCACAGAAAAGGCCCCTTCTTGTGTGGAGGAGGCATGTGAAGAGGGGCTTCCGATGATGAGCGCAAGGTCTGGGTAGGTTCATCTGGGGAGTTTTAGGTCCTTGACATCTTGCAGTCCAACCCCAACCATCACCCCCTGCAGCCTCCCCCATGTTTCCAGCACAAGCGGCAACCTTTCGGCTGTGATGGAGACTTAAGGTTTCATGACACGTGAGTCCCACCACACCCAAATCAGCCCATCGTGCGGGAGAGTCTCCAACATCCTCTCCCATCCTAGTGTCCTTCAGATGTTTTGGGCTACAATAACTCCCATCTTCAGCCCCGTTGTGCTGGCTGGGGCTGGTGGGAGTTGTGGTCCAAAGTGACTGAAGAGCACAGGGGTTGGGGAAGCCTGGGTCTCCTAGCTATCTAACCTAAGCAGAACCTCCATGTCCAAATGAAGCCTATCTCTTGGGGGAGAGCTGAGCCATCACCACTATGGGTCAGAGAGAGAAGGGAGGGCCCCCCCAAATGCATTAGCAGGTCCCTTACATCAGTGGATCGAGATGCGAAGAGGGCTCCGGGATTAGACTTGCCGCCCTCGAACCTCTTCTTCTCGCCTCATGGACAAAACAGATCTGAGTGCTAAGTGCAAACAGCAGGTGGTGGAACATGCTCTTCAGGATACCTGCAGCCTCAGGGAACGACAGGATATGACACAGAGCGTTGGTAGCCTGGAGGGACAAGGACAGGAGAACGGCATTCAGCAGAGGTCATCGTCAGATCAAGATCTCAGACTCAGACGCGACTCAGAGCCCCGGTCCATTTCCCTCAGTGTTGTCTACACTGACTAGCAGTGGCTGTCCAGGGTTTCAGGCAAGGAACTCCCCGACATGGAGATGCTGGGGCCCTTCTGCATACAAAGCAGGTGCTCACAGGATGGACCACTTATTAAGATGCACCCCCCTCCCAGCAAGAAGCCCCCAGCCCCATCCAGCTCCCATTCAAAACAATCCAGGAGAGAGAAACTGAGTGGTTTCGTACCGCCATTGGCATTTGAGAAGTGCTGCGTCGCCTGGAAGTGACTTCCGCTTTGGGGTCTTCATCCTGCAGCCTTTTCAGGAGAGGTCTCAGCAGCTTGACGCTGGAATACTGATCAGCGACCAAGGCCTTCCAGATCACCGTGGCACTTCTGCAATTTTTCAAAACAGAATTTTTCCCTTTTCCTTTTCTTAAAAAAAGTCAGGCCTTTGATATTTTCTTTATATTGCACATACATTAGCAAAGAAAGAAACCACAACTCGGAGCACAATTTTTTGCAAGTACGAAATTCAATATAAATAAATATAAATTAAGAAACCCCTTAAATCTACCCCTCCCCATTTTCACATCACAAAAACTTACTCATCACACTCCATCGAACAGTCCAACAGGCTGTCTACGACCGGCTGCATGCGCTTGGTGGCTAGGCTGACAAGAGCCGAAAGTGTCACTTCCTTAGTGCGGGTGTCGGGGATCTGGTGGAGACGGTTGTAAATCTCCTTCACAACCATAGGCAGCTGGAAGAAGATAAAAGAAGACCAGGATGAGAAAGTGTGGTGAACCTGTTTCTATTTTGCTTAATGTATGTAGGGTTTGGTGTCAGCGTTACTCGTGCCGGTTCTCTGCCGTTCACTTGTGTTCCTTTGGTGGTGAGAGAGGTTGGGGTTGGCCTAGGGTGTGGTTGTTTGTTTGTGGTTGGCTGTGGTGATCTTTGTTTTGAATCAATTCCAGTACCCTTTTGGTACTAGATTCTGGCTCCTGCAAAGTCAATACTAAATCGTCAGCAAATGCTTTCAGTTTGTACTGTTTAGCACCCACTTGTATGCCTTTAACCAATTGGTCCTTTCTGATCATATTTAACAAAACCTCCAGGACCGATATAAAAAGCAATGGAGAGATTGGGCAACCTTGTCGTGTTCCTTTCTCAATCTTAAACTCTTCTGTCACTGCATTGTTCACAATTAATTTTGCCTTTTGTTCTGAATAAATTGCACCTATACCATTTTCAAAACCTTGACCTACCCCCATCCCCTGTAGATTCTTCTTCATAAAACTCCAAGAAATGTTGTCAAAGGCCTTCTCTGCATCCACAAAAATCAAAACTGCCTTAGTATTGATATTCACTTGTAATTTTTCTAGAATATAAATTATATTCCTCGTATTATCAGACAAATGTCTGCCCGGGAGAAAGCCCGCTTGGTCTTTATGAATTTCTTCTACTAACACCCTTTTTAATCTTTTAGCCAAAATATCTGCAAAAATTTTGTAATCTTCCATTCTATTTCCTGGTTCATCAATTTCATATATTGTACTTGATATAACTTTATCTCTTTCAGGATCTCCTGTGATTTTGGTTTTGCTCTCAGCTTCTTCTCTCCTTCCTTTATTTTTTCCAAGATTTTATCCTTTTTTTCATTTTGGGTTCTCTTCTTGTTGACGACTCTTAACGACTGCAATAGGTCTTACAGGAAAAAGCAGGAAAGAGACTGGAAAGAGAAGCTGCTGAATTGCAACTTATTACCAAACTTAAAACCATGGAGAGACCTGGTCTGAACAAAGACATTGGATTCTTATCTCATTATACATGACAAAGCCACTTTTCACCTTCTCACCCCTTGCTTTTTCCTGTAAGACCTATTGCAGTCGTTAAGAGTCGTCAACAGGCTCATCACAGCTATCTGCCAATCACCCATTCCCACCACCCTTCTGAGTAATACCCATCCCCACCTTCTCACTATATAAAAGGGTCTGGTGACTTCTGTTTCAGTGTATTTGAAGAAGTGTGCATGCACACAAAAGCTCATACCTAGAACTAACTTAGTTGGTCTTTAAGGTGCTACTGGAAGGAATTTTTTGTTTTGACTATGGCAGACCAACACGGCTACCTATCTGTAACTCCCCCACAACAAACACTCTGCGAGGTGAGTGGGGCTGAGAGACTTCAAAGAAGTGTAACTGGCCCAAGGTCACCCAGCAGCTGCATGTGGAGGAGCGGAGACGCGAACCCGGTTCCCCAGATTACGAGTCTACCACTCTTAACCACTACACCACACTGGCTCTTCTTACTTCCCACACAATGCCTTCTTACTTCCCAGAAACAAGCTAATTCTAAGTCCGAAGAGAATGTTTGATTTAGAGGAAACCTGCTCCCCCTGCCTCCGTTTTGAGCCTTACGTCCTCCATTTCCATGCCGCATTCCTCAAGGAAGGACCTCAGGAGCTTTCCTGCAGCCTGAGAGACGGCTCTGTCTTCCACTGTCAGGTTGTCAATCGCCTTCAACACGACTTCGTTGATCTGGCTGGGCGTGAGGTGCTCCCCAAAAGCCTGGCACAAAGAAGAAAGAAGAGGGAGTTTTCTTCTGCTCCACACTCTGACCACGTTTCAGTAGTCCAAGGGTGCCTTCACAAACCAAGTGAAAGACATCTCCACTCTGCCTTGAGAGGGTTGAACTAAGTGACCCCCACGTCCCTTCCAACTCTACAATTTGGTGATTCTATTTATGTGTTTATTTAAGTAGCTGAAAGATTTTACAACAAACCAAACTAAAAGTCAGGTGACGCCTTGCTATTTTCGATCCACATCTTAAATTGGTTATGACATTGGAACATGAAGAGGTTCAATCTAAAATCAGACTAGAAAATTTAAAAAAAAAATCCCTCCAGGAACAGAGAGGGTGAATAATAGTGTCTATCCGTTATATAACCAATGCCTAACAGACTGGGTGGGAACCTGCCGGCTGTGTGTTTTGTTCTTAATATACAACAAAAACACCCACCACAAGGTTGGCATAGTCCATTGGCTTGGCAGTGCCTTGTGAAAGATGCATCGAATGAGTCAACTTTTCCTATTCTTTTTCCGCCCTGAGGAGCCCAAGGTGGCAATGCATGGTTCTCTCTCCTCCCCGTTTTAGTCTCATGAGGTAGGTTAGACTGAGAGACTGTGACTGACTCGTGAGTGGGGATCTGAACCCTAGGTCTCCCAGCACCTGGTAGAATTTCAATAAGTAGAATTCTGCATGCAGTTTAGGCTACCGGGCACTTGTCTTTGAGCAATTTATTCTAATACAATGCATTTCTGAATGTTATTTACACTAATAGCTCACGCATGGATTTTTTTACACACTGTTTGGCATTGCGAAATTCAAGGACATGTGAATTTCAAAGGCGGGTTGTGTTTCAGTTCTCCTGTTGTTTCTGAAAGCCTTGATCTGATAGCTTTGGCTTCCAGTGTGAACTGCTCTGAATCTCTCCCTCATCCCTAGAAGGCGTGGGCTGCCTGAGGGCAGGCTGAAGTTGGTGGGGCAGGGCCCCGTTGGCCCGAGTGAGCAAATCTTTGCTAACTGGGAGTGGCTGCGGTCTTAGCAATAAAGAGTACAAAAGGCCACCCCTACCTTGGCCACTTTTGCGATGTTGTAGTGGAAGAGAGAGGGCCCAGGGATGAAGAAGTCTTCTCGGACCCATCTGACCATGTTGCCTTTCTTATTTTTATTCCTCCTCTTCTCCAGTTCCTTACCTAAGCAGGGTCGGGTTTTGGAATATGCATGCAAAAGAACCCAGCATTAGTGCTCCCTGCTCAAAACCTCCAGTTTTCCCGCTGGGACCAACAAAAACAATTATTGGTTTCACCTCAAAAATTATAATTCGGAATTGGAAAAAAGGTTCAGAAGGGGGCAACCAAAAGGACTGGGGTGCTTGTGGAGCAAATGCTGGTTGCAGCATTTGGGGGGCGGTTCCGTTTAGAAAAACGGCGAGGAAGAGGAGACACAATGTATGGCTTGGAGAAAGTGGAGAGAGAAAGCTTTCTCTCTTGCCCTCATAACATGAGAACAACTGGACCTCCAATGAAACTGAAGTTTCAGGATGGTCCTTCTTCTTGCAATGCACAGCTAAACTCTGGAACTCCCTGCCACAGGAGGCACTGATGGCCACGGACCAAGATGGCTTTCAAAGAAGATGAGGCAAATTCATGGAAGAGAAGGCTACCCATGGCTATTAGCCAGGATGGCTATGCTCTGCCTCCATGGTCAGAGGCAGCAAAGTACAGGAGTAGAAAGAGCTTGAATTCTGCTTGCTGGATTCCCACAAGCATCTGATCAACCCCTGTGGGAACAGGATGCTGGACTGGGCTGGGCCACTGGTCAGGTCCAGAAGGCTTTTCTGATGAACATCAGCAGTGAATTCCTCCCCCAAGACTGCCCTCTCATCTCTGGCCAACGGGGTGTTGGCGTTAGGCCAGTGCTAGCACAATTCTGGCCCTCCTGAACTCCCTGATCAACCCCAGCAGCAGCCAGCATGGGCAACACTCAGGGATGATGGGAGTTGGAGCAGCCTCTGGAGGGCTACAGATCTCCCACCCTGCGGCTTACAAGAAACCAGCCATTTCCCAGCATCCCCCTCACCCATTTTGGCTATCATGATGTAATGGAGATGGTACAAGGCCTCTGCTGACTGCAGGCCAATCTCCTTCACGTTGTCTGCGAGGTGAAGGGACAAGAGCGCCACCAGCTGTCCAAGAAGGGGGAAATCCTGGGATACCTAAGAAGTGGAGAGAGAGAGATGCACAGTCAGCCCTTGTCCCACAGAGCCCAGCAAGAGAAAACCGTCTGGCATGCTTTCAGAAGAAGAAGAAGAAGAGTTTGGATTTTATTTATTTATTTTTTAATGGATTTTTATTAAGATTTTAAAGGTTAGAAAAAAAAGATAAACAAATATCAATTTAATCAAAAAACAAAAACAAAACAGACAATTAAAAAAAACAAATCAAACCTTTACATAACTGTCAGAGCTGCCTCTAGGTCCCAGCTCACAGAGGACCAACGCCAGGCTGATGTTATGTACAAAAGTCTTTATTGAAGTTTAATTTCCATTTCAAAGCCAGGGCGTGCAGCCCTACGTCTAGACTCTAGATCGGCGAAGTCCCGTCTGAGTCTCCGCCCCTTCCACACCAGTTTAAGATCCTAGCACTGCTCCACCTCCTGCGCTGCACTCTTCTCCTCTGGGTCCTCCTGCCCGCTGGGGCATTGCCCTTTCTGGACTCTTCCGACGCTGAGTCGCTTAGCTCCTCCCCCTGCCTCCGGCGTGCTTTAGGACCCGGTTCCCAATCCTCACTCTCTGCTGTCCCGCGCTCCTGTACATTTGAACTTGCTTCTCGCGCCAACCCAGTGACCTTTCTCCTAACCATTACACTACCACAATAACTGTCAGGGGCTCAGGAGCAGAGGCACAGGGGAGAGAGGAAATGGAGAGCGAAGGGGAGGAATCTGAGGGCAGCGTAGGGGAGTATGAAAGTGGCCCGAGAGATTCCATGAGCTTCTCCAGCGAATCAGAAGATTCCCAGAGGGGGGCGCCGATGGCCAGTGCAAGGGGGGTCCCAGGGGGGACACACCAGAAGCAAGGGGCCAGCGGGGACTCCCAAAGCAGCAGCGGGAGATCAGGACCAGCTCCTCCACCAGAGCGTGGTTTGGGGAAAGAGTCCCATGTATCAGGGCCAGCTTCTCCTCCAGCAGGGAGAGAAGATGAATCAGGGCTGGCCACGCCTCTATCGCAGAGTGAGGGAACGGAGGGGAAGTCAGGTCCAGCTAGCCTCTCCGAAGGGGGAAGCAGTGACAGGAGCAGTGTAACGGTCAGGAGGAAGGTTGCCGGCTGGGCGCGCGCGCCAAGTGCGAATGTACAGGCGCGCGGAACAGCAGGAAACCCGGATTGGGAACCAGGTCCTAAAGCTCGCCGGAGGGAGGGGGAAGACTCAGGGGACTCAGCGTCAGAAGAGTCTAGAAAGGGCGAGACCCCAGCGGACAGGCGGGCCCAGAGGAGAAAAGAGCAAAGGAAGAGGTGGAGCAAGGCTAGAGTCTTAAACTGGTGTCGGGGGGAAGGAGATTCAGACGGAGCTTCAGCGGTCTAGAGTTTGAGACGTAGAGCTACGCGCCGCGGCTTTGAAATCGAAACTGAACTTCAATAAAGACTTTTGTATATAACAACGAACTGGCGTTGGTCCTTTGTGAGCTGGGACCTCGGGCAGCTCTGACAATAACTTTCTTTCCTTTACTTATTTCCTTGACTTCCTCACACCTCCCTTTTTTGTATTCTAGTTCAATTAGATATTTCAGCAAATCCTTTCCATCTTCGTTTTTATCCTAATAATTTATCTTAACATACTATAATTTTACATTCTCTTCTTTCACCAATTAACAATCCATTTTTACTTAGACCTTTATATCATTTCTGCTAAAACCACATAACTTCATTCCAACATCCTTCTAACATTCCTTAATTTTACAATGTTTCTGTAGATAAACTTTAAATTTCTTCCAATCTTCTTCCACCAACTCTTCTCCTTGGTCTCGGATTCTGCCAGTCATTTCTGCCAGTTCCATATAGTCCATCACCTTCATCTGCCATTCTTCCCAGGTGGGTAGACCTTGTGTCTTCCAATATTTTGCAATGAGTATTCTTGCTGCTGTTGTGGCATACATAAAGAAAGTTCTATCCTTCTTTGACACCAATTGGCCAACCATGCCCAGGAGAAAGGCCTCTGGTTTCTTCTGAAAGGTATACTTAAATACCTTTTCATTTCATTATAGATCATCTCCCAGAAAGTCTTAATCCTTGGGCATGTCCACCAAAGGTGAAAAAATGTACCCTCAGTCTCTTTACATTTCCAACATTTATTATCGGGCAAATGATAAATTTTTGCAAGCTTGACTGGTGTCATGTACCACCTGTAAATCATTTTCATTATGTTTTCTCTTAGGGCATTACATGCCGTGAATTTCATGCCTGTGGTCCATAACTGTTCCCAGGCAGCCATCATAATGTTATGTCCAACATCTTGTGCCCATTTAATCATAGCAGATTTCATTTCATCCTGAGTATTCCATTTCAACAGCAAGTTATACATTCTTGACAAATTCTTAGTTTTAGGATCTAACAGTTCTGTTTCCAATTTTGATTTTTCCACCAGAAAGCCAATTTTCTTATCCAAATTGTAAGCCTCCATTATTTGGTAATAATGAAGCCAGTCTCGTACTTTGTTTTTTAGTTTTTCAAAACTCTGCAGTTTTAATCTGTCCCCTTCTTGTTCCAAAATTTCCCAATATTTCGGCCAATTGGCCTCCATATTGAGCTTTTTCTGAGCCTTTGCTTCCATTGGTGACAACCACCTTGGAGTTTTGTTTTCAAGCAAATCCTTATATCTTATCCAGACATTAAACAGTGCTTTCCTGACAATATGGTTTTTAAACGCTTTATGTGCTTTGACCTTGTCATACCACAGATATGCATGCCACCCAAATACATTATTAAAACCTTCTAGGTCCAAAATGTCTATGTTTTCAAGAAGCAGCCATTCTCTCAGCCAACAAAATGCGGCTGATTCATAATAAAGCTTAAGGTCTGGCAGGGCAAAACCACCTCTTTCTTTAGCATCAGTTAGTATCTTAAATTTCTTGCCCTGCCAGACAAATCTAGAGATATCTTTCTGCCACTTCTTGAAACAATCAATTTTGTCCAAAATTTGCAGTGTTTGAAACAAAAACACCATCCTTGGCAATACATTCATTTTTATCGCAGCAATTCAGCCTAGCAATGATAACTTCAAATTTGTCCATATTTCTAGATCCTTTTTCACTTCCGTCCAACATTTTTCATAATTATCTTTAAATAAATTCACATTCTTAGCAGTCATGTTAACCCCTAAGTATTTCACTTTCTTAACCAATGTTAATCCTGTCTCCTTCTGAAACTTCTCTCTCTCAATCACTGTTAGATTTTTCTCTAAAACCTTAGTTTTCAACTTATTCAACTTAAATCCTGCGAGCGGTTGCCGAACAACTCCAGGCACGCCTGGAAGAAGCGGACCATTTGGATCCCTTCCAGTCGGGATTCAGGCCTCATCATGGGACTGAAACTGCCTTGGTCGCACTGGTTGATGATCTCCGGCGGGCTAGGGACAAAGGTGAGAGCTGTTTCCTAGTTCTGCTGGATCTCTCAGCGGCGTTTGATACCATCGACCATAACATCCTTCTGGACCGTCTTGAGGGGCTGGGAGCTGGGGGCACTGTCATACAGTGGTTCCGCTCCTTCCTCCTGGGCCGTGTTCAGAAAGTGGTGGGGGGGGATGAGTGTTCAGACCCCTGGGCTCTCACTTGTGGGGTGCCTCAGGGTTCTGTCCTCTCCCCCATGCTTTTCAACATTTACATGCAGCCGCTGGGAGAGATCATCAGGAGGTTTGGGCTGGGTGTTCATCAGTATGCGGATGATACCCAGCTCTACCTCTCTTTTAAATCAGAACCAGTGAGGGCGGTGAAGGTCCTGTGTGAGTGTCTGGAGGCGGTTGGAGGATGGATGGCGGCTAACAGATTGAGGTTGAATCCTGACAAGACAGAAGTACTGTTTTTGGGGGACAGGAGACGGGCAGGTGTGGAGGATTCCCTGGTCCTGAATGGGGTAACTGTGCCCCTGAAGGACCAGGTGCGCAGCCTGGGAGTCATTTTGGACTCACAGCTGTCCATGGAGGCACAGGTTAAATCTGTGTCCAGGGCAGCTGTGTACCAGCTCCATCTGGTACGCAGGCTGAGACCCTATCTGCCTGCGGACTGCCTCGCCAGAGTGGTGCATGCTCTGGTTATCTCCCGCTTGGACTACTGCAATGCACTCTACGTGGGGCTACCTTTGAAGGTGACTCGGAAACTACAACTAATCCAGAATGCGGCAGCTAGACTGGTGACTGGGAGCGGCCGCCGAGACCATATAACACCGGTCTTGAAAGACCTACATTGGCTCCCAGTATGTTTCCAAGCACAATTCAAAGTGTTGGTGCTGACCTTTAAAGCCCTAAACGGCCTCGGTCCAGTATACCTGAAGGAGCGTCTCCACCCCCATCATTCTGCCCGGACGCTGAGGTCCAGCGCCGAGGGCCTTCTGGCGGTTCCCTCATTGCGAGAAGCAAAGCTACAGGGAACCAGGCAGAGGGCCTTCTCGGTAGTGGCCCCCGCCCTGTGGAACGCCCTTCCAGCAGATGTCAAAGCGATAAACAACTACCTGACATTCAGAAGACATCTTAAGGCAGCCCTGTTCAGGGAAGTTTTTAACGTGTGATATTTTACTGTATTTTTGGTTTTTATGGAAGCCGCCCGGAGTGGCTGGGGAGGCCCAGCCAGATGGGCGGGGTATAAATAATAAATTATTATTATTATTATTATTATTATTATTATTATTATTATTAACATGACCAAATTCTTGAATCAATTCCAATACTCTTTTGGTACTAGATTCTGGCTCCTGTAGTGTCAATACCAAATCATCAGCAAATGCTTTCAATTTGTACTGTTTAGCTCTGACTTGTATACCTTTAATCAATTGGTCCTTTCTAATCATATTAAGCAGAACCTCCAGGACCGATATAAAAAGCAATGGAGAGATTGGGCAACCTTGTTGTGTTCCTTTCTCAATCTTAAACTCCTCTGTGACTACATTGTTTACAATTAATTTAGCTTTTTGTTCTGAATAGATTGCACCTATACCATTTTCAAAACCTTGACCTACCCCCATTCCCTGTAAATTTTTCTTCATGAAACTCCAAGAAATATTGTCAAAGGCTTTCTCCGCGTCCACAAATATCAAAACTGCTTTGGTGTTAATATTCACTTGTAATTTTTCTAAAATGTTAATTATATTCCTCGTATTGTCAGACAAGTGTCTCCCCGGGAGAAAGCCCACTTGATCTTTATGGATTTCTTCTACTAGTACCTTTTTTTAGTCTTTTAGCCATAATATCAGCAAAAATTTTGTAATCCACATTGAGCAAAGATATGGGGCGGTAGTTCTTAAGCTGTGTCTTCTCAGACTCTGTTTTCGGTATAAGTGTAATATAAGCTTCCTTCCACGACTCTGGTGCCTTTTTCCCTTCCAGTATTTCATTGCAAACTTCCTTTAAAGGCTGTACTAGCCATTCTTTCAAGGATCTATAATATCTTGAAGTGAAACCATCCAGCCCTGGGGATTTGCCCAATTGCATGTTCTGAATGGCTCCTTCTACCTCCTGTTCTGTTATTTTATAATTCAACATTAGCTTATTTTCTTGAGAGATTTTTTGTAATCCATTTATTTTCAAAAATCGATCAATGTCCATTTCTTTCTGAGTCTCCTGTGTATATAGATGTTTAAATACCTCTGAAAGCACTTCCTGATCTCCACTGGATTCTGTATATTCTTTCCCTCCACTTCCAAATTAGTAATAGTATTAAGTTTTTGTCTTTTTTTCATTTGCCAAGCCAGCAGTTTCCCACATTTATTTGCCGATTCAAATGTCTTCGGTCTCATCTGTTTGATCTTCCATTCTATTTCCTGATTCATCAATTTCATTTTGCATAAAGTATTACTCCTCTTTTCTTAACTTTGTCTGATGAAATAAATTCATGTCCCAATCTTTTATTGCTCAATATCTTCCTGTGTAGCCTTATCACATGTGTTTCTTGTAGACAAATCAAATCCAATTGTTCTTTTTTTAATAAATGAAAGACTCTCGCCTTTTTTCCGGGGAGTTGAGTCCATTCACATTCCAGCTTAATACTTGCAGTGCCATGATGTAGTTACTCTGCTTCTCCTCCAACAGCACTTAGTACTTTATCTATTTCTGTCAGTGGTGTTGATTTCCCTCTTTTTGGTGAACTTCTGTCCAAAACTCCCGGCTCTTTTCCAAGTTCTTTCTGCAGATCTTCTCCATGGTTTCCCCAAAACTTATCTTTTTCCTCCACTGATCTTATCTTTATCTTTCTTCCTTTAAAGCTAAAGAATAGGCCTTGGGGAAATTCCCACCTGAAGATGATTTTGTTCCTTCTCAACAGGGCAACCAAATCTCCAAAGTTGGACCTAGGATCCAAAAGATGTTGTCAGGGACCTGACATTGGAGCGTGAGGTGGAGGCTGGGCTCCAAAGCGATGCAGGAGAGGGGACCAGCAGGAGGGAAGGAATTCAACGTAACACCAGTAGAGAAGGGAGGGAGATGGAGGATTCAGAGAGAGGTCTCCGGGACCCTTCATCTGAGACCAGTGGAGAGAGCACGGGCACGCCTCTGCCCACTCCTTCCTTGCACAGAAGAGTCCCACGCAGGGAGATAGGCGGAGACTTGGCGTCAAACAGCTCTTATGCTGGAAGAGGTTCAAGAAACGCCCACTGACGGATTCTGCAAGCGACTGAACGGCCACGGAGTGAGGGCTTTCAGCCAAAAGCATGGTTAGCCAGGCAATCTAGCCAAAAGTGACGGCAACTTACGCACAAGTAACCCCTTATAACCATTACAGATGTTTCGGTATATCTTTAAAGATTTCCACTCTTGACTGCAGAATTGTCAAAGAATTCTGAAAGTGCAGACCCAAAATTTTATCTCTCTCTTCTTTAGATCGGAGAGTAATCAGACAGTCCCTTATTTTATTCTTGTTTCCTCCTCTTCCAAGTCTGAAGGCCCTCACGATTTTGAATTCTTCTTGTTTCAAATCCAACTTCCAGAACTCTGCAAATTCTATCAAACTGCCCTTCTCTAATTCAGGTACAGCTCTAATCCTTAAATTCGTCTGTTTTTCCTTAAGTTCAATCATAGAAAGTGTCAATTTATGGTCCTCAATTTGCCTCTGTAGATCTGGGACTTTCTCTGTTTCCAATTGTGTTATCTTAAATTCCACAGCAGCAGCTTTTTCCTTGGCTTCATCTGCAGTCTGTCGGATCAAAGTAGATTCCTGCAACAATTTCTGAATAGATTCTGTATTAGTGTTCACCTTTTGTCCCAAGCTATTTAAGCTTTCTGTATTTAAGTCAATTTTAGTGGTTGCTGCGTCTACCTTCACTTTTGCCTCGTCCACTGTCATCTTTGTCTCTTCAACCGTCTTATTTGTCTCTTCGACCCTCTTATTAAGTTGCTCCAAAGATTCATTAATCTTGGCCAGTGCAATCGCTAAAACATCTTCTGATGACATTCCACTAGGCTTAGATTGTGTTGGTACAGTCGCAGATGGGGTAGGGAGACCAACGGCTGATGGTCTTCACTGCCAAATCTTCCCAGACCTTGTTGTTTTGTCTGGGAATGACGAGTCTACTTTTTCTTTCCCATGTGCCATAACACTACACAGTTTCTCTTTGCAAGTGGAAAATTCACCTAGTATCGATTTCAGAAACTTCCTCTAGGTGGAAACAGTTGCAATAGTCCAAAATGACACCTTTTAAACTCAAATAAAAAAAATAAACACTTCCAATTTTTTGTTACTTTCCAGTTACTTTCCCTCCTTTTTAAGAGCAGAAGAGGACAACTAACCACAATGTATCTCTCTTGCTGAGCTAGCTGTCAGCAAGTCGTCTATTCACAGTTAATACGCAGTTCAAAGCACAACAGTCTTTGTCTATTGGCAGCCCGTTCCCAAGTTTTGAGCGGTGGATTTTAACTTCTTTCCCTCTCTCTTGCAGGTATATATAGTCCAAAACTCCCCCCTCCTTCCCCTGCTTCCTAGGGGGGGGGGTTTGATACTTTTTGTGTTAGGAAATTAATCCTTTCCAGTCGGATTTCCAAAACTTTAGCTTGTAGTCTCTTTGCTTTGATCTATTTACAAAAGCGGAAGGCGGACTTCCTGTTTAAACCTCCCCGCATCGGTGCCAAATTAAGTCTTTTTCGTCCTTTTATACTTCCAATTTTTCCTATTCATGGGTAGTTGCTTTTGAGGTCGAATTGTCACAGGAAGAAGTCAGCGCTCTCCGGTAACGGCTGTGCGGCTTCGCTCCAAGGAAAAAGCAGTTGATTCACAGCACCGTGCCGCTCACCCTGCTTCGCTCCGGAACCGTAATCGGTATTCCCTGCGAATTGGGGGGGCCCAAAAGGTGCCCGCCGAATCCCACGCTCACAGGCTTCTCCCGCCTGTGATTTTTGAAGGGTCTCCACTTCGCCGTAGCGGTACAGACCCGATTTCCTCGAGGCAGATCCTCCTAGTCAGAAGGATTCCGCCATTACCGATGGCGCTAACCCGAAAGTCCCCAAGAGTTTGGATTTGATATCCCGCCTTTCTCTCCCTTTAAGGAGTCTCAAAGCGGCTAGCATTCTCCTTTCCCTTCCTCCCCCACAACAAACACTCTGTGAGGTGACTGGGGCTGAGAGACTTCAAAGAAGTGTGACTGGCCCAAGGTCACCCAGCAGCTGCATGTGGAGGAGCGGAGACGTGAACCCGGTTCCCCAGATTAGGAGACTACCACTCTTAACCACTACACCACACTGGCTCTCAGTCGGCAAAGGTGGCAGAGGGGCACAGGGCAAGAGAGCTGTGCTTAGGTGGCCCACCCTAGGCTTGCCCCAGGGCTTTTTCCCCAGCCAGAACTCACTGGAACTCAGTTCTGGCTGTTGAATGGTTGAATGTTGAATGGTTGAATGTTGAATGGCTGTGTCAGCATTTGGGTGTAGTATATAAGGAGCAGCACCTAGCTCTCCCATTACCCTGGGGGATTGGTTGGTGGTTGGGTCTGGTTTGTTGTTGATGTATTTAGTGTTTTTGTTTTTGTTATTAAAACCTTGTTTAAGTTATTTTTGAGTCCTTTTTTAATGCATGGTCTCCCCAGCAAGCTCTCTGCAGTGCTACTATACTGCAAATAGCTAACATCTTTGGTTATGGGCCCAGCTGCTGAGTGGATGACTGCCTTATTTTGGACTCTGAGAAAGCTTTGAAAACTCCTTCTCCTGCTAGTGTAGTTTCTGTGGGTCTGGAAGAGTTCCAGAATGGTTGACCGGGTTCCAGAAGCTGAGAAGGCTCTGGTGTTCCCACAGCTAACAGATGAGAACTATAGTTTATGGTCTTTTCGGGTGGAGGCGCTTTTGACCTCTAGAGAAGTATGGACCTATGTAACTGATGACCCTCCTGACCCTGTAACTAATGCTTGGTCGAAAGGAGATGCAAAAGCCAGGGCAATAATTAATTTGGCAGTCAGTGACCAGCAAGTAGTCTATATAAGAAATAAGAAAACTGCCAAAGAAATGTGGGACAGTCTTGCAGCAGTGCATATTAGAAAAGAGTCAGTGTCTGCATTGACGTTTTTCAAGCAGCTGTACCAGACCAAGTTGCAGCCTGGTAGTGATTTGGCAGCACACTTGAGACGTCTGGAGGCAATACACTGCGAATTAATTCGAAGGGACATGGAGATACCTTATATTCAGTATGTTTTTATCATTCTTTCTTCCCTTAATGAGGACTTTGATGGTGTAGCTAGCCAGATATCTGCCGTTCCACCAGCACAATTAACCGTGGAAGGGGTAACGGCATGATTAGCGGACTTCCGGGTTAGCGCCATCGACAATGGCAGCATTCCTCTGACTGAGAGGAACCCGCTCCGTGGAATTCGGGTCGTACCGCCGCGGCGAAGGCGGAGACCCTTTAGAAATCCCAGGTGGATGAAGCCTGGGAACGTGGGATTTGGTTGACACCAGGAGCGCTCCCCTACCCACAGGGAAACCCCTTTTCGGGGGTTCCGAAGTGACGTGGGGTGAGCAGCGCGGTGTTTTGAATCGACCGCTATTTTTACGGAGTGAAGCCGCGTAGCCGTTGCCAGAGCGCGCTGACTTTTTCTTGTGGACAAATGGATTTTAAACAACAACCCGTGAGTAGAACGGAAATTGGAATTCTAAAGTATTTAAAGTTTTTTTTTTTTAAAAAAAAAAATAATTGGTACCGATCAGGGAAGGTCCAAACAGGAAGTCCGCCTCCCCTTTCTGTAAATAAACTGAAGCAAAGAACCAGTTAACTAAGGTCGTGGAGAGTTTTGTGTAAAGGACCTAAATTCCATTGATTGAAACTATCATCAATATCTTTTTTGAAAGCAGGGGAACCTGCAGGAGAAGGTTAAAATCCGTGAAATTGAAGTGCCACATCCCCAGACCCGGGAGTGGTCTGTGTGAGCCCGTTGACAGTGATTTGACAGCTGTCAAGTTAGCTGTTAGGATACAAAAGAAGGACTTTGTTTCTACTGCCTGTTTTTGTTACAACTTTATGTTTAAAAGGAAGAAAGGAACTGTTATAATTCAATGTATGGGACCTTTGGGTCTGTGCTGGAAGGAGTGAAAAAGAATTTGAATCCCTCTAGAGGGAGCTTTGGGTTATTGTCGTAAGGATGCAGCTAAAGATAAAAGCCTTGAGAAACTAGTTTTTGACCTTGGACTATTTAAGTATGGCTGTTAGGAAGGAAATCGAGTGTGAACTGAACAGGACATTTTATCTCTTGGGAAAGCTGCAAGACCAGATAAATGTTATGGCTACTAACGTGGTAATCTTGGAAACAAAAGTAGGTTTTGGCAAAGAAGTGGACAAGAACCAAGCACAGGAACCTCTTTCAACTGAACAAATTGAAAAATTTGAAAAGGAGAATCTTGTTGTGAGCAAAGTGAGGAAAGGGGGAGCCGTAACCCTACAGAGGCCAATAGTGGATTACTACTTGAGGCCCTACATGATGACAACTAGGAGAAGTAAATATTTGGAGATGGAAGCCTGGTTTGGCCTGGAAGATGAAAGATGGAGAGATCACCCTATGTGGAGATCAAATGACCTTTGGAATATAAATCCGAGCCAGGTGGAGATTGGAAGATTGGAGCTTTGGGGGCCTTTGGATTTGAAAAGAGTGTGAAACAAGATTTGGAATACTTTATAGGCCCTACTTTTAACTATGGAAGTTTGGCAGGAAGTAATATGATGACTGTTGGGTTGGGGCTTCCCCAAGATCTGATTTTCAACATTAAAGACTATCAAAAAGACTGGCAGAGGGGACAGACTTAAGAGCCTCGGATTTAAGATCTCCAGGCTGATGGTTTTCTGAGATTAATGGAACTATTGAGGGGCTGAAACCGGGGAGGGGATTTGGTGAAAGAAAATTGGGAATCTAAAGTATATATAATATAAATTTGTTTTTTTTAAAATGAGAGATGGGAAAATCGCGGAATTGAATTTTTTCTTTGACCTTAGGGGAAATGTCTTAAGAATAAGTACAGATATATAAGTTTTAATGGGAAATAAGATTAAACAAAGTTAAAGTGGATGATAACTTGGTGAAGGAAAGAATGGAAAATTACAGTATATTAAGATAAGATATGAGGATAAAATTAAGATCAAGGATGTGTTGAAATATTTATATGAATTAAAATATAAAGAGGGGAAGTATAGTATGTTAAGATAAACTATTAGGATAAAAACAAGGTTGGAAGGATTTGCTAGAATATCTAACAGAATTAGAATACAAAAATGGGAGGCACGAGGAAGTCAAGGAAATAAGTGATTGCAACTAAGCGAGTTAAAGGTTTGATTTGCTTTTTTTCTTTTTTTTCTTTTTACCTTTGTTTTTTATCTTTCTTTTTTCTGTATTTTGATATATGTATTTTTTTTATTCTTATTTTCTTTTTTGACTGTATTTTTTCTTATTTTTTTGTAACCTTTAAAATCTTAATAAAAAATTATTTAAAAAAAATAACGGCACGATTAATGGGCGAGTTGGATAGAAGGGAGGCTTGTGCCATAAGCACTCCTATTTCCAGAAACAATGAGGAACGCCATATGCAAACTTGTGTTGATACGACTGCATTTAAAGCTGCAAAGCGTTGTTGGTTCTGCAATAAGCAGGGACATTTTGCAAAGGACTGCAGATCCAAAAGAAAGCAAAGTACTCCCAAGTCTGTTTCTGTTCGTCAGTCACAGTCATCAGCCCAGCAGCCGACATTGTACCGTAAAGACAGAAACGAGCCGCGAGCTTTTCATGCTCGGACTACAGATCGTAAAAGAATTAAAGGTGCCAAGTGGAAGTTTTTTATTGTGGACTCAGGAGCATCTCAGCACATTTGCAACAATCGAAGCTTGTTTATTTCTTTCGAAGAGGAAATTGGTAATGTACATTTAGCCAATTCACAAGTCTTGCAGTCGCTTGGCAGGGGTACTATTAAACTTGACTCTTTAAACATTACGATAGCGAACTGCATTTACTGCCCGTCAGTGGACAATTTATTGTCAGTAAGAAGTTTTGCTCGTCAAGGCATAACTGTGCGTTTCTTAAAGTCAATGTGTGAGTTTTTCAATGGGAACAAATGTCTATTGTATGCCCGGGACTCTGATTATATAGACTGTATTTTCACACCTACTCCCAATCGCCTATAAATTGCAGAGCAGCACAGTCAAGCCAGGGGTTGAGGAGTGTAAGGCCACATTCCGGGTGTGTCCATGAAGCACACAGAATTCTGGGACACCTGAATTTTGCTGATGTGATTAAGACAAAGAATATTGTTAATGGCCTAAACTTAAAACCATGTAAATTCTTTATGCAATGTCTATCCTGTTGCAAGAATAAGATTAAGGTTGCACGCAAGGGTAGGTGCTCAGATAGGAAAATAACTGAGCCATTTGAGCATGTACATTGTGATTTAGTTGGGCCACTCCCACCATCATTAGGAGGTTCTAAGTACTGGCTTACCCTGATAGACCAGTATAGTAGATATTGTTGGACTTATGCAATAGCTGAGAAGTCCCAAGCATTTGAGAAATACAGAGCTTTTTGCAACTGGGTAAAAAATGCATTTTAACAAACAAATTAAGTATCTGTTTTCTGACCGGGGCGGGGAATTTTCTTCTGAGGCACAGGGGCCTACTCACGAGTTATCTTGCCCCTGAAGTCCCTGGCAAAATGGGCTTGTTGAAGTTGTGCAGCATGACCTGCAGGCAGGGGTTAAAACTTATCTGTACGATGCTAATCTGCCCAAAGTCTTTTGGGCTGAAGCGCTCAATGCCTTTTGTTACGTTAGAAATTGCAGTTATCATTCTGGTTTAGATGTCACCCCCTATGAGAAGCTGTTTAAAAAACGCCCTAATCTGAAATACCTACGCATTTGGGATTCAGATGTAATTATGCATTATCCCGCTAAGCAGAAATTGGGTGAGTGTAGTGTTCTGAGAAAATTAATGGGCTACCAGAAGGGGGCGTACAGAATTTACATACCAGCAACTGGCAAATTTCATATTACCAGAAGCATGATACAAACTGTAAATTGGAATGGCGTTGCTGTTTTCCAAGATACTAACGGTATAAATGATACTGAGGAAGAAGAGGAAGCAGCAGCAGCAGCAGCAGCAGGAAATGGTGCTTCTGAATTAATGGAACAAGACAAAAAGCCTGTTGAATCTGATAATTTGTTTGATGATTTAAAGTCACAGGCACCCGAGGGGAGGTTAGATTCTCTTGAGTTTTCTGACCGTGATCTTAGCCTACAGGCACCTCTTCAGTCTGACAATGATGATTTACAACCTGAAACTAGTAGTTTACTTAGTCCCATTAAGTCTGAGGAGTCTGACTCTCCTTCCGGACTGAGACGTTCAGATAGAAAGAGACAGAAGCCACAACGTTTTGCAGATGAACTTTTAAATACTGTGTATGCCAATAAGGCGGTTTTTGAGCCAAAAAGCTACGATGATGTTCAGAATTTACCTAAGCACCAAGTAAATTGGTATAAAGCTATCAACTCTGAGATAGCTTCTTTAAAAGAGCATAACACCTGGTCTCTTGTACCACAAACCCCAGAAATGAGACTTATTGATTCAAAATGGGTTTAAGAAAATGCAAATGGGAAGGAAACGCCTATGGTATGTGGTTTCACCTTTACAGGTGAAGATAAGCCATTTCCTAACAAAACTTTGTATCGTTCTGCTATAGGCAAGCTAAATTTCATTCAAAGAATCTCAAGACCAGATATAACTTATGCTTTTCACTTTCTGGCAAAATTTGTGGAAAAGCCCACTACGCAATGTTTCTCTGCTCTTAAGAGAGTTTTAATGTACTTTAAACATACCAAACATTATAGGTTGCAGTTTACATCATGTATTGACAAAGGTTTTGAAATTTTCTGCGATGCATCTCATGCAGTGGAACAAAATAATTGCAGGGGTGTGTCTGGTATGGTGTTTTGTTATAAAGGTTGTCCATTTGAATGGAAGTCCCAGACACAAACCATTATTTGTCTCTCCACAACAGAGAGTGAATTATGTGCATGCGTTCAGGCCACTTGTGATGTGGAATGGTATCTGCAAGTATTTGCAGACCTACAGATGAAAGTAACACTACTAGTAAGAGTTTACCTTGATTCCCAGAGTGGACTCGCTATCCTGTTTTCAGAGACCAATACGCAGCACACTAGAGTCTTAAGGTTACGTTTACAGTTTGTAAAGAAACTAATTGCTGATGAAATGATTGTATTTCAATATGTTCCAGGTGACAATCAAATTGCAGACATTTTTACCAAAGCACTTCCAAAGGTTACACATGAAAGACATGTACAAAATATGCTTTATGTTTTTGTTCCACAATGATGAACCGCAGGGGAAATGTTGAATGGTTTCTTTAAATGTAAAGGTTCATCATTGTTCCACCAGTTGTGTATGTCTTTTTTTTTAAAAAAAATATTTTTTATTAACAATTTTTTGTAAATCACAATTCCAATAAAACAATACAATATCACATCTCTTAACATAGATCTTTTCACTGCTTTGGACTCCCTCACATCTCCCGCTCCTGCGTTCTTAGTTATAATTTTATTCAGCAAATTTGTCCCCTTGTTTTTAGTCTTCATAACTAATTTTCAATGTTATACCTCTAATTTTAACTATCATTTTATTCGAATCTTAAAAAGTTTAGATATAACCAACATATTCCAAAATTTTTATCATTTCTTAAATTTATCTTATCTTCATAATTCCCTTCCTTGAACTCAATGGTGCCAAGTTGTTTATACTCTAGCATCCTTCTTAACATTCATACAATTTACAATATTTTTGTAGGTAAATCTTAAATTTCTTCCAATCTTCTTCCACCGTCTCCTCTCCCAGGTCTCAGTTGTGTATGTCTTTAAGGGGCCAGAGCAAAATAACGAGACCCAGCTTTACAGCTGTGAAACATAGCAGGTGCTGAGTTGTATTGATTAAGCTGTGTCAGCATTTGGGTGTAGTATATAAGGAGCAGCACCTAGCTTTCCCATTACCCTGGGGGATGGGTTGGTGGTTGGGTCTGGTTTGTTGTTGGTGTATTTAGTGTATAAGGAGTTTTTGTTTTTGTTATTAAAATCTTGTTTAAGTTATTTTTGAGTCCCTTTTTATGCATTGTCTCCCCAGCAAGCTCTCTGCAGTGCTACTATACTGCAAAAAGCTAACACTGGCACCTCTCAGGTGGGCACTATTGCCATTATAAGAGAACAAGGGTGGTGAGTTCATGGTGAGTCCTGGCACCTCTTTTTCTAGAAAAATAGCACTGGCTGGCACCTTCCCCTGGAATGGCCATGCCATACAGCTTTCATCTAGTTCACACCTGAACTTTCCAACGCAATACGATTTGAAATTGCAGCATTAAGCCTTGGTCACTCACATCAAAGTCCAAATGCTCGGAGACATATTTCAGGAGTACGTTGGTGGTCTTGACTGCTCTTTGCCTCTCACTGATTTTTGTGGAGTCAATCCAGCCATTTGTGTGCTGCGGGAGAGAAATCATCGTCATCACATGGAAGGACAACCCTTAATCCAGGTTTGCAAATTCACAAAGCTTCATAGAGGGGACAAATTGCAAAAGGGGGTTGTTTTGTAAAGGAGAAAGTTTGCTGCAATTTGTTTATTATTATTATGAATAATAATAATAATAGCCCACCTTTTTCCCAGACAGGGACTCGAGGCAGCTTAGTAGAATTAGATATTAATTGGCTCTTGGGTTGCTTTTGCTTTATCATGCATTTTCTGTTCTGATTTTGTATTTTTATGTTGTGAACTGCCCTGCAATCTGTCATTGGTGTGTTTGTGTGTGTGATAATTACAACAATACAACATACACCTCACCACAGCCATAGCAATGGAATGCAGGAAGCATCCTTAGACCAAGCCCAGCCATTGATCCACAGGTAATGAGGACTGGCAGTTGGCCCTTTGGCCTTTCAGACAGAGAGCCTTTTCACAGCCCCACCTGGAGTGCTGAGGACTGAACCGGGGACCTTGGGCATGCAAGACAGATGCTCTGCCCCGAGCCACGGCCCTTCCCCACAGGCCATCAGCAGAGGACATATCTTGTGTGCCTTGCACAAGCATTGCTAGCAGAACAGAGGCCCACTTGACCATCAGCACCCACAACCAGCGAGTTGGCCACAGATGCCCCCCGTGCAATCATTTCAAGAGGGTCTGTCCTCCGGCATGGGAGCTGCTGCTACCCCTGCTCTGACACCTTGGGGACTCCCTTACCACTAATATCTTCTGCAGCGTCTCCAGAGAGGGGGCCTCCGACAGCAAGCTGGTGAGCATGTTGAGCCAGATGTCGATAGTTTCGTGATAACAGTCCTGGAAGGAGAGAAGCAAAAGCAGTTAGAAGCTGAAGACCCCCATGGAAATCCCATATGCTCTGGAGCCTTCTAGTCCAAATTCGTAACAAAGCTTATGCAGGGGTTCAAGCAAGGCACACAAAGAGTCATAAACATCAAACGTTTCTTGATGTATATAAGGTTACAGGTCATGCGATATAAAGATACAGGACTCCACACTGGGCTCAACTTCCTTGGGGTGTTCCAAGGCAGAGGGCCTTCTTGGTGGTGGGGCCCACCCCGTGGAACACCCTCCTATCAGATGTCAGAGAGATACATCATTATACTTCCATCTGAAGACATCTGAAGGCAGCCCTGCATAGGGAAGTTTTAAATATTTGATGTCTGGCTGTGTTTTAATTTGTTGGAAGCCGCCCAGAGTGGCTAGAGTAACCCAGTCAGATGGGCAGCATATAAACAAACAAGCAAACAAATAAAAATAAATGCAGCGTAGGAGGGAGGCATGAGAGTCACAAAATGCAGGCATGCAGGAATCATTCGTGGATGCATTCTAGCCAAAGGTGAAATGCAATAAATATGGAAACAGGATTAAAATCAAAAATATACACCCCAAGTCTCTGGCTGTTACATCATTGTGATGGGTCAAGTGTCTCGGGCAGCATTCTTTGCAGCTTACACGGCTCAGACTCTTTGCCCTCAAATCCTTTAACCTGGCAACCCCATTTTCCTCCAGAAGCAGAAGGTCCAGTCACCTGGCTCTGTGTTGCCGGCACGGAGCTCCCGGCTTTGACCTTCGTAACCTGCAATGATGGCAATTGGAAGACCTTCCTGGTGGTTTTTTGTAGCAGCTGAGACCGGAGCAGGGGGTCCATGCGTGGTCTCAAGGCACTGAAAAGAGAAAGAAGGGGAGAGGAAAGGATCAGCACCCAGCAGTCCATAAACCTGGTGAAGAAATATGTACTGTGTCTGGCCGTACTTACGTCATGCGAATGATCGTTTCCATTGCGGGCTGTAAGATGGTGAGTGATGCCATTGGCTCCTCTTTGATGACCTCCTGTGGTGGGGAAGCACACAGCATGTCAGGGAACTGGAGGCGCCATCCCTGCCACCACCACACCAAGCCCTGAGTTGTGCTCTCTATCCAGCCCACTTGACAACTTCTTTGCAATTGGCAAGTGGGTCCTCCTAGGGGAGGAGAGTGGGCTTCCTGGATCTGGGAATAAGATCCCTTTTTCTCCTGGGCAGAGCTCTACCGCATAAGAACAGCATAAGATCAGCCTTCTGGACCAGGCCAAGGGCCCATCTAGTCCAGCATCCTCACAGCATTCTCACAGTGGCCAACCAGACGTCTGTGAGAAACCAGGGAGCAGACCATGAGCCCAAGAGCCCTCTCCCCGCCTGTGGCTTCCAGCAACTATATTCAGAAACATTGCTTCCTTCCTCTGTGGAGGTAGAACATAGCAATCATGGCTGGGAGCCATTGACAGCCCTCTCCTCCTGGGAGAACCTAGCCTCTTTTACTTAGGCACTGGTGACATCCTACTGAGGTTGCCACAATGTAGGGCTGCCTTTCAAGTGGGTTTGGAAACTTGAGTTGGAGCAGAACGTGACCACCCAGAAATGGTTTGGGGCCAGATGATCAGAACATGCAACCCAGAGCTAGACCTACACAGCTATTTTTAAGAAAAAACGCTCTGAAAAGAAACCCCAGGAGATTCCCCCTCTTTTTTTCTTTTTCTTTTTACTCACTGTGATGCAGAAGGTGAGCTCGTCTTTGTGGGGGAAGGTGACATATCCCACATTCGATTGCACAAGCGCCTTGGTTGTTAGAGTTGCTGCCTTCATAAAGCTCTTCTTCAAAGCCTCATTCTGAAAGGAGAAGGGATTTTATAAAATTGAGTTTGAATCAAAATCACAAGGAAACATAAAGCCACACTGACCCTAATCCTAATTCTAATCCTTACCCTAACACTAACCCAATCCAAAAACAAAAAATTCCTTCCAGTAGCACCTTAAAGACCAACTAAGTTAGTTCTAGGTATGAGCTTTCGTGTGCATGCACACTTCTTCAGATACCAATCCAAAAATTAACCCTAACCCAGAAGTGGTCTTGTTAGATAGTTAAATTCATGTTAAATTGCTGTTTTAGGGTTTCTTTAAAAAAAGTCTGGAACAGATTAATCCATTTTGCATTACTTTCTATGGGAAAGCATGCCTTGGTTTGGAACGCTTTGGTTTCAGAATGGATTAAGTTTGAGAACCAAGGTACCGCTGTAATGCCCCATCTGGTCCTAAGTGTGGAGCCAGTATACACCCCAGTCTACAACCCTTCGGTGGATGAAGCCAAAAACCCTGCCCTAGGGCACAGTCTGAAGGCATGTGGTGCAAGGACCTTGATGGAGCTCAGGAGGTCTGCTCAGTGCCTGGATGGTGACCACGGGGGAAATGGTTGCACACCTCCTGGAGACGTATGACAGGAGAAAGGCAGAATATACCATATTTTTTCGAGTATAAGACACCCCCTATTTTGGGGGACTCCAAATTAAGAAAATGGGGGAAGGATTGCCCAGAGTTGCTGAGCTTTTCGGGGGTAGGATTACCCACAGTTGTTCAGCTATTTGGGGGAGGGGATTCCAAAAATTGCTCACCCGCTGAACCTATGCTGCCACTCACACATGTCGCAAAACCCACCTATTGTCTGTCCCTCGCCGGCAGAAACCGCCAATCGCCTTCCCAATTTCCGCAGCGACAGCCAATCAACACCACCCCTTGCTGCAGCCACCAATAACGCACACAATAGCTGTTGACTATCTCCGGCTTGCAGCGGCAACCAAACCCACGTCCCCCCAATGCACTCTCTGTGTATAAGATGACCCTCATTTTTAAACATCATTTTTTAATAATAATAATAAAAACCCTCGTCTTATACACGGAAAAGTATGGTATAGCTGAGAGAACAAACAACAGGAGTCCGTGTGATAATCAGAGCCATACCTTCCTGCTGTTCTGGAATTGGAAGAGGAGCTCCTCTGTGATGAGGTCTATAAAAAGGGGGAGGTCATCCTGCCGTGCCCCGGATGCCATTTGACCACAGCAAAGGATGACGGTGATACTGGCATTCGTCTCGCTAGTATTCTGGAGGGAAAGGATGGGGAAAGTGAGTTTGGGAACCTTAAGTGCAATTGGAGACAAATCACCATTTAGTTGGGACCTTTTAGCAGCTGGGAAAATATTAGTAGTCAGTAAGTTGTTGTGCGAAAGGTGGAGGGCACAAGGAGAAGGGGACAACAGAGGACGAGATGGCTGGACAGCGTTCTTGAAGCTACCAGCATGAGTTTGACCAAGCTGCGGGAGGCAGTGGAAGACAGGAGTGCCTGGCGTGCTCTGGTCCAGGGGGTCACGAAGAGTCGGACACGACTAAACGACTAAGCAACAACAACTTGTTGTGCAGACTTACAAATTTTGTATTTTTTTTCCTCCAGGAAACTCAAACTGCTGGCAAGCCAGGGCTCCCCCACCCTATATATGTGCATCGGGTTCTTCCTGCCTAAATATAGAGCCTGACATTTGACCCTATTGAATTTCATTTTGTTAGTTTGGGCCCAGTTCTCCAATCTGTTAAGGTTATCTTGAATCCCGATTCTGTCTTCTGTGGCATTGGCTACCCTTCCCAGTTTGGTGTCATCTGCAAATTTGATGAGCATCCCCTCAATTCCTTCATCCAAGTCTTTTATTTTTAAAAAAGTGGAACAACAACGGGCCAGGACAGAACCCTGTGACACCCCACTGGTCACTTTTCCCCCAGGATGATGAGGAACCATGAAGGTGTTCTCTTTGGGTTCGGTCAGTCAACCAGGGAGAAAGTGCAGGACAGTGTAGGGTAGACTGACCACTGGTGCTCTTTTCCATGGGAGCTGCTTTTTAAAAATTAAAATGAACCAGGTGGATCTGCTCATCTTCTCCATAGTGAGGGTTGGGAAATTTCCTTGGTCATTTACCAACTCACAGCAAAAATCCAGAGGTACCACACTCCTGGGTTTCATTTCTCTTGGATGGCAGAGCACAAGAGAGTTCAGGGCTGCGTTCAGATGTAACAATAAACCAGAGGGCATCAACATAGGTTGGCCTCTAGCTCCCATCAGCCTCAGCCAGCATGGCCAGAGGTCAGGAGGGATGGGAGTTGCAGTCTGTAGCATCTGAAGGGCACCATTTTGGTTACCTCTGTGATAAACTATGGTTTATTATTGTGTGAATGAGCCTTGGACTCATCGGCTCCTGCTCCCTTGAGGGAAGCTTGAGGGAAGTTAACTGAAAGTGGAAGGAAAAGGATCTGATCTCCTTCCAGCTGGGTTGGAGAATTGGAGAGTCGGGGGCACATGACCCCAAGGCCCCCTCAGGTTATGGAACTGTTAGATCCGCACGCAGTTACTATGCCTTGTGAGATAAGATGGCGCCCAGTACACTTCTGCTGCGCCGATGGACGTCTGTGCCGATAGAAAACTTGAGCTCCCTTAGCTCTCTTAGCATAGTCCTTAGCAGAGTTTTGCAGCGGCAGAAACTGTTGCCTTGTGTGTGGATAATAAATCAGACTGAATGCAGGCTTCTTGCTAAACTCCAACAGTCTTTTAATGAGTAGAAAAACATCATAAATCAGCCCGGCGAAAGAGCAGACATCCTTTCGCCTCTCAGCCAAAAATGAAAGGAAACTCACACACAAAGAAAGATTCCCGTATGTGAACATAACCACGCCTCAGAATGTGAGACGTCACACAGAACTGTTTAACCCTGTAAGTTCTGATTCTCCTCACATGCCTTTGTAATAATTCGCTTAATTGACAAATATATGGAGGTGAACACAGAGAGCGACACTCAACTATGCTTTGCTTCAAGTAGACCTGTCGAAATGAATGGGCCTCGTCATCTTCATTAAATTCAGTGGGTCTACTCTAGAACATAGTTGAATGGGGCCAGCAGGCACTCCCGTAAGGCAGAAGAACCCTTGCACGAGAGCAAATTGGGCAGGGGGTGCAGCTGAAACCTCTCCCCTCTTTCTCTCTGCCTCTCCCAGCCTGCCGCCTGCCTTCTCTCTTGGGTTCTGCTCCCTCCCCTCAGTTGGAGAGGTGTCCCCTCTTCCAAACTCTAAGAGGTTCTTCATTCAAAGCTTTCTGACAGCAGAACACTCTCCCTTGGGAGGTTGTGGACTCTCCTTCGTTGGAGGTTGGATGGCCATCTCCCAGGGATGCTTAAGATTCCTGCATTGGAGGGGGTTGGACTAGATGACCCTTGGGGGTCCCCATTAGCTTCCACTATTGAAGAAATGCCAACCAACCATCTGACAACCAACCTAAAAACAGGGGTCAGTGTACTTTGGGGGGTGACCAATGGTTTCTAACGAATCTGTTTGTTTGTTTGACTGACTGACTGAGCCAAGGGATCAGATCAGATCTAGGATCTGGAGCCACAGAGACAGGACTGCTGGAGCCCACTTCAGAAGGATGACTGAGACATACCCACAGAGGAAGCTGTCTGGCTTCCATACTGAGAGCAGATCCAATTGCCTTTTTGGAATGGTAAGGATCCCATCCCTTGAAAAAGAGCATGTTTGGAAATGGGGCAGGATTCGTTCTTTTCCAACATGCTTTGGTGTGGATGTAAAGAGCCGCTAAGGATCCAATCCGCCAGGATCTTCGTCTAACCATTGGCCATGCTGTCAGGGGCTGATGGGAGTTCCAATTCAAAACACACGGATGGGGAAGGGGCACCAGGCTGGGGATGGCTGACCTACACTCTTGCTACGCTCCTTCCTCACTTCACACCCTTACCTCAGATGTCTCAGTATTCCTTGCAATGGCTGCGTGGCCGAAGTCCCGCACTGCCATCAGCACCTGTGAAATATGGGTGCTTGAAGCCACACCGATAGCCTCAGAAATTCCCTAGGGAGAATGAGGCACGTCAAACATGTCATTTTCTTGATTGCAATTAGTGATAATAATAATAATAAATTTTATTTATATCCCGCCCTCCCCAGCCAAAGCTGGGCTCAGGGCGGCTAACAACAATTAAATAGTACAACATTCTAAAAACATTTCATTATAAAAATTAAATAAAATCAATTAAAATGAAATTGATGGCAACCATTAAGCTAAGCTGATCATGAGGGATGGAGGATAAATGTGATTCTGTAAGCAGATTCCTGTGAAATGTGGGGAACCAAATTTAAGAATGGAGAAATGAGACACTTAGAGAACCAATTTGAAGAGATCCTTTCATCCCGGATAATAATAGGGGTGGTTTGAAGAACGATATTTCTGTGGATTCTGATGTGAACTGACCAGACCACACCTCCCAGACTCGTGCAGCTTGCAACGCAAGGATGCCTTGCATTCTGACATTTTCAAATCTTGTGATACAGTTCTTGGCTTCATTAAATACTCAACTACATTAAAATGCATCATTTATTCCCTGGAAGTATTTGTAATCCACCGCTCACCCAAAGGCGCCAGAGCAGGAATATGCACCATCTAAACCAGGGTGCTCCAGTTTCTCATACCAAGTGGGCCACAAGAGTAGTTCAGCACAGAACCTGTGGGCCGCACACTGACTTGTTGTGTGGGAGAGGGGAGCAAGGCCAAAATCTGACACACACGCCCCGGCCCGCATGCTGCCTTCCCAAAGGTAGGCAGGTGAGGCGCTGGGTTTTGGGAAGGAGGCACGAGGCTCTGGCGGGACCTAGAGCCTTCCCACCTTCTTGCCAAAGGTGGGAAAGAGCTAACTGAGGACCCTAGGACCCTGACAGATCACACCTGCCTCCTTCCCCAAGCCCAGCACCTCCTTACCCAGCTTTGGGAAGGCAGTGCAAGGCCTACAGGTGTGTAGGGGTGCCTCCAAGCTTGCTGAGGGCTGCCAAGAAAGGCATTGAGGGCCACTTGCTGGCTGCTCTGATCTAACCCAAAACTAAACAAATCTGCCCAGATATGTTGAATGCTGAAAAGCAGTTGCTCCTGTAAGAGGCTTTGAGGGGGTGAGTGGGTGGGTACAAAATCTTTGGAGGGAGGAAGGTCATGAGAAGAGACCAATCCGGAAATCAGGACAGAGGGCTGGTGGGGTAATGTCAGGGACTGGCTGGATGAGTAAGAGTGGGGGACCCTGGATTGTGGTGGTGGGACACTGGGGAGCAGCCTGGGGAGGCGCTTGAATCAAGAGGGTTCAGAAGGAGGAGGCTCTTCCAGGACAGTCTCCGTGTGAGCGCAGTCCCAGTCCCGCTGGCTCTCCTCCCCCCTGACATCCCACACATTCACTCACCTCTCTGTCTGCTTCCTCTTCGAGAGGCAACCTCAGGAGTAAGTGCAGGTACTGGTGGACTGTCTCTGCGCTCCTGGAATCCCGCAGCTTGAGTCCATAGTATCTATAGAGGGCGTTCTAAGGGTTGGGGAAGGTTTGGGTGAGTCACAGGGAGGAGACCCCACCAGCTACATCAACTGCTTTTGGAAAACCAAAAAAATTCAATTTTACCGTCTGAAAATGTCGGGTAATACTAAATAATAATAATAGATTGCAAGTACTAGGCAATTGTTTTAATGATTTGTATGCAATTTTACACATCTTCTGAATTCCCAAGTCACGTTACAACTCTTTAAAGGTAAAGGTAAAGGGACCCCTGACAATTAAGTCCAGTCGCAAACGACTCTGGGCTTAAAGCTCATCTCGCTTTAAGGCCGAGGCAGCCGGCATTTGTCCGCTTCCACAGACAGTTTTTCCAGGTCATGTGGCCAGCATGACTAAGCCGCTTCTGGCGAAACCAGAGCAGCACACGGAAATGCCGTTTACCTTCCAGCCGGAGCAGTACTGGCTTCAGCTGGGGAGGGTGGGATATAAATAAATTATTATTATTATTATTATTATTATTATTATTATTATTATTATTATTATTTTATTTACTTGCACTATGTGCTTTTGAACTGCTAGGTGGGCCGAACAACGGGAGCTCACCCCATCGCAGGGATTCGAACCGCCGACCTTCCAATCGGCAAGCCCAAACGGCACAGTGGTTTAACCCACAGCACCACCCGCGTCCCTATTACAACTCTTTAGTACTCCTCATTTGGGGAATTTGAAAGTTGACAAGTTCAGCATGTCCTAATTGCTCTGCCTCCACTGTTGGAGGCAGGAATGCTTCTGAATACCAGTTGCTGGAAACCACAGGAAGGGGAGAGTGCTCTGTGTTCGAATTCTGCTTTCCAGTTTCCCATGGGCATCTGGTTGGCCACTGTGAGATAAGGATGCTGGTCTAACCCAGCAGCCTCATCTTTCATTCTCATGACACACTTTTGTCCTAGATACGCTGACCCTAGGCTCTTCCCACTTTTTTAGAGGACTAATACCTGCACCTGCAGCCTCTTACAGGTGTCCCCAGCCTCCCTCCACAGTAATGTGGTTGGCTGTCACCGGTTTAAAAGGGAAGCCTGTCCAATAGTGGTGGAGTGGTGTAGATGAGTGTGGAGTCTTCTTTTGCCTCAAGGCGCAGGTACTCTGTCTGATTAGATGAACTGCTTTTGTAGATATTTGTATATATATTTAGCTCACAATAATAAATACTGCACTAAAGAACCTAGGACTCTGAGCTTTCTGCTAAAAGCGCTGCGAGGAATTCGTGACAGGGTTATGGGCCCAGCACACTTCTGCTGCGCATGAGTACAGGTGGCTGTTATCTAGCCGTGGGTGCTGGAGGGGAGCTGCAGCAATGGAGCAGTCCAGAGCTGGCGTGCTGCTGGAGAAGCTGACGGCCATGAACTACAGCATCTGGTCAGTCCGCATGCAACACTTCCTCAAGCGTGAGGGCCTGTGGAAAGTGGTGGAAGATCCACCGCAGCCCCCTGAGGAGGATGAAAAGGATGAGAAAGCCTTGGCTATGATCATCCTTGGAATGGACGACAGCCAGCTAGTCTACGTAGCTGATAAGGTGACAGCAAGTGAGGCGTGGGATGCGCTCAAGCTGTCCATGTGCGAGAGACATCTGGCTTGCTGATAACACTGACCAGGAGAACGTACCGGTGTCGGAAGAACCACCTAAAATTCCTTTGGACTTGCTGTGGACTTGATCACGCAAGTACCTTCTGCTATCCGGAGAGCAGAATAAACTCTTTCTTCTTTGAATCAACCTTGGTGTCATTTGGCTTCCTTCCTCCTGTCCCGGAGCAACGCAGACCCAATCAGTGAACTCCAATAAGGCTACAGATCCAATACTCTCTGTGGAAGTGCTGGGTCAGAATGACGCAGCAGTAATGTGATTGGCTGTCACCGGTTTAAAAGGGAAGCCTGTCCAATAGTGGTGGAGTGGTGTAGATGAGTGTGGAGTCTTCTTTTGCCTCAAGGTGCAGGTACTCTGTCTGATTAGATGAACTGCTTCTGTAGATATTTGTATATATATTGAGCTCACAATAATAAATACTGCACTAAAGAACCTGGGACTCTGAGCATTCCGCTAAAAGTGCCGCGAGGAATTCGCGACAAGGACTTACCTTGTTGTGTCCAGGCTTGGATGTCTTCTGCTGGGAATAAAATGAAGAAAAGTGTCATGTTTCTTGTCTAGAGAACAGTTGCCATCTATCTGCCACTTGTCTTCTCTAAAAAAACCCCACATGCCTAGAAATAGACTTCTTGCAAAAATCATTTGGAGTAAAATCTATTGCAATCAATTCTTCTTCTTTTTTAAAGTAACACTCCAAAGAAGATTCAATAAATCCTCTGGACTGGGAGACACACCATTCATTTAAAGCACTTTGTTTCTTGCCATGAACAAACAGAATCTAGGCATTGTGGCTATTACTATTATTTATTAAATTTCTGTACTGCCCTTCATCCGAAGATCACTGGCCGGTTTACAATATAAAAACTCAAAAATACATACCATAATAACAAACAGACAATACCACTCCCAGTATGATTATTTATTAAATTTTCTGTTGCAGAAAGTATTTGCTTGCCTGCTCTGCCAAATGCCCAGGCCTGGCAAATTAACTGCTCTTGAGAGCGAAGAGGAAATATTGGCCATATCAGGCACAATACAGTCACAAAAACTTTTACTGCACAATATCGGATTCTCAAACGTTCCAAGATATCGGGAACGATCAGTTGCAAAAGTTAAAGAAAAAAACATGCAACATTTCCTGGGGTCCAAGTCATCCCACCAAATCAAGTTCATGGATTGGTTCTTCTTCCGGTCTACAGATGCTGCACTGATCGCCTTCTCTGCTTCCCCAAATTTGCCTGGTCCTCTTTTCAAGCCCCACCAGGAGAAAGTCGTCTCTTGCATCTGCAAATAGGACCTTCCTCCAAGCTGGGCTCCCAATAGTTCAGGCGGAGGCAAACACGGCCCTCCAGCTGTTTGGGGACTCCAATGCCCATCACCCCTGACCCGCTGGTCCTGTTTGCTAGGGATGATGGGAGCTGTAGTCCCAAAACAGCTGGAGGGCTGGGTTTGCCTTTGCCTGTGATAGTTCATGGCAGTTCCCCTTCTACATGCTCCCACCAGCCCCAGGCAGCATATGGTCCAGAACATTTAGAGGGCACCAGGTTGGGGAATCCTGGTTCACGCTGCGCAACATCAGACCAGGGTGGCTAAAAATCAATGACCCCCTTTTTTAAAAATGGATTTCTTTGATTTAAATCACATTTTTTAAAAAATTAATTTGGATTTCTAAAATAAAATGCTTTTGGAGGAAAAATCTTCCAAAATATATTTTCTTTTTAAGTTGCATTATAGTCCAACGGCTATTCACTGGGAAGTAAGGATTTATTTTAAGTTTTTCATATATGCTAAAATTCATTCTAAGAATTTTTTTAAAAAAAGTTAACCACATCAGTTAACAAACATGGATATATATGCTATAATGTTATTGTTTTAGTTAAATAAATTGTTTAAATTCTAATTAAGAAAATGGTTATTTTTCTTCCAATAAGGTACAGCAGAAAAGTTGTCCAAATATACAGTGGTAGCTCAGGTTAAGAACGTAATTCTTTCCGGAGGTCCGTTCTTAACCTGAAACTGTTCTTAACATGAAGCACCACTGTTAGAGGTACCGGTTGGTTGCTTGACAGCAATCAGGAAATATGGCTCAAGAGTCGGTTTTCCAGCTTTCTTCTTAGTGATCAAAACCTTCAGAATGCAGAGCACCTCTATTCCATGTCTTGCTCATTCACGGGCAGAATCTGAGAGTGGGCGGCCCTTCAACCTTCCCCAGCAGAGTAATTTCTTGGCGCCCAGTCTGCGCCTCCCCTCTCTGCGCGGAAACCTACTGCGCAAGGAAGGCTTGGGTAATGGGGGACCCCCCTCCTCCCCGCTTTGCTCAGGCAAGGTGTCCTGGCACCGCCTTGCCTCCTCCAACCCCTGCATCTCCTCTCCTTCCTCCGCTGAGGAAGTGCTGCTTCCCACGATCTTTGGGGGCTCTCTGAAATCCACCCGGCTTTTCCCCTCTCGCCCCTGAGCCGATGGCAGTTCTTAACCCGAGGTACTATTTCTGGGTTAGCGGAGTCTGTAACCTGAAGCGTATGTAACCTGAAGCGTCTGTATGCAGTTAACTTATTATACCCCACAATAATTTCATAATTATGTGTCTATGCATTCCTAACAGTATAACCAAATCAGTAGTAAAAACTACTCTGGAAATTTATTATTCCCAAAATGAAACCTTCATCTGGTTGTAAATATTAAGATTATACAAGCAAGAATGTAAAAAGATGCTTTAAATCGATTTGATTTCAATCAAATCCACCCTGCATCACACACACCTGGGGAGGTGGCTGGAGGTGTTGGAGGATGGTCTCCAAAATCTCCTTTTCATCCATCATCTCCAAAGCTTCTCTGACGGTTCTTCCTCCCAGCATTTTCTTACCCACCAACAAGTACTCTAAGTTTTCATCAGAGAGTTCTTCAGAAAGAAAGAGAGAGAGAGAGAGAGAGAGGTGAGTAAATGAGGCGGATGAGAGGGAAAGGTACCGTGTTTTTCCATGTATAACACGCCCCCATGTATAAGACGCCCCCTATTTCTGGGCACTCAAAATTTAGAAAACGGGGGCAGATTGCCAAGACTTGCTAAGCTTTTTTGGGGAGGGGTTGCCCAGAGTGGTTGAGCTTTTTTGGGGGGGAGGGAGCCATTAATCAAATTGCACAATTGCAGGCAGGCATCAACCACCAAGTCACCTATCGTCTGCCAGTTGACAACAGCCCTTTCCACAGCAAAGAAATCATAGCTGGGAATCTCTTCCTGGCGGCTACAATCAAGCGCCCGTCCCCCCTCAGCACTCCCCCTGTAGAAGAGGAGCCCCAATTTGACACTTGATTTGGGGGGTAAAAAACCTCGTCTTATACATGAGAAAAGACGGCAAGTTCTTTCTCAGGTGGCTTCTCGCCTGTTGCAATGAGCGGGTGCATGCCATATCTGAACAGGGATCATAGAACTGTAGCGTCTGAGGGGACCTGCGGGGTCACCCAGTCCAACCCCCAACAATGCAGAACAGGGGCAGCCACCCGGAAGTCCCTGCTCCATGTTACACGCCTCTGAACAAGGAGGGGTGGGATGGGGGGGGGGGACTTCCACCCAGACATCAAGGAAACCAAGAGAGACCCTGACCTTGTATCATAATAATAATAATTTATTATTTATACTCCGCCCATCTGGCTGAGTTTCCCCAGCCACTCTGGGCGGCTGCCAATCAAGTATTAAAAACAATACAGCGTTAAATGTTAAAAACTTCCCTAAACAGGGCTGCCTTCAGATGTCTTTTAAAGATAGGGTAGCTACTTATTTCCTTCACATCTGAAGGGAGGGTATTCCACAGGGTGGGCGCCACTACCGAGAAGGCCCTCTGTCTGGTTCCCTGTAACCTTACTTCTCGCAATGAGGGAACCGCCAGAAGGCCCTCGGTGCTGGATCTCAGTGTCCTGGCTGAATGATGGGGGTGGAGAGGCTCCTTCAGGTATACTGGACCGAGGACGTTTAGGGCTTTAACACTTTGAATTGTGCTCGGAAACGTACTGGGAGCCAATGCAGATCTCTCAGAACCAGTGTTATTTGGTCCCGGCGGCCGCTCCCAGTCACCAGTCTAGCTGCCGCATTCTGGATTAATGGCAGTTTCTGGGTCACCGTCAAACGTAGCCCCACGTAGAGTGCGTTGCAGTAGTCCAAGCGGGAGATAACTAGAGCATGCACCACTCTGGTGAGACAGTCTGCAGGCAGGGAGGGTCTCATCCTGCATACCAGGTGGAGTTGGTAGACAGCTGCTATGGATACAGAAGTAACCTGTGCCTCCATGGACAGCTGTGAGTCCAAAGTGACTCCCAGGCTGCGCAGGGGCACAGTTACCCCATTCAGGACCAGGGAATCCCCCACACCCGCCAGCCCCCTGTCCCCCCAAAACAGGACTTCAGTCTTGTCAGGATTCAACCTCAATCTGTTAGCCACCATCCATCCTCCAACCGCCTCCAGGCACTCACACAGGACCTTCACCGCCTTCACTGGTTCTGATTTAAAGGCGAGGTAAAGCTGGGTGTCATCTGCATACTGATGAACACCCAGCCCAAACCCCCTGATGATCTCTCCCAGTGGCTTCATATAGATATTAAAAAGCATGGGGGAGAGGACGGAACCCTGAGGCACCCCACACGTGAGAGCCCAGGGGTCTGAACGCTCATTCCCCAACACCACTTTCTGGGCACGGCCCAGGAGAAAGGAGCGGAAGCACCGTATAACAGTGCCCCCAGCTCCCAGCCCCTCTAGACGGTCCAGAAGGATGTTATGGTCGATGGTGTCAAAGGCCGCTGAGAGATCCAGCAGAACTAGGAAACAGCTCTCACCTTTGTCCCTAGCCTGCCGGAGATCATCAACCAGTGCGACCAAGGCAGTTTCAGTCCCATGGTGAGGCCTGAATCCCGATTGGAAGGGATCCAAATGGTCTGTATCCTCCAGGCATGCTTGGAGATGTTCGGCAACCACCCGCTTAACCACCTTGCCCAAGAATGGTAAATTTGAGACTGGGCGATAGTTGGCCAAATTGGCTGGGTCTAAAAAAGTTTTTTTAAGAAGTGGTTTAATGACCGCCTCTTTCAGTGGGTCTGGGAAGGCTGCCTCACAGAGAGAAGCATTCACTACCCCGCAGAGCCCATCGCCCAGCCTTTCCCGGCTCGTTTTTATCAGCCAGGATGGGCAAGGATCAAGGAGACAGGTGGTTGGTTTCACTTGTCCAAGCAGCCTGTCCACATCCTCGGAGGTAACAGATTGGAATTGATCCCATGTAACAGCACTAGACAGAACTAGACAGTGCTACTCTCCCGCCCTGTCCCTGCTCCCACGGTGGAGTCTACCTCCTTCTGAATCTGAGCGACTTTATCTGCAAAAAACTTTGCAAAAGCACTGCAGGAGATCTTGGGGTCCCTACCAGGCCCTGGTGGTGCAAGTGGTTCTGATAGATTGTGAACCACCTGAAAAAGTCTCCCGCTGCTGTTTTCTGCATTGCCACTTGGTAGGCTCGACGTTGAGCTCTAGCCCGTGTCCAGTCTGATTCAGAGTGAGTTTTCCGCCACCGGCGCTCTAGCCGTCTCAACGATTCGCCCTCAGCTCTGGGGAAAACCACGGGGCTGTCCAGGCTCTGCAATCAGAGAGGGCGCTTCGGAGCCAGACAGTCAATAGCCCTGGTTAACTCCGCATTCCAACGGGCCACCAGGGAATCAGCCGAGAGGCCACCAACTTGGGATAAAACATCCCCTACCGCTCTCTGGAAACCAGTTGGATCCATTAAGTAGCAGGGGCGGACCATCCGAATCGGTCCCACCTCCCTGCAGAGGGGAAGGGTCGCGGAGAAGTCCAGTTGCACCAGGAAGTGATCTGACCATGGCACTTCTTTTGTTTCGCTTTTAGTTAGTGTCAGATCACCAACATCCGTAGAGGTAAACACCAGGTCTAAGACCAAGGGGAACAACCCAAGAGGGATCTGGTTCTGCCTACTCACCTGGGAACGCTGGCCCAGAGTCCTCAAGGCTCTTCTTTTTTGAGGGCCGCTGCTGGCTTGGGTCTTGCTTCACCAGCCCTGGCAAGACTAGGGGTCTGGCCTCTGCCGGTATGGCCTCTGCCGCTGATGGGGTAGGCTTTGCCAATGCCGGCAGTAGGGCAGGGGCCTCTTCCTCATATGAGGGGTAGATCTTTTGATTTCTCCTCCTGCCCTCTGTGGCTGATGTTGAAGGCTTTGCCAATGCCGGCAGTAGGGCAGGGGCCTCTTCCTCATATGAGGGGTAGATCTTTTGATTTCTCCTCCTGCCCTCTGTGGCTGATGTTGAAGGCTTTGCCAATGCCGGCAGTAGGGCAGGGGCCTCGTCCTCATATGAGGGATAGATCTTGTTCTTCTTTTTTCTTTTTAGAAAAAAAGCCATCCTGCAAGATGCAAAAAGATTAGGAATTATTGGGAAATGATATATAATGAATTGAAAAAACTGTTTAAAAAGACTTTTGTTAAGAAACCAGAAGCATTCCTTCTAGGAATTTTAGACCAAGATGTAAAAAAAGAAAATTGGAAATTATTTATGCATGCAACAACAGCGGCAAGAATTTAATTAACACAAATTTGGAAGACAGAAGAAATACCAACGAAAGAACAATGGCAAGGGAAACTTATGGAATATGCAGAACTGGCAAAACTAACAGAAAAATTACATGAAAAGGACAACAAAGACTTTAAAAGAGAATGGGAACCATTTACAATATGAAGAGGCAACATAAAGAAATGGACTCATTGGCAGTGAACAATCACAACTGTCTACAACAAAAAATAAGACTATATGTATTGAGGAAATTTTGGGGAAACATCAAATACGCAATGTGAACAATAGGGAAATAAAACAAAATGTGAGTACGAGGGAAGTCCAGGGGAGGAGGGTCGAAATATGAAAAATTGTTAAAGATATATTGTTAGAAGTAGAATCCATGGAAAAATCAATACAAAATTATTTTTTAAAAATAAATAGAATCTCTGGATAACAAGTGTCATTTTTAGGTAATCTATTAAGACTGGAATATGATATTCCAGTTTTGATTGCTGGAAATTTAGCAATTGGGAAATATTATCCTGGATATTGACAGAATCTGGGAATGATTCAAAGTATTTGGTATTGTATTTTTATTTGTAAACATTGAAATGAGGAAGTCTTTTTACTCAGAGTGAGAAGGATGACCAAATATTTGACAGACCTGGAAATAGCAAGCTCATGTAGATCCAAGGGGGGAGGAAGTGGATACAGCAGAAGAATATTGTAAAATTTGTGGAGGAAAATGATCTGACATGATCTACTATTCCAGCCTGGTTATCTCTTCCTAATTTTGGGTGCTGTGTTTTATATCTCTTGTGAAAAGGTATTTTAATGTACGGTCAGTAAAAGCCTGGATGTAAGGCCTGCCTTTTGTGTGAACAGTTTTGTTTTCGTTTTCTCATTATGGGTGGATCCCAAGACAGACTAGGTCTG
The DNA here is from genome assembly GCF_964252035.2 of Podarcis erhardii. Lineage (NCBI taxonomy): Eukaryota > Metazoa > Chordata > Lepidosauria > Squamata > Lacertidae > Podarcis > Podarcis erhardii. Next base: position 44,665,465 of record NC_138505.1, read on the forward strand.
GCTGAAGGTCTGCCCTGAAACCTTGCTGGAAGGATCTCCCCTTGCTGGGCCACTTTGCAGGAGTCGACTCCTGCAGGCGGCTTGTCTTGTGTGCGGGTGGAGGCGCGCTGCCTGCAGAAGTGGACCCTGGGACTAGCTACCTGGAAAACCTCTGTGCCTGAGGATGCCACAACTCCTGTAGCCTCTTCAGGCTTTGCCCTCGGATGGGAAGAGCATTGCACCCGGGAGAGGGAAAGGGGAGTCAAACAGGCACTCAAGGGATAATTTCAGAGAAAGAGCTTTATTTCTATCATCTGGGCTTGGTAGAAGGAGCTAGTGTGATAACTTCACAAACAAGCACAAGTTCACAGCCATTTGCACAGAGCATATATTCCCCTCCAGTTCCCTCCCCCTTCTCCCCCTCCTCAGGAGTCCTGCCTCATGAGTTTCCCTGAGCATGAACAGAAAGCTCCTGTCCTGGGACTCTTGGGACTCTTGGCGCCCTTCCCAGGAAAGGGGGATGAGAAGCCAAGGGGGTTGAGAAGCCTTGCGTTCAGCGTGTCCAAGATGTGTTGCAACTGGATGAGATAAGACTCAGTTCCCAGACCTGCTTATTCCTGGCATTGACAGAGCCTATTCATTAGCTTTTTGAAGGCTTCTTGTACTGATAAAAAATAACCTTTTGCTTATGCAGCAGCATCTTGTGAGAAAGCAGAGAACAGCAGAGAAAAGCTGTTGTAGACGAGAGAAAGGGGAAATTTGGTTTTGAGGCCTGGGGTGACTTTGGGCCTAGGGGGGTCACCTGTCCTCACCTCCTTCACTCCCTGGCTTCTCCCCCCCCCCCGGAGAAAGGGGAAGGCATGGACAACAGACAGTCGCTTCAGGACACCGATCCGCTTTCAAGAAGCCGGCGCATGGGAAGAGCCGCACCCCATCAGCTTCGAGCAGTACCTGTTCCGCCTCCAAATAATCATTTGGGCTTCTGTGTATATTCCCAGGTTGTACTTTCAGTTAGTTGGAAGGGGGGGGCGGTTCTCCAGCAGATGCAGGAGTGAAACTCTATCCCTTTTGTTGTGTTGAAAACAACAACTCATCAGTGGGAGCCTCAGCTTCTGATCCTAAGGATGAGGCTAATGCTTCTGGTCCTATCCCTGAAGTTCTTTTATAGGTACTGAAGATTGACTGGATATTCTGTTTATTGGTTTGGTAATGCTGTGTGTCATTTAAAATGTGGTTGAACAACTCACACCGCTCATGTGATGTCTCTGGGAAGTCAGCCCAAATCACGGCCTGTACCGCATCCCAGACAAAAAGGGTACGTGAGCCTTAAAAACCCTTTTGGATCTCTATCCCAACAGAACAGCTGCATTATTTCTCTGGGAAGGTTTTAGTTTAGGTTTTAGGATCCCAGTTGCCTTGCCCCCCAATTCAGGTGACCCACCATATCAGAAGTCAGTTAGAGAGATGCCCAAAGTGGCGCGCAAGAAAATACTTAAAGAAATTAAGGCAGGGAGGGCAGCCGGCCCCTTTTCTGTCCCTCCCATAGAGGGTTTGCATATCTCCCCATTAGGCATCGTCCCCAAAAAGGCACCCAGTGAGTTTCACATGATTCACAACCTATCCTACCCAAAGGGAGGGTTTGTCAATGATGCGATACCTCAGGAACTTTGCTCTGTGAGGTATGCCTCATTTGACCAAGCGGTTAAACTTATTCGCAAATTTGGAAAAGGCGCGTTGCTGGCGAAATGTGATATAGAGTCTGCTTTCTGACTCCTGCCAGTCCACCCGGAAGTTTTCCGGTGGCTGGGTTTTAAATCTGACGGGGCATACTTTGTAGACACAGAACGCGGGTGGCGCTGTGGGTAAAACCTCAACACCTAGGACTTGCCGATCGTATGGTCGGCGGTTCGAATCCCCACGGTGGCGTGAGCTCCTGTCGTTCGGTCCCAGCTCCTGCCCACCTAGCAGTTCGAAAGCACTCTTAAGTGCAAGTAGATAAATAGGCTCCACTTTATAGCGGGAAGGTAAACGGCGTTTCCGTGTGCTGTGTTGGTGCTGGCTCGCCAAAGCAGCTTCGTCACGCAGGCCACATGACCCGGAAGTGTCTCCAGAGAGCGCTGGCCCCCAGCCTCTTAAGCGAGATGGGCACGCAACCCCAGAGTTGGACGTGACTGGCCCGTACGGGCAGGGGTACCTTTACCTTTACTTACTTTGTAGACAAAGCAATGCCTATGGGTTGCTCAGTGGCCTGTGCAGCCTTTGAGGCATTTAGTACCTTTTTGGACTGGGCGCTTCGTTTTAGAATAGGCTCTGAGGGTGTGTCGTGCTACTTGGACGACTTTATTCTCGTAGCTGATAGTAGGCATAAGTGCTCGGCCCTTCTAGAAGCCTTCACATCTTTAGCAGGACAGCTGGGAGTACCTTTGGCTGCAGATAAAATGGAGGGCCCCGCTACAACTATGGTTTACCTAGGCATTGAGTTGGACACAGTCGCCCAAACTTCAAAACTTCCTAGTGAAAAAATGGTTGCGCTTAGGGACCTCATTCAGCAACTTCTCCCTCTAAGAAAAGTTACGCTCAGGGACTTCCGGGTTAGCGCCATCGTCTAATGGCGGATTCCCTCCGAGCTCCGGAGGGAACCGGCTCCGCAGGATTGGGTCTTGTCCGCGGCAGCCATGCGGGGACCCTTAAAAATCACAAGCGTGGATGCCTGTGAGCGTGGTGACTCGGCGGGCACCATTTGCGCCCCCCAATCTGCGAAGGAGCCTTTTTAAAGGCTCCGGAACGGGGACGGGGTGCGGTGCGGTGCTGTGAGTAGACTGCTCCTTCTGCGGAGTGAAGCCGCAAGCCATTGTCGGAGAGCGCTGACTTTTTCCTTGGAACAATTGGACTCTAAAGTAACAACCCGTGAGTAGTACGGAAATTGGAATTTAAAGAAAATTTTGTTGAATCAGGAACGAGCAGGGAAGGGTTAAAAAGGAAGTCCGCCCCCCCCCCTTTGTAAATAACCTAAAGCAAAGGACCTGCTAACTAAGGTTGAGAGAATCTTTTCTTTCTTTTTTCTAAAAGACTTTAACTTTCACGTTCTGACATTATAAGAAATTTTACTGGAGGATAAAAGATTAACTTTGGGAGCTGAAGTTCCACCCCCCCCCCCGGACCCGGGAGCGTCCTGCAAGAGAGCCTGTTGATGAAGTATTGAAGAGTTTGACAGCTGTCAAGTTAGCTGTCAGAAGGAAAAAGAGAACTTTGTTTCTGTTGTTTCTGCTGGTTATATTTGTTACAATTTGTTGAAAATAAGGAAGGGCTGATACAAACTAACTTGATTTTTGGATTTGAGCTGAAAGGAACATTAAGGAACCAAAATCCCCCTAGAGGGGGTTTAGGGACATTACAAGAATGGCTGGAGGAGGGAAAATCGAGGCTGAATTGGATAGAACATTTGTTCTCTTGGGAAAGTTACAAGGCCAAATCGATGTTTTGGCTATAAACGTCACAACTTTGGACTTAACAGTAAATAACATTGTTGAATCTGATAAGGATTTGAAGCAGGAAGCCCATTCAATTAAACAAATAGAGAAACTTGAGAGCCATGAGAATATGGAGGAGATATATGTTGCCCCTGAAGAAAAGGTAGGAGCAGCTGTAATTTTGCAGATGTTAAAGGAGAGCTGCAATTTGAGGCCTGACATGATGGCAACAAAGGAAAATAAAAACCTGATGTGGAAAGTCTGGCCTGAATTGGAGAGCGGAAAACTGAGAGATCTCCTTGTGTGGAGATCTGAAGACCGACGGATTATAAATTTGATTAAGATTGAAGTTGAAGCTTTGGGGACATTTGGATTTGAAAGGAGTATGAAACAAGATTTGGAGTACCCCATAGACTTTACTTTTAAGTATGGGGATCTGGCTGGAAGAAACATGGATCCTGTTGGGCCGGAGCCTCTCCGAGATTTGGGGTTTAACATTAAGGACTATCAAAAAGACCAGCAGAGAGGAATTGAAAGAGATTTAAGAGCCTCGGATGTGAGATCTCCAGGCTAAACAGTATATTGAGACTGATGGACACTTGTTGGGGACTGAAACCGGGAAAGGGGTGGGTGGAGTTTGGGAATCCAAAGGGTATATAATTATAACTTGCTCTGTTTTTATTTTGTTTTGCTATCTGTATGGAAATTGGGAAAGTCGTGGAAGGGAAATTTTGGTCGACTTTAGGAAAAATGTTTAAGAATGAGTAATGATGTATAAGTATTGAGGTTTAAGTTTGGATAAGTTAAAATTGGTTTCTAAAATGGTCTAAATTAAATGAAAATAAGGTTTGCAAAAATAAATTGAGGAAATGGAAGGAGGAAAAGTAAAATAGCAACATGCTAAAATTAAATTATTAAGTTAAAGTTGAGAAATAAGTAATAAGGACTTGCTGAGTTAATAATTTAAATTGGAATACAAGAAGGGGAGGTGTAAGGAGGTCTGAGAAACAAGTTAAATGAAAATATGTAACTGAAATTTTATGTGTTTTTAATTGTTTTTTTAAGAATTGGATTTTTGTATTTTTGTTATTTTTGTCTACTTTTGTTTTTGTGTGGTTTTTTGAAAATGCCAATAAATATTCATTAAAAAAAAAGAAAAGAAAAGTTACGCTCAGGCAGATTCAGCCGTTGTTAGGCCATTTGAACATTGCTTGCCGGGTGGTTTCCCCAGGCCACCCATTTTGCGGCTGCCTCGTGAGGTTGTCAGCAGGCTTGCGGTCACCCCATCACAGGGTTCGCCTATCTAAAGAGGTAAAATCCGATCTGGAAGTCTGGCTGAAGTTCTTGGAAAGGTATAATGGTGAAGAAGCAACCGTTGGAACGCAAAGGCAACGCGGCCAGTACCAAATGCAAAGGGGTAGCGACAAAGACGTGTCCTTTTAAGCCTCCCTCCTTTTGCTCCACCAAGCCCCCCCAAAACGTTAAAGGTGCCCCACCACCCTGCGAATGCGGCTAGAAATAAGAACCCCCAGCCAAACCTGATCTGTCGGGCGAGCTGTGCGCTTCCAAGTAAAAGGACTAAATGGCGATGGGCTGGCGTTGAACGTGCAAACCGCGTTCCGCAAAGCTCCGCTGCAGAGAAGCCACCCAGAGAGAACAGAACACCCGGTCGATGGGGTTTTCCAGCGCAGTTTCAGCCCTGCTGTTTCGGAGCTAAATGGCTCTGGTGCCGAAGCGGCTGCCTGGAACACGGGTGGGCTTGAGGCAGGCAATCTGATGGGAGGCACAACACCGATGCACGGGTAAATCCAAGTGAAAATCGATCACCGAAGGAATTGAGATACACAGCCTAAAGAAAAGGTAAGCAAGAGACAAAACAACATTAATACAAACCAAAGCGGGATGGCTGGCCAGGTGAAAAGAGGGTGAGCCCCGGCCGCGCCGGCCCTAAATAGGGCAGGCTACGCCCCCCCAGCCACCCAACTGGCTGGCTGGGTTGACGACGCAGCTGGGATTCCCTCAGTCTCACGGGGGCTGGAACCAGCCCCCGCGCACAAGGAGTGGGCATGAAACCCACAACCCCAACTCCTCGCCAGGTTCGGAAGTGGCTTTGTTGTGTTGAAAACAACAACTCTCATTTGTGGGAGCCTCAGCTGAAGGTTGACTGGATATTCTGTTTATTGGTTTGGTAATGCTGTATGTCATTTAGAATGCAGTTGAACAACTCACACCCCTCATGGGATGGTGTGATAGGCGCACATACAAGATCAGCACAGGAAGACCGACCTGAAGCCATTTTGTTTTGTTTTTTTAAAATATATTTATTTGTTTTTATAGAAAAAGAAGAAACACCAGAAAAATACAGAACAGCAAAAGCAATCACAGATACACATCAAGAAAAAAATAAAAAATAAAAAATAAAAACTCCAATTTTTAAATTCATGTTTACAAAACTTTCTTTCTTGACTTCCTCACGCCTCCCTTTTTTGTGTTCCTCTTTGTCCAATCAAATACAGCAAATCCTTACCCTCTTTAAAAACTCATTTCTAATTATTAAAATCACTTCTATTATGTCTCCGATCTTTCCTCCTTATGTTTAAACACCTTTAGCATATTGTTTACTTTTGACATAATATAACTTTAGTCTTTCACCCTATTTCTATTGCATTTTTGCATACTTTTTAACACTGTATCACTAATGCCATATTATTTTTATGTCCAACAACATTTTAGCATTCATAAACTTTGCAGTGTTTCTGCAGGTAGTTCTTTAACTTCTTCCAGTCCTCTTCCACCGCTTCTTCTCCCAGGTCTCGGATTCTGCCAGTCATTTCTGCCAGTTCTGCCAGTCTATTACTTGCATCTGCCATTCTTCCAAGGTGGGCAAATCTTGTGTCTTCCAATACTTTGCAATAAGTATTCTTGCTGCTGTTGTCGCATACATAAAAAACGTTCTATCTGTCTTTAACACCAATTGGCCGACTATACCCAAGAGAAAGGCCTCTGGTTTCTTAAGGAAGGTATATTTAAATACCTTTTTCAGTTCATTATATATCATCTCCCAGAAAGCCTTAATCTTCGGGCACGTCCACCAAAGGTGAAAGAAAATACCCTCAGTTTCTTTACATTTCCAACATTTGTTATCAGAACAAAATAAAAAAATTCCTTCCAGTAGCACCTTAAAGACCAACTGAGTTAGTTCTAGGTATGAGCTTTCGTGTGCATGCACACTTCTTCAGATACACGGTGATAAATTTTAGCAAGCTTGACTGGGGTCATGTACCACCTATAGATCATTTTCATAATATTCTCTCTTAGGGCATTACATGCCGTAAATTTCATACCGGTGGTCCACAATTTTTCCCAGTCAGCAAACAAAATGTTATGACCTATGTCCTGTGCCCATTTAATCATGGCTGTTTAACTGTTTCATCCTGAGTGTTCCATTTCAACAGCAAGTTATACATTCTTGAAAGGATCTTAGTTTTAGGTTCTAACAATTCTGTCTCCAGTTTCGATTTTTCTACCTGGAAGCCCAATTTTTTATCCAAATTATAGGCCTCCCTTATTTGATAATAATAAAGCCAATCTCGCACTTTGTCTTTTAATTTCTCAAAACTCTGCAAATTCATTTTATCTCCTTCCTGTTCTAATATCTCCCAATACTTCGGCCATTTGGCCTCCATATTGAGTCTTTTCAGAGCCTTTGCTTCCATGGGTGACAACCACCTTGGGGTCTTATTTTCCAATAAATCTTTGTACCTAATCCAGACATTAAACAATGCTTTCCTGACAATATGGTGTTTGAAGTTTTTGTGCACTTTAACCTTGTCGTACCACAAATATGCATGCCATCCAAAAGCATTATTAAAGCCTTCCAAATCCAAAATGTCAGTGTTCTCAAGAAGCAGCCAATCTTTCAACCAGCAGAATGCTGCTGATTCATAATAAAGTTTAAAGTCCGGCAGGGCAAACCCCCCTCTTTCCTTCGCATCAGTTAATATTTTAAATTTTATTCTGGGCTTTTTGCCCTGCCAGACAAATCTAGAGATTTCTCTCTGCCACTTCTTGAAGCAATCCATCTTGTCCACAATCTGTAAAGTTTGAAACAAAAATAACATTTTTGGCAATACATTCATCTTTATAACTGCAATTCGACCCAACAAGGAAAGCTTCAAATTAGACCATATTTCTAAATCTTTTTTAACTGGACCTGAAGCCATTTTGATTCCTAAACTGAGCAAATGTTTTCTCTGCAAGGTCAAATTGGAAAAGCCTCCCCATTGTCTTTTCCTTCACAAATCCTGTCTTAAGGGTATGTCTGTGTTTGAATAGGGTGAGCCTGTGACCTGGCTCAGGAACTATTTATCATTACAAAAGACTGGCCAGGCTCCCCAGGCAATTCAATCAAGTAACCTGCCAGACAGGAGATAAACAAGGACAAAAACAACATTAAATTTCTGTTTAGGCCGCCTTTTCTGTGATGTAGGTGTGATGTATCTGAGGGGTGGCCTTAGGTTACACCCCTTCTGTGATGTATGTATGATGTTCCAGGGGTGGTCTTGGTCTACAGGGTGGCAATTTCAAGAGTCCATGTAAGGCCTTGCGCACCATTGTTCTGGGTTCCTCGTCTCTCCTGCGGGTGAGGGGAGCCCCCTGTTGCAACAGATCAAGAAAGATCAAGCTTACTAGCTGCCTTGCTTCTCAATATTCTCTGGTTGGCCTCTGTTATCTTCTCCTACCAATAAGGAACCCATGTAAGGACTCTATATGGGCTCTTGGATACCCCATAAGGAAAAAGGGCCATTTTTATTTACAACAGAGGCTCTCTGGGAAGTCAGCCCAAATCACAGCCTACACCGCATCCCAGAGAAAAAGGGAACGTGAGCCTAAAACGTACAGGGGAGGGAACCAAGCAAGCTGTTAAGGGCCAATTCTCATTTACTGCACCCTCCTGGTAAGACCTTGGGAAAATGCCACCTTTTCCCAGACATGAGCTATATAGAGCATGGTTATTCCTCTTGTGAAATCAGGGAGACTTTAATTAGTAAGGAATTCCATGAGTAGTAATGATACCACCACAAATAGCTCTGAACAGGCCTCTGTCTCCAATTTCTACATTTTACCCTGGCCAACCCCTGAAAGAGCTGAATGGTTCTGGCTTTGGAACAAAATTCTGCCTAAAAGGTCCTTCCTGGGGTTTTTTTATGAGCCCGGCCTCAGCCGGGGAGGGCAGGATACAAATAAAAAATTCTCATTCTTATTCTTATTAAAAGGGAACACAAATGTCAAGTGAAAACTAAATATACCACACTGACTTGGGGGAGAAAAAGAAAACACACTCACTCTCTATGGAGGTCGCTGTGTACCAGCGTTGCTAAGGGCCCCCAAGCCCCTGGAGACATGAGGTCACAGCACTATGACAACAGAATGCAATGATGATGTCAGTGGAAAGGAGACCTCTTGCTCATCTCTTTTTCTATTGACATTATATTTGCTGATTTATGATCCGGCAAACCTTCATCGAAGATGAACTAAGAACTTCTTAATGGATTGAATATTTTTAAAATTAATTCTCCATTAGTAACATTCCAATGATAACAAATCAAATCAATTCTTGCCACATCATAATACAAACAATAAATCAAATTATACATTCCAAACTAAAAATTTTGGGGAGGCCTTTCCATGTTCTCGCTGTCGGGAGAAAGTTTCTTTCACTTGTTCCTGCGTTCTTCTCTCTTGTTTCCCCCCAGATTCAGCTAGGTAGACCAACTACCTACCTCTAAGGGGCTACGGTACAATTTTTTTATTTTTTGGAAAGGATTCTTTTAAATACTTTTCAGGACGTTTTTAAAAAAAGACTTGATTCTTTTAAAGGGATTTTTGGAAGAGTTTTTTAAATATATTCCTCCCCCCCCCCATTTCATAATTCTGATCTTCCAGTCATTTTAAAATATCCTTCCTTCCAGAACACTCTCCTGTTTCTTAGTCCAAATTCTAATAATTTTTGAAGAGCTGAGTCCAGGGTGTCGTACATTGTCCTGGGCAAAGGTGGTTGGCATTGCAGGGTAAATATTAGGCTCAAGTGGCATCGCAAATTTTGCACACAGTGATCTCTAGGATAAGCCAGGCATGTGTTGCACTGGGACCTATAGCACTGTGTTTAGAGGTCAACTACAGTTCCCATGATTCTAGGGGGGAAGGAGTCATGTGCTGTAATGTTATGGCATGTCCACAGCCACTAACAATAACCAAAGTGAATAGTTTCTGATTAATTTCTGATTAATTGTCTTGTCTCAATTATATTTTTTGAGTTTATCATTGCAATGGTGAGCTAGATACTGCAGTTTTTGGTTGTGGTGACCTGCTATTTGATATAATTAGTTAAAGATGTTTCTATATGTAACAACAGCAGCTAGGATTCTATATGCGCAGAAATGGAAGGAAAAAGAAGTTCCAAAGAAGGGATAAGTGAGATAATGGACTATGCAGAACTGGCAAAATTAGCAGTTTTGTGGGCAAATAGGCCTTTTTCGGATTATAGTACGCTGAACTCGTAAGGAGGATTTGAGCTATGAGCAACGTAAGTAATTGGATTATAATACTGGGGTTATGATTTGACAAACAGAAGACGGGGTGCAGCAGGAGAGAAACAACTCCATGGAAAACAGGGTGGGAAGTTGACGAAAATTAAGAGAAAAGTCAAAATTGTGTTTTGACTGTATATGATTTTTAAAATATTGAAACAATAAAATATAATTGTAAAAAAAGAAGAAGTTGTAACCATTTTTAAGCTTCTGGGTAGGCAGCCTCAGAATGGCTTGCAAATGTACTTTGAAGAAGCCAGCTTTGGCAGAGGCCACTGTAACTTCAATGCCAGCCCATAATAGGCCTTATGGTAGATGGAAGCTGGGCTCTCTCCTGGCACCTCGGAATTCAAAGAGGGCAGCTCAAGCCCTGCTGTTTCCTAGCTCAGGGCGCCATATCACCAAAGTCTACCCCTGGGGGGTTTTTCATAGAATCATAGAATCATAGAATCATTGTGTTGTGACGTGGGGTTTGTGATTTCAGCTCTCTTGACATAATATGCTGGCGACAGTTCTCTAGTAACACTTCTTTATTAAAGCAACAAGGCTAAGACCTGAAGAGGGGAGAGCTACATTTATAGGGACAGGGAACTAGCTAGAAAGGATACATTTTGGAGGGAACAATATCAGGCACTCACAGTCCTGCCTTTTGGAGGCAACCAATAAGACAGAGGATCCAAATACAGCAGCTTAAATGAACCAATAGTAGCTGTACCCTCTGGAACCAAAAGGCAGTTACTTTACCCTAATGCAATTACAGACAATAATAATACAGATATAAAATCATTTGACTCAATACACAACACATAGAATCATAGAATCATAGAGTTGGAAGAGACCACAAGGGCCATCGAGTCCAACCCCCTGCCAAGCAGGAAACACCATCAGAGCACTCCTGACATATGGTTGTCAAGCCTCTGCTTAAAGACCTCCAAAGAAGGAGACTCCACCACACTCCTTGGCAGCAAATTCCACTGTCGAACAGCTCTTACTGTCAGGAAGTTCTTCCTAATGTTTAGGTGGAATCTTCTGTCTTGTAGTTTGGATCCATTGCTCCGTGTCCGCTTCTCTGGAGCAGCAGAAAACAACCTTTCTCCCTCCTCTATGTGACATCCTTTTATATATTTGAACATGGCTATCATATCACCCCTTAACCTCCTCTTCTCCAGGCTAAACATGCCCAGCTCCCTTAGCCGTTCCTCATAAGGCATCGTTTCCAGGCCTTTGACCATTTTGGTTGCCCTCCTCTGGACACGTTCTAGTTTGTCAGTGTCCTTCTTGAACTGTGGTGCCCAGAACTGGACACAGTACTCCAGGTGAGGTCTGACCAGAGCAGAATACAGTGGCACTATTACTTCCCTTGATCTAGATGCTATACTCCTATTGATGCAGCCCAGAATTGCATTGGCTTTTTTAGCTGCCGCGTCACACTGTTGGCTAATGTCAAGTTTGTGGTCAACCAAGACTCCTAGATCCTTTTCACATGTACTGCTCTCAAGCCAGGTGTCACCCATCTTGTATTTGTGTCTCTCATTTTTTTTTGCCCAAGTGCAATACTTTACATTTCTCCCTGTTAAAATTCATCTTGTTTCTTTTGGCCCAGTTCTCTAATCTGTCAAGGTCGTTTTGAAGTGTGATCCTGTCCTCTGGGGTGTTAGCCACCCCTCCCAGTTTGGTGCCATCTGCAAATTTGATCAGGATGCCCTTGAGTCCATCATCCAAGTCGTTGATAAAGATGTTGAAGAAGACCGGGCCCAAGACAGAACCCTGTGGCACCCCACTAGTCACTCTTCTCCAGGATGAAGAGGAACCATTGATGAGCACCCTTTGGGTTCGGTCAGTCAGCCAGTTTTGTGGGGGGGGGGTATTTTGTTGAGTGCTCTCTTGTTGCCACACCTGCTCCTTGTATTTGCTCCTGACCTGAGCACAAGGAGACCCTTTTGTTTCTGGCGGACCACCTGATACAAGCGTTTCCTCACATGTGCAAGCAGACAAATACCTCTGCGCATGCGAAATGCTTTGCTCTGCCTCCATGCTTCTGAATCCCAGTTGCTGGAAACCTCAGGAGCGGGGAGGGCTCACGCGCTCGGGTGCTGCTTGCTGGTTTCCCACGGCCATCCGGTTGGTCACTGTGATAACAGGAGGCTGGACTAGATGGGCCATTGGCCTGACCCAGCACAGCCTTTTCTTCTGTTCTTAAGCAACCATAAGGCCTGATTGAAGTGGAAGGTGGTTGCGCTCCATAGACAGAGGGGCATGGAGCTGAGCGTGGCTGCGAGGCAAAAGGCTGGGGCAAGGTTTTGGAAAATGCTCCATTCAGTTCTGCCAAGCTTCACCTGCCGTGCCGCTTGCCTGTACATTTGAACTTGGCGCGCGCGCCCAGCCGGCAACCTTCCTCCTGACCGTTCCCCCGCTCTCCGATGGAGGCGTGGTCAATTCCGACTCATCTTCTCTCGCTGGTGGTGAATGCGCTGTCCCCGATACCTGGGACTCCTCCCCCCCACTGCGCTCTGGTGGGGAAGCTGGTCCTGATTTCCAGCTGCTGTTCTGGGAATCCCCGCTGGCCCCTTGCTCCTGGGGTTTCCCCCTTGGGGCCCCCCTTGCCCTGACCACTGGCGCCCCCTTCTGTGAATCTTCCGATTCGCTGGAGAGGGACCTAGAGGCAACTCTGACACATACACTTTGCGTTTTCAGGCTCAATGTGCGTTTACACCAAAGAAGACTTGAAATAAGCGACATCCAAGATTCTTCTATGTAGATGGAACCTAAAACAGCCGGTTTATGCTTTGTTTAGGCTCATTACACTTTGCTTTGATATGTGTGTGAATGAACACCGAAAGAACAATTAAAGCTTATTCATCCTCTTTCTATTGAGATGGAACCAAAACTCCTATGCTTAATTTGGGCTGATAAGATATTTTTCACTTTGTGATTTTTGGGTGAATGTGTATTCTAACCCCAAAAACAACAGTTGGAAATGAGCTTTATCATCTTCTTTTTATGTAGATGGAACCCAAAACTCTTTTGCTTTGGTTGGGGGAGATTCTGGTGCACACCCAATAAACACCATGCGAATTGAAAGAAGGCCAATCAAAGCTTATTCGTCTTCTTTCTACGCATATGGAAGCAAAAAGACGCTTGTTATTTTGGTCTCATTACATACACTTTGCGATTTCTGTGTCAATGTGCATTTACACCAAAGAAAACGACTTGAAATACGCGACATCCAAGATTCTTCTTTCTATGTAGATGTACCCCAAAACAACCTCTTTTGCCTTGTTTAGACTTATTATACTTCGCTTTGCTATTTGTGGCTGAACAACGAAAGAAAAATGAAAGTTTATTCGTCCTCTTTCTATTGGATTGGAACCAAAAGACCTATGCTTTATTTGGGCTGATAACATATTGTTCACTTTGTGATTTTTGGGTGAATGTGCATTCTAACCCCAAAAGCAACAATTGGAAATAAGCCCAATCAGAGCTTTATCATCTTCCTTTTATGTAGATGGAACCCAAAATGCCTTTTTGCTTGGGTCGGGGGCGATTCTGGTGCACACTCAAAAAACACCATGAGAATTGAAATGAGCCCAATCATAGCTTAGTCGTCTTCTTTCTACGCATATGGAAGCGAAAAGACAGTGTTTTCTTATTTTGGTCTCATTACATACACTTTGCCATTTCAGGGTCAATGTGCATTTACACCAAAGAAGACGAAATCCAAGATTCTTCTTTCTATGTAGATGGAACCCAAAACAGCCGGTTTTGCTTTGTTTAGGCTCATTACACTTTGCTTTGATATGTGGGTGAATGAACACCAAAAGAACAATTAAAGCTTATTCGTCCTCTTTCTATTGAGATGGAACCAAAACTCCTATGCTTAATTTGGGCTGATAACATATTTTTCACTTTGTGATTTTTGGGTGAATGAGCTTTATTATCTTCTTTTCATGTAGATGGAACCCAAACCTCCTTTTTGCTTTGGTTGGGGGAGATTCTGGTGCACACCCAATAAACACCATGCAAATTGAAAGAAGGCCAATCAAAGCTTATTCGTCTTCTTTCTACGCATATGGAAGCAAAAAGACGCTGTTTTGTTATTTTGGTCTCATTACATACACTTTGCCATTTCAGGGTCAATGTGCATTTACACCAAAGACGACGACTTGAAATAAGCGACATCCAAGATTCTTCTTCTATGTAGATGGAACCCAAAACAACCGGGTTTGCTTTGTTTTAGCTCATTACACTTTGCTTTGATATGTGGGTGAATGAACACCGAAAGAACAATTAAAGCTTATTCGTCCTCTTTCTATTGAGATGAAACCAAAACTCCTATCTTGGATGTCGCGTATTTAAATTCGTGTTCTTTGGTATAAATGCACATTGACCCAGAAATCGCAAAGTGTATGGAAAGAGACCAAAATCACAAAACACCGTTTTTTCGCTTCCATAAGCATAGAAAGAAGAATAAGCTCAACACCATGCGAATTGAAAGAAGGCCAATCAAAGCTTAGTCATCTTCTTTCTACGCCTATGGAAGCAAAACAACAGTGTTTGGTTATTTTGGTCTCATTACATACACTTTGCGTTTTCAGGGTCAATGTGCATTTACACCTGTCAGGGCTGCCCCAGGTCCCAGCTCACAAAGGACCAACGCCAGTTCTTGTTATATACAAAAGTCTTTATTGAAGTTCAGTTTCTATTTCAAAGCCATGGTGTGCAGCTCTACGTCTTAAACTCTAGACCGCCGAAGCTCCGTCTGAGTCTCCTCCCCCCAGACACCAGTTTAAGACTCTAGCCTTGCTCCACCTCTTCCTCTGCTCTTTCCTCCTCTGGGTCCTCCTGTCCCCTGGGGTCTTGCCCTTTCTGGACTCTTCTGACGCTGAGTCCCCTGACTCTTCCCCCTGACTCCGGCGGGCTTTAGGACCTGGTTCCCAATCCGGGTTCTCTGCTGTCCCGCGCGCCTGTACATTTGAACTTGGTGCTTGCGCCCAGCCAGTGACCTTCCTCCTGACCGTTACACTGCTCCTGTCACTGCTTCCCTCTTCGGGAAGGCTAGCTGGACCTGACTTCCCCTCCGTTCCCTCACTCTCTGATGGAGGCGTGATCAGTCCTGCCTCATCTGCTCTCCCTGCTGGGGGAGACGCTGGCCCTGATACATGAGACTCTTCCCCCTCACTCCGCTCTGGTGGGGAAGCTGGCCCTGATCTCCAACTGCTGCTTTGGGAGTCCCCGCTGGCCCCTTGTTTCTGGTGTGTCCCCCCTGGGACCCCCCTCGCCCTGGCCATCGGTGCCCCCCTTTGGGAATCCTCTGAATCACTGGACAAGCTCATGGAATCTCTCGGGCCACTGTCATACTCCCCCACGCTGCCCTCAGATTCCTCCCCTTCGCTCTCCGTTTCCTCTCTCCCCTGTGTCTCTGCTCCTGAGCCCCTGGCATCCATCCCCCCTCGAAGCCCCTCCTTCCCCCCTCCCCCTCTTCGGGTGCGGGTTCCGGGTGCTCCAGCGCTGTGGGGGTGAGCGCGGGGTACAGGTCTTCCCCTCTGGTGTGCAGCTGGCCGGCTGGGTCCGGCCAGTCCGGAATGGGCTCGTCGACGTCGATCTCCTCTGCTTCCATCTCTCTGCAGCTGTGCTCGAACCCAGGATCCTCCCCCAACACGTCCATGTCCGTCTCCCCCCCGTTGCCTCAGGGGATGCTGCCTGTAAAGGCCCCCTCCAACCCACTTCCGGTTGATCATCCCACCAATAAGAGCGTTCTGTGGCAAACCCCGAGAGTGATCCTTCTGGGGAGCTTGTTTCTGGCGCCGTTTCCTCGGCTGATGAGAATCCCTGGAACGTGCTGGCTGAAAGTGTGGGTGTGAAAAGGTAGTCGTCGAAATAATCTGCCGGCATAGGTCTGTGTGGGAAGAGTGCATGGAACTCGTCTTTGAGGTAGGGCTCCTCTACGGCATAGTACGGTACCCACCTGTTGGCGCTGGCTGGGGTACCTTCCCTGGCGAGTAGATATTCAACCCCCTCTTCCCCCCATCTCGAGTCTAAAATCTCTGTGACCTCGTTGAGTGGCCCCGCCCCCGGTGACCCCCCCTTGTTGGCGATTTGCGGGGTGGGTCTGGTGCGTTCCCTGGCGCCTGAAACCTGTGGGGTTCCTTGTAGGGTGTGAGCCGGGTGCATTCTGGAGTCCTCCGGGAGTGCCAGCCGGAAGGCTACCGGATTGATCTGTGCCACGACTTGGTAAGGCCCTAGCTGCTTGTGTCTGAGCTTCTTCTTAGCTAACATTCTGCCCGGCACTGCCTGGGCTGCTAACCAGACCCAGTCCCCCACCTGGATGTCTTCCCCCACTCTCCTGTGCCTGTCTGCCTGCATTTTGTAGGCGTGTTTTGCTAGTTCTAAGTGCCTTCGGAGTTGCTCGTGGACCTCCTGTAATTCCGCTGCCAAGGCTTCTGCCCCCCGTGGCTCCCCCTCCCTCACTTTCTCTAACCCCAGGAAGGTTCTGGGATTCCGCCCATTGTTGGCGAAGAACGGTGTCACCCCCGTGGATACGTGCTTCGTGTTGTTGTAGGCAAACTCGGCCAGCGGTAGGTAGTCCACCCAGGTCGCGGGCTGTTGATTCGCGTAGCATCTCAGGTACTGCTGCATGATGGCGTTGACCCTCTCCGCTTGTCCGTTGGTCTGCGGGTGTCGTGCCGACACTAAGTTTATCTTGACGTTCAGGATGCCCAGCAACTTCTGCCAGAAGCTTGAGATGAATTGGCGACCTCGGTCGGACAGGATGGACCGCGGCAAGCCGTGAACCTTGAACACGTGGTCTATGAACAGCTTGGCGGTCTGTTCCGCTGTGGCCACCTTCGCGCAAGGAATGAAGTGCGCCATCTTGGTGAACAGGTCTACGACCGCGAGTACCGCTGTTTTGCCTCGCGAGCTGGGCAGATCTGTGACAAAGTCCAGGGCCACTTTCTCCCACGGCTCGAGCGGCGTCTGTAGCGGTTCCAGCAGCCCCGCCGGCGGTCTGTGTACTGGCTTAGCCCTTTGGCATGTGTCGCACCTAGTGACGTAATCCGCGACTTCTCCCCTCATCTTGGGCCACCAAAAGTCTCTGGCTACTAATTCCGCCGTCTTGTCCTTGCCGAAGTGCCCGGCGCTGGGCGCGTCGTGTAACTGTTGCAGTACTTTCGCGCGGAGGTCGTCTCCCGGCACGTAGAGGGCCCCTTTGCGGATAAGCAGTCCGTCGCCTATCTGGAACTCGTCGTCCTTCGCTGTGCCTCTCTGCACCTCCTCCATCCTGGATTGTGCGAACGAATCTGTCTGCACCGCGCGCCGTACCGCGTCCAGGTCCACGATGGCTGAGGCGCACGCCCACGCTTTCGGTGCGAAAATGTGTTTGGCCGCCACTGGTGCCGCTTCCTCGAGATACTGCGGCTTCCTGGATAGCGCATCCGCCATGACGTTGTTGTCTCCCGGGATGTATTCTATCCTGAAGTCGAAATCCGCAAAGAACTCCGCCCAGCGGATGTGTCTCTGGTTCAGGAACCTCGCCGTGTGCCAGTACTCCAGGTTCTTATGGTCCGTGCGGACCTGCACTGTGTCTTTGACTCCGATGAGGAAGTGCCGCCACGCCTTGAAGGCTGCATGAATGGCCAGCAACTCCCTGTCCCAGATGGTGTAGTTCTGCTCCGACTTGCTGAGTTTCCTGGAGTAGAATGTGCATGGCCTCCAGTCCCCTTGCGGATCTTGCTGCAACAGGACTGCCCCCACCACTCTGTCCGAGGCGTCCATCTCAACCCTCATTGGTTTGCAGGGGTTGACGTGTAACAGCTGTTCTTCGGACGTGAAGAGACGCTTGAGTCCCTGAAAGGACTGCTCCGCCTGGTCCGTCCAGGTGAACTTCTTCTTCTTAGAGCTGAGGGTCTCCGTGATGGCCACCGTCTCCATGGCGAACACCTTGATGAACTTGCGGTAAAAGTTGGCGAAGCCGACGAACTTCTGGACCTCCTTCCGATTGCGCGGGCTCTTCCAGTCCGACACCGAGTGGACCTTGGTGCTGTCCATGGCAAGTCCCTTGTCGGACAGCTTGTAGCCCAGGAAATCCACCTCCATCATGTCGAACTGGCACTTCTCCAGTTTGGCGTAGAGTCTGTTCTCCCGTAGTCTCTGCAGGACCTCCTTGACATCTCTCTCGTGAGCCTCCTGCGATTCCGAGAAGATCAGGATGTCGTCCAGGAAGCAGACGCACTTCTTGTAGAGGAGTCCTGCTAACACGTGATGCATGAAGGCTTGAAAACAATGGGAGCCATTTTGTAAACCAAACGGCATAATTATATATTCATAGGTGCCTAAAGGCGTAAACATGGCCGTCTTCCACTCATCGCCCTCCCGCATGCGTATAAGGTTGTATGCCCCTCGAAGATCCAACTTGGTTAAGATGCGTCCCTTCCTCACCGTCGCGAGCAGGTCGTCGATCTTGGGCATGGGGAATGCCGTGGGCTTTGTTCTGGAATTAATGACCCTGTAATCAACTATCAACCTCCGCTGGGACGTGTTTTTTTTCTTCACGAAAAACACGGGACTGCCCCCCACTGCTTTGGACTCTTGGATGAATCCCCGCTTCAAGTTGTGATCTATGAACTCCCTGAGTTCTTGCAGTTCGTCTTCAGACATGGAATACAGTTTCCCAGTCGGCAACGTCGCCCCCGGCAGGAGGTCAATCTTGCAATCGTAGGGCCTGTGGGGAGGCAACTTGTCCGCTTCCTTCTCGCAGAAGACCTCCAAAAATGCCTTGTACTTGTTGGGTACTGCTTGCACCATGCCTAAGTGCAGCCGTGGGTCATCTTCTTGCCCTTCATCTTCCTGGCTGGGCAGGATGCAGTGTTCTGCGCAGTAGGAGGAGCAGAAGGTCAATTGACGCTGGTACCATGCTAAAGCCGGGCTGTGCCTGTCCAGCCAACTCATGCCCAACACTATGGGCGTGTCCGATAGGTGGGTGACGTTGAAGCTGATGACTTCACAGTGATTTCCAATTTGCATCACCATTGGTGGTGTTTGCTGTACCACCTGTCCTCCCAGTAGCTCTCTGCCATCGACCGTGATGACGTTTAGGGGCATCGTGGCTGGTAGGAGCGCTATGCGATGTTGCTTGATGAAATCCACCCCTACAAAGTCTGCATTACTACCGCAGTCAATGGTAATAGGGACTTCCAGGGTGAGTCCATTGGGCAGCTGGAGCGATGCGGTGAGTTGCACCACTGGTTTGGGCGGGAGGGGGTCTGTGGGCTGTAAAATCTCTGGGGGCTGCTTCACTGACTCGCCTGGCTGGGCCCCAGTGCCTCTGCCTCCAGCCAGGCTTTGTCGTTTTCCTGCAGCTGTTCCCCCTGCTGAACTGCTCCCTTTACTGTCACTGAGGCTGCAGTGTGCTTCTGGAGCCTCTGGGGACACTCTTTGGCCATGTGCTGTGCACTGTCGCAGATATAACACTTCCTGCTCCCTCTAGGAGCCTTCGCCTTGACTGCTCCTGGTGTTTGGGCTCTGGCTGCTGTCTGAGCCCTGGCACCACCTATCTCCATCGGCTCTTCTCCCCCTCCCACTGGAGGCGTGGACTGTGCGCGCGCTGTCTCTCTGGGTAGGAAAGGAGTTGTTCTGGCTGGTGTGCGTCCCATATGTCCCTCATCCCTGCTCCAAGGGCGTTCTTCCAGATGCACCCCTATGGCCAGCGCTCTTTGGACGACTTCAGTGGTGCTGTTGGGTCTTTCCCCTCTCACTATTTCATCTTTTACAGCCCCATTTAGCCCCTCCCAGAACAGATCTCGGACGGCAGCGGAGTCCTTCTCCCAGCCCAGCGCATTTACCAACGCAAAAAAGCGGGAGTGATATTGTCTCACAGTGGCTTTGCCCTGTTTCAGCCCATGCATTTCCCTCCTGGCCACGTCCACATCTACCGTTGATTTAAAACAACTGTCCATAGCCGTAATAAAGGCTTTTGAATCTTTGAGGGCGGGATCATTTTCGCGCCATAAATTGCGCAGCCACGATTTAGCTTCCCCATGCAGATGAGTTATTATGAAGCCTACTTTCTCCTCCTCATCTCTAAAGTCTTTCCCAAGCAAATTGAGCGCGAAAACTATGTCTGCTCTGAAGTTAGGATACTGCTGCAGGTTCCCATCGAAGTGGGCTACTATGCTGCCCCCCCTTTTCCTGAGGCAAACTCCCTCCGGCTTGGGTCCCGGCAGCCCCTCTTTGCCCAAACGTTCCAACCTGGCTTGCAGATCCCGGCAGAGCGCTGTTGCTTCTTCCTCTCTCTTTCTGGAAGCTGCTACGTCTGCGTAAAGTGCCGTGACTGCTGCTGTCAGCTCTTTCACCTTGTCCTCTGTAGTCATCCTTGCCAATGTTCGTGAGCTCGCAAAACACCAAGTTTTGCCCCTCGCTGCGCCAACTCATGCTGCGAGGGTTTTATTGTCAGACGGAGCTTACTGTCAGGGCTGCCCCAGGTCCCAGCTCACAAAGGACCAACGCCAGTTCTTGTTATATACAAAAGTCTTTATTGAAGTTCAGTTTCTATTTCAAAGCCATGGTGTGCAGCTCTACGTCTTAAACTCTAGACCGCCGAAGCTCCGTCTGAGTCTCCTCCCCCCAGACACCAGTTTAAGACTCTAGCCTTGCTCCACCTCTTCCTCTGCTCTTTCCTCCTCTGGGTCCTCCTGTCCCCTGGGGTCTTGCCCTTTCTGGACTCCTGACGCTGAGTCCCCTGACTCTTCCCCCTGCCTCCGGCGGGCTTTAGGACCCGGTTCCCAATCCGGGTTCTCTGCTGTCCCGCGCGCCTGTACATTTGAACTTGGTGCTCGCGCCCAGCCAGTGACCTTCTTCCTGACCGTTACACTGCTCCTGTCACTGCTTCCCTCTTCGGGAAGGCTAGCTGGACCTGACTTCCCCTCCGTTCCCTCACTCTCTGATGGAGGCGTGATCAGCCCTGCCTCATCTGCTCTCCCTGCTGGGGGAGACGCTGGCCCTGATACATGAGACTCTTCCCCCTCACTCCGCTCTGGTGGGGAAGCTGGCCCTGATCTCCAACTGCTGCTTTGGGAGTCCCCGCTGGCCCCTTGTTTCTGGTGTGTCCCCCCTGGGACCCCCCTCGCCCTGGCCATCGGCGGCCCCCTTTGGGAATCCTCTGAATCACTGGACAAGCTCATGGAATCTCTCGGGCCACTGTCATACTCCCCCACACTGCCCTCAGATTCCTCCCCTTCGCTCTCCGTTTCCTCTCTCCCCTGTGTGTCTGCTCCTGAGCCCCTGACAACACCAAAGAAGACGACTTGAAATAAGCAACATCCAAGATTCTTCTTTCTATGTAGATGGAACCCAAAACAACCGGTTTTGCTTAGTTTAGGCTCATTACACTTTGCTTTGATATGTGGGTGAATGAACACTGAAAGAACAATTAAAGCTTATTCGTCCTCTTTCTATTGAGATGGAACCAAAAGTCCTATTGTCAGAGCTGCCTCTAGGTCCCAGCTCACAGAGGACCAATGCCAGGTTGATGTTATGTACAAAAGTCTTTATTGAAGTTTAATTTCCATTTCAAAGCCAGAGCGTGCAGCCCTACGTCTAGACTCTAGATCGGCGAAGTCTCCGCCCCTTCCACACCAGTTTAAGATCCTAGCCCTGCTCCACCTCCTGCGCTGCTCTCTTCTCCTCTGGGTCCTCCTGCCCTCTGGGGCATTGCCCTTTCTGGACTCTTCCGACGCTGAGTCGCTTAGCTCCTCCCCCTGCCTCCGGCGTGCTTTAGGACCCGGTTCCCAATCCTCACTCTCTGCTGTCCCGCGCTCCTGTACATTTGAACTTGCTTCTCGCGCCAACCCAGGGACCTTTCTCCTAACCGTTACACTACATCTATCACTGCTTCCCTCTTCCGTGACACTGGCCGGATCTGACCTCCCTTCCGTTGTCCGACTCTCTGAGGGAGGCGTGGTAGACTCTGCCTCGTCTCCTCTCCCTGGTGGGGAAAGCACTGGCCCCGATGCCTGGGACTCTTCCCCCCCACTCTGCTCTGGTGGGGAAGCTGGTCCTGATTTCCAACTACTGCTCTGGGAGTCCCTGCTGCCCCCTTGCTCCTGGGGCGTTCCCCTTGGGACCCCCCTGCCCCTGGCCACTGGCGCTCCCTTCTGTGAATCTTCCGATTCGCTGGAGAGGCTCATGGAATCCCTCGGACCACTGTCCCCTCCTACGCTCCCTTCGGATTCCTCCCCCTCGCTCTCCATCTCCCATCTTCCCTGTGCCTCAGCTCCTGAGCCCCTGACAATGTGCATTTATACCAAAGAACACGACTTGAAATACGCGACATCCAAGATTCTTTTTTCTATGTAGATGGACTCCAAAACAACCTCTTTTGCCTTGTTTAGACTTATTACACTTCGCTTTGCTATTTGTGGGTGAATGAACAACGAAAGAAAAATCAAAGTTTATTCGTCCTCTTTCTATTGGATTGGAACCAAAAGACCTATGCTTTATTTTGGCAGATAACATATATTTCACTTTGTGATTTTTGGGTGAATGTGCATTCTAACCCCAAAAGCAACAATTGGAAATAAGCCCAATCAGAGCTTTATCATCTTCTTTTTATGTAGATGGAACCCAAAACTCCTTTTTGCTTTGGTTGCGGTAGATTCTGGTGCACTCCCAATAAACACCATGCGAATTTAAAGAAGGCCAATCAAAACTTATTCGTCTTCTTTCTACACATATGGAAGCAAAAAGACGCTGTTTTGTTATTTTGGTCTCTTTACATACACTTTGCGATTTCTGGGTCAATGTGCATTTACACCAAAGAAGACGACTTGAAATAAGCGACATCCAAGATTCTTCTTTCTATGTAGATGGAACCCAAAACAACAGGTTTTGCTTTGTTTAGGCTTATTTTTTTTTTTATAAATATTTATTAAAGTTTTTAAATATAAATGCACAAATAATAAACAATCTTACTTCTATCACAGACATAGTTTCATCACTTCTTTGGACTCCCTCACGTCTCCCGCTCCCATTTACATCGTTAAAGGTTTTTTCCAGACAAATTATCAACTTGTTTACAATCTCATGTCCACTCATTCAAATATAATCTAACACTTCTTCCAAAAAATTTTATATTTTCTTTAGTCTCACTTATCATCAAATTTCAAATCTAATTTAGTGGTGGCCAGTTTTTTATAATCTAGCATCCTTCTTAACATTCAACCAAATTACAATGTTTTTGTAGATACTTCTTGAATTTCTCCCAGTCTTCCTCCATCTTCTCTTCTCCCAGGTCACGGATTCTGCCAGTCATCTCGGCCAGTTGCATATAGTCCATCAGTTGCATCTGCCACTCTTCCAGTGTGGGTAGATCTTGAGTTTTCCAGTTTTTTGCGATAAGAATCCTTGCTGCCGTTGTTGCATACATAAAGAATGTTCGGTCCTTCTTTAACACCTTCTGGCCGACAATACCCAGAAGGAAGGCCTCTGGTTTCTTAGTGAAGGTATACTTAAATACCTTTTTCAGCTCATTATATATCATTTCCCAGAAGACCTTCACCTTAGGGCATGTCCACCAGAGGTGAAAGAATGTTCCTTCATTTTCTTTACATTTCCAACATTTATTATCAGACGAATGGTATATTTTGGCAAGTTTAACTGGGGTCATGTACCATCTATATATCATTTTCATTACATTTTCCTTCAGAGCATTACATGCGGTGAAGTTCAGCCCAGTGGTCCACAACCTTTCCCAGTCCTCAAACATAATATTATGCCCAATGTCCTGTGCCCATTTTATCATAGCCGATTTAACCATTTCGTCTTGTGTATTCCATTTTAACAGCAAGTTATACATTCTAGATAATACCTTAGTCTTTGGTTCTAACAATTCTGTTTCCAACTTCGATTTCTCCACCTGGAACCCTAACTTTTTATCGTTTTTAAAAACTTCTTTAATCTGAGCATAATGTAACCAGTCTCGCACCTTATCCTTCATTTTCTCTAAACTCTGCAATTTCCAATTGTCTCCATCTTTTTCTAATATTTCCCAATATTTTGGCCATTTGGCCTCCATATTGGGTCTTTTTAGGGCCTTAGCCTCCAGAGGTGAGAGCCACCTTGGAGTTTTATTTTCCAGTAAGTCTTTGTATTTTGTCCAGACATTAAACACTGCTTTCCTGACAATATGGTTCTTAAAGGCCTTATTGATCTTAACCTTATCATACCATAAGTATGCATGCCAACCAAAAGCATTGTTAAAACCTTCCAAGTCCAACACGTCAGTGTCTTCGAGAAGTAGCCAGTCTTTTAGCCAGCAAAAAGCTGCGGCTTCATAGTACAACTTTAAGTCTGGCAGGGCAAAGCCCCCTCTTTCTTTCGCATCTGTTAATATCTTAAACTTAATTCTGGGCTTTTTGCCCTGCCAGACAAATCTGGATATATCTTTCTGCCACTTCCGGAAGCACTCCGTTTTGTCCACAATCTGTAATGTTTGAAACAAAAACAACATTTTTGGCAATACATTCATCTTGATAGCAGCAATTCGGCCTAACAAAGAAAGCTTCAATTTTGTCCAACTATCCAAGTCTCTCTTAATTTCAGACCAACATTTTTCATAATTATCCTTAAATAGACTCAGGTTTTTTGCTGTTATGTTTACCCCTAGGTATTTTACTTTTTTAACCATAGTTAGTTCTGTTTCTCTCTGAAACCTTTCCGACTCTATATCTGTCAAATTTTTTCCCAACACTTTAGTTTTCTGTTTATTTAATTTAAATCCTGCCACCCGACCAAAATCCTGTATCAGTTGTAATACTCTTTTCGTACTAGATTCTGGCTCCTGCAGAGTCAAAACTAGGTCATCTGCAAAAGCTTTCAGTTTGTATTGTTTCGCTCCGACCTGAATCCCTTCCACCAACCGGTCCCCTCTGATCAAGTTCAAGAGCACCTCCAGAACCGAAATAAATAACAAAGGGGAAATCGGGCAGCCTTGTCGTGTTCCTTTTTCAATTTTGAACTCTTCTGTAACCACATTGTTAACTATTAGTTTAGCCTTTTGTTCTGAATATATTGCGTCAATCCCATTCTCAAACCCCCGTCCCACTCCCATTTCATTCAAGTTTCCCTTCATAAATTTCCAAGAAATGTTGTCAAAGGCCTTCTCCGCGTCTATAAAAATTAACACTGCTTTTGTATTTATATCTGTTTGCAAAAGTTCCAAAACGTCAATAATGTTCCTAGTATTTGCAAACATGTGTCTGCCTGGGAGAAAGCCTGCCTGGTCTTTATGAATTACTTCATTAAGAACTCTTTTAAATCTACTTGCCAAAATGTCTGCAAATATTTTGTAATCCACATTCAGAAGGGAGATGGGACGATAGTTTTTAAGTTGTGTCTTTTCAGCTTCAGATTTTGGTATCAATGTGATAAAAGCTTCCTTCCACGATTCCGGCGCCTTCTTCCCTTCCATAATTTCATTACAGACCTCCATCAATGGTTGGATCAGATAGTCTTTTAATGTCTTATAATACTTGGAGGTCAGACCGTCTGGCCCTGGAGATTTGCCCAATTGCATGTTCTGGATAGCTTGTTCAATCTCTTGCTGTGTTATTTTGTTGTTCAGGATTAATCTGTTTTTTTGTGACAACTTTGTTAGTCCATTTCTTTCCAAAAATTGTTTAATCTCAACCTCATCTTGCGGCCCTTGAGTGTACAATTTTTTAAAGTATCTCTGGAAGCACTTTCTAATTTCCATGGGGTTCTGGATGTTTCTTCCTTCAATTTCTAGGTTTGTAACTGTATTTAGTTTCTGTCTCTTCTTCAACTGCCAGGCTAGCAGTTTCCCACATTTGTTTGCCGATTCAAAAGTTTTTTGTTTCATTAATTTAATCTTCCATTCTATTTCTTGGTTTATCAATTTGGAATATTGAGCTTGATATAGTTTAATTTCTCTCAGAATCGGCTGTGACTTCGGATTTGATCTTAATTTCTTCTCCAATTCTTTGATTTTCTGCAAAATCTTATCTTTCCTTTCATTTTGTGTTCTTTTCTTTACAGTGTTCTGTTGTATCAAGAACCCCCTCATCACCGCTTTGCTTGCGTCCCAGATAGTTCTTTTTTCCACCGTAGTGTTCATATTTATTTCAAAATAGTCCTTCAGAGTTTTTTGGGCCTGTTTAGGCTTATTACACTTTGCTTTGATATGTGGATGAATGAACACCGAAAGAACAATCAAAGAACAATTAAAGCTTATTCGTTCTCTTTCCATTGAGATGGAACCAAAACTCTTATGCTTTATTTGGGCTGATAACATATTTTTCACTTTGTGATTTTTGGGTGAATGTGCATTCTAACCCCAAAAACAACAATTGGAAATGAGCTTTATCATCTTCTTTTTATGTAGATGGAACCCAAAACTCCTTTTTGCTTTGTTTGGGATAGATTCTGGTGCACACCCAAAAAACACCATGCGAATTGAAAGAAGGCCAATCAAAGCTTATTCGTCTTCTTTCTACGCATATGGAAGCAAAAAGAGGCTGTTTTGTCATTTTGGTCTCATTACATACACTTTGCCTTTTCTGTGTCAATGTGCATTTACACCAAAGAAAACGACTTGAAATACGCGACATCCAAGATTCTTCTTTCTATGTAGATGGAACCCAAAACAACAGGTTTTGCTTTGTTTAGACTTATTACACTTCGCTTTGCTATTTGTGGCTGAATGAACAACGAAAGAAAAATCAAAGTTTAATCGTCCTCTTTTTATTGGATTGGAACCAAAAGACCTATGCTTTATTTGGGCTGATAACATATATTTCACTTTGTGATTTTTGGGTGAGTGTGCATTCTAACCCCAAAAGCAACAATTGGAAATAAGCCCAATCAGAGCTTTATCATCTTCTTTTTATGTAGATGGAACCCAAAATGTCTTTTTGCTTGGGTTGGGGGCGATTCTGGTGCACACTCAAAAAACACCATGAGAATTGAAATGAGCCCAATCATAGCTTAGTCGTCTTCTTTCTACGCATATGGAAGCGAAAAGACAGTGTTTTGTTATTTTGGTCTCATTACATACACTTTGCCATTTCAGGGTCAATGTGCATTTACACCAAAGAAGACGACTTGAAATAAGCGACATCCAAGATTCTTCTTTCTGTGTAGATGGAACCCAAAACACTTTGCGATTTCTGGGTCAATGTGCATTTACACCAAAGAAGACGACTTGAAATAAGCGACATCCAAGATTCTTCTTTCTATGTAGATGGTGGGCTCATTGTTAGCCAAAGGAAGCCAAATCTCATCACCTGACTCGCCTCAGGCTCCAGACATGCAAAGGAACTTCTATTGTACTTTTGGGTGGTGGGCACTTAAGACATATTTGTCTATGCTTATCTTATACCTGAGTCTTGCCCTGCCATGTCTGCTTATGCTAATCTTGTACCAAGGACTTGTCTGAACATGTTTGCCAAGGTTAACCCCTCCCCTTCGAACTGTATTCTGGGATGTGGTGGGAAAGTTTTAAAAGTCTTTGTCACTCCATCCTCGGGGTTCAAAATTTGCTCTTTGAACCTATTGCGCAATAAACTTTGGTCTACAGCTATTTCCTCCGGTTGGTGGCTGGACTCCTTCCTTTATTCCGCAGGGACCCGCAGGCTCTGCCCGACGAGCTGGGTGACTGAGCAGCCTCACACCTAGATTTTTCCTTAACAGTACAATCAGGAGCCAGGATCAAATGCGCTCATTAGCTTATTTTTGCTACTGTTTGCAATTGTATTTGATTATGTCATGATCTGTGATGTTGTAAAGAAGAAGAAGAGTTTGGATTTGATATCCCGCCTTTCACTCCCTTTAAGGAGTCTCAAAGCGGCTAACATTCTCCTTTCCCTTCCTCCCCCACAACAAACACTCTGTGAGGTGAGTGGGGCTGAGAGACTTCAAGGAAGTGTGACTGGCCCACGGTCACCCAGCAGCTGCACTACACCACACAGTCACTACACCACACTGGCTAAAGGTACCCCTGCCCGTACGGGCCAGTCTTGACAGACTCTGGGGTTGGTGCGCCCATCTCACTCAAGAGGCCGGGGGCCAGCGCTGTCCGGAGACACTTCCGGGTCACGTGGCCAGCGTGACAAAGCTGCATCTGGCGAGCCAGCGCAGCACACGGAAACGCCGTTTACCTTCCCGCTAGTAAGCGGTCCCTATTTATCTACTTGCACCCGGGGGTGCTTTCGAACTGCTAGGTTGGCAGGCAAACTGCTAGGTTGGCAGGTGATGTTGTACTCAGGTATAAAACCCCAGAGTGACAGAGCTTGGGGCCCAGTCTTTTTTTTTTTTTTAAAAAAAATATTTTTATTGATTTTCATAAACAAAAACACACAAAAATAACAACATACACAAACAACACATGACTTCCCCATACCTCCCCTTCACTGCACCCTTGTTTCCAATTTTTTAGCAATCCTTCCTTCCATTTTTATATTTAACTTCCCTCGGATTATCTTAACTTAAACATTTACAGCTGTAATTCTCTGTTTCTTACCCCTTGACATTTTATCAATCTGAAATTTTACAACAGTTCTTAAGATATATTTTAAATTTCTTCCAGTCCTCTTCCACTGTCTCTCTCCTCTGGTCACGGATTCTGCCGGTCATCTCTGCCAGTCCCATAAATTCAGTCACCTTCGTCTGCCATTCTTCCAGAGTAGGTAGTTCTTGCATCTTCCAATACTTTGCCAAAAGGATTCTTGCTGCTGTAGTCGCATACATAAAAAATGTCCTATCTTTCTTTGGTACCAATTGGCCGACCATGCCCAAGAGAAAAGCCTCCGGTTTCTTTGCAAATGTCCACTTAAGGATCTTCTTAATTTCATTATAGATCATTTCCCAGTAGGCCTTAATCTTTGGGCAGGTCCACCAAAGATGGTAGAAAGTTCCTTCACATTCGTTACATTTCCAGCATTTATTATTGGGCAAATGGTATATCTTTGCAAGCTTGACTGGGGTCATGTACCACCTATAGATCATTTTCATTATGTTTTCTTTCAAGGCACTACATGCCGTAAATTTAAGGCCTGTGGTCCATAACTGTTCCCAGTCAGCAAACATAATATCATGACCTAAGTCTTGTGCCCATTTAATCATAGCTGATTTAACCGTTTCATCCTGTGTATTCCATTTCAGCAACAAGTTATACATCTTAGACAGATTCTTAGTATTGGTCTCTAACAGTTCTGTTTCCAATTTTGACCTCTCCTTCTGAAATCCTAATTTCCTGTCCTGCTTAAAAGTCTCATTTATCTGATAATAATGTAACCAATCTCGAACTTTGGATTTTAATTTCTCAAAGCTCTGTAATTTAACTTTTTCACCGTCATATTCTATAATTTCACAATATTTTGGCCATTTAGAGTCCATATTAAGTTTTTTCACCGCTCTAGCTTCCATTGGTGACAACCATCTGGGTGTTTTACTTTCCAACAAATCCTTATATCGATTCCAAACATTATACAAAGCTTTCCTGACAATATGATTTTTAAAGCCTTTATAAACCTTTGCCTTGTCATACCATAAATATGCATGCCAGCCAAAATTATTATCATACCCTTCCAGGTCTAAAATATCTGTATCTTCAAGAAGTAGCCATTGCTTCAACCAGCAGAAAGCTGCAGCTTCATAGTAAAGTCTTAAGTCCGGCAGAGCAAAACCCCCCTATCTTTTGCATCAGTCAAAATCTTAAATTTTATTCTGGGCTTTTTGCCCTGCCAGACAAATTTAGATATATCTTTCTGCCACTTCTTGAAACAATCCATCTTATCTAGAATTTGTAATGTCTGAAATAAGAACAACAATCTTGGCAATACATTCATCTTGATAACAGCAATTCGGCCTAACAAGGATAGTCTCAACCTAGACCATATGTCAAGATCTTTCTTCACTTCCAACCAACATTTCTCATAATTGTCTTTAAATAAATTCACATTCTTAGATGTTAAGTTCACCCCCAGATATTTCACTTTTTTTGTTATTTCCAAACCAGTTTCCCTTTGGAAACTATCTTTTTCCCCCATCATTAAGTTTTTTTCCAGCACCTTTGTCTTCTGTTTATTTAATTTAAAACCTGCCACTTGACCAAATATTTCAATTAGTTCTAAAACTCTTTTTGTGCTAGCTTCTGGCTGTTGCAAAGTCAGAACTAGGTCATCTGCAAATGCTCTTAACTTATACTGTTTAGCTCCGAGCTGTATTCCTTTAACCAGCTGGTCCCTTCTAATCATGTTTAACAACACCTCCAGGACCGATATAAACAATAGAGGGGATATTGGGCATCCCTGTCGTGTCCCTTTTTCTATTGGGATCTCATCCATAACTGCACCATTCACAATTAATTTAGCTTTTTGCTCAGAGTATATTGCACTTATACCGTTTTCAAAGTTTTGGCCTACCCCCATCCCCTGGAGATTCTTCTTCATAAAGCTCCAGGAGATATTGTCAAAGGCTTTCTCCGCATCCACAAAAATCAAAACTGCTTTTCTATTTATGTCAGTCTCCAATAGTTCCAAAATATCTATAATGTTCCTTACATTGTCTGACATATGTCTCCCTGGGAGAAAGCCTGTTTGGTCCTTATGAATCTCCTCTAGCAACACTCTTTTAAATCTTTTTGCTAAAATGTCTGCAAAAATTTTGTAATCCACATTCAAGAGTGATATAGGGCGGTAGTTCTTAACTTGATGTTTCTCAACTTCTGTCTTGGGTATAAGTGAGATGAATGCTTCTTTCCACGATTCGGGAGCCTTTTTCCCCTCCAAAATTTGATTACAAACTTCTTTCAATGGTTGTATTAGCCATTCCTTCATTGCTTTATAGTATCTCGCCGTCAGCCCGTCTGGTCCTGGTGATTTTCCCAATTGCATATTCTGGATGGCACCCTCTATTTCCTGGTTCATAATTTTCTCATTTAGAGTCCTTTTATTTTTTTCCGAAATCTTTGACAGTCCATATTTTTTAATAAATTCTTCTATCTCTTGTTCATTTTTTGGCCCTTGTGCATACAGTTTCTTAAAAAAACTTTGAAAACAATTACTAATTTCATTTGGTTTGTTGATAGATTTTCCATCTATTTCGAGGGATGTTACAGTATTCAATTTTTGTCTCTTTTTCAATTGCCATGACAGCAGTTTCCCGCATTTATCTGCTGATTCAAAAGTCTTTTGCCTCATTTGTTTTATTTTCCATTCTATTTCTTGGTTCATCAGTTCCATGTATTGAGTCTGGTAATACTTTATTTCTCTTAAAATCTCCTGAGATTTAGGTTTTGATCTCAGTTTTTTCTCTCCTTCTTTCATTTGATTCCAGATTTTTTCCTTCTTCTCATTCTGTTGTTTCCTCTTTATCGAATTCTGCTGGATTAGAAAACCACGCATCACGGCCTTGCTTGCATCCCATATTCTTCTTCTTTCCACATCTGTTCTTAGGTTTATCTCGAAGTAATCTTTCAACGTCTTTTGGGCCTTTTTATAAATTGCTTCATCTCTAAAAAGAGTGTCATTCATTCTCCATCTGAAGGTTCCAGCTGTTGTCAATTTCATTTCCATCTTTACTGCATTATGGTCAGAGCAGGTTTTTGGGCAGATTTCTGTTTTTTTAACCCTTGGTGCCAGATTGCTAGAAGTCCATATTTGGTCAGTCCTGGTCCATGTCATTTTTGCTTCAGAGAAAAAGGTCCCCTCTCGTTCCAGAGGGTTCCTTGTTCTCCAAATGTCTATCAAGTCCATAGTGTCAGTCAGTTCGAAAAAGGTCTTTGGTAGTCTCCCATCCTTAGAAATTACTTGTCTTTGCGCTTTGTCCATATTCGTGGAGACAACTCCATTCATATCACCCATCATTATGATTTTATAGTCCATAAAGTCCATTAAAGTCTCATGCAACTTCTTGAAGAACTCAGCCTTCCCCTCATTAGATGCATAAACTCCTACAATCAAAATCTTTTCTCCTTGGATTTGAATTTCCACCGCCAGAAATCTTCCTTGTTCATCCTTAAAAGTCATTTTTGGTTCCAATTTTTCCTTAACATAAATCACCACCCCTCTTTTCTTAACTTTGTCTGAAGAAATAAATTCTAGTCCTAATCTCTTGTTTGTCAAAAGTTTTCTATGTATCCTGGCAATATGAGTTTCTTGCAAACATATTATATCTAAATGTTCTTTCTTTAATATATGAAACACTTGGGCCCTTTTTTGGGGATGGTTAAGACCATTGCAGTTCCAACTCAGAAGTTGCAGAGACATTTTTGTTACTGGGTATCTTTTCCACCGACTGCTCCAAGTTCTTGTTCCTGATCGGTCGGTGCTGGAGTCAATCCAAATGATAAGTTTGCAATATCCGGTATTTCCCTCTCACTCACAGTTCCTTTCTGAAAGTCCTCGAAATTTCTCTCCAAAAAGTGTTCTTTATCTTGAATTGTTTTTATTTTAATTTTCTTCCCTTTAAAGTTAAAGGACAACCCTTGTGGGAACTCCCACCTGAATGGAGTGTTATTTTGTTTCAATAAATCCACTAAATCTTTGAATTGAGTCCTAACCTCCAAAAAATATTTAGGAATATCTTTAAAAATCTGTATTTGGGAGTTTTTAATAATCAAGGCCTTCTGGAAATGTAGGTTCAATATTTTGTCTCTTTCTTCCTTGGATCTCAAAGTGATTAAACAATCCCTCGGTTTCATGCCTTGCTTTCTGCCAATCCGGAAAGCTGTAGTTATTGCAATTTCATCTTCTTCTCCTTCTAGCTCGTCAGTCCAAAATTCTTGAAACTTATCTGTGAGAAATTCCCCAAGGTTGTCCTCTTCCTCTTCTGGTACCAATCTCAATTTCAAGTTTTTACCTTTCCTCTCCAATTCCATAAGGGCCAAAGTTGCATCATGTTCGTTTACCTTCTTTGCAATAGGCGCAAATTTTCCCTTGGTTTCCTCGGCAGTGCTCTTAGCGATCTCAGCTATTTTCCTTGTTTCCGTACTTTCTTGAATTAGATGATTTATAGAATCTGTATTAGATGATATTGTCGTTGTGTTCAAATCCAATCTTGTTGTCAATTCTGTCAGTTTCTTAGAGTTCTCTGTAGATTGCTTAGTAAGTGCTTCTAAAGATTGATTTATTCTGAGCAGTGCCTGTGTCATAGAATCCATTGATGCTGTTGTTACTTTTTCCTGTGCAGCTGCTGCTCCTGATACAGAGCTTCTTTTCTGAGCCTGCTTTTGAGCCTGTTTTGTTTTGCTTCTTGTTGATATTTCATCCAGTGGAGTGCTCATAACTCAAGGTCGTTCACACAGGAAAGTTGCAAGTGGAAAATCCCACTTCTTTATGTCAGTACAGCAGTCTCTCTTTTAGTCCTCTAGAGGGAGAGATTGTATCCAGGCAGGAGTAACAAAGAAGCAGGGAAGCAAATAGCCATACAAAGTTCCAAAAAAGTTAAAGTCCAACCCAAAGCCTTACTTGGTTGCAATTTAAAATATTACAGGTTTTGTCCCATAAAGTCCCGTTATTATATTTCAAATAAAATCTTACTTTGTATCCACAGTCCTCTCCTTTTTGACAGTTCACTTCCAGGCGCTCACCGCTCAGGCAGCCTGGCCAGAGGTATCGGCAGCGGAGAGTTTCCCGTTCACAACTTTCTTCTTCTAGCGGGTTAAATTAGATCAATTTTCTTCCCCCCTTCTCCCGCTCAGTGGGGGGGGAGTCCCTTTCAATGTCAGGTTTAGCAAAATTTAAAAAGTGTCCCCTTTAAATACAGCTTGCTCTTTTCATTGCTCCGTCAATCGTGCAGTTCCGGGAGGCTGACTTCCTTAATTTTGCCTTTCCCGTTTTCAGCCAAATCTTCTTAATTTAAAAGTCCCGTTCAACTTGTTTTGCAGTTCTTACTCACGGGTATTGTTGCCAATCGGTAGTTTCAAGAAGGAATCGGCGCTCTCCGTCAATGGCGATGCGGCTTCGCTCCGTGAGCTGGGTTGCGATCCTCAGCACCGCGCTCACACCCGATGCCGCTCCGGAGCCTTTAAAAAGGCTCTTTCGCGATACCGGGGGGCGCAAAGGTGCCCACCGAATCTCCTTGTTCACAGGCTTCAGCGCCTGTGATTTTAGGGGTCCCCCGCTCGCCGTAGCGGGTCATACCCGAACTCGCGGAGCAGTCCTGCTTCGGAGCTCGAAGCAAGGACCGCCATTAAACGCTGGCGCCGACCGGAAGTCTCTGGGGCCCAGTCTTTTGGAAAGGATTCCAACTGGGTCAGTTACTGCTCAGCAATAAACCTCACCTTCTTTTTCTCCATTTCCTGCATCTGTCAATTCTTGGACTCTATTTGAGTTGGTCACTGGTACCTTTCTAAAATCTTTGCAACACTACCTCACCGGGTTGTTGTGGGGGGAAACTGTGAAAGCGTCTTCCCCCAAATTCCTTGTGGGAAGAGTTACGTGGTGATGTGGAAAGTGGTTTAAAATAATAATAATAATAATCATTTTTCATTCATAACATTCCAATTAATCACCTATCAAATCTTGCCACATCATAATACAAATAATAAAGACAATTATACATTCCAAATTAAAATTTTTGAGGGGACATCCCATGTTCTGGCTGATCGGGAGAAATATTTTTTTTACTTGTTCCTACTTTTTCCTCTCTTATTTTTCCCCAATTTCATATTTCCGACCTTGACCCATTGTCTTATCACCCCAGTCACTGGTATCAACTTTCAATTGTGTTTAACAAAACCATATTCTCTAGTTGGCCTCTTTTCTCTTACTGATAGAGAACCTACATAAGGACTCTATACAGGCTCTTGGGTACCCCATAAGGGATAAAGGAGAAGTTGTTTTTTCTTATAACAGGTAGGTCTGCCATAGTCAAAAGAAAATAAAAAAATCATTCCAGTCAGTGGCGTAGCGTGGGGGGTGCAGGGGGGGCCGGCCGCACCGGGCACAACATCTGGGGGTTAGGGTTAGGGGCGCAAATCCACGGGTTAGGAGGCGCAAATCCACGGGTTAGGGGGCGCAAATCCATGGGTTAGGGGGTGCAAATTACTTGCCTTGCCCCGGGTGCTGACAACCCACGCTACGCCACTGATTCCAGTAGTACCTTAGAGACCAACTAGCTTAGTTATTAGTATGAGCTTTCATGTGCGTGTATCTGAAGAAGTGTGCATGAACACGAAAGCTCATACCAATAACAAACTTAGCTGGAAGGATTTTTTTTTATTTTGTTTCTTATAACAGTTGGCTTTGGCATTTTGGCCTGGAGAGTCAGAAAGCACATCGCACACCAGGTTCCTGTTGCTCAGGCAGGCCAAGGGGTGATATTCCTGAGGATTAAGCAAGTTTCACCTAGTTCCAGCCACAGTTTACACAAAACATTTGCAATGGGCAAACCACAACCATTAAGGCCGAGGAGGTCCCTCGATTTAGGAGAGGAATCCCTTCAGGAACTTCCCTGGATGGCTTTCTGCCTCCGTGGGGTCTTTCGGAGAGCCAAGATGGCTTTTGGATTTCTCTGCTGCACTGCTCTAGACATGTGGTTTATATACTTATGTATGTGTGTTTGCCTTGTGCAATTATCAATGCGGGTGGCGCTGTGGATAAAACCACAGAGTCTAGGGCTTGCTGATCGGAAGGTCAGCCGTTCGAATCCCCGCGACAGGGTGAGCTCCCTGCTCCTGCCAACCTAGCAGTTCAAAAGCATGTCAAAGTGCAAGTAGATAAATAGGTACCGCTCCGGTGGGAAGGTAAACGCCGTTTCCGCGTGCTGCTCTGGTTCGCCAGAAGCGGCTTAGTCATGCTGGCCACATGACCCGGAAGCTGTACGCCGGCTACCACGGCCAGTAAAGCGAGATGAGCGCCGCAACCCCAGAGTCAGCTACGACTGGACCTAACGGTCAGGGGTCCCTTTACCTTTACCTATTCTATATTTGAGACCCTTGAATTTCTACACAGAGGATGAGCATGTTAATCACCAACTTTCTGGCTGTTTGAGAGAGAATTACTGAAGCCTTATTAGGAATGGTCGAGGGAGTCGGGTCAGGATAAGCCTGGAGAAAAGCAGTCTGGGAGGCAGGATGAGAGCCAGTGTCTTCAAACACTTCAAGGACTGGCTCTTGGAAGGTTTTCTGCTGCCCCAGAAGGCAGGACCTGAACCCAGGGCTTCAAGTTACAAAAAGGGCGATTCCGACCCAACATCAAGAATAGGCTTCTGACAGTGATTGCTGTTTGACAGCGGAGCGAATGACCTTGGGAGATGAAGGACTCTCCTTCCTTGGAAGCTTTTAAGCAGAGGTTGGATGGCCATCTCTCAGGGATTCTGTCGCTGAGATTCCTGCCTTGCAGGGGGTTGGACTAGATAACCCTTGGGATCCCTTCCAACCCGACAACTCAATGACGTTCATCTTAATGCCCGTGAAGTCTTCCCTCTCCTCCCCAAACCCCCCAAATCTTGTCCTGCCCTCCATATACACACAGATGCACCAACTCTGCGGCACATTTTTGCAAGTAGCAGAACCTCGAATAAATGGCTGGCAACGATCATAAAAGAAAAGAAAACCCCACTTTATTCTCTTTTGGAAAGCAAAAAGACAGAGTTGTCTTTGTTTTCCACATGGCGGACGGTGTTCCTGTTAGGATATTTCCCTTCCACCTTAAAAGGGAGCAGGCTATGTGAGTCACAGAGTCTGCGTATTTCCTGTTCACAGGATGTTTGTGTTTAGATAG
Organism: Podarcis erhardii; assembly: GCF_964252035.2. Classification (NCBI taxonomy): domain Eukaryota; kingdom Metazoa; phylum Chordata; class Lepidosauria; order Squamata; family Lacertidae; genus Podarcis; species Podarcis erhardii. The sequence goes on from NC_138505.1 coordinate 44,702,242, forward strand.
AGCTGTTGTCTGTCTCTCTCTCTCTGCGCCAGAACACGGTAACAGTCAGTCATGTTTTTCTTTGTTCTGACCAACGCTGAATAAACATTCTATATGAGACTCTCCTTAGTGCAACTTTCGCTGTACATTATCTGCTGATAGAGCGTGCATCAGTTCTGGAATGTGGAAAGGTATTTTCTGGAGCTCATGTCGCTAATTGCTGATACTGTATCTACGGGAGGTCGATGGACGTCCGGAGTCGACGCGGAGGCAGTGATGGCTTTTGTCTCCCGGGCAGTATCCCAACAGTTCCTTCGTGTGTCCCTTCCGCTGGAGCTGCCTGGATCCCCATGGAAGAGGCTGAGATCTCTTGCATGGACACAGGGATCAAGCCCTAGATTTCCCCACTCAGGCAGAGCCAACAGCAAAATGCCCCCCGGCAAACCTCCTTGAGCTGGATGAGCAAAGGCAGGCTCTGTGCGCACCATCAGAGGGGCTTCCTAGGAGCACAATCTCCTGTGGGTTTCCATCAGTCTCTCCGCACACAAAAAGTCCTTTTTGACAAGTCCTCCTGGGCCAGCCTGCAGCCTCCCCAGCTAGTTCTCTCCCGCCTCATCATAGACGGGGTTGACGTAAGTGCCACTCTTGGGCTCTTCTGCAAAGTCCTTCTGGCTGGTGGGCAGCCACTTTGCGTCCTCCTCCAGCTGCCACTGCAGCTTCCGGTACTGGCTGGAGGAGCGGAAGCGGAAGAGGGCCTTGATCAGAAGCCAGAGGTGGTGGTTCTGTAGGATGCCATCCTGCCAATAATAATAATAATAATAATAATAATAATAATAATAATAATAATAATTATTTCCCCAGCCACACTGGGCGGCTTCCAATCAAGTGTTAAAAACAATACAGTATTGAATATTAAAAAGTTCCCTAAACAGGGATGCCTTCAGATGTCTTTTAAAGATAAGATAGCTACTTATTTCCTTCACATCTGAAGGGAGGGCGGTTCCACAGGGCGGGCACCACTACCAAGAAGAACATGGGAGCATGAGAAAGGGGCCCATCCATTCTTAAAAACACCAGAAGCATTTTTACTTGATATTATAGTCCAAGGCATTAATCGACAAGGCGTCAAACTGTTCTTATATGCAACAACAGCGGCAAGAGCATTGTTAGCCCAGAAATGGAAGCAAGAATAAATTCCGACAAAAGAAGAATGGCAGAATGGACTATGCAGAACTGGACAAAATGACAGGAAGGATTCGAAACCTGCGGGACCAGAGATTTACAGAAGATTGGAAGAAGTATATGAATTATTTGAAGAGCAACTGTAATCAACAAATTACGCTAGTAGGACTACAAGAAGTTTTGTAAGGAGAAATATACAAAGTGTTACAAAGTAGAAAAAGATAGAGATATTGGTTATGAGTTTGAAATGCAATAGGGAAAATAAGAAATTCATACTAAGAGATTAGATTGGAAAATTTTCAGGCAGGACTGATGGAAGGAAGTCAAAAAAATTGAAGAAGATGTAAAAGTATGTTTAATTACTGTTGAAAATGACGTTAAAAAACTAATAAAAATTTATATATATAAAAGAGAAAGGGGCCCATCCAGTCTAGCATCCTGTTCTCACCGTGGCTGACCAAATGCCCCTGAGCGAAACCCACAGGCAGGATCCGAGCACAAGAGCATCTTTCCCACCTCCTGGCCTTCCAAAGCAGAGCTGCCTCTGATCTCAAAAGCATCTGGAGGCATTGAGGCTGCAGCGTTTTATGGGGGGAAAGTTGCCGCTTTGGGAATTCAGTGGCTAGTTTAATCACTGGGGCAAGATGGTTTAAGGCTATTGCACCGATCCTTTCCTGACTGCACCGGCTGCCACTTAGTTTCCGGGCATCATTCAAAGCGCCGCTTTTGACCTCTAAAGCCTGAAATGGCTCAGGACCACAATATTCCCCACGTGAAGCGACCTGGATCCTAAGATCATCTTCTGAGGCCCATTGTCGTGTGCCTGCTCCGCAAGAGGGGTGGCCCCATGAGAACAGGGCCTTTTCTGTGGTGGCTTGTGGAATGCTCTCCCCAGGGAAGTTCACCTGGCACCTCCATTACACATGTTTAGGCACCAGGCGAACAGGGTCCTCTTCAACCAGGTGTTGGGATGAACAACATGCTATGCCCTTTAAAATGTGTTTGGGGTAGGGGGCTTATTGGGGTTATTATTAAGATTAGGATTTTGTGTCTTCATTTTGTAATTGTTATGTTGTAAACCGCCCTATGATTTTCAGATGAAGGGCAGTATATCAATTTAATTAATCATCATCATCATCATCTTTGCCTCAGTCTTCTCTGATAAAGAAAACAATGCCCGACCTGAAGAATTTGGAGCAAATGATTCAGCAGAGGAAACACAGCCCAGAAGAACTAAGGAGATAGTACAAGAATACTTGGCTAGTTTAGATGTATTCAAGTCTCCAGGGCCAGATGAACTGCATCCAAGAGTATTAAAAGAACTGGCAGATGTGATCTCAGAACCACTGGCAGTCATCTTTGAGAATTCCTGAAGAACAGGCGAAGTCCTGGCAGACTGGAGGAGGGCAAATGTTGTCCCTATTTTCAAAAAGGGGAAAAGAGAGGACCCAAATAATTACCGCCCAGTCAGTCTGACATCAATACCAGGGAAGATTCTGGAGCAGATCATTAAGCAAACAGTCTGTGAGCACCTAGAAAGGAATGCTGTTATCACCAATAGTCAGCATGGATTTCTGAAAATTAAGTCATGTCAGACTAACCTGATCTCGTTTTTTGACAGAATTACAAGCCTGGTAGATGAAGGGAATGCAGTGGATGTAGCCTACCTTGATTTCAGCAAGGCATTTGACAAGGTGCCCCATGATATTCTTGTAAAGAAGCTGGTAAAATGCGGTCTTGACTATGCTACCACTCAGTGGATTTGTAACTGGCTGACTGACCGAACCCAAAGGGTGCTCAACAATGGTTCCTTTTCATCCTGGAGAAGAGTAACTAGTGGGGTGCCACAGGGTTCTGTCTTGGGCCCGGTCTTATTCAACATCTTTATCAACGACTTGGATGATGGACTCAAGGGCATCCTGATCAAATTTGCAGATGACACCAAAATGGGAGGGGTGGCTAACACCCCAGAGGACAGGATCACACTTCAAAATGATCTTGACAGATTAGAGAACTGGGCCGAAACAAACAAGATGAATTTTAACAGGGAGAAATGTAAAGTATTGCACTTGGGCAAAAAAAAATGAGAGGCACAAATACAAGATGGGTGACACCTGGCTTGAGAGCAGTACATGCGAAAAGGATCTAGGAGTCTTGGTTGACCACAAACTTGACATGAGCCAACAGTGTGACGCGGCAGCTAAAAAAGCCAATGCAATTCTGGGCTGCATCAATAGGAGTATTGCATCTAGATCAAGGGAAGTAATAGTGCCACTGTATTCTGCTCTGGTCAGACCTCACCTGGAGTACTGTGTCCAGTTCTGGGCACCACAGTTCAAGAAGGACACTGACAAACTAGAACGTGTCCAGAGGAGGGCAACCAAAATGGTCAAAGGCCTGGAAACGATGCCTTATGAGGAACGGCTAAGGGAGCTGGGCATGTTTAGCCTGGAGAAGAGGAGGTTAAGGGGTGATATGATAGCCATGTTCAAAGATATAAAAGGATGTCACATAGAGGAGGGAGAAAGGTTGTTTTCTGCTGCTCCAGAGAAGCGGACACGGAGCAATGGATCCAAACTACAAGAAAGAAGATTCCACCTAAACATTAGGAAGAACTTCCTGACAGTAAGAGCTGTTCGACAGTGGAATTTGCTGCCAAGGAGTGTGGTGGAGTCTCCTTCTTTGGAGGTCTTTAAGCAGAGGCGTGACAACCATATGTCAGGAATGCTCTGATGGTGTTTCCTGCTTGGCAGGGGGTTGGACTCGATGGCCCTTGTGGTCTCTTCCAACTCTATGATTCTATGATTCTATTACAGACCTTTGAAAGAATGGTTAATACAACCATTGAAGGAAGTCTGTAATGAAATATTGGAGGGGAAAGGGGCACCAGAGTCGTGGAAGGAAGCTTATATTACACTTATACCGAAAACAGAGACTGAAAAGACACAGCTTAAGAATTACCGCCCCATATTGCTGCTTAATGTGGATTACAATTTTTTTGCAGATATTTTGGCTAAAAGATTAAAAAAGGTGTTAGTAGAAGAAATTCATAAAGACCAAGCGGGCTTTCTCTCGGGCAGACATTTGTCTGATAATACGAGGAATATAATTAATATTCTAGAAAAATTACAAGTGAATATCAATACTAAGGCAGTTTTGATTTTTGTGGACGCAGAGAAGGCCTTTGACAACATTTATTGGAGTTTTATGAAGAAGAATCTACAGGGGATAGGGGTAGGTCAAGGTTTTGAAAATGGTATAGGTGCAATTTATTCAGAACAAAAGGCAAAATTAATTGTGAACAATGTAGTGACAGAAGAGTTTAGGATTGAGAAAGGGACACGACAAGGCTGCCCAATTTCTCCATTGCTCTTTATATCGGTCCTTGAGGTTTTGGTAAATATGATTAGAAAGGACCAAGAGGTTAAAGGTATACAACTGGGATCTAAACAGTACTAAACAGTACAAACTGAAAGCATTTGCTGATGATTTAGTATTGACTTTACAGGAGCCAGAATCTAGTACTAAAAGAGTACTGGAACTGATTCAAGAATTCAGACAGGTAGCAGGTTTTAAGTTGAACAAGATGAAAACTAAGGTTTTAGAGAAAAACTTAACTGTGAATGAGAGAGAGAAGTTTCAGGAGGAGACAGGACTAACATTGGTTAAGAAAGTGAAATATTTAGGGGTTAACATGACTGCTAAGAATGTGAACTTATTTAAGGATAATTATGAAAAATGTTGGATTGAAGTGAAAAGGGACTTAGAAATATGGTCAAATTTGAAGTTATCATTGTTAGGCCGAATTGCTGTGATAAAAATGAATGTATTGCCAAGTTGTTTTTGTTTCAAACATTGCAAATTCTGGACAAGATGGATTGTTTCAAGAAGTGGCAGAAAGATATTTCTAGATTTGTCTGGCAGGGCAAGAAGCCTAGAATAAAATTTAAGATATTAACTGATGCTAAAGAAAGAGGTGGATTTGCCCTGCCAGACCTTAAACTTTACTATGAATCAGCTGCTTTTTGCTGGCTGAGAGAATGGCTGCTTCTTGAAAACACTGACGTGCTGGATCTAGAAGGTTTCAATAATGCATTTGGTTGGCATGCATATTTGTGGTATGATAAGGTAAAAGCACATAAAGTGTTTAAAAACCATATTGTTAGAAAAGCACTGTTCAGTGATTGGATAAGATATAAGGATTTGTTAGAAAAGAAAACCCCAAGATGGTTGTCACCAATGGAAGCGAAGGCACAGAAAAAACTCAATATGGCCGAAATATTGGGAAATTTTGGAACAAGATGGTGACAGAATAAAATTGCAGAGCTTTGAAAAATTGAAAAATAAAGTGCGAGATTGGCTCCATTATTACCAAATAATGGAGGCATAAAATTTGGACAAAAAAGTTGGCTTCCAGGTGGAAAAATCAAAATTGGAAACAGAATTGTTAGATCCAAAAACTAAGCATTTGTCAAGAATGTATAACTTGTTGCTGAAATGGAACACTCAGGATGAAACGGTGAAATCTGCTATGATTAAATGGGCACAAGATGTTGGACATAACATAATGATGGCTGACTGGGAACAGTTATGGACCACATGTATGAAATTTACGACATGTAATGCCCTAAGAGAGAATTTAATGAAAATGATTTACAGGTGGTACATGACACCAGTCAAGCTTGCAAAAAATTATCATTTACCCGACAATAAATGTTGGAAATGTAATGAGACTGAAGGTACATTCCATCACCTTTGGTGGACATGCCCAAGGATTAAGACATTCTGGGAAATGATTTATAATGAAATGAAAAAGGTATTCAAATATACCTTCCTGAAGAAACCAGAGGCCTTTCTCCTGGGCATGGTAGGCCAATTGTTGCCAAAGAAGGATAGAACATTTTTAATGTATGCAACAACAGCAGCAAGAATACTCATCGCAAAGTATTGGAAGACACAAGATTTACCCACCCGGGAAGAATGGCAGATGAAGTTGATGGACTATATGGAATTGGCGGAAATGACTTGCAGAATCCGAGACCAGGGAGAAGAGTCGGTGGAAGAAGACTGGAAAAGTTTAAAGTCTCGACGATCTGCGCTCTGCCTCTGCCTCTTCTGGCTGTAAAAGCCACAATGACCTGCGCTGCTGCCTCTGCCTCTTCTAGCTGTAAAAGCCTCGATGACCTGCGATGCTCCCTCCGCCCCTTCTGGCTGTCAAAGACACAACAAACTGTGCTGCTGCCTCTGCCCCTTCTGGCTGTCAAAGCCTCGACGACCTGCGCTGCTGCCTCTGCCTCTTCAGGCTGTCAAAGCCTTGATGACCTGCGCTGCTGCCTCTGGCTCTTCTGGCTGCCAAAGACTCGACGACCTGTGCTGCTGCCGCTGCCCCGTCTGGATGTCAAAGCCTCAACGACCAGCGCTGCCGCCGCAGCCCCTTCTGGCTGTCAAAGATTCGACAACCTGCACTGCTGCCTCTGCCTCTTCTGGCTGTCAAAGCCTCGATGACCTGTGCTGCTGCCGCTGCCCCTCTGGCTGTCAAAGCCTCAACGACATGTGCTGCTGCCTCTGCCTCTTTTGGCTGTCAAAGAATTGACAACCTGTGCTGCTGCCCCTGCTTCTTCTGGCTGTAAAAGCCTCGATGACCTGTGCTGCTGCATCTGCCTCTTCTGGCTGTCAAAGCATCAACGACCTGTGCTGCTGCCTCTGCCTCTTCTGGCTGTAAAAGACTCAACAACCTGCGCTGCTGCCTCTGCCCATTCTGGCTGTCAAAGCCTCGAAGACCTGTGCTGCTGCCGCAGACCCTTCTGGCTGTCAAAGCCTCGACGACCTGTGCTGCTGCCTCTGCCTCTTCTGGCTGTCAAAGCCTCGACGACCTGCGCTGCTGCGACTGCCCCTTCTGCCTGTCAAAGCGTCGACAACCTGTGTTGCTGCCTCTGCTTCTTCTGGCTGTCAAAGCCTCAACGATCTGCACTGCTGCCTCCGCCTCTTCTGGCTGTCAAAGCCGCCACGACATGCGCTGCTGCCGCAGCCCCTTCTGGCTGTCAAAGCCTCCATGACCTTTGCTGCTGTCTCTGTCTCTTCTGGCTGTCAAAAATTGACAACCTGTGCTGTTGCCGCAGCCACTTCTCGCTGTCAAAGCCCCGATGACCTGTGCTGCTGCCTCTGCCTCTTCTGGCTGTCACACACTCGACAACCTGTGTTGCTGCCTCTGCTTCTTCTGGCTGTCAAAGCCTCGATGACCTGTGCTGCTGCCTCTGCCTCTACTGGCTTTCTAAGACTCGACGACCTTCGCTGCTGCTTATGCTCCTTCAGGCTGTCAAAGAATCGACAACCAGCGCTGCTGCGACAGCCCATCTGGCTGTCAAACCTTCAACGACCTGTTATGCTGCCTCTGCCGCAGCCCCTTCTGGCTGTCAAAGACTCGACAACCTACGCTGCTGCCTCTGCCTCTTCTGGCTGTCAAAGCCTCGGTGACCTGTGCTGCTGCCGCTGTCCCTTCTGGCTGTCAAAGCCTCGACCACCTGCACAGCTGCCTCTGCTTCTTTTGGGTGTGAAAGCCTCAATGACCTGTGCTGCTTGCTGCCTGTGCCTCTTCTGGCTTTCAAAGACTCGACAACCTACGCTGCTGCCTCTGCCTCTTCTGGCTGTCAAAGTCTCAATGACCTGTGCTGCTGCCGCTGCGTCTTCTAGCTGTCAAAGCCTCAACGACCTGCACTGCTGCCTCCGCCTCTTCTGGCTGTCAAAGCTGCGGCGACGTGCGCTGTTACCGCAGCCCCTTCTGGCTATCAAAGAATCGACAACCTCTACTGCTGCCGCAGCGCCTTCTCACTGTCAAAGCCTCAATGACCTGCGCTGCTGCCGCTGCCTCTTCTGGCTGTCGAAGACTCGACAACCTGCGCTCCTGCGACTGCCCCTTCTGGCTGTCAAAGCCTCGACGTCCTGTGCTGCTGCCTCTGCGTCTTCTGGCTGTCAAAGCCTCGACCACCTGCACAGCTGCCTCTGCTTCTTCTGGGTGTGAAAGCCTCAACGACCTGTGCTGCTGCCTCTACCTCTTCTGGCTGTCACAGACATGAGAAGCTGTGCTGCTGCCTCTGCTTCTTCTGGCTGTAAAAGCCTCGATGACCTGTGCTGCTGCCGCATCCCCTTCTGGCTGTCAAACCCTTGATTACATGCGCTACTGCCGCAGCCTCTTCTGGCTGTCAAAGCCTTGATAACCTGCGCTGCTGCCTCTGCCTCTTCAGGCTGTAAAAGCCTCACCAACCTACGCTGCTGCCTCCGCCTCTTCTGGCTGTCAAAGCTGCGACAACGTGCGATGCTGCTGCAGCCCCTTCTGGCTGTCAAAGCCTCAATGACCTGCACTGCTGCGTCCGCCTCTTCTGGCTGTCAAAGAATCGACAACTTGTGCTGCTGCCGCAGCCCTTTCTCGCTGTCAAAGCCTTGATGACCTGCGCTGCTGCCTCTGCCTCTTCTGGCTGTCAAAGCCTCGACCACCTGCACAGCTGCCTCTGCTTCTTCTGGGTGTGAAAGCCTCAACGACCTGTGCTGCTGCCTCTGCCTCTTCTGGCTTTCAAACACTCGACAAGCTGCACTGCTGCCTCTGCCTCTACTGGCTGTCAAAGCCTCAACCCCCTGTGCTGCTGCCGCTGCCTCTTCTGGCTGTCAAAGACTCAACGACCTGCACTGCTGCCTCTGCCTCTTCTGGCTGTCAAAGCCTCGATGACCTGCGCTGCTGCCGCAGCCCCTTCTGGCTGTCAAAGGCTGTGATGACCTGCGCTGCTGCCGCAGCCCCTTCTGGCTGTCAAAGCCTCGATGGCCTGCGCTGCTGCCTCTGTCTCTTCTGGCTGTCAAAGACTCGACAACCTGTGCTGCTAACTCTGCTTCTTCTGGCTGTCAAAGCCTCGACGACCTGTGCTGCTGAATCTGCCTCTTCTGCTTGTCAAAGACTCAACAAAATGCGCTGCTGCGACTGCTACTTCTGGCTGTCAAAGCCTCGACGACCAGTGCTGCTGCCTCTTGCCTCTTCTGGCTGTCAAAGCCTCGACGACCTGCGCAGCTGCCTCTGCTTCTTCTGGGTGTCAAAGCCTCGATGACCTGCGCTGCTGCCTCTGCCTCTTCTGGATGTCAAAGCCTCGACGACCTGCGCAGCTGCCTCTGCTTCTTCTGGGTGTCAAAGCCTCGATGACCTGCGCTGCTGCCTCTGCCTCTTCTGGCTGTCAAAGACTCGACAACCTGTGCTGCTGCCTATGCCTCTACTGACTGTCAAAGCCTCAACGACCTGTGCTGCTGCCGCTGCCTCTTCTGGCTGTCGAAGCCTCAACGACCTGCAGTTCTGCCTCTGCCTCTTCTGGCTTTCAAAGCCGCGACGACGTGCGCTGCTGCCTCTGCTTCTTCTGGCTGTCAAAGCCTCGATGACCTGTGCTGCTGCCGCAGCCACTTCTGACTGTCAAAGGCTCGAAGACCTGAGCTACTGCCTCTGCCTCTTCTGGATGTCAAAGCCTTGACGACCTGCGCAGCTGCCTCTGCTTCTTCTGGGTGTCAAAGCCTCGATGACCTGCACTGCTGCCTCTGCCTCTTCTGGCTGTCAAAGCCTCGATAACCTGCGCAGCTGCCTCTGCGTCTTCTGGGTGTCAAAGCCTCAACGACCTGTGCTGCTGCCCCTGCCTCTTCTGGCTTTCAAAGACTCGACAACCTGCACTGCTGCCTCTGCCTCTACTGGCTGTCAAAGCCTCAACGACCTGTGCTGCTGCCGCTGCCTCTTCTGGCTGTCAAAGCCTCGATGACCTGTGCTGCTGCCGCAGCCACTTCTGACTGTCAAAGGCTCCAAGACCTGAGCTGCTGCCGCTGCCTCTTCTGGCTGTCGAAGACTCGACAACCTGCGCTCCTGCGACTTCCCCTTCTGGCTGTCAAAGCCTAGACGACCTGTGCTACTGTCTCTGCTTCTTATGTCTGTCAAAGCCTCGATGATCTGCGCTGCTGCCGCAGCCCCTTCTGGCTGTCAAAGCTTTTGATGACCTGCGCTGCTGCCGCAGCCCATTCTGGCTGTCAAAGCATCGGTGACTTGCGCTGCTGCTTCTGCCTCTTCTGGCTGTCAAAAACTCGACAACCTGTGCTGCTGCCTCTGCTTCTTCTGGCTGTCAAAGCCTCGACGACCTGTGCTGCTGCCTCTGCCTCTTCTGCTGGTCAAAGACTTGACAAGCTGCGCTGCTGCGACTGCCACTTCTGGCTGTCAAAGCCTCGACGACCTGCGCAGCTGTCTCTGCTTCTTCTGGGGGTCAAAGCCTCGATGACCTGCGCTGCTGCCTCTGCCTCTTCTGGCTGTCAAAAACTCGACAACCTGTGCTGCTGCCTCTGCTTCTTCTGTCTGTCAAGGCCTCAACGACCTGTGCTGCTGCCTCTGCCTCTTCTGCTTGTCAAAGACTCGACAACCTGCGCTACTGCGACTGCCACTTCTGGCTGTCAAAGCCTCGACGACCTGTGCTGCTGCCTCTGCCACTTCTGGCTGTCAAAGACTCGACAACCTGCACTGCTGCGACCACCCCTTCTGGCTGTCAATACATCGACGACCTGTGATGCTGCCTCTGCCACAGCCTCTTCTGGCTGTCAAAGACTCGACAACCTGTGCTGCTGCCTCTACTTCTTCTGGCTTTAAAAGCTTGCATGACCTGTGCTGCTGCCGCAGCCCCTTCTGGCTGTCAAAGCCTCGATGACCTGCGCTGCTGCCTCTGCCTCTTCTGGCTGTCAAAGCCTCGATGGCCTGCGCTGCTGCCTCTGTCTCTTCTGGCTGTCAAAAACTCGACAACCTGTGCTGCTGCCTCTGCTTCTTCTGGCTGTCAAAGCCTCGACGATCTGTTCTGCTGCCTCTGCCTCTTCTGCTTGTCAAAGACTCGACAAACTGCGCTGCTGCGACTGCTACTTCTGGCTGTCAAAGCCTCAACGACCAGTGCTGCTGCCTCTTCCTCTTCTGGCTGTCAAAGCCTAGACGACCTGCGCAGCTGCCTCTGCTTCTTCTGGGTGTCAAAGCTTCGATGACCTGCGCTGCTGCCTCTGCTTCTTCTGGGTGTCAAAGCCTCGATTACCTGCGCTGCTGCCTCTGCCTCCTCTGGCTGTCAAAGACTCGACAACCTGTGCTCCTGCCTCTGCCTCTTCTGGCTGTCAAAGCCTCAACGACCTGTGCTGCTGCCGCTGCCTCTTCTGGCTTTCAAAGACTCGACAACCTGCACTGCTGCCTCTGCCTCTACTGGCTATCAAAGCCTCAATGACATGTGCTGCTGCCGCTGCCTCTTCTGGCTGTCAAAGCCTCAACGACCTGTGCTGCTGCCTCTGCCTCTTCTGCTTGTCAAAGACTCGACAAACTGCGCTGCTGCGACTGCTACTTCTGGCTGTCAAAGCCTCGACGACCTGTGCTGCTGCCTCTTGCCTCTTCTGGCTGTCAAAGCCTCGATGACCTGCGCAGCTGCCTCTGCTTCTTCTGGGTGTCAAAGCCTCGATGACCTGCGCTGCTGCCTCTGCCTCTTCTGGATGTCAAAGCCTCGACGACCCGCGCAGCTGCCTCTGCTTCTTCTGGGTGTCAAAGCCTTGACGACCTGCGCTGCTGCCCTTGCCTCTTCTGGCTGTCAAAGCCTCGATAACCTGCGCAGCTGCCTCTGCGTCTTCTGGGTGTCAAAGCCTCAACGACCTGTGCTGCTGCCCCTGCCTCTTCTGGCTTTCAAAGACTCGACAACCTGCACTGCTGCCTCTGCCTCTACTGGCTGTCAAAGCCTCAACGACCTGTGCTGCTGCCGCTGCCTCTTCTGGCTGTCAAAGCCTCAACGACCTGCACTGCTGCCACAGCCCCTACTGGCTGTCAAAGCCTCGATGACCTGTGCTGCTGCCGCAGCCACTTCTGACTGTCAAAGGCTCCAAGACCTGAGCTGCTGCCGCTGCCTCTTCTGGCTGTCGAAGACTCGACAACCTGCGCTCCTGCGACTTCCCCTTCTGGCTGTCAAAGCCTAGACGACCTGTGCTACTGTCTCTGCTTCTTATGTCTGTCAAAGCCTCGATGATCTGCGCTGCTGCCGCAGCCCCTTCTGGCTGTCAAAGCTTTTGATGACCTGCGCTGCTGCCGCAGCCCATTCTGGCTGTCAAAGCATCGGTGACTTGCGCTGCTGCTTCTGCCTCTTCTGGCTGTCAAAAACTCGACAACCTGTGCTGCTGCCTCTGCTTCTTCTGGCTGTCAAAGCCTCGATGACCTGTGCTGCTGCCTCTGCCTCTTCTGCTGGTCAAAGACTTGACAAGCTGCGCTGCTGCGACTGCCACTTCTGGCTGTCAAAGCCTCGACGACCTGCGCAGCTGTCTCTGATTCTTCTGGGGGTCAAAGCCTCGATGACCTGCGCTGCTGCCTCTGCCTCTTCTGGCTGTCAAAAACTCGACAACCTGTGCTGCTGCCTCTGCTTCTTCTGTCTGTCAAGGCCTCAACGACCTGTGCTGCTGCCTCTGCCTCTTCTGCTTGTCAAAGACTCGACAACCTGCGCTACTGCGACTGCCACTTCTGGCTGTCAAAGCCTCGACGACCTGTGCTGCTGCCTCTGCCACTTCTGGCTGTCAAAGACTCGACAACCTGCACTGCTGCGACCGCCCCTTCTGGCTGTCAATACATCGACGACCTGTGATGCTGCCTCTGCCACAGCCTCTTCTGGCTGTCAAAGACTCGACAACCTGTGCTGCTGCCTCTACTTCTTCTGGCTTTAAAAGCTTGCATGACCTGTGCTGCTGCCGCAGCCCCTTCTGGCTGTCAAAGCCTCGATGACCTGCGCTGCTGCCTCTGCCTCTTCTGGCTGTCAAAGCCTCGATGGCCTGCGCTGCTGCCTCTGTCTCTTCTGGCTGTCAAAAACTCGACAACCTGTGCTGCTGCCTCTGCTTCTTCTGGCTGTCAAAGCCTCGACGATCTGTTCTGCTGCCTCTGCCTCTTCTGCTTGTCAAAGACTCGACAAACTGCGCTGCTGCGACTGCTACTTCTGGCTGTCAAAGCCTCGACGACCAGTGCTGCTGCCTCTTCCTCTTCTGGCTGTCAAAGCCTAGACGACCTGCGCAGCTGCCTCTGCTTCTTCTGGGTGTCAAAGCCTCAATGACCTGCGCTGCTGCCTCTGCTTCTTCTGGGTGTCAAAGCCTCGATTACCTGCGCTGCTGCCTCTGCCTCCTCTGGCTGTCAAAGACTCGACAACCTGTGCTCCTGCCTCTGCCTCTTCTGGCTGTCAAAGCCTCAACGACCTGTGCTGCTGCCGCTGCCTCTTCTGGCTTTCAAAGACTCGACAACCTGCACTGCTGCCTCTGCCTCTACTAGCTATCAAAGCCTCAACGACATGTGCTGCTGCCGCTGCCTCTTCTGGCTGTCAAAGCCTCAACGACCTGCACTGCTGCCTCTGCCTCTTCTGGCTTTTAAAGCCTTGACGACGTGCGCTGCTGCCAGAGCCCCTTCTGGCTGTCAAAGCCTCGATGACCTGTGCTGCTGCCGCAGCCACTTCTGACTGTCAAACGCTTCAAGACCTGAGCTGCTGCCGCTGCCTCTTCTGGCTGTCAAAGACTCGACAACCTGCGCTCCTGCGACTGCCCCTTCTGGCTGTCAAAGCCTAGACGACCTGTGCTACTGTCTCTGCTTCTTATGTCTGGCAAAGCCTCGATGACCTGCGTTGCTGCCGCAGCCCATTCTGGCTGTCAAAGCATCGGTGACTTGCGCTGCTGCCTCTGCCTCTTCTGGCTGTCAAAAACTCGACGACCTGTGCTGCTGCCTCTGCCTCTTCTGCTTGTCAAAGACTTGACAAGCTGCGCTGCTGCGACTGCCACTTCTGGCTGTCAAAGCCTCGACCACCTGTGCTGCTGCCTCTGCGTCTGCTGGCTGTGAAAGCCTCGACGACCTGCGCAGCTGTCCCTGCTTCTTCTGGGTGTCAAAGCCTCGATGACCTGCGCTGCTGCCTCTTCCTCTTCTGGCTGTCAAAGACTCGACAACCTGCGCTGCTGCCTCTGCCCCTTCTGGCTGTCAAAGCCTCAACGAGCTGTGCTGCTGCCTCTGCCTCTTCTGCTTGTCAAAGACTCGACAAACTGCGCTGCTGCGACTGCTACTTCTGGCTGTCAAAGCCTCGACGACCTGTGCTGCTGCCTCTTGCCTCTTCTGGCTGTCAAAGCCTCGATGACCTGCGCAGCTGCCTCTGCTTCTTCTGGGTGTCAAAGCCTCGATGACCTGCGCTGCTGCCTCTGCCTCTTCTGGATGTCAAAGCCTCGACGACCCGCGCAGCTGCCTCTGCTTCTTCTGGGTGTCAAAGCCTTGACGACCTGCGCTGCTGCCCTTGCCTCTTCTGGCTGTCAAAGACTCGACAACCTTGGCTGCTGCCTCTGCTTCTTCTGGCTTTAAAAGCCTTCATGACCTCTGCTGCTGCCGGAGCCCCTTCGGGCTGTCAAAGCCTCGATGACCTGCGGTGCTGCGTCTGCGTCTTCTGGCTGTCAAAGCCTTGATGGCCTGTGGTGCTTGCTCTGTCTCTTCTGGCTGGCAAAAAGTGGACAACCTGTGCTGCTGCCTCTGCCTCTTCTGCTTGTCAAAGACTCGACAACCTGCGCTGCTGCGACTGCCACTTTTGGCTGTCAAATCCTTGATGACCTGCGCTGCTGCGACTGCCACTTCTGGCTGTCAAAGTTTCGACAACGTGCGCTGCTGCCTCTGCCACTTCTAGCTGTCAAAGACTCGACAACCTGTGCTGCTGCCTCTGCTTTTTCTGGCTGTCATAGCCTCGACGACATGTGCTGCTGCCTCTGCCTCTTCTGCTTGTCAAAGACTTGACAAGCTGCGCTGCTGCGACTACCACTTCTGGCTGTCAAAGCCTCGACGACCTGTGCTGCTGCCTCTGTGTCTGCTGGCTGTGAAAGCCTCGACGACCTGCGCAGCTGCCTCTGCTTCTTCTGGGTGTCAAAGCCTCGATGACCTGCGCTGCTGCCTCTTCCTCTTCTGGCTGTCAAAGACTCGACAACCTGCGCTGCTGCCTCTGCCCCTTCTGGCTGTCAAAGACTCAACGAGCTGTGCTGCTGCGACTGCCCCGTCTGGCTATCAAAGCCTCAACAACCTGTGCTGCTGCCTCTGCCTCTTCTGCTTGTCAAAGACTCGACAAACTGCGCTGCTGCGACTGCTACTTCTGGCTGTCAAAGCCTCGACGACCTGTGCTGCTGCCTCTTGCCTCTTCTGGCTGTCAAAGCCTCGATGACCTGCGCAGCTGCCTCTGCTTCTTCTGGGTGTCAAAGCCTCGATGACCTGCGCTGCTGCCTCTGCCTCTTCTGGATGTCAAAGCCTCGACGACCCGCGCAGCTGCCTCTGCTTCTTCTGGGTGTCAAAGCCTTGACGACCTGCGCTGCTGCCCTTGCCTCTTCTGGCTGTCAAAGACTCGACAACCTTGGCTGCTGCCTCTGCTTCTTCTGGCTTTAAAAGCCTTCATGACCTCTGCTGCTGCCGGAGCCCCTTCGGGCTGTCAAAGCCTCGATGACCTGCGGTGCTGCGTCTGCGTCTTCTGGCTGTCAAAGCCTTGATGGCCTGTGGTGCTTGCTCTGTCTCTTCTGGCTGGCAAAAAGTGGACAACCTGTGCTGCTGCCTCTGCCTCTTCTGCTTGTCAAAGACTCGACAACCTGCGCTGCTGCGACTGCCACTTTTGGCTGTCAAATCCTTGATGACCTGCGCTGCTGCGACTGCCACTTCTGGCTGTCAAAGTTTCGACAACGTGCGCTGCTGCCTCTGCCACTTCTAGCTGTCAAAGACTCGACAACCTGTGCTGCTGCCTCTGCTTTTTCTGGCTGTCATAGCCTCGACGACATGTGCTGCTGCCTCTGCCTCTTCTGCTTGTCAAAGACTTGACAAGCTGCGCTGCTGCGACTACCACTTCTGGCTGTCAAAGCCTCGACGACCTGTGCTGCTGCCTCTGTGTCTGCTGGCTGTGAAAGCCTCGACGACCTGCGCAGCTGCCTCTGCTTCTTCTGGGTGTCAAAGCCTCGATGACCTGCGCTGCTGCCTCTTCCTCTTCTGGCTGTCAAAGACTCGACAACCTGCGCTGCTGCCTCTGCCCCTTCTGGCTGTCAAAGCCTCAACGAGCTGTGCTGCTGCGACTGCCCCTTCTGGCTGTCAAAGACTCAACGACATGTGCTGCTGCGACTGCCCCGTCTGGCTATCAAAGCCTCAACAACCTGTGCTGCTGCCTCTGCCTCTTCTGCTTGTCAAAGACTCGACAAACTGCGCTGCTGCGACTGCTACTTCTGGCTGTCAAAGCCTCGACGACCTGTGCTGCTGCCTCTTGCCTCTTCTGGCTGTCAAAGCCTCGATGACCTGCGCAGCTGCCTCTGCTTCTTCTGGGTGTCAAAGCCTCGATGACCTGCGCTGCTGCCTCTGCCTCTTCTGGATGTCAAAGCCTCGACGACCTGCGCAGCTGCCTCTGCTTCTTCTGGGTGTCAAAGCCTCGACGACCTGCGCTGCTGCCTCTGCCTCTTCTGGCTGTCAAAGACTCGACAACCTGGGCTGCTGCCTCTGCTTCTTCTGGCTTTAAAAGCCTTCATGACCTCTGCTGCTGCCGCAGCCCCTTCGGGCTGTCAAAGCCTCGATGATCTGCGGTGCTGCGTCTGCGTCTTCTGGCTGTCAAAGCCTCGATGGCCTGCGGTGCTGCCTCTGCCTGTTCTGGCCGTCAAAAACTCGACAACCTGTGCTGCTGCCTCTGCTTCTTCTGTCTGTCAAGGCCTCAACGACCTGTGCTGCTGCCTCTGCCTCTTCTGCTTCTCAAAGACTCGACAACCTGCGCTACTGCGACTGCCACTTCTGGCTGTCAAAGCCTCGACGACCTGTGCTGCTGCCTCTGCCACTTCTGGCTGTCAAAGTCTCGACAACCTGCACTGCTGCGACCACCCCTTCTGGCTGTCAAGCCCTCGACGACCTGTGATGCTGCCTCTGCCACAGCCTCTTCTGGCTGTCAAAGACTCGACAACCTGTGCTGCTCCCTCTACTTCTTCTGGCTTTAAAAAGTTGCATGACCTGTGCTGCTGCCGCAGCCCCTTCTGGCTGTCAAAGCCTCGATGACCTGCACTGCTGCGTCTGCCTCTTCTGCTTGTCAAAGACTCAACAAACTGCGCTGCTGCGACTGCTACTTCTGGCTGTCAAAGCCTCGACGACCTGTTCTGCTGCCTCTGCCTCTTCTGCTTGTCAAAGACTCAACAAACTGCGCTGCTGCGACTGCTACTTCTGGCTGTCAAAGCCTCGACCACCTGTGCTGCTGCCTCTGCGTCTGCTGGCTGTGAAAGCCTCGACGACCTGCGCAGCTGTCTCTGCTTCTTCTGGGTGTCAAAGCCGCGATGACCTGCGCTGCTGCCTCTGCCTCTTCTGGCTGTCAAAGCCTCTATGACCTGCGCTGCTGCCTCTGCCTCTTCTGGCAGTCAAAGACTCGACAACCTGTTTCTCTGCTTCTTCTGCTTTAAAAGCCTGCCTCTGCTTCTTCTGGCTTTAAAAGCCTGCATGACCTGTGCTGCTCCCGCAGCCCAATCTGGCTGTCAAAGCCTCGATGACCTGCACTGCTGCCGCAGCCCCTTCTGGCTGTCAAAGCATCGATGACCTGCGCTGTTGCCTCTGCCTCTTCTGGCTGTCAAAGCCTCGATGGCCTGCGCTGCTGCCTCTGTCTCTTCTGGCTGTCAAAAACTCGACAACCTGTGCTGCTGCCTCTGCTTCTTCTGGCTGTCAAAGCCTCGACGACCTGTTCTGCTGCCTCTGCCTCTTCTGCTTGTCAAAGACTCGACAAACTGCGCTGCTGCGACTGCTACTTCTGGCTGTCAAAGCCTCGACGACCAGTGCTGCTGCCTCTTCCTCTTCTGGCTGTCAAAGCCTCAACGACCTGTGCTGCTGCCGCTGCCTCTTCTGGCTGTCAAAGCCTCAACGACCTGCACTGCTGCCTCTGCCTCTTCTGGCTGTCAAAGCCTTGATGGCCTGTGGTGCTTCCTCTGCCTCTTCTGGCTGGCAAAAAGTCGACAACCTGCGCTACTGCGACTGCCACTTCGGGCTGTCAAAGCCTCGACGACCTGTGCTGCTGCCTCTGCCACTTCTGGCTGTCAAAGACTCGACAACCTGCACTGCTGCGACCACCCCTTCTGGCTGTCAAGCCCTCGACGACCTGTGCTGCTGCCTCTACTTCTTCTGGCTTTAAAAGCTTGCATGACCTGTGCTGCTGCCGCAGCCCCTTCTGGCTGTCAAAGCCTCGACGACCTGTGCTGCTGCGACTGCCTCTTCTGCTTGTCAAAGACTCGACAACCTGCACTGCTGCGACT
This sequence comes from Podarcis erhardii, assembly GCF_964252035.2. NCBI lineage: Eukaryota > Metazoa > Chordata > Lepidosauria > Squamata > Lacertidae > Podarcis > Podarcis erhardii. The sequence continues at coordinate 44,720,710 of NC_138505.1, forward strand.
GCCACTTCTGGCTGTCAAATCCTCGACGACCTGTGCTGCTGCGACTGCCTCTTCTGCTTGTCAAAGACTCGACAACCTGCACTGCTGCGACTGCCACTTCTGGCTGTCAAATCCTTGATGACCTGCGCTGCTGCGACTGCCACTTCTGGCTGTCAAAGTTTCGACAACGTGCGCTGCTGCCTCTGCCACTTCTAGCTGTCAAAGACTCGACAACCTGTGCTGCTGCCTCTGCGTCTGCTGGCTGTGAAAGCCTCGACAACCTGCGCAGCTGCCTCTGCTTCTTCTGGGTGTCAAAGCCTCGATGACCTACGCTGCTGCCTCTTCCTCTTCTGGCTGTCAAAGACTCGACAACCTGCGCTGCTGCCTCTGCCCTTTCTGGCTGTCAAAGCCTCAACGAGCTGTGCTGCTGCGACTGCCCTTCTGGCTATCAAAGCCTCAACGACATGTGCTGCTGCGACTGCCCCGTCTGGCTATCAAAGCCTCAACAACCTGTGCTGCTGCCTCTGCCTCTTCTGGCTGTCAAAGACTCGACAACCTGTTTCTCTGCTTCTTCTGGCTTTAAAAGCCTGCATGACCTGTGCTGTTCCTGCAGCCCAATCTGGCTGTCAAAGCCTCGATGACCTGCGCTGCTGCCGCAGCCCCTTCTGGCTGTCAAAGCATCGATGACCTGCGCTGCTGCCTCTGCCTCTTCTGGCTGTCAAAGCCTCGATGGCCTGCGCTGCTGCCTCTGTCTCTTCTGGCTGTCAAAAACTCGACAACCTGTGCTGCTGCCTCTGCTTCTTCTGGCTGTCAAAGCCTCGACGACCTGTTCTGCTGCCTCTGCCTCTTCTGTTTGTCAAAGACTCGACAAACTGCGCTGCTGCGACTGCTACTTCTGGCTGTCAAAGCCTCGATGACCTGTTCTGCTGCCTCTGCCTCTTCTGCTTGTCAAAGACTCGACAAACTGCGCTGCTGCGACTGCCACTTCTGGCTGTCAAAGCCTCGACCACCTGTGCTGCTGCCTCTGCGTCTGCTGGCTGTGAAAGCCTCGACGACCTGCGCAGCTGTCTCTGCTTCTTCTGGGTGTCAAAGCCGCGATGACCTGCGCTGCTTCCTCTGCCTCTTCTGGCTGTCAAAGCCTTTATGACCTGCGCTGCTGCGACTGCCACTTCTGGCTGTCAAAGTTTCGACAACGTGCGCTGCTGCCTCTGCCACTTCTAGCTGTCAAAGACTCGACAACCTGTGCTGCTGCCTCTGCTTCTTCTGGCTGTCATAGCCTCGACGACATGTGCTGCTGCCTCTGCCTCTTCTGCTTGTCAAAGACTTGACAAGCTGCGCTGCTGCGACTACCACTTCTGGCTGTCAAAGCCTCGACGACCTGTGCTGCTGCCTCTGCGTCTGCTGGCTGTGAAAGCCTCGACGACCTGCGCAGCTGCCTCTGCTTCTTCTCGGTGTCAAAGCCTCGATGACCTGCGCTGCTGCCTCTTCCTCTTCTGGCTGTCAAAGACTCGACAACCTGCGCTGCTGCCTCTGCCCCTTCTGGCTGTCAAAGCCTCAACGAGCTGTGCTGCTGCGACTGCCCTTCTGGCTATCAAAGCCTCAACGACATGTGCGGCTGCGACTGCCCCGTCTGGCTATCAAAGCCTCAACAACCTGTACTGCTGCCTCTGCCTCTTCTGGCTGTCAAAGACTCGACAACCTGTTTCTCTGCTTCTTCTGGCTTTAAAAGCCTGCATGACCTGTGCTGTTCCTGCAGCCCAATCTGGCTGTCAAAGCCTCGATGACCTGCGCTGCTGCCGCAGCCCCTTCTGGCTGTCAAAGCATCGATGACCTGCGCTGCTGCCTCTGCCTCTTCTGGCTGTCAAAGCCTCGATGGCCTGCGCTGCTGCCTCTGTCTCTTCTGGCTGTCAAAAACTCGACAACCTGTGCTGCTGCCTCTGCTTCTTCTGGCTGTCAAAGCCTCGACGACCTGTTCTGCTGCCTCTGCCTCTTCTGCTTGTCAAAGACTCGACAAACTGCGCTGCTGCGACTGCTACTTCTGGCTGTCAAAGCCTCGACGACCAGTGCTGCTGCCTCTTGCCTCTTCTGGCTGTCAAAGCCTCGACGACCTGCGCAGCTGCCTCTGCTTCTTTTGGGTGTCAAAGCCTCGATAACCTGTGCTGCTGCCTCTGCCTCTTCTGGCTGTCAAAGACTCGACAACCTGTGCTGCTGCCTCTGCCTCTACTGGCTGTCAAAGCCTCAACGACCTGTGCTGCTGCCGCTGCCTCTTCTGGCTGTCAAAGCCTCAACGACCTGCACTGCTGCCTCTGCCTCTTCTGGCTTTCAAAGCCACGAGTACGTGCGCTGCTGCCACAGCCCCTTCTGGCTGTCAAAGCCTCGATGACCTGTGCTGCTGCCGCAGCCACTTCTGACTGTCAAAGGCTCCAAGACCTGAGCTGCTGCCGCTGCCTCTTCTGGCTGTCGAAGACTCGACAACCTGCGCTCCTGCGACTGCCCCTTCTGGCTGTCAAAGCCTAGACGACCTGTGCTGCTGCCTCTGCCTCTTCTGCTTGTCAAAGACTCGACAACCTGCGCTACTGTGACTGCCACTTCTGGCTGTCAAAGCCTCGACGACCTGTGGTGCTGCCTCTGCCACAGCCTCTTCTGGCTGTCAAAGACTCGACAACCTGCGCTACTGCGACTGCCACTTCTGGCTGTCAAAGCCTCGACGACCTGTGCTGCTGCCTCTGCCACTTCTGGCTGTCAAAGACTCGACAACCTGCACTGCTGCGACCACCCCTTCTGGCTGTCAAGCCCTCGACGACCTGTGATGCTGCCTCTGCCACAGCCTCTTCTGGCTGTCAAAGACTCGACAACCTGTGCTGCTGCCTCTACTTCTTCTGGCTTTAAAAGCTTGCATGACCTGTGCTGCTGCCGCAGCCCCTTCTGGCTGTCAAAGCCTCGATGACTTGCGCTGCTGCCTCTGCCTCTTCTGGCTGTCAAAGCCTCGATGGCCTGCGCTGCTGCCTCTGTCTCTTCTGGCTGGCAAAAAGTGGACAACCTGTGCTGCTGCCTCTGCCTCTTCTGCTTGTCAAAGGCTCGACAACCTGCACTGCTGCGACTGCCACTTTTGGCTGTCAAATCCTCGACGACCTGCGCTGCTGCGACTGCCACTTCTGGCTGTCAAAGTTTCGACAACCTGCGCTGCTGCCTCTGCCACTTCTAGCTGTCAAAGACTCGACAACCTGTGCTGCTGCCTCTGCTTCTTCTGGCTGTCATAGCCTCGACGACATGCGCTGCTGCCTCTGCCTCTTCTGCTTGTCAAAGACTTGACAAGCTGCGCTGCTGCGACTACCACTTCTGGCTGTCAAAGCCTCGACGACCTGTGCTGCTGCCTCTGCGTCTGCTGGCTGTGAAAGCCTCGACAACCTGCGCAGCTGCCTCTGCTTCTTCTGGGTGTCAAAGCCTCGATGACCTGCGCTGCTGCCTCTTCCTCTTCTGGCTGTCAAAGACTCGACAACCTGCGCTGCTGCCTCTGCCCCTTCTGGCTGTCAAAGCCTCAACGAGCTGTGCTGCTGCGACTGCCCTTCTGGCTATCAAAGCCTCAACGACATGTGCTGCTGCGACTGCCCCGTCTGGCTATCAAAGCCTCAACAACCTGTGCTGCTGCCTCTGCCTCTTCTGGCTGTCAAAGACTCGACAACCTGTTTCTCTGCTTCTTCTGGCTTTAAAAGCCTGCATGACCTGTGCTGTTCCTGCAGCCCAATCTGGCTGTCAAAGCCTCGATGACCTGCGCTGCTGCCGCAGCCCCTTCTGGCTGTCAAAGCATCGATGACCTGCGCTGCTGCCTCTGTCTCTTCTGGCTGTCAAAAACTCGACAACCTGTGCTGCTGCCTCTGCTTCTTCTGGCTGTCAAAGCCTCGACGACCTGTTCTGCTGCCTCTGCCTCTTCTGCTTGTCAAAGACTCGACAAACTGCGCTGCTGCGACTGCTACTTCTGGCTGTCAAAGCCTCGATGACCTGTTCTGCTGCCTCTGCCTCTTCTGCTTGTCAAAGACTCGACAAACTGCGCTGCTGCGACTGCCACTTCTGGCTGTCAAAGCCTCGACCACCTGTGCTGCTGCCTCTGCGTCTGCTGGCTGTGAAAGCCTCGACGACCTGCGCAGCTGTCTCTGCTTCTTCTGGGTGTCAAAGCCGCGATGACCTGCGCTGCTGCCTCTGCCTCTTCTGGCTGTCAAAGCCTTTATGACCTGCGCTGCTGCCTCTTCCTCTTCTGGCTGTCAAAGACTCGACAACCTGCGCTGCTGCCTCTTGCCTCTTCTGGCTGTCAAAGCCTCGACGACCTGCGCAGCTGCCTCTGCTTCTTTTGGGTGTCAAAGCCTCGATAACCTGTGCTGCTGCCTCTGCCTCTTCTGGCTGTCAAAGACTCGACAACCTGTGCTGCTGCCTCTGCCTCTACTGGCTGTCAAAGCCTCAACGACCTTTGCTGCTGCCGCTGCCTCTTCTGGTTGTCAAAGCCTCAACGACCTGCACTGCTGCCTCTGCCTCTTCTGGCTTTCAAAGCCACGAGTACGTGCGCTGCTGCCACAGCCCCTTCTGGCTGTCAAAGCCTCGATGACCTGTGCTGCTGCCGCAGCCACTTCTGACTGTCAAAGGCTCCAAGACCTGAGCTGCTGCCGCTGCCTCTTCTGGCTGTCGAAGACTCGACAACCTGCGCTCCTGCGACTGCCCCTTCTGGCTGTCAAAGCCTAGACGACCTGTGCTGCTGCCTCTGCCTCTTCTGCTTGTCAAAGACTCGACAACCTGCGCTACTGCGACTGCCACTTCTGGCTGTCAAAGCCTCGACGACCTGTGGTGCTGCCTCTGCCACAGCCTCTTCTGGCTGTCAAAGACTCGACAACCTGCGCTACTGCGACTGCCACTTCTGGCTGTCAAAGCCTCGACGACCTGTGCTGCTGCCTCTGCCACTTCTGGCTGTCAAAGACTCGACAACCTGCACTGCTGCGACCACCCCTTCTGGCTGTCAAGCCCTCGACGACCTGTGATGCTGCCTCTGCCACAGCCTCTTCTGGCTGTCAAAGACTCGACAACCTGTGCTGCTGCCTCTACTTCTTCTGGCTTTAAAAGCTTGCATGACCTGTGCTGCTGCCGCAGCCCCTTCTGGCTGTCAAAGCCTCGATGACTTGCGCTGCTGCCTCTGCCTCTTCTGGCTGTCAAAGCCTCGATGGCCTGCGCTGCTGCCTCTGTCTCTTCTGGCTGGCAAAAAGTGGACAACCTGTGCTGCTGCCTCTGCCTCTTCTGCTTGTCAAAGGCTCGACAACCTGCACTGCTGAGACTGCCACTTTTGGCTGTCAAATCCTCGACGACCTGCGCTGCTGCGACTGCCACTTCTGGCTGTCAAAGTTTCGACAACGTGCGCTGCTGCCTCTGCCACTTCTAGCTGTCAAAGACTCGACAACCTGTGCTGCTGCCTCTGCTTCTTCTGGCTGTCATAGCCTCGACGACATGCGCTGCTGCCTCTGCCTCTTCTGCTTGTCAAAGACTTGACAAGCTGCGCTGCTGCGACTACCACTTCTGGCTGTCCAAGCCTCGACGACCTGTGCTGCTGCCTCTGCGTCTGCTGGCTGTGAAAGCCTCGACAACCTGCGCAGCTGCCTCTGCTTCTTCTGGGTGTCAAAGCCTCGATGACCTGCGCTGCTGCCTCTTCCTCTTCTGGCTGTCAAAGACTCGACAACCTGCGCTGCTGCCTCTGCCCCTTCTGGCTGTCAAAGCCTCAACGAGCTGTGCTGCTGCGACTGCCCTTCTGGCTATCAAAGCCTCAACGACATGTGCTGCTGCGACTGCCCCGTCTGGCTATCAAAGCCTCAACAACCTGTGCTGCTGCCTCTGCCTCTTCTGGCTGTCAAAGACTCGACAACCTGTTTCTCTGCTTCTTCTGGCTTTAAAAGCCTGCATGACCTGTGCTGTTCCTGCAGCCCAATCTGGCTGTCAAAGCCTCGATGACCTGCGCTGCTGCCGCAGCCCCTTCTGGCTGTCAAAGCATCGATGACCTGCGCTGCTGCCTCTGTCTCTTCTGGCTGTCAAAAACTCGACAACCTGTGCTGCTGCCTCTGCTTCTTCTGGCTGTCAAAGCCTCGACGACCTGTTCTGCTGCCTCTGCCTCTTCTGCTTGTCAAAGACTCGACAAACTGCGCTGCTGCGACTGCTACTTCTGGCTGTCAAAGCCTCGATGACCTGTTCTGCTGCCTCTGCCTCTTCTGCTTGTCAAAGACTCGACAAACTGCGCTGCTGCGACTGCTACTTCTGGCTGTCAAAGCCTCGACCACCTGTGCTGCTGCCTCTGCGTCTGCTGGCTGTGAAAGCCTCGACGACCTGCGCAGCTGTCTCTGCTTCTTCTGGGTGTCAAAGCCGCGATGACCTGCGCTGCTGCCTCTGCCTCTTCTGGCTGTCAAAGCCTTTATGACCTGCGCTGCTGCCTCTTCCTCTTCTGGCTGTCAAAGACTCGACAACCTGCGCTGCTGCCTCTGCCCCTTCTGGCTGTCAAAGCCTCAAAGCCCTGCGCAGCTGCGACTGCCCCTTCTGGCTGTCAAAGACTCACGACATGTGCTGCTGCGACTGCCCCGTCTGGCTATCAAAGCCTCGACGACCTGTGCTGCTGCCTCTGCCACTTCTGGCTGTCAAAGACTCGACAACCTGCACTGCTGCGACCACCCCTTCTGGCTGTCAAGCCCTCGACGACCTGTGATGCTGCCTCTGCCACAGCCTCTTCTGGCTGTCAAAGACTCGACAACCTGTGCTGCTGCCTCTACTTCTTCTGGCTTTAAAAGCTTGCATGGCCTGTGCTGCTGCCGCAGCCCCTTCTGACTGTCAAAGCCTCGATGACCTGCGCTGCTGCCTCTGCCTCTTCTGGCTGTCAAAGCCTTGATGGCCTGTGGTGCTTCCTCTGTCTCTTCTGGCTGGCAAAAAGTGGACAACCTGTGCTGCTGCCTCTGCCTCTTCTGCTTGTCAAAGGCTCGACAACCTGCACTGCTGCGACTGCCACTTTTGGCTGTCAAATCCTCGACGACCTGCGCTGCTGCGACTGCCACTTCTGGCTGTCAAAGTTTCGACAACCTGCGCTGCTGCCTCTGCCACTTCTAGCTGTCAAAGACTCGACAACCTGTGCTGCTGCCTCTGCTTCTTCTGGCTGTCATAGCCTCGACGACATGCGCTGCTGCCTCTGCCTCTTCTGCTTGTCAAAGACTTGACAAGCTGTGCTGCTGCGACTACCACTTCTGGCTGTCCAAGCCTCGACGACCTGTGCTGCTGCCTCTGCGTCTGCTGGCTGTGAAAGCCTCGACAACCTGCGCAGCTGCCTCTGCTTCTTCTGGGTGTCAAAGCCTCGATGACCTGCGCTGCTGCCTCTTCCTCTTCTGGCTGTCAAAGACTCGACAACCTGCGCTGCTGCCTCTGCCCCTTCTGGCTGTCAAAGCCTCAACGAGCTGTGCTGCTGCGACTGCCCTTCTGGCTATCAAAGCCTCAACGACATGTGCTGCTGCGACTGCCCCGTCTGGCTATCAAAGCCTCAACAACCTGTGCTGCTGCCTCTGCCTCTTCTGGCTGTCAAAGACTCGACAACCTGTTTCTCTGCTTCTTCTGGCTTTAAAAGCCTGCATGACCTGTGCTGTTCCTGCAGCCCAATCTGGCTGTCAAAGCCTCGATGACCTGCGCTGCTGCCGCAGCCCTTTCTGGCTGTCAAAGCATCGATGACCTGCGCTGCTGCCTCTGTCTCTTCTGGCTGTCAAAAACTCGACAACCTGTGCTGCTGCCTCTGCTTCTTCTGGCTGTCAAAGCCTCGACGACCTGTTCTGCTGCCTCTGCCTCTTCTGCTTGTCAAAGACTCGACAAACTGCGCTGCTGCGACTGCTACTTCTGGCTGTCAAAGCCTCGATGACCTGTTCTGCTGCCTCTGCCTCTTCTGCTTGTCAAAGACTCGACAAACTGCGCTGCTGCGACTGCTACTTCTGGCTGTCAAAGCCTCGACCACCTGTGCTGCTGCCTCTGCGTCTGCTGCCTGTGAAAGCCTCGACGACCTGCGCAGCTGTCTCTGCTTCTTCTGGGTGTCAAAGCCGCGATGACCTGCGCTGCTGCCTCTGCCTCTTCTGGCTGTCAAAGCCTTTATGACCTGCGCTGCTGCCTCTTCCTCTTCTGGCTGTCAAAGACTCGACAACCTGCGCTGCTGCCTCTGCCCCTTCTGGCTGTCAAAGCCTCGAAGCCCTGCGCAGCTGCGACTGCCCCTTCTGGCTGTCAAAGACTCACGACATGTGCTGCTGCGACTGCCCCGTCTGGCTATCAAAGCCTCGACGACCTGTGCTGCTGCCTCTGCCACTTCTGGCTGTCAAAGACTCGACAACCTGCACTGCTGCGACCACCCCTTCTGGCTGTCAAGCCCTCGACGACCTGTGATGCTGCCTCTGCCACAGCCTCTTCTGGCTGTCAAAGACTCGACAACCTGTGCTGCTGCCTCTACTTCTTCTGGCTTTAAAAGCTTGCATGACCTGTGCTGCTGCCGCAGCCCCTTCTGACTGTCAAAGCCTCGATGACCTGCGCTGCTGCCTCTGCCTCTTCTGGCTGTCAAAGCCTTGATGGCCTGTGGTGCTTCCTCTGTCTCTTCTGGCTGGCAAAAAGTGGACAACCTGTGCTGCTGCCTCTGCCTCTTCTGCTTGTCAAAGGCTCGACAACCTGCACTGCTGCGACTGCCACTTTTGGCTGTCAAATCCTCGACGACCTGCGCTGCTGCGACTGCCACTTCTGGCTGTCAAAGTTTCGACAACGTGCGCTGCTGCCTCTGCCACTTCTAGCTGTCAAAGACTCGACAACCTGTGCTGCTGCCTCTGCTTCTTCTGGCTGTCATAGCCTCGACGACATGTGCTGCTGCCTCTGCCTCTTCTGCTTGTCAAAGACTTGACAAGCTGCGCTGCTGCGACTACCACTTCTGGCTGTCAAAGCCTCGACGACCTGTGCTGCTGCCTCTGCGTCTGCTGGCTGTGAAAGCCTCGACGACCTGCGCAGCTGCCTCTGCTTCTTCTCGGTGTCAAAGCCTCGATGACCTGCGCTGCTGCCTCTTCCTCTTCTGGCTGTCAAAGACTCGACAACCTGCGCTGCTGCCTCTGCCCCTTCTGGCTGTCAAAGCCTCAACGAGCTGTGCTGCTGCGACTGCCCTTCTGGCTATCAAAGCCTCAACGACATGTGCGGCTGCGACTGCCCCGTCTGGCTATCAAAGCCTCAACAACCTGTACTGCTGCCTCTGCCTCTTCTGGCTGTCAAAGACTCGACAACCTGTTTCTCTGCTTCTTCTGGCTTTAAAAGCCTGCATGACCTGTGCTGTTCCTGCAGCCCAATCTGGCTGTCAAAGCCTCGATGACCTGCGCTGCTGCCGCAGCCCCTTCTGGCTGTCAAAGCATCGATGACCTGCGCTGCTGCCTCTGCCTCTTCTGGCTGTCAAAGCCTCGATGGCCTGCGCTGCTGCCTCTGTCTCTTCTGGCTGTCAAAAACTCGACAACCTGTGCTGCTGCCTCTGCTTCTTCTGGCTGTCAAAGCCTCGACGACCTGTTCTGCTGCCTCTGCCTCTTCTGCTTGTCAAAGACTCGACAAACTGCGCTGCTGCGACTGCTACTTCTGGCTGTCAAAGCCTCGACGACCAGTGCTGCTGCCTCTTGCCTCTTCTGGCTGTCAAAGCCTCGACGACCTGCGCAGCTGCCTCTGCTTCTTTTGGGTGTCAAAGCCTCGATAACCTGTGCTGCTGCCTCTGCCTCTTCTGGCTGTCAAAGACTCGACAACCTGTGCTGCTGCCTCTGCCTCTACTGGCTGTCAAAGCCTCAACGACCTGTGCTGCTGCCGCTGCCTCTTCTGGCTGTCAAAGCCTCAACGACCTGCACTGCTGCCTCTGCCTCTTCTGGCTTTCAAAGCCACGAGTACGTGCGCTGCTGCCACAGCCCCTTCTGGCTGTCAAAGCCTCGATGACCTGTGCTGCTGCCGCAGCCACTTCTGACTGTCAAAGGCTCCAAGACCTGAGCTGCTGCCGCTGCCTCTTCTGGCTGTCGAAGACTCGACAACCTGCGCTCCTGCGACTGCCCCTTCTGGCTGTCAAAGCCTCGACGACCTGTGCTGCTGCCTCTGCCACTTCTGGCTGTCAAAGACTCGACAACCTGCACTGCTGCGACCGCCCCTTCTGGCTGTCAATCCCTCGACGACCTGTGCTGCTGCCTCTGCCACAGCCCCTTCTGGCTGTCAAAGACTCAACGACCTGTGCTGCTGCTATGCCTCTTCTGACTGTCAAAGACTCGACAACCTGTGCTGCTGCCTCTACTTCTTCTGGCTTTAAAAGCTTGCATGACCTGTGCTGCTGCCGCAGCCCCTTCTGACTGTCAAAGCCTCGATGACCTGTGCTGCTGCGTCTGCGTCTTCTGGCTGTCAAAGCCTTGATGGCCTGTGGTGCTTCCTCTGCCTCTTCTGGCTGGCAAAAAGTCGACAACCTGTGCTGCTGCCTCTGCCTCTTCTGCTTGTCAAAGCCTCGACAACCTGTGCTGCTGCGACTGCCACTTCTGGCTGTCAAAGTTTCGACAACGTGCGCTGCTGCCTCTGCCACTTCTGGCTGTCAAAGCCTCGACGACCTCTGCTGCTGCCTCTGCCTCTTCTGCTTGTCAAAGACTTGACAAGCTGCGCTGCTGCAACTGCCACTTCTGGCTGTCAAAGCCTCGACGACCTGTGCTGCTGCCTCTGCGTCTGCTGGCTGTGAAAGCCTCGACAACCTGCGCAGCTGCCTCTGCTTCTTCTGGGTGTCAAAGCCTCAATGACCTGCGCTGCTGCCTCTTCCTCTTCTGGCTGTCAAAGTCTTGACTACCTGCGCTGCTGCCTCTGACCCTTCTGGCTGTCAAAGCCTCAACGAGCTGTGCTGCTTCGACTGCCCTACTGGCTGTCAAAGCCTCAACGACATGTGCTGCTGCGACTGCCCCTTCTGGCTATCAAGGCCTCAACAACCTGTGCTGCTGCCTCTGCCTCTTCTGGCTGTCAAAGACTCGACAACCTGTGCTGCTGCCTTTGCCGCACACCTGATGTCGCATATTATAGGACAGGTTTGTGGTTTGGAAAAAAGAGCCTTACATGTCAAATTGAGACCTGTGCTGGCTGAAATTTGGCTCACAAGCCAAAGATTCGCAACCCCTGCTTTGAAGACTAATGGATTTTTGTTGTTTAGTCATTTAGTCATGTCCTACTCATCGTGACCCTATGGAGCAGAGCACGCCAGGCCCTCCTGTCTTCCACTGCCTCCCGCATGATCATAGCTTCAAGAACACTGTCCCACCATCTCGTCCTGTTGTCCCCTTCTCCTTGCATCCTCCATCTTTCCCCAGCTTTCTCCAGCTTTTAATTTCATGGCTGCTGTCACCATGGAGCCCAAGAAAGTAAAATCTCTCACTGCCTCCATTTCTTCCCCTTCTATTTGCCAGGAGGTGATGGGCCCAGTGGCCATGATCTTCGTTTTTTTGATGTTGAGCTTCAGACCATATTTTGCGCTCTCCTCTTTCACCCTCATTAAAAGGTTCTTTAATTCCTGCACACTTTCTGCCATCAGTGTTGTTTCATCTGCATATCTGAGGTTGTTGATATTTCTTCCGGCAATCTTAATTCCGGCTAGGTATTCATCCAGCCCAGCCTTTCACATGATGAATTCTGCATATAAGTTAAATAAGCAGGGAGACAATATACAGCCTTGTCGTACTCCTTTCCCAATTTTGAACCAATTGAGATTTCTCAGGAGATAGATGAGGTGATCAGGCACTCCCATTTCTTTAAGAACTTGCCATAGTTTGCTGTGGTCAACACAGTCAAAGGCTTTTGCATAGTCAATGAAGCAGAAGTAGATGTCTTTCTGGAACTCTCTAGCTTTCTTCATAATCCAGCGCATGTTTGAAACTGGGTCTTTGGTTCCTCTACCTCTTCTAAATCCAGCCTGCACTTCTGGGAGTCTTCCTTGTAGAATTTTAAGCATAACCTTGCTAGCATCCTTACCACTTTTGTCCTTTATTATGGTAATCTTTGGACGAAATGTTACTTTCATATCTCCAGTTTTCTTGAACAAATCTCTGGTTCTTCCCATTCTGTTGTTTTCCTCTATTTCTTTGCATTGCTCATTTAAGAAGGCCTTTTTGTCTCTCTTTGCGATTTTTTGGAAATCTGCATTCAATTTCCTGTATCTTTCACTATCTCCCTCACATTTTGCTTGCCTTCTCTCCCCCACTATTTGTAAGGCCTTGTTGGACAGCCACTTTGCTTTCTTGCATTTCCTTTTCATTGGGATGTTTTTCGTTGCTGCCTCCTGTATAATGTTGCGAGCCTCCATCTATAGTTCTTCAGGCACTCTGTCCAGCAAATCTAAATCCTTAAACCTGTTCCTCACTTCCACTGTGTATTCATAAGGGATTTGATTTAGATTGTATCTTACCGCCCCAGTGGTTTTTCCTACTTTCTTCATTTTTTAAAAATATAATATTTATTACTTTTCCAACAATTTAAACACTACAAAACAGAAAAACAATACAATACAATACAAAAACACTACATAACACTAACACATTAAACTAACAAAACAAAACAAAAACAGTTTAAAACACATCAAATAATTTCAGTATCTTATCTTTCATTCACTTATTTCCGCGACCTCCTCACACCTCCCTTTTTGTATTCCACTTCTATTAATTGTTTCAGCAATTCCTTTCCATCTTCCTCTGTTTTCTATCCTATAATTATCTTAACACATTCTAACCTTATTTTTTCCTTTAATACTCTATTAATCCGTTTATACTTAATTCCTTATAACATTTCTACTAAAGCCATATAACTTCATTCCAACATTTTTCTAACATTCATTAATTTCACAATATTTCCGTAAATAATCTTTAAACCTTTTCCAGTCTTCTTCCACCAACTCTTCTCCCTGGTCTCGGATTCTGCCAGTCATTTCCGCCCGTTCCATGTGGTCCATCAACTTCATCTGCCATTTTTCCCGGGTGGGTAAATCTTGTGTCTTCCAATACTTTGCGATGTGTATTCTTGCTGCTGTTGTTGCATACATTAAAAATGTTCTATCCTTCTTTGGCACCTATTGGCCGACCATGCCCAGGAGAAAGGCCTCTGGTTTCTTCAGGAAGGTATATTTGAATACCTTTTTCATTTCATTATAAATCATTACCCAGAATGTCTTAATCCTTGGGCATGTCCACCAAAGGTGAAAGAATGTACCATCAGTCTCATTACATTTCCAACATTTATCGTCGGGTAAATGATAATTTTTTGTAAGCTTGACTGGTGTCATGTACCACCTGTAAATCATTTTCATTAAGTTTTCTCTTAGGGCATTACATGCCGTGAATTTCATGCCTGTGGTCCATAATTGTTCCCAGTCAGCCATCATTATGTTGTGTCCAACATCTTGTGCCCATTTAATGATATCAGATTTCACCATTTCATCCTGAGTGTTCCATTTCAACAGCAAGTTATACATTCTTGACAAATTCTTGATTTTTGAGTCTAACAATTCTGTTTCCAATTTTGATTTTTCCACCTGGAAGCCAACTTTTTTGTCCAAATTGTATGCCTCTATGATTTGATAATAATGGAGCCAATCTCGCACTTTATTTTTCAATTTTTCAAAACTCTGCAATTTTATTCTGTCTCCATCTTGTTCCAAAATTTCCCAATATTTCGGCCATTTGTCCTCCATATTGAGTTTTTTTCTGTGCCTTCGCTTCCATTGGTGACAACCATCTTGGGGTTTTCTTTTCTAACAAATCCTTATATCTTATCTAAACATCAAACAATGCTTTTCTAACAATATGATTTTTAAAAGCTTTGTGTGCTTTTACCTTATCATACCACAAATATGCATGCCAACCAAAAACATTATTGAAACCTTCTAGATCCAACACGTCAGTGTTTTTTTTCTTTTTTTAAAAAAATAAATAATATTTATTACTTTTCCAACAATTTAAACACTACAAATAAAAAAACAATACAATACAATAAAAAAAAAATACAATACAATACAAAAACACTACATAACAGTAACACACTAAACTAAAAAACAAACAAACACAATTTAAAACACATCAAACAAATTCAGTATCTTATCTTTCATTCACTTATTTCCGCGACCTCCTCGCACCTCCCTTTTTGTATTCCACTTCTGTTAATTGTTTCAGCAATTCCTTTCCATCTTCCTCTGTTTTCTGTCCTGTAATTATCTTAACATATTCTAACCTTATTTTTCCCTTTAATACACTAATAATCTATTTGTACTTAGTTCCTTATAACATTTCTACTAAAGCCATATAACTTCATTCCAACATTTTCCTAACATTCATTAATTTTACAGGATTTCTGTAAATAGTCTTTAAACTTTTTCCAGTCTTCTTCCACCGACTCTTCTCCCTGGTCTCGGATTCTGCCAGTCATTTCCACCAATTCCATGTAGTCCATCAACTTCATCTGCCATTCTTCCCGGGTGGGTAAATCTTGTGTCTTCCAATACTTTGCGATGAGTATTCTTGCTGCTGTTGTTGCATACATTAAAAATGTTCTATCCTTCTTTGGCACCAATTGGCCAACCATGCCCAGGAGAAAGGCCTCTGGTTTCTTCAGGAAGGTATATTTGAATACCTTTTTCATTTCATTATAAATCATTACCCAGAATGTCTTAATCCTTGGGCATGTCCACCAAAGGTGAAAGAATGTACCATCAGTCTCATTACATTTCCAACATTTATCGTCGGGTAAATGATAATTTTTTGTAAGCTTGACTGGTGTCATGTACCACCTGTAAATCATTTTCATTAAATTCTCTCTTAGGGCATTACATGTCGTAAATTTCATACCTGTGGTCCATAACTGTTCCCAGTCAGCCATCATTATGTTATGTCCAACATCTTTTGCCCATTTAATCATAGCAGATTTCACCGTTTCATCCTGAGTGTTCCATTTCAGCAACAAGTTATACATTCTTGACAAATGCTTAGTTTTTGGATCTAATAATTCTGTTTCCAATTTTGATTTTTCCACCTGGAAGCCAACTTTTTTGTCCAAATTTTATGCCTCCATTATTTGGTAATAATGGAGCCAATCTCGCACTTTATTTTTCAATTTTTCAAAGCTCTGCAATTTTATTCTGTCACCATCTTGTTCCAAAATTTCCCAATATTTCGGCCATTTGTCCTCCATATTGAGTTTTTTCTGTGCCTTCGCTTCTATTGGTGACAACCATCTTGGGGTTTTCTTTTCTAACAAATCCTTATATCTTATCCAATCATTGAACAGTGCTTTTCTAACAATATGGTTTTTAAACGCTTTATGTGCTTTTACCTTATCATACCACAAATATGCATGCCAACCAAATGCATTATTGAAACCTTCTAGATCCAGCATGTCAGTGTTTTCAAGAAGCAGCCATTCTCTCAGCCAGCAAAAAGCAGCTGATTCATAGTAAAGTTTAAGGTCTGGCAGGGCAAATCCACCTCTTTCTTTAGCATCAGTTAATATCTTAAATTTTATTCTAGGCTTCTTGCCCTGCCAGACAAATCTAGAAATATCTTTCTGCCACTTCTTGAAACAATCCATCTTGTCCAGAATTTGCAATGTTTGAAACAAAAACAACTTGGCAATACATTCATTTTTATCACAGCAATTCGGCCTAACAATGATAACTTCAAATTTGACCATATTTCTAAGTCCCTTTTCACTTCAATCCAACATTTTTCATAATTATCCTTAAATAAGTTCACATTCTTAGCAGTCATGTTAACCCCTAAATATTTCACTTTCTTAACCAATGTTAGTCCTGTCTCCTCCTGAAACTTCTCTCTCTCATTCACAGTTAAGTTTTTCTCTAAAACCTTAGTTTTCATCTTGTTCAACTTAAAACCTGCTACCTGTCTGAATTCTTGAATCAGTTCCAGTACTCTTTTAGTACTAGATTCTGGCTCCTGTAAAGTCAATACTAAATCATCAGCAAATGCTTTCAGTTTGTACTGTTTAGTACTGTTTAGATCCCAGTTGTATACCTTTAACCTCTTGGTCCTTTCTAATCATATTTACCAAAACCTCAAGGACCGATATAAAGAGCAATGGAGAAATTGGGCAGCCTTGTCGTGTCCCTTTCTCAATCCTAAACTCTTCTGTCACTACATTGTTCACAATTAATTTTGCCTTTTGTTCTGAATAAATTGCACCTATACCATTTTCAAAACCTTGACCTACCCCCATCCCCTGTTGATTCTTCTTCATAAAACAATAAATGTTGTCAAAGGCCTTCTCTGCATCTACAAAAATCAAAACTGCCTTAGTATCGATATTCACTTGTAATTTTTCTAGAATATTAATTATATTCCTCGTATTATCAGACAAATGTCTGCCCGGGAGAACACCTTTTTTAATCTTTTAGCCAAAATATCTGCAAAAAAATTGTAATCCACATTAAGCAGCAATATGGGGCGGTAATTCTTAAGCTGTGTCTTTTCAGTCTCTGTTTTCGGTATAAGTGTAATATAAGCTTCCTTCCACGACTCTGGTGCCCTTTTCCCCTCCAATATTTCATTACAGACTTCCTTCAATGGTTGTATTAACCATTCTTTCAAAGGTCTGTAATATCTTGAAGTCAAACCATCCAGTCCTGGAGATTTACCTAATTGCATGTTCTGGATGGCCCCTTCCACTTCCTGATCTGTTATTTTGTAATTCAACATTAGCTGGCTTTCCTGAGAGATTTTATGTAGTCCATTTATTTTCAAAAATCGATCAATATCCATTTCTTTCTGCTTCTCCTGTGTATAAAGTTGTTTAAAATACCTCTGAAAACACTTCCTAATCTCCACTGGGTTCTGTATATTCTTTCCTTCCACTTCCAAATTAGTAATAGTATTAAGTTTTTGTCTTTTTTTCATTTGCCAGGCCAACAATTTTCCACACTTATTTGCCGATTCAAATGTCTTTTGCCTCATCTGTTTAATCTTCCATTCTATTTCCTGATTCATCAGCTTCGTATATTGTACTTGGTATAACTTTATCTCTTTCAGGATCTCCTGTGACTTTGGTTTTGCTCTCAGTTTCTTCTCTCCTTCCTTTATTTTCTCCAGGATTTTATCCTTTTTTTCATTTTGAGTTCTCTTCTTAACTGCATTCTGTTGTATTAAAAATCCTCTCATAACCGCTTTACTTGCGTCCCAAATTATTCTTTTTTTCCACTGTAGTAGTCATATTTATCTCAAAATAGTCTCTCAGACTTTTTTGGGCCTTCTTGGTCACTTCTTCATTCCTGAACAATGTATCGTTCATCCTCCATCTAAAGGAACCAATTGGCGTCAATTTAATTTCCATCTTCACAGCATTATGGTCAGAACAAGTTTTGGGGCAAATCTCCACTTTGCTAGTCTTCGGAACCAGTCCTCTAGTTATCCAAATTTGGTCAATTCTTGTCCATGTCATTTTAGCCTCAGAGAAGAAAGTTCCCTCTCTTCCCCGAGGACTCTTCATTCTCCAAATGTCAACTAAGTCCATATTTTCAGTCATGTCAAAAAAGGTTTTTGGTAGTCTACCATCTTTAGTGACTACCTGTCTCTGTGCCTTGTCCATATTTGTAGACACCACTCCATTCATATCTCCCATCAAAATCATATTATAGTCCATATAATCCATCAGAGTCTCATGTAACTTCTTAAAGAACTCCGATTTTCCTTCATTTGGTGCATAGATGCCTACTATCAAGAACTGCTCTCCTTGTGATTGAATTTCAATTGCAACAAATCTTCCTTGGTCATCTTTGAATATAAATTTCGGTGATAGGCTCTCCTTTGCATAAAGGACCACTCCTCTTTTTTAAACTTTATCTGATGAGATAAATTCATGGCCCAATCTTTTATTACTCAATATCTTCCTGTGTAGCCTTATCACATGTGTTTCTTGTAAACAGTTCAAGTCCAATTGTTCTTTTTTCAATAAATGAGACTCTCCGCCTTTTTTCTGGGGAGTTCAGTCCATTTACATTCCAGCTCAAAACTTGCAACGCCATGATGTAATTACACTGATATTCCTCCAACTGCGCCCAATGCTTGCTCTTCTGTTGGTGGTGTTGGTGACACGTTCACTGGGGGATCCAATCCAAAGGGTAATGCTGATATATCCAATATTCCTCTATTTGGTGATCCGATGCTCTTTGCTCTAGTCCTCTATCTGGTGATCTTCTATCCGATGCTCGTGGCCCTTTTCCAAGTTCCTTCTGCAGATCTTCTTCGTATTTATACAAAACTTTACTTTATCTTCTACTGATCTTATTTTTATTTTCCTTCCTTTGAAACTGAAAGATAGACCTTGTGGAAACTCCCACCTAAAGATGATTTTATTCCTTCTCAGCAGGGCAACCAAGTCTCTGTAGTTAGGCCTAAGATCCAAGAGATATTTCGGGATGTCTTAAAAAATTTCCACTCTTGACTGTTGTACTTCTAAGTTCTTCTGGTAGTGCCAACCCAATATTCTGTCTCTCTCTTCTTTGATTTGGAGGGTAATCAAGCAATCTCTTATTCTATTCTTCTCTTTTTTCCCTCCTCTTCCAAGTCTGAAGGCCTTCACAATTCTAAACTCTTCTCGGCCCAAGTCCAAGTCCCAAAAGTTGGCAAATTCCTGCGTGAGAAAGTCTATCAAACTTTCCTTCTCCAATTCAGGTAAAGCTCTGATCAAACTTTCCTTCTCCAATTCAGGTAAAGCTCTGATCCTCAGATTTGTCTGTTTTTCTTTAAGTTCAATCATAGCAAGCTTCAACTTATGGTCATCAAGTTGCCTCTGTAGGGCTGGGACTCTCTCTCTCTCCAGTTGTGTTACTTTACATTCCACAGCAACAGCTTTTTCCCTGGCTTCCTCCGCAGTCTGCTGTATCAAAGTAGATTCCTGTATCAATTTCTGAATGGTTTCTGTACTGGTATTCACCTTTTGACCCAGATTATTTATACTAAATCAATTTTAGTGGTTGCCACATCCACTTTCTTGTTAAGCTGTTACAATGAATCATTTATCTTGCTTAATGCAACCGCTAAGGCCTCTTCTGTTGACATTCCTCTTGATTTTGAGTATGCTGGTACAGCAGCTGAAGAGGCAGGGGGGCTGATGTTGAGGCTCTCCTGGGTTGCTGCAAAGTCTTCCCAGACCTTAATGTTTTTTCAGGAATTGACTGGTCTGTTTTTTCCTTTCCATTTGCCATAACACTTAAAAGATTCAAGGTCAGTCCCAGAGTCACACAGTTTTTTATCTTGCAGCTGGAAATTTCCCCAGCCCAGCACTTGTAACAGTTTCAAAAGCTTCCTCTAGGGGGAAACAGTTTCTATTTATATTAATCCGTAATGTCCCCTTTTAAACACAGTTCAAACAATGAAGTTAGTTTCAATTTTCAGTTACTTTTACTCCTTTTTAAGAGCAGACAGAGACAGTGGAAACAATGTATTTCTCTTATTTAGCTAGCTGTCAATGAACATTCTAATCACTGTCAATGAACGTCAGTCCTGCTACCAGCCCGTTTCCAGGGTCGGAGCAGTGGTATTTTAACTCTCTTCGCTCTCTCCTGCAGACATGCTCCGTCCAAAACTCCCTCCCCCCTTCTCCGGCCTCCAAGGGGGGTTTAATGTTTTTTACCAATGGAAATTTAGTCCTTTACAATAGGCTTTCAAAGACTTCAGCTTGCAGCCTCGTTGCTTCAGTCTAGTTACAAAAGGGGAAGGCGGACTTCCTGTGTTGAACCTCCCCGTTTCGATACCAAATTAGACGTTTAAAAATTCAATTCTCCTGCTTCAGCTCTACTCATGGGTAGTTGCTTTAAAGTCAAATTGTCCACAAGAAAAAAGTCAGCGCTCTCCGGCAACAGCATAGCGGCTTCGCTCCGTGGAAGAAGCAGTCAAATCTAAGCACCGTGCCGCTCACCCCACGTCGCTCCGGATACCTGAAACCGGGTTTCCCCGCGGGTAGGGGAGGTGCAAAGGGTGCCCGCCGAATCCCATGTTCACAGGCTTCACCCGCCTGTGATTTTTAATGGGTCTCCAGATTCCCAGTCAGAAGGGGCTGCGGCGGCAGCGCAGGACTTCGAGGCTTTGACAGCCAGAAGGGGCAGCGGCAGCAGTGCAGGCCGTCGAGGCTTTGACAGCCAGAAGGGGCAGCGGCAGCAGCGCAGGTTGTCGACCCTTTGACAGCCAGAAGAGGCATAGGCAGCAGCACAGTTCATTAAGGCTTTGACAGCCAGAAGAGGCAGCGGCAGCAGTGCAGGCCGTCGAGGCTTTGACAGCCAGAAGGGGCAGCGGCGGCAGCGCAGGTCGTCAACCCTTTGACAGCCAGAAAAGGCAAAGGCAGCAGCACAGTTCATTAAGGCTTTGACAGCCAGAAGAGGAAGAGGCAGCAGCGCATATCGTCGAGGCTTGACAGCCAGAAGGGGCAGCAGCGGCAGCGAAGATCGTCGAGGCTTTGACAGCCAGAAGAGGCAGACAGCAGCGCATATCGTTGAGGCTTTGACAGCCAGAAGAGGCTGTGGCAGCAGCGCAGATCGTTGAGGCTTTGACAGCCAGACGGGGCAGCGGCAGCAGCAAAGGTCATCGAGTCTCTGACTTCCAGAAGAACCAGAGGCAGCAGCACAGGTTGTCGAGGCTTTGACAGCCAGAAGGGGCAGAGGCGGCAGCACAGGTTGTCGAGGCTTTGACAGCCAGAAGGGGCTGCGGCAGCAGTGCAGGTCGTCGAGGCTTTGACAGCCAGAAGAGGCAGACAGCAGCGCATATCGTTGAGGCTTTGACAGCCAGAAGAGGCTGTGGCAGCAGCGCAGATCGTTGAGGCTTTGACAGCCAGAAGCGGCTGCGGCAGCAGCGCAGGTCATTGAGGCTTTGACAACAAGAAAAGGAAGAGGCAGCAGCGCAGGTCATCGAGGCTTTGACAGCCAGAAAAAGAAGAGGCAGCAGCACAGATTGTCTAGGCTTTGACAGCCAGAAGAGGCAGAGGCAGCAGCGCAGATCGTCGAGGCTTTGACAGCCAGAAGCAGCAGAGGTAGCAGCGCAGATCGTCGAGGCTTTGACAGCCAGAAGGGGCAGCGGCAGCAGGTCGTCGAGGCTTTGACAGCCAGAAGCGTTAGCAGCGCAGGTTGTCAAGGCTTCGACAGCCAGAAGAGGCGGAGGCAGCAGTGCAGGTCATCGAGGCTTTGACAGCCAGAAGGGGCTGTGGCAGAAGAGCAGGTCGTTGAGGCTTTGACAGCCAGACGGGGCAGCGGCAGCAGCAAAGGTCATCGAGTCTCTGACTTCCAGAAGAACCAGAGGCAGCAGCACAGGTTGTCGAGGCTTTGACAGCCAGAAGGGGCAGAGGCGGCAGCACAGGTTGCCGAGGCTTTGACAGCCAGAAGGGGCTGCGGCAGCAGTGCAGGTCGTCGAGGCTTTGACAGCCAGAAGAGGCAGACAGCAGCGCATATCGTTGAGGCTTTGACAGCCAGAAGAGGCTGTGGCAGCAGCGCAGATCGTTGAGGCTTTGACAGCCAGAAGCGGCTGCGGCAGCAGCGCAGGTCATTGAGGCTTTGACAACAAGAAAAGGAAGAGGCAGCAGCGCAGGTCATCGAGGCTTTGACAGCCAGAAAAAGAAGAGGCAGCAGCACAGATTGTCTAGGCTTTGACAGCCAGAAGAGGCAGAGGCAGCAGCGCAGATCGTCGAGGCTTTGACAGCCAGAAGCAGCAGAGGTAGCAGCGCAGATCGTCGAGGCTTTGACAGCCAGAAGCAGCAGAGGTAGCAGGTCGTCGAGGCTTTGACAGCCAGAAGCGTTAGCAGCGCAGGTTGTCAAGGCTTCGACAGCCAGAAGAGGCAGAGGCAGAAGTGCAGGTCGCTGAGGCTTTGACAGCCAGAATGGGCAGCAGCAGCAGCGCAGGTTGTCGAGTCTTTGACAGCCAGAAGAGGCGGAGGCAGCAGTTCAGCTCATCGAGACTTTGACAGCCAGAAGAGGCAGATACAGCAGCGATGATCGTTGAGGCTTTGACAGCCAGAAGCGACAGAGGCAGATGCACAGGTCGTCGAGTCTTTGACAGCCAGAAGGGGCAGCGGCAGTAGCGCAGGTCGTCGAGGCCTTGACAGCCAGAAGCATCAGTGTCAGCAGCGCAGGTCGTCAAGGCTTTGACAGCCAGAAGAGGCGGAGGCAGCAGAGCAGGTTGTCGAGTCTTTGACAGCCAGAAGAGGCGGAGGCAGCAGTTCAGCTCATCGAGACTTTGACAGCCAGAAGAGGCAGAGGCAGCAGCGCTGATTGTTGAGACTTTGACAGCCAGAAGGGGCAGCGGCAGCAGCGCATATCGTTGAGGCTTTGACAGCCAGAATGGGCAGCAGCAGCAGAGCAGGTTGTCGAGACTTTGACAGCCAGAAAAGGAAGAGGCAGCAGCACAGTTCGTCGAGGCTTTGACAGCCGGAAGAGGCCGAGGCAGCAGCGCATATCGTTGAGGCTTTGACAGCCAGAAGAGGCTTTGGAGCAGCGCAGATCGTTGAGGCTTTGACAGCCAGAAGGGGCTGCGGCAGCAGCGCAGGTCTTCGAGGCTTTGACAAGAAGAAAAGGAAGAGGCAGCAGCGCAGGTCGTCGAGGCTTTGACAGCCAGAAAAGGAAGAGGCAGCAGTGCAGGTCGTCCAGGCTTTGACAGCCAGAAGAGGCAGACGCAGCAGCACAGATTGTCGAGGCTTTGACAGCCAGAAGAGGCAGAGGCAGCAGCGCAGATCGTCGAGCCTTTGACAGCCAGAAGCGGCAGAGGCAGCAGCGCAGATCGTTGAGGCTTTGACAGCCAGAAGCGTCAGCAGCGCAGGTTGTCAAGGCTTTGACAGCCAGAGGAGGCGGAGGCAGCAGTGCAGGTCATCGAGGCTTTGACAGCCAGAAGAGGCAGAGGCAGCAGCGTAGATCGTTGAGGCATTGACAGCCAGAAGGGGCAGCGGCAGCAGCACAGGTCGTCAAGGCGTTGACAGCCAGGAGAGTCAGAAGCAGCAGAACAGGTCGTCGAGGCTTTAACAGCCAGAAGGGGCAGTGGCACCACCGCTGGTCGTCGAGGCCTTGACAGCCAGAAGCATCAGTGTCAGCAGCGCAGGTCGTCAAGGCTTTGAAAGCCAGAAGAGGCGGAGGCAGCAGTGCAGGTTGTCGAGGCTTTGACACCCAGAAGAGGCAGAGGCAGCAGTGCAGGTCATCGAGGCTTTGACAGCCAGAAGAGGCAGACTCAGCAGCACAGGTCGTCGAGGCTTTAACAGCCAGAAGAGGCATAGGCAGCAGCACAGTTCATTAAGGATTTGACAGCCAGAAGAGGCAGCGGCAGCAGCGCATATCGTTGAGGCTTTAACAGCCAGAAGGGGCAGCGGAAGAAACGCAGGACATCGAGGCTTTGACAGCCAGAAGAGGCAGAGGCAGCAGCGCATATCGTCGAGGCTTGACAGCCAGAAGAGGCAGAGGCAGCAGTGCAGATCGTCGAGGCTTTGACAGGCAGAAGGGGCAGTGGCAGCAGCGCAGGAAGTTGAGGCTTTGACAGCCAGAAGGGGCAGCGGCAGTAGCGCAGATCGTTGAGGCTTTGAAAGCCAGAAGGGGCAGCGGCAGCAGCACGGGACGTCAAGGCTTTGACAGCCAGAAGAGGCAGAGACAGCAGCGCATAACGTTGAGGCTTTGACAGCCAGAAGAGGCTGTGGCAGCAGTGCAGATCGTTGAGGCTTTGACAGCCAGAAGGGGCTGCGTTAGCAGCGCAGGTCATCGAGGCTTTGACAACAAGAAAAGGAAGAAGCAGCAGCGCAGGTCATCAAGGCCATGACAGCCAGAAAAGGAAGAGGCAGCAGCACAGGTTGTCGAGGCTTTGACAGCTAGAAGAGGCAGAGGCAGCAGTGCAGATCGTCGAGGCTTTGACAGGCAGAAGGGGCAGTGGCAGCAGCGCAGGAAGTTGAGGCTTTGACAGCCAGAAGGGGCAGCGGCAGTAGCGCAGATCGTTGAGGCTTTGAAAGCCAGAAGGGGCAGCGGCAGCAGCACGGGACATCAAGGCTTTGACAGCCAGAAGAGGCAGAGACAGCAGCGCATAACGTTGAGGCTTTGACAGCCAGAAGAGGCTGTGGCAGCAGTGCAGATCGTTGAGGCTTTGACAGCCAGAAGGGGCTGCGGTAGCAGCGCAGGTCATCGAGGCTTTGACAACAAGAAAAGGAAGAGGCAGCAGCGCAGGTCGTCGAGGCTTTGACAGCCAGAAGTGGCAGAGGTAGCAGCGCAGATCGATGAGGCGTTGACAGCCAGAAAGGGCAGCAGCAGCAGGTCGTCAAGGCTTTGACAGCCAGAAGCGTCAGCAGCGCAGGTTGTCAAGGCTTCGACAGCCAGAAGAGGCGGAGGCAGCAGTGCAGGTCATCGAGGCTTTGACAGCCAGAAGGGGCTGTGGCAGAAGAGCAGGTCGTTGAGGCTTTGACAGCCAGACGGGGCAGCGGCAGCAGCAAAGGTCATCGAGTCTCTGACTTCCAGAAGAACCAGAGGCAGCAGCACAGGTTGTCGAGGCTTTGACAGCCAGAAGGGGCAGAGGCGGCAGCACAGGTTGTCGAGGCTTTGACAGCCAGAAGGGGCTGCGGCAGCAGTGCAGGTCGTCGAGGCTTTGACAGCCAGAAGAGGCAGACAGCAGCGCATATCGTTGAGGCTTTGACAGCCAGAAGAGGCTGTGGCAGCAGCGCAGATCGTTGAGGCTTTGACAGCCAGAAGCGGCTGCAGCAGCAGCGCAGGACCTTGAGGCTTTGACAACAAGAAAAGGAAGAGGCAGCAGCGCAGGTCATTGAGGCTTTGACAGCCAGAAAAAGAAGAGGCAGCAGTGCAGGACCTTGAGGCTTTGACAGCCAGAAGAGGCAGAGGCAGCAGCGCAGATCGTCGAGGCTTTGACAGCCAGAAGCAGCAGAGGTAGCAGCGCAGATCGTCGAGGCTTTGACAGCCAGAAGGGGCAGCGGCAGCAGGTCGTCGAGGATTTGACAGCCAGAAGCGTTAGCAGCGCAGGTCATCGAGGCTTTGTCAGCCAGAAAAAGAAGAGGCAGCAGTGCAGGACCTTGAGGCTTTGACAGCCAGGAGGGTCTGTGGCAGCAGCGCAGATCGTTGATGCTTTGACAGCCAGAAAAGGAATAGGCAGCAGTGCAGGTCGTCGAGGCTTTGACAGCCAGAAGAGGCAGAGGCAGCAGCGATGATCGTTGAGGCTTTGACAGCCAGAAGCGACAGAGGCAGCAGCACAGGTCGTCGAGTCTTTGACAGCCAGAAGGGGCAGCGGCAGCAGAGCAGGTCGTTGAGGCTTTGACAGCCAGACGGGGCAGCGGCAGCAGCAAAGGTCATCGAATCTCTGACTTCCAGAAGAAGCCGAGGCAGCAGCACAGGTTGTCGAGGCTTTGACAGCCAGAAGGGGCAGAGGCGGCAGCACAGGTTGTCGAGGCTTTGACAACAAGAAGGGGCTGCGGCAGCAGTGCAGGTCGTCGAGGCTTTGACAGCCAGAATAGGCGGAGGCAGCAGCGCAGGTCGCTGAGGCTTTGACAGCCAGAATGGGCAGCAGCAGCAGCGCAGGTTGTCGAGTCTTTGACAGCCAGAAGACGCGGAGGCAGCAGTTCAGCTCATCGAGACTTTGACAGCCAGAAGAGGCAGAGGCAGCAGCGCATATCGTTGAGGCATTGACAGCCAGAAGGGGCAGCGGCAGCAGAGCAGGTTGTCGAGACTTTGACAGCCAGAAAAGGAAGAGGCAGCAGCACAGGTCGTCGAGGCTTTGACAGCCAGAAGAGGCAGAGGCAGCAGCGCATATCGTTGAGGCTTTGACAGCCAGAAGGGGCTGTGGCAGCAGCGCAGATCGTTGAGGCTTTGGCAGCCAGAAGGGGCTGCGGCAGCAGCCGAGGTCTTCGAGGCTTTGACAACAAGAAAAGGAAGAGGCAGCAGCGCAGGTCGTCGAGGCTTTGACAGCCAGAAAAGGAAGAGGCAGCAGTGCAGGTCGTCCAGGCTTTGACAGCCAGAAGAGGCAGAGGCAGCAGCACAGATTGTCGAGGCTTTGACAGCCAGAAGAGGCAGAGGCAGCAGCGCAGATCGTTGAGGCTTTGACAGCCAGAAGCGTCAGCAGCGCAGGTTGTCAAGGCTTTGACAGCCAGAGGAGGCGGAGGCAGCAGTGCAGGTCGTCGAGGCTTTGACAGCCAGAAGAGGCAGACAGCAGCGCATATCGTTGAGGCTTTGACAGCCAGAAGAGGCTGTGGCAGCAGCGCAGATCGTTGAGGCTTTGACAGCCAGAAGCGGCTGCAGCAGCAGCGCAGGTCATTGAGGCTTTGACAACAAGAAAAGGAAGAGGCAGCAGCGCAGGTCATTGAGGCTTTGACAGCCAGAAAAAGAAGAGGCAGCAGTGCAGGACCTTGAGGCTTTGACAGCCAGAAGAGGCAGAGGCAGCAGCGCAGATCGTCGAGGCTTTGACAGCCAGAAGCAGCAGAGGTAGCAGCGCAGATCGTCGAGGCTTTGACAGCCAGAAGGGGCAGCGGCAGCAGGTCGTCGAGGATTTGACAGCCAGAAGCGTTAGCAGCGCAGGTCATCGAGGCTTTGTCAGCCAGAAAAAGAAGAGGCAGCAGTGCAGGACCTTGAGGCTTTGACAGCCAGGAGGGTCTGTGGCAGCAGCGCAGATCGTTGATGCTTTGACAGCCAGAAAAGGAATAGGCAGCAGTGCAGGTCGTCGAGGCTTTGACAGCCAGAAGAGGCAGAGGCAGCAGCGATGATCGTTGAGGCTTTGACAGCCAGAAGCGACAGAGGCAGCAGCACAGGTCGTCGAGTCTTTGACAGCCAGAAGGGGCAGCGGCAGCAGAGCAGGTCGTTGAGGCTTTGACAGCCAGACGGGGCAGCGGCAGCAGCAAAGGTCATCGAATCTCTGACTTCCAGAAGAAGCCGAGGCAGCAGCACAGGTTGTCGAGGCTTTGACAGCCAGAAGGGGCAGAGGCGGCAGCACAGGTTGTCGAGGCTTTGACAACAAGAAGGGGCTGCGGCAGCAGTGCAGGTCGTCGAGGCTTTGACAGCCAGAATAGGCGGAGGCAGCAGCGCAGGTCGCTGAGGCTTTGACAGCCAGAATGGGCAGCAGCAGCAGCGCAGGTTGTCGAGTCTTTGACAGCCAGAAGACGCGGAGGCAGCAGTTCAGCTCATCGAGACTTTGACAGCCAGAGGAGGCGGAGGCAGCAGTGCAGGTCATCGAGGCTTTGACAGCCAGAAGAGGCAGAGGCAGCAGCGTAGATCGTTGAGGCATTGACAGCCAGAAGGGGCAGCGGCAGCAACACAGGTCGTCAAGGCGTTGACAGCCAGGAGAGGCAGAGGCAGCAGCACAGGTCGTCGAGGCTTTAACAGCCAGAAGGGGCAGCGGCACCAGCGCAGGTCGTCGAGGCCTTGACAGCCAGAAGCATCAGTGTCAGCAGCGCAGGTCGTCAAGGCTTTGACAGCCAGAAGAAGCGGAGGCAGCAGTGCAGGTTGTCGAGGCTTTGACACCCAGAAGAGGCAGAGGCAGCAGTGCAGGTCATCAAGGCTTTGACAGCCAGAAGAGGCAGAGGCAGCAGCACAGGTCGTCGAGGCTTTAACAGCCAGAAGGGGCAGCGGCACCAGCGCAGGTCGTCGAGGCTTTGACAGCCAGAAGCATCAGTGTCAGCAGCGCAGGTCGTCAAGGCTTTGACAGCCAGAAGAGGCGGAGGCAGCAGTGCAGGTTGTCGAGGCTTTGACAGCCAGAAGAGGCAGAGGCAGCAGCACCAATCGTCGAGGCTTTGACAGCTAGCAGGGGCAGCGGCAGCAGGTCGTCGAGGCTTTTACAGCCAGAAGCGTCAGCAGCGCAGGTTGTCAAGGCTTTGACAGCCAGATGAGGCAGAGGCAGCAGCGCAGATTGTTGAGGCTTTGACAGCCAGAAGGCGCAGCGGCAGCAGCACAGGTCGTCAAGGCTTTGACCGTCAGAATGTGCTGCAGCAGCAGCGCAGATCGTCGAGGCTTTGACAGCCAGAAGGGGCAGCGGCAGCAGCACAGGTCATCGGGGCTTTGACAGCCAGAAAAGGAAGAGGCAGCAGCGCAGATCGTTGAGGCTTTGACAGCCAGAAGGGGCAGCGGCTATTGCGCAGGTCGTCGAGTCTTTGACAGCCAGAAATGGAAGAGGCAGCAGTGCAGGTCGTCGAGGCTTTGACAGCCAGAAGAGGCAGAGGCAGCAGCGCAGATTTTCGAGGCTTTGACAGCCAGAAGGGGCTGCGGCAGCAGCTCAGATCTTCGAGGCTTTGACAGCCAGAAAAGGAAGAGGCAGCAGCGCAGGTCGTCGAGGCTTTGACAGCCAGACAGGGCAGCGGCAGCAGCGCAGGTCATCGAGGCTTTGCCCGTCAGAATGTGCTGCAGCAGCAGCGCAGGTCGTTGAGGCTTTGACAGCCAGACAGGGCAGCGGCAGCAGCAGCAGCACAAGTGGTCTCACTGGCAGAGCCTAAGTGACACCAGATAAAGTTGAGCAATGGACTCAATCCTGATATTCACCTGAGATGGTGGTGCTTTGTTTTGACCCCCAGGCTTGTTGTGACCCATGGAAGGTATAGAGCTGCTGCCCCCCCCCCCCCTTATCAGACAACAAATATCATGTATTTCATAAGCATATATTTTCATGGTTTTACAGTTTTAGTGTGAGCTCAGTTTCTAAAAAGCACCTCTTGAACGGGTTATTTTGGGATTGATTCAGGTTGGCCCCCAAAGCAGCTCACTTCAAATCAATGGTCTCCAGCAAGAAGCACCCACCACGCATGACCCCTCCTGCCCCTTCTCATCCCAACGTGGCTGCAGCAGAAGCTAGGCTGGTGCTTCCATTTGGAACTATGGAGTTCTCTGCTGGTTTCTGGTGGGCCTGGACCCCGCCTTCCAACCTCTAGGGCTGGGCATGGCCCTCCCAATCTAACTCACCTCTGCTCTCACAGTCAGGTACATTTTGGTTGGAAAGGGAAGGAAAGAGTATGAGCTGGTTGGAATCATGCTGAACCAAACACATCCTAAGCTGGGTCTGAACTGCAGGAGGGTTTGGACTTGGCTCATAAAGAGCATGAGATGACGCTTGAAACTGGAGAAATCTCTTCAGTTCAAAGACTTAGTGGCCTCAATAAATATATGAAAAAAGCTTATTTGGACGAGCAAAGAATTATTGTTGTTGTTGTTGTTGTTGTTGTTGTTGTTGTTATTATGTCTCCCCACCCCGATACATAGCGGAACAAAGAGAAAAAAAGATATATAATAAACCAGCAGACATACAAAAATCAATCTTTAAAGCAGGCAAAAATAAATACATATGAACTTATACCAGCTTTAAGGTGTTTCCAATAGTACATATAAAAATGTAATTTTAAGAAAAATCTTAGCCTTCCAAAGGTGAAGACTTGCTCATCCATTAACGGAATACCTGTATGATTGCTGCCTGCAGTAACTTGCGCGCTAGGTCATGGAAGTGTCTGTATCAGAGTCGGACATCCCCTAAGTTGGAGCAAAGCCACTGTAAGTGCATCTTTTATTATGTATACATTCATCTTCTATCAAAAAAACACTGTCCATATATATTAGACATGATAGCAGTGAATGCAGTTGAAGTTGTACAATTAAATAAAAAATGTGTAAATACTAAAGAACATTTGACAGTTAAATTGTGAGGAATAAAGAAACCATTAGAAACATTAGAACAGGCATTCCCTGTTTCCAGTTCCTACCTCCAAGTAAAACGCCATGCCAATGGCTTTCTTCTTGTTGTTCGGACAGCACATATATTTCCGTGCCAATCGGGCAATCCTATTATACTGTTCTGTTGAGGAGGTGAACAAAGTCCTGAAACATAAGAGTAAGAGACAAAGTATTCACAAGTCTGAAGCTGGCAGGAAGAACCACCCAGCGTTCCTGCACAACAACCACCACCACCAGGTTACTTGAACGCTGAGCAGAGCCTCCCGCCTGCATTCGCTCCCTAAGATGCACACACATTTCCCCTTACTTTTTAGGAGGGGGAAAGTGTGTCTTATAGAGTGAACAATATGGTACATTTTCTGAAATAAATAAGAAGTTTATCCCCATTTCCCCAGAAAGCAGGCCTTGCTCTTCATGCCTCACCTGCCAGTCCTTTTCACCTTCTTACCTTGCCAGAAGACGAATGCCTTTGAAAAAGCTTTCTGGACTTGACAGCATATCCCAGCAGCTTTGCAACCCCAAAACCTCAAAATCGTCAAGGTATTCAACACGCCCAATCAGTTGTTTCAGGGCCTGCACAGCGGTCCTGAGTCAAGTGAAGGAATTAAGAATATTATATTTTAAAAATTTGTATACTGCCCTTCACCCGTAGATCTCCGGGCAGTTCACAACATAAAAATGCAAGTTAAAAAGCACAAAATACAGAATAAAAACAAGAACCAAAGCAAACCAATAACTCCTCTCCCTCTAACAAACACAGTTGAAAGGGCATAGGAGGTTAATCAGCCAATGGCCTGATTGAAGAGGACCATTTTTGCCTGGCATCTAAAGGCACCAGGCAAGCCTCCCTGGGGAGAGCAACCCACTAATGGGGAGCCACCACAGAAAAGGCCCCTTCTTGTGTGGAGGAGGCATGTGAAGAGGGGCTTCCGATGATGAGCGCAAGGTCTGGGTAGGTTCATCTGGGGAGTTTTAGGTCCTTGACATCTTGCAGTCCAACCCCAACCATCACCCCCTGCAGCCTCCCCCATGTTTCCAGCACAAGCGGCAACCTTTCGGCTGTGATGGAGACTTAAGGTTTCATGACACGTGAGTCCCACCACACCCAAATCAGCCCATCGTGCGGGAGAGTCTCCAACATCCTCTCCCATCCTAGTGTCCTTCAGATGTTTTGGGCTACAATAACTCCCATCTTCAGCCCCGTTGTGCTGGCTGGGGCTGGTGGGAGTTGTGGTCCAAAGTGACTGAAGAGCACAGGGGTTGGGGAAGCCTGGGTCTCCTAGCTATCTAACCTAAGCAGAACCTCCATGTCCAAATGAAGCCTATCTCTTGGGGGAGAGCTGAGCCATCACCACTATGGGTCAGAGAGAGAAGGGAGGGCCCCCCCAAATGCATTAGCAGGTCCCTTACATCAGTGGATCGAGATGCGAAGAGGGCTCCGGGATTAGACTTGCCGCCCTCGAACCTCTTCTTCTCGCCTCATGGACAAAACAGATCTGAGTGCTAAGTGCAAACAGCAGGTGGTGGAACATGCTCTTCAGGATACCTGCAGCCTCAGGGAACGACAGGATATGACACAGAGCGTTGGTAGCCTGGAGGGACAAGGACAGGAGAACGGCATTCAGCAGAGGTCATCGTCAGATCAAGATCTCAGACTCAGACGCGACTCAGAGCCCCGGTCCATTTCCCTCAGTGTTGTCTACACTGACTAGCAGTGGCTGTCCAGGGTTTCAGGCAAGGAACTCCCCGACATGGAGATGCTGGGGCCCTTCTGCATACAAAGCAGGTGCTCACAGGATGGACCACTTATTAAGATGCACCCCCCTCCCAGCAAGAAGCCCCCAGCCCCATCCAGCTCCCATTCAAAACAATCCAGGAGAGAGAAACTGAGTGGTTTCGTACCGCCATTGGCATTTGAGAAGTGCTGCGTCGCCTGGAAGTGACTTCCGCTTTGGGGTCTTCATCCTGCAGCCTTTTCAGGAGAGGTCTCAGCAGCTTGACGCTGGAATACTGATCAGCGACCAAGGCCTTCCAGATCACCGTGGCACTTCTGCAATTTTTCAAAACAGAATTTTTCCCTTTTCCTTTTCTTAAAAAAAGTCAGGCCTTTGATATTTTCTTTATATTGCACATACATTAGCAAAGAAAGAAACCACAACTCGGAGCACAATTTTTTGCAAGTACGAAATTCAATATAAATAAATATAAATTAAGAAACCCCTTAAATCTACCCCTCCCCATTTTCACATCACAAAAACTTACTCATCACACTCCATCGAACAGTCCAACAGGCTGTCTACGACCGGCTGCATGCGCTTGGTGGCTAGGCTGACAAGAGCCGAAAGTGTCACTTCCTTAGTGCGGGTGTCGGGGATCTGGTGGAGACGGTTGTAAATCTCCTTCACAACCATAGGCAGCTGGAAGAAGATAAAAGAAGACCAGGATGAGAAAGTGTGGTGAACCTGTTTCTATTTTGCTTAATGTATGTAGGGTTTGGTGTCAGCGTTACTCGTGCCGGTTCTCTGCCGTTCACTTGTGTTCCTTTGGTGGTGAGAGAGGTTGGGGTTGGCCTAGGGTGTGGTTGTTTGTTTGTGGTTGGCTGTGGTGATCTTTGTTTTGAATCAATTCCAGTACCCTTTTGGTACTAGATTCTGGCTCCTGCAAAGTCAATACTAAATCGTCAGCAAATGCTTTCAGTTTGTACTGTTTAGCACCCACTTGTATGCCTTTAACCAATTGGTCCTTTCTGATCATATTTAACAAAACCTCCAGGACCGATATAAAAAGCAATGGAGAGATTGGGCAACCTTGTCGTGTTCCTTTCTCAATCTTAAACTCTTCTGTCACTGCATTGTTCACAATTAATTTTGCCTTTTGTTCTGAATAAATTGCACCTATACCATTTTCAAAACCTTGACCTACCCCCATCCCCTGTAGATTCTTCTTCATAAAACTCCAAGAAATGTTGTCAAAGGCCTTCTCTGCATCCACAAAAATCAAAACTGCCTTAGTATTGATATTCACTTGTAATTTTTCTAGAATATAAATTATATTCCTCGTATTATCAGACAAATGTCTGCCCGGGAGAAAGCCCGCTTGGTCTTTATGAATTTCTTCTACTAACACCCTTTTTAATCTTTTAGCCAAAATATCTGCAAAAATTTTGTAATCTTCCATTCTATTTCCTGGTTCATCAATTTCATATATTGTACTTGATATAACTTTATCTCTTTCAGGATCTCCTGTGATTTTGGTTTTGCTCTCAGCTTCTTCTCTCCTTCCTTTATTTTTTCCAAGATTTTATCCTTTTTTTCATTTTGGGTTCTCTTCTTGTTGACGACTCTTAACGACTGCAATAGGTCTTACAGGAAAAAGCAGGAAAGAGACTGGAAAGAGAAGCTGCTGAATTGCAACTTATTACCAAACTTAAAACCATGGAGAGACCTGGTCTGAACAAAGACATTGGATTCTTATCTCATTATACATGACAAAGCCACTTTTCACCTTCTCACCCCTTGCTTTTTCCTGTAAGACCTATTGCAGTCGTTAAGAGTCGTCAACAGGCTCATCACAGCTATCTGCCAATCACCCATTCCCACCACCCTTCTGAGTAATACCCATCCCCACCTTCTCACTATATAAAAGGGTCTGGTGACTTCTGTTTCAGTGTATTTGAAGAAGTGTGCATGCACACAAAAGCTCATACCTAGAACTAACTTAGTTGGTCTTTAAGGTGCTACTGGAAGGAATTTTTTGTTTTGACTATGGCAGACCAACACGGCTACCTATCTGTAACTCCCCCACAACAAACACTCTGCGAGGTGAGTGGGGCTGAGAGACTTCAAAGAAGTGTAACTGGCCCAAGGTCACCCAGCAGCTGCATGTGGAGGAGCGGAGACGCGAACCCGGTTCCCCAGATTACGAGTCTACCACTCTTAACCACTACACCACACTGGCTCTTCTTACTTCCCACACAATGCCTTCTTACTTCCCAGAAACAAGCTAATTCTAAGTCCGAAGAGAATGTTTGATTTAGAGGAAACCTGCTCCCCCTGCCTCCGTTTTGAGCCTTACGTCCTCCATTTCCATGCCGCATTCCTCAAGGAAGGACCTCAGGAGCTTTCCTGCAGCCTGAGAGACGGCTCTGTCTTCCACTGTCAGGTTGTCAATCGCCTTCAACACGACTTCGTTGATCTGGCTGGGCGTGAGGTGCTCCCCAAAAGCCTGGCACAAAGAAGAAAGAAGAGGGAGTTTTCTTCTGCTCCACACTCTGACCACGTTTCAGTAGTCCAAGGGTGCCTTCACAAACCAAGTGAAAGACATCTCCACTCTGCCTTGAGAGGGTTGAACTAAGTGACCCCCACGTCCCTTCCAACTCTACAATTTGGTGATTCTATTTATGTGTTTATTTAAGTAGCTGAAAGATTTTACAACAAACCAAACTAAAAGTCAGGTGACGCCTTGCTATTTTCGATCCACATCTTAAATTGGTTATGACATTGGAACATGAAGAGGTTCAATCTAAAATCAGACTAGAAAATTTAAAAAAAAAATCCCTCCAGGAACAGAGAGGGTGAATAATAGTGTCTATCCGTTATATAACCAATGCCTAACAGACTGGGTGGGAACCTGCCGGCTGTGTGTTTTGTTCTTAATATACAACAAAAACACCCACCACAAGGTTGGCATAGTCCATTGGCTTGGCAGTGCCTTGTGAAAGATGCATCGAATGAGTCAACTTTTCCTATTCTTTTTCCGCCCTGAGGAGCCCAAGGTGGCAATGCATGGTTCTCTCTCCTCCCCGTTTTAGTCTCATGAGGTAGGTTAGACTGAGAGACTGTGACTGACTCGTGAGTGGGGATCTGAACCCTAGGTCTCCCAGCACCTGGTAGAATTTCAATAAGTAGAATTCTGCATGCAGTTTAGGCTACCGGGCACTTGTCTTTGAGCAATTTATTCTAATACAATGCATTTCTGAATGTTATTTACACTAATAGCTCACGCATGGATTTTTTTACACACTGTTTGGCATTGCGAAATTCAAGGACATGTGAATTTCAAAGGCGGGTTGTGTTTCAGTTCTCCTGTTGTTTCTGAAAGCCTTGATCTGATAGCTTTGGCTTCCAGTGTGAACTGCTCTGAATCTCTCCCTCATCCCTAGAAGGCGTGGGCTGCCTGAGGGCAGGCTGAAGTTGGTGGGGCAGGGCCCCGTTGGCCCGAGTGAGCAAATCTTTGCTAACTGGGAGTGGCTGCGGTCTTAGCAATAAAGAGTACAAAAGGCCACCCCTACCTTGGCCACTTTTGCGATGTTGTAGTGGAAGAGAGAGGGCCCAGGGATGAAGAAGTCTTCTCGGACCCATCTGACCATGTTGCCTTTCTTATTTTTATTCCTCCTCTTCTCCAGTTCCTTACCTAAGCAGGGTCGGGTTTTGGAATATGCATGCAAAAGAACCCAGCATTAGTGCTCCCTGCTCAAAACCTCCAGTTTTCCCGCTGGGACCAACAAAAACAATTATTGGTTTCACCTCAAAAATTATAATTCGGAATTGGAAAAAAGGTTCAGAAGGGGGCAACCAAAAGGACTGGGGTGCTTGTGGAGCAAATGCTGGTTGCAGCATTTGGGGGGCGGTTCCGTTTAGAAAAACGGCGAGGAAGAGGAGACACAATGTATGGCTTGGAGAAAGTGGAGAGAGAAAGCTTTCTCTCTTGCCCTCATAACATGAGAACAACTGGACCTCCAATGAAACTGAAGTTTCAGGATGGTCCTTCTTCTTGCAATGCACAGCTAAACTCTGGAACTCCCTGCCACAGGAGGCACTGATGGCCACGGACCAAGATGGCTTTCAAAGAAGATGAGGCAAATTCATGGAAGAGAAGGCTACCCATGGCTATTAGCCAGGATGGCTATGCTCTGCCTCCATGGTCAGAGGCAGCAAAGTACAGGAGTAGAAAGAGCTTGAATTCTGCTTGCTGGCTTCCCACAAGCATCTGATCAACCCCTGTGGGAACAGGATGCTGGACTGGGCTGGGCCACTGGTCAGGTCCAGAAGGCTTTTCTGATGAACATCAGCAGTGAATTCCTCCCCCAAGACTGCCCTCTCATCTCTGGCCAACGGGGTGTTGGCGTTAGGCCAGTGCTAGCACAATTCTGGCCCTCCTGAACTCCCTGATCAACCCCAGCAGCAGCCAGCATGGGCAACACTCAGGGATGATGGGAGTTGGAGCAGCCTCTGGAGGGCTACAGATCTCCCACCCTGCGGCTTACAAGAAACCAGCCATTTCCCAGCATCCCCCTCACCCATTTTGGCTATCATGATGTAATGGAGATGGTACAAGGCCTCTGCTGACTGCAGGCCAATCTCCTTCACGTTGTCTGCGAGGTGAAGGGACAAGAGCGCCACCAGCTGTCCAAGAAGGGGGAAATCCTGGGATACCTAAGAAGTGGAGAGAGAGAGATGCACAGTCAGCCCTTGTCCCACAGAGCCCAGCAAGAGAAAACCGTCTGGCATGCTTTCAGAAGAAGAAGAAGAAGAGTTTGGATTTTATTTATTTATTTTTTAATGGATTTTTATTAAGATTTTAAAGGTTAGAAAAAAAAGATAAACAAATATCAATTTAATAAAAAAACAAAAACAAAACAGACAATTAAAAAAAACAAATCAAACCTTTACATAACTGTCAGAGCTGCCTCTAGGTCCCAGCTCACAGAGGACCAACGCCAGGCTGATGTTATGTACAAAAGTCTTTATTGAAGTTTAATTTCCATTTCAAAGCCAGGGCGTGCAGCCCTACGTCTAGACTCTAGATCGGCGAAGTCCCGTCTGAGTCTCCGCCCCTTCCACACCAGTTTAAGATCCTAGCACTGCTCCACCTCCTGCGCTGCACTCTTCTCCTCTGGGTCCTCCTGCCCGCTGGGGCATTGCCCTTTCTGGACTCTTCCGACGCTGAGTCGCTTAGCTCCTCCCCCTGCCTCCGGCGTGCTTTAGGACCCGGTTCCCAATCCTCACTCTCTGCTGTCCCGCGCTCCTGTACATTTGAACTTGCTTCTCGCGCCAACCCAGTGACCTTTCTCCTAACCATTACACTACCACAATAACTGTCAGGGGCTCAGGAGCAGAGGCACAGGGGAGAGAGGAAATGGAGAGCGAAGGGGAGGAATCTGAGGGCAGCGTAGGGGAGTATGAAAGTGGCCCGAGAGATTCCATGAGCTTCTCCAGCGAATCAGAAGATTCCCAGAGGGGGGCGCCGATGGCCAGTGCAAGGGGGGTCCCAGGGGGGACACACCAGAAGCAAGGGGCCAGCGGGGACTCCCAAAGCAGCAGCGGGAGATCAGGACCAGCTCCTCCACCAGAGCGTGGTTTGGGGAAAGAGTCCCATGTATCAGGGCCAGCTTCTCCTCCAGCAGGGAGAGAAGATGAATCAGGGCTGGCCACGCCTCTATCGCAGAGTGAGGGAACGGAGGGGAAGTCAGGTCCAGCTAGCCTCTCCGAAGGGGGAAGCAGTGACAGGAGCAGTGTAACGGTCAGGAGGAAGGTTGCCGGCTGGGCGCGCGCGCCAAGTGCGAATGTACAGGCGCGCGGAACAGCAGGAAACCCGGATTGGGAACCAGGTCCTAAAGCTCGCCGGAGGGAGGGGGAAGACTCAGGGGACTCAGCGTCAGAAGAGTCTAGAAAGGGCGAGACCCCAGCGGACAGGCGGGCCCAGAGGAGAAAAGAGCAAAGGAAGAGGTGGAGCAAGGCTAGAGTCTTAAACTGGTGTCGGGGGGAAGGAGATTCAGACGGAGCTTCAGCGGTCTAGAGTTTGAGACGTAGAGCTACGCGCCGCGGCTTTGAAATCGAAACTGAACTTCAATAAAGACTTTTGTATATAACAACGAACTGGCGTTGGTCCTTTGTGAGCTGGGACCTCGGGCAGCTCTGACAATAACTTTCTTTCCTTTACTTATTTCCTTGACTTCCTCACACCTCCCTTTTTTGTATTCTAGTTCAATTAGATATTTCAGCAAATCCTTTCCATCTTCGTTTTTATCCTAATAATTTATCTTAACATACTATAATTTTACATTCTCTTCTTTCACCAATTAACAATCCATTTTTACTTAGACCTTTATATCATTTCTGCTAAAACCACATAACTTCATTCCAACATCCTTCTAACATTCCTTAATTTTACAATGTTTCTGTAGAGAAACTTTAAATTTCTTCCAATCTTCTTCCACCAACTCTTCTCCTTGGTCTCGGATTCTGCCAGTCATTTCTGCCAGTTCCATATAGTCCATCACCTTCATCTGCCATTCTTCCCAGGTGGGTAGACCTTGTGTCTTCCAATATTTTGCAATGAGTATTCTTGCTGCTGTTGTGGCATACATAAAGAAAGTTCTATCCTTCTTTGACACCAATTGGCCAACCATGCCCAGGAGAAAGGCCTCTGGTTTCTTCTGAAAGGTATACTTAAATACCTTTTCATTTCATTATAGATCATCTCCCAGAAAGTCTTAATCCTTGGGCATGTCCACCAAAGGTGAAAAAATGTACCCTCAGTCTCTTTACATTTCCAACATTTATTATCGGGCAAATGATAAATTTTTGCAAGCTTGACTGGTGTCATGTACCACCTGTAAATCATTTTCATTATGTTTTCTCTTAGGGCATTACATGCCGTGAATTTCATGCCTGTGGTCCATAACTGTTCCCAGGCAGCCATCATAATGTTATGTCCAACATCTTGTGCCCATTTAATCATAGCAGATTTCATTTCATCCTGAGTATTCCATTTCAACAGCAAGTTATACATTCTTGACAAATTCTTAGTTTTAGGATCTAACAGTTCTGTTTCCAATTTTGATTTTTCCACCAGAAAGCCAATTTTCTTATCCAAATTGTAAGCCTCCATTATTTGGTAATAATGAAGCCAGTCTCGTACTTTGTTTTTTAGTTTTTCAAAACTCTGCAGTTTTAATCTGTCCCCTTCTTGTTCCAAAATTTCCCAATATTTCGGCCAATTGGCCTCCATATTGAGCTTTTTCTGAGCCTTTGCTTCCATTGGTGACAACCACCTTGGAGTTTTGTTTTCAAGCAAATCCTTATATCTTATCCAGACATTAAACAGTGCTTTCCTGACAATATGGTTTTTAAACGCTTTATGTGCTTTGACCTTGTCATACCACAGATATGCATGCCACCCAAATACATTATTAAAACCTTCTAGGTCCAAAATGTCTATGTTTTCAAGAAGCAGCCATTCTCTCAGCCAACAAAATGCGGCTGATTCATAATAAAGCTTAAGGTCTGGCAGGGCAAAACCACCTCTTTCTTTAGCATCAGTTAGTATCTTAAATTTCTTGCCCTGCCAGACAAATCTAGAGATATCTTTCTGCCACTTCTTGAAACAATCCATTTTGTCCAAAATTTGCAGTGTTTGAAACAAAAACACCATCCTTGGCAATACATTCATTTTTATCGCAGCAATTCAGCCTAGCAATGATAACTTCAAATTTGTCCATATTTCTAGATCCTTTTTCACTTCCGTCCAACATTTTTCATAATTATCTTTAAATAAATTCACATTCTTAGCAGTCATGTTAACCCCTAAGTATTTCACTTTCTTAACCAATGTTAATCCTGTCTCCTTCTGAAACTTCTCTCTCTCAATCACTGTTAGATTTTTCTCTAAAACCTTAGTTTTCAACTTATTCAACTTAAATCCTGCGAGCGGTTGCCGAACAACTCCAGGCACGCCTGGAAGAAGCGGACCATTTGGATCCCTTCCAGTCGGGATTCAGGCCTCATCATGGGACTGAAACTGCCTTGGTCGCACTGGTTGATGATCTCCGGCGGGCTAGGGACAAAGGTGAGAGCTGTTTCCTAGTTCTGCTGGATCTCTCAGCGGCGTTTGATACTGTCACAGCCACCCAGGTGGGTCCCAGCTCACGAGAGACCTTACTCCGTTGTAGTTTACTTACAGGAAAAGTTTATTGAAGATAATTGCTTCTTTCACAGTTCGGCATTGTGGCTGTACGTCTGTCACGTTAGACCGCCGAAGTCCCCCTCTGACTCCTCCCCTCCTCCACACCAACTTAATAGCCTGGCTCTAGACCACCTCTTCCTCTCCTTTCTTTTCCGCAGGGTCTTTCTGCCCCCCTGGGTTCTCTCTTTCCGGGATTCGCCTGAGGCTGAATCCTCTGCCGCCTCCTGCCCCCTCCTTCTGGCTTTGGGGCCGGGCTCCTCCTCCTCTGAGCTTTCCCCACTTCCGCGCGCCTCTATGTTTGAACTTGGCGCGCGTACGTTGCTTTTGACCTTTCCTTCGTCCTCTATACTGCCCCCTGTTCCACTCTCTACCCTTTCCGGCTGAACACCTTGCTCCAACCCCCTCTCTCTGTTTTCTCCTGTTCCTCCTCCCTCCGAGAGGCTGACAACTCCACCCCCTTTACTCCGTTCCGGCTGAGACCCCTCTGACAGCGTCTGTGCTTCACTGGGCTTTCTCCCCTCCTTCCCTGACTTTTCACAGCTTCTCTCTTCTCCTGCTTTTCGCCTGATCATGCTAGCTCCCTTTTGGGAATCCTCTGACTCACTGCTTAGGCTCATAGATTCCCTTCGAATTCCGTCATCTTCTTCCTCGTCTCTCTCTCCCTCCTCCCACTCGCTTTCTGTCTCCTCTGCCATCTCCTCACTTCTCCCAGAAACCCTGACATCCATCCCCCCCTCGAAGCCCCCCCTTCCCCCCTCCCGGTCGCTGGGTGCAGGTTGAGGGAAATGTGGTTCTTCCTGGGTCGGTTCAGGATACCGGGTGTCCACGTCAATCTTCTCCTCTGGCAGCTCCGTATACGTGTGTTCGAACTCGGGTTCCCCCCCTGAAGGCATCACAGTCTCTTCCTCCCTCACTGCTTCTCCTGGCGCTGCCTGCCAAGGACCTATCATCCACCTCTGACTCCATACCTCCCTTGGCTGATCCACCCACCAATAAGGGTTTGTCTCTCCCCCCCCCAGGCGGGGATCCCTGGTCAGGCTTGTTTTGGGCGTAGAGCCCTCGGGCGAGGAGAAACCCCCGAACGTGCTGCCCGACAAAGTGGGCGTGAAAAGCCAATCATCAAAATACTCCTCGGGCATGGGTTTGTGCGGAAAAATTGCATGAAACTCCTCCTTCAACAGGGGTTCGTCCAAAGCGTAACCCGGCACCCAGCTATTTGCAGAGACTGGAGTGCCTTCCCTGGCGAGAAAATATTCAACCCCCTCCTCCCCCCATCGTGAATCCAGTATCTCTGTGACCTCATTAAGAGGTTCTGGTCTTGGCGACTCCCCTCTCTCAGGCGCCCTTCTACGTGGCTCTGGAGGTGCTCCTGACTCTTGAAACCTGTGTGGGGCTTTGTAGGGAGTGAGCACCGACCTATGAAAGACCGGGTGCACCCTGGAGCCCTCCGGAAGGGCTAGGCGAAAAGCCACCGGATTGATCTTAGCCTCAACTTGATATGGTCCTAGCTGCCTGTGTTCTAACTTCTTTTTGGCCAACGACCTGGCCGGCATCGCGTGGGCTGCTAACCATACCCAGTCCCCAACCTGAATGTCTTCCCCCGCCCTTCTGTGTTTATCGGCTTGCACCTTATACGCCTGCTTTGCCAGCTCCAAATGTCTCCGCAGCTCCTCGTGCACCTCTTGCAACTCTGCTGCAAACTGGTCGGCATTTTGAGGTCCCCCCCCTTCAGGTGCTGTAAAGCTCGGGAAGGTTCTGGGATGACGTCCATAGTTCGCGAAGAAAGGCGTCACCCCGGTGGATGCGTGCTTCGTGTTGTTGTAGGCGAACTCAGCCATCGGCAGGTAGTCCACCCACGCCGCGGGTCGCTGGTTGGCGTAACACCGTAGGTACTGCTGCATGATCGCGTTGACCCTCTCCGCTTGACCGTTGGTCTGTGGATGCCTCGCCGACGTCAGGTTGATCTTGACGTGCAAGATACCCAGAAGCTTCCGCCAGAAAGTGGAAACAAATTGGCGCCCCCTGTCGGACAAGACGGACTGCGGTAGTCCATGCACTCTGAAGACGTGATCGATGAAGAGCTTTGCGGTCTGTTCTGCCGTCGCCACCTTGGCACAAGGAATGAAGTGCGCCATTTTGGTGAACAAGTCCACAACCACTAACACCGCCGTCTTACCTCTGGAGCTGGGCAGGTCTGTAACAAAGTCCAACGCTACCCTCTCCCACGGTTGCTGCGATTGGAGCTACTTCCTCCAGGTATTGAGGCTTTCGGGACAGCGCGTCTGCTATAACATTGGAGTCTCCAGGGATGTATTCTATTTTGAAATCGAAATCAGCAAAGAATTCCGCCCAGCGCATGTGTCGTTGGGTTTGCAATTTAGCCGTCCGCCAATACTCCAAGTTCTTGTGATCCGTGCGGACCTGCACCGTGTGCTTGGCTCCTATCAAGAAGTGTCGCCACGCTTTGAAAGCTGCATGAATGGCCAACAACTCCCTGTCCCATATGGTGTAGTTGCGCTCCGTCTTGCTGAGCTTCCGGGAGTAGAATGCACCCGGTCTCCAGTTGCCTTGCGAATCCTCTTGCAAGAGGACGGCCCCAACTGCTCTGTCTGATGCATCTGTCTCTACCCGCATGGGCCTGCCAGGATTCACGTGCAGCAGCTGCTCCTCGGAGGCGAAAAGGCTTTTAAGCTTCCGAAAGGATCGCTCTGCTTGTTCGGTCCAGACGAACTTCTTCTTCTTGGAACTGAGGGTGTCAGTGATTGCCGCCGTC
This sequence comes from Podarcis erhardii, assembly GCF_964252035.2. NCBI lineage: Eukaryota > Metazoa > Chordata > Lepidosauria > Squamata > Lacertidae > Podarcis > Podarcis erhardii. The sequence continues at coordinate 44,763,135 of NC_138505.1, forward strand.
GCGTTTGCAAAACCTTTAATAAACTTGCGATAAAAATTGGCAAAGCCGATGAACCTCTGGACCTCCTTCCGATTTCGAGGGCTTTTCCAGTCCAACAGCGCTTGGACTTTAGTCTTGTCCATGGCCAGTCCCTCGTCGGACAGCTTGTAGCCAAGGAAATCTACCTCTCTCACATCAAACTGGCACTTCTCCAACTTGGCGTACAGCCTGTGCTCCTTCAGCCTCTGCAGAACTTCCTTCACGTCCTTATCGTGATCCTCTGGCGATTCCGAGAAAATCAGGATATCGTCGAGAAAACAGACACACTTCTTGTAGAGGAGACCTGCCAGGACGTGATGCATGAATGCTTGGAAAACATGGCTGCCATTTTGTAGACCGAAGGGCATAACTCTGTATTCGTACGTGCCCAAAGGAGTGAACATGGCCGTCTTCCACTCGTCGCCCTTCCTGATGCGGATGAGGTTGTAAGCTCCACGTAAATCCAGCTTGGTAAAAATCTTCCCCCTCCTGACTGTAGCCAAAAGGTCGTCAATTTTGGGCATGGGGAAGGCCTTGGGCTTAGTTAGTCTGTTTATGAACCGGTAGTCCACAATGAGCCTCTTCTGGGGCGTGTCTTTCTTTTTCACAAAGAAAACAGGACTGCCTCCCGCTGCTTTAGATTCCTGGATGAATCCGCGCTTGAGGTTGTGTTCTATGAACTCCCGAAGCTCTTGCAGCTCGTCTTCCGACATGGAGTACAGCTTGGCAGTTGGCAACTGCGCGCCTGGCACTAAGTCAATCGCGCAGTCGAAAGGTCTGTGAGGCGGCAATTTCTCAGCTTCCTTTTCGCAGAAAACCTCCAAGAACTCCGCGTACTTGTGAGGAACCGCTTGCACCATACTCAGATGCAGCTGCTGTTCGGCTTCTCCTCCTTGATCGGTTTGGATGCAATTCTGGGCGCAATACGATGAACAAAAGGTGATCTGCCTCTGGTACCAAGCAACCGCGGGACTGTGCCTGTCCAGCCAACTCATGCCCAACACGATGGGCGTGTCCGATAAGTGGGTGACATTGAAACTAATAAGCTCTCGATGGTCTCCAATTTGCATCATCATGGGAGGGGTTTGCTGCACCACTTGCCCCCCCAGCAACTTCCTGCCGTCTACCGTGACCACGTTCAGAGGCGTCGTTGCAGGCAGGAGCGCTATGTTATGCTGCTTGACGAACTGTAATCCCACGAAATCGGCGTTGCTTCCCGAATCGATGGTTGTTGGAACCTCGAGAAGTCGCCCATCAGGCAGCTGGAGTGTTGCTGTGAGTAAAACTGCTGGTTTGGGAGGTAAAGGGTCCATGCGCTGCAAGGATGCTGGGGACTTCTCTACAGATCCGCCTGGCTGAGCCCCAGTAGCTCTGCTTCCAGCCAGGCACTGCAGTTTCCCTGAAGCTGCTCCTCTGAGTGCACCTCTGCTGTCACAGTTGCTAGTGCTGCAGTGTGCTTCTGGAGCCTCTGGGGGCACTCTTTCGCCATATGGTGTGCACTGTCGCAGATGTAACACTTCCTGGTCCCTCTAGGAGGCTTCGCTTTGGCTGCAGCAGGGATGGGGCTCTGGGATGGCTTTTGAGCCCTAGCACCACCAATCTCCATTGGCTCTTCGCCTTCCTTCCCCATTGGTGGGGGGTGCGCACGGCTGAAATCCCTGTGCACAAAAGGGAGAGCTTTTGCTTGCGCGCGCGCTTGGGGCCCCCCCTCCTCGTGCCACGGACGTCCCTCATGTCGAATTCCTATAGCCAAAGCCCGTTGCACCACGTCTTCCAGGGTCTGGGGTCTGTCCCCCCTTGCGATCTCATCCTTGACGGAGGGGCTCAATCCCTCCCAAAAAAGATCCCTGACCGGAAGACTGTCCTTCGGCCAATCTAAGGCGGTGAGCAATGCAAAAAATTTAGAATGATATTGGCGTACAGTGGCTCTCCCCTGCCTCAGCCCGTGCATCTGCCGGCGCGCAATGTCCTTATCCACAGAGGATTGAAAACAAGCATCCATTGCCTTGATAAACGCATCTGCATTGCGACGGGCTGGTCCATCTTCGCGCCACAGATTGCGTAGCCAAGCCCTGGCCTCCCCATGCAGGTGCGAAACAATAAATCCCACTCTCTCCTCCTCATCTCTAAAATCATGACGGAGTAAATGCAGTGCATACACGACATCTACCCTGAAGTTGGGATAGTCTTGCAAGTTGCCATTAAAATGCGAAACTAGGGCACCCCCCCTCCTTCCAAGCGCAATGCCCTCCGCTCTGGAGCCCGGGGTCCCCGCCTTGTCCGCATTTTCCCACCTTGCTTGCAAATCCTGGCACGCTTTCTCCAAGTCAGCATTCTTCTTCTGCGAAGCAATGACTGCCGTTGTGAGAGTGGTAATCTGATCCCGGAGTGCAGCCAGCTGTTCCTCAGCGCTCATGGCTGCCCCGTTCGTGAGCTTCGCAAAAAAAAATTTTTGCTTTCAGAGGGAGGGGGACTTTCTGTCACAGCCACCCAGGTGGGTCCCAGCTCACGAGAGACCTTACTCCGTTGTAGTTTACTTACAGGAAAAGTTTATTGAAGATAATTGCTTCTTTCACAGTTCAGCATTGTGGCTGTACGTCTGTCACGTTAGACCGCCGAAGTCCCCCTCTGACTCCTCCCCTCCTCCACACCAACTTAATAGCCTGGCTCTAGACCACCTCTTCCTCTCCTTTCTTTTCCGCAGGGTCTTTCTGCCCCCCTGGGTTCTCTCTTTCCGGGATTCGCCTGAGGCTGAATCCTCTGCCGCCTCCTGCCCCCTCCTTCTGGCTTTGGGGCCGGGCTCCTCCTCCTCTGAGCTTTCCCCACTTCCGCGCGCCTCTATGTTTGAACTTGGCGCGCGTACGTTGCTTTTGACCTTTCCTTCGTCCTCTATACTGCCCCCTGTTCCACTCTCTACCCTTTCCGGCTGAACACCTTGCTCCAACCCCCTCTCTCTGTTTTCTCCTGTTCCTCCTCCCTCCGAGAGGCTGACAACTCCACCCCCTTTACTCCGTTCCGGCTGAGACCCCTCTGACAGCGTCTGTGCTTCACTGGGCTTTCTCCCCTCCTTCCCTGACTTTTCACAGCTTCTCTCTTCTCCTGCTTTTCGCCTGATCATGCTAGCTCCCTTTTGGGAATCCTCTGACTCACTGCTTAGGCTCATAGATTCCCTTCGAATTCCGTCATCTTCTTCCTCGTCTCTCTCTCCCTCCTCCCACTCGCTTTCTGTCTCCTCTGCCATCTCCTCACTTCTCCCAGAAACCCTGACAGATACCATCGACCATAACATCCTTCTGGACCGTCTTGAGGGGCTGGGAGCTGGGGGCACTGTCATACAGTGGTTCCGCTCCTTCCTCCTGGGCCGTGTTCAGAAAGTGGTGGGGGGGGATGAGTGTTCAGACCCCTGGGCTCTCACTTGTGGGGTGCCTCAGGGTTCTGTCCTCTCCCCCATGCTTTTCAACATTTACATGCAGCCGCTGGGAGAGATCATCAGGAGGTTTGGGCTGGGTGTTCATCAGTATGCGGATGATACCCAGCTCTACCTCTCTTTTAAATCAGAACCAGTGAGGGCGGTGAAGGTCCTGTGTGAGTGTCTGGAGGCGGTTGGAGGATGGATGGCGGCTAACAGATTGAGGTTGAATCCTGACAAGACAGAAGTACTGTTTTTGGGGGACAGGAGACGGGCAGGTGTGGAGGATTCCCTGGTCCTGAATGGGGTAACTGTGCCCCTGAAGGACCAGGTGCGCAGCCTGGGAGTCATTTTGGACTCACAGCTGTCCATGGAGGCACAGGTTAAATCTGTGTCCAGGGCAGCTGTGTACCAGCTCCATCTGGTACGCAGGCTGAGACCCTATCTGCCTGCGGACTGCCTCGCCAGAGTGGTGCATGCTCTGGTTATCTCCCGCTTGGACTACTGCAATGCACTCTACGTGGGGCTACCTTTGAAGGTGACTCGGAAACTACAACTAATCCAGAATGCGGCAGCTAGACTGGTGACTGGGAGCGGCCGCCGAGACCATATAACACCGGTCTTGAAAGACCTACATTGGCTCCCAGTATGTTTCCAAGCACAATTCAAAGTGTTGGTGCTGACCTTTAAAGCCCTAAATGGCCTCGGTCCAGTATACCTGAAGGAGCGTCTCCACCCCCATCATTCTGCCCGGACGCTGAGGTCCAGCGCCGAGGGCCTTCTGGCGGTTCCCTCATTGCGAGAAGCAAAGCTACAGGGAACCAGGCAGAGGGCCTTCTCGGTAGTGGCCCCCGCCCTGTGGAACGCCCTTCCAGCAGATGTCAAAGCGATAAACAACTACCTGACATTCAGAAGACATCTTAAGGCAGCCCTGTTCAGGGAAGTTTTTAACGTGTGATATTTTACTGTATTTTTGGTTTTTATGGAAGCCGCCCGGAGTGGCTGGGGAGGCCCAGCCAGATGGGCGGGGTATAAATAATAAATTATTATTATTATTATTATTATTATTATTATTATTATTATTAACATGACCAAATTCTTGAATCAATTCCAATACTCTTTTGGTACTAGATTCTGGCTCCTGTAGTGTCAATACCAAATCATCAGCAAATGCTTTCAATTTGTACTGTTTAGCTCTGACTTGTATACCTTTAATCAATTGGTCCTTTCTAATCATATTAAGCAGAACCTCCAGGACCGATATAAAAAGCAATGGAGAGATTGGGCAACCTTGTTGTGTTCCTTTCTCAATCTTAAACTCCTCTGTGACTACATTGTTTACAATTAATTTAGCTTTTTGTTCTGAATAGATTGCACCTATACCATTTTCAAAACCTTGACCTACCCCCATTCCCTGTAAATTTTTCTTCATGAAACTCCAAGAAATATTGTCAAAGGCTTTCTCCGCGTCCACAAATATCAAAACTGCTTTGGTGTTAATATTCACTTGTAATTTTTCTAAAATGTTAATTATATTCCTCGTATTGTCAGACAAGTGTCTCCCCGGGAGAAAGCCCACTTGATCTTTATGGATTTCTTCTACTAGTACCTTTTTTTAGTCTTTTAGCCATAATATCAGCAAAAATTTTGTAATCCACATTGAGCAAAGATATGGGGCGGTAGTTCTTAAGCTGTGTCTTCTCAGACTCTGTTTTCGGTATAAGTGTAATATAAGCTTCCTTCCACGACTCTGGTGCCTTTTTCCCTTCCAGTATTTCATTGCAAACTTCCTTTAAAGGCTGTACTAGCCATTCTTTCAAGGATCTATAATATCTTGAAGTGAAACCATCCAGCCCTGGGGATTTGCCCAATTGCATGTTCTGAATGGCTCCTTCTACCTCCTGTTCTGTTATTTTATAATTCAACATTAGCTTATTTTCTTGAGAGATTTTTTGTAATCCATTTATTTTCAAAAATCGATCAATGTCCATTTCTTTCTGAGTCTCCTGTGTATATAGATGTTTAAATACCTCTGAAAGCACTTCCTGATCTCCACTGGATTCTGTATATTCTTTCCCTCCACTTCCAAATTAGTAATAGTATTAAGTTTTTGTCTTTTTTTCATTTGCCAAGCCAGCAGTTTCCCACATTTATTTGCCGATTCAAATGTCTTCGGTCTCATCTGTTTGATCTTCCATTCTATTTCCTGATTCATCAATTTCATTTTGCATAAAGTATTACTCCTCTTTTCTTAACTTTGTCTGATGAAATAAATTCATGTCCCAATCTTTTATTGCTCAATATCTTCCTGTGTAGCCTTATCACATGTGTTTCTTGTAGACAAATCAAATCCAATTGTTCTTTTTTTAATAAATGAAAGACTCTCGCCTTTTTTCCGGGGAGTTGAGTCCATTCACATTCCAGCTTAATACTTGCAGTGCCATGATGTAGTTACTCTGCTTCTCCTCCAACAGCACTTAGTACTTTATCTATTTCTGTCAGTGGTGTTGATTTCCCTCTTTTTGGTGAACTTCTGTCCAAAACTCCCGGCTCTTTTCCAAGTTCTTTCTGCAGATCTTCTCCATGGTTTCCCCAAAACTTATCTTTTTCCTCCACTGATCTTATCTTTATCTTTCTTCCTTTAAAGCTAAAGAATAGGCCTTGGGGAAATTCCCACCTGAAGATGATTTTGTTCCTTCTCAACAGGGCAACCAAATCTCCAAAGTTGGACCTAGGATCCAAAAGATGTTGTCAGGGACCTGACATTGGAGCGTGAGGTGGAGGCTGGGCTCCAAAGCGATGCAGGAGAGGGGACCAGCAGGAGGGAAGGAATTCAACGTAACACCAGTAGAGAAGGGAGGGAGATGGAGGATTCAGAGAGAGGTCTCCGGGACCCTTCATCTGAGACCAGTGGAGAGAGCACGGGCACGCCTCTGCCCACTCCTTCCTTGCACAGAAGAGTCCCACGCAGGGAGATAGGCGGAGACTTGGCGTCAAACAGCTCTTATGCTGGAAGAGGTTCAAGAAACGCCCACTGACGGATTCTGCAAGCGACTGAACGGCCACGGAGTGAGGGCTTTCAGCCAAAAGCATGGTTAGCCAGGCAATCTAGCCAAAAGTGACGGCAACTTACGCACAAGTAACCCCTTATAACCATTACAGATGTTTCGGTATATCTTTAAAGATTTCCACTCTTGACTGCAGAATTGTCAAAGAATTCTGAAAGTGCAGACCCAAAATTTTATCTCTCTCTTCTTTAGATCGGAGAGTAATCAGACAGTCCCTTATTTTATTCTTGTTTCCTCCTCTTCCAAGTCTGAAGGCCCTCACGATTTTGAATTCTTCTTGTTTCAAATCCAACTTCCAGAACTCTGCAAATTCTATCAAACTGCCCTTCTCTAATTCAGGTACAGCTCTAATCCTTAAATTCGTCTGTTTTTCCTTAAGTTCAATCATAGAAAGTGTCAATTTATGGTCCTCAATTTGCCTCTGTAGATCTGGGACTTTCTCTGTTTCCAATTGTGTTATCTTAAATTCCACAGCAGCAGCTTTTTCCTTGGCTTCATCTGCAGTCTGTCGGATCAAAGTAGATTCCTGCAACAATTTCTGAATAGATTCTGTATTAGTGTTCACCTTTTGTCCCAAGCTATTTAAGCTTTCTGTATTTAAGTCAATTTTAGTGGTTGCTGCGTCTACCTTCACTTTTGCCTCGTCCACTGTCATCTTTGTCTCTTCAACCGTCTTATTTGTCTCTTCGACCCTCTTATTAAGTTGCTCCAAAGATTCATTAATCTTGGCCAGTGCAATCGCTAAAACATCTTCTGATGACATTCCACTAGGCTTAGATTGTGTTGGTACAGTCGCAGATGGGGTAGGGAGACCAACGGCTGATGGTCTTCACTGCCAAATCTTCCCAGACCTTGTTGTTTTGTCTGGGAATGACGAGTCTACTTTTTCTTTCCCATGTGCCATAACACTACACAGTTTCTCTTTGCAAGTGGAAAATTCACCTAGTATCGATTTCAGAAACTTCCTCTAGGTGGAAACAGTTGCAATAGTCCAAAATGACACCTTTTAAACTCAAATAAAAAAAATAAACACTTCCAATTTTTTGTTACTTTCCAGTTACTTTCCCTCCTTTTTAAGAGCAGAAGAGGACAACTAACCACAATGTATCTCTCTTGCTGAGCTAGCTGTCAGCAAGTCGTCTATTCACAGTTAATACGCAGTTCAAAGCACAACAGTCTTTGTCTATTGGCAGCCCGTTCCCAAGTTTTGAGCGGTGGATTTTAACTTCTTTCCCTCTCTCTTGCAGGTATATATAGTCCAAAACTCCCCCCTCCTTCCCCTGCTTCCTAGGGGGGGGGGTTGATACTTTTTGTGTTAGGAAATTAATCCTTTCCAGTCGGATTTCCAAAACTTTAGCTTGTAGTCTCTTTGCTTTGATCTATTTACAAAAGCGGAAGGCGGACTTCCTGTTTAAACCTCCCCGCATCGGTGCCAAATTAAGTCTTTTTCGTCCTTTTATACTTCCAATTTTTCCTATTCATGGGTAGTTGCTTTTGAGGTCGAATTGTCACAGGAAGAAGTCAGCGCTCTCCGGTAACGGCTGTGCGGCTTCGCTCCAAGGAAAAAGCAGTTGATTCACAGCACCGTGCCGCTCACCCTGCTTCGCTCCGGAACCGTAATCGGTATTCCCTGCGAATTGGGGGGGCCCAAAAGGTGCCCGCCGAATCCCACGCTCACAGGCTTCTCCCGCCTGTGATTTTTGAAGGGTCTCCACTTCGCCGTAGCGGTACAGACCCGATTTCCTCGAGGCAGATCCTCCTAGTCAGAAGGATTCCGCCATTACCGATGGCGCTAACCCGAAAGTCCCCAAGAGTTTGGATTTGATATCCCGCCTTTCTCTCCCTTTAAGGAGTCTCAAAGCGGCTAGCATTCTCCTTTCCCTTCCTCCCCCACAACAAACACTCTGTGAGGTGACTGGGGCTGAGAGACTTCAAAGAAGTGTGACTGGCCCAAGGTCACCCAGCAGCTGCATGTGGAGGAGCGGAGACGTGAACCCGGTTCCCCAGATTAGGAGACTACCACTCTTAACCACTACACCACACTGGCTCTCAGTCGGCAAAGGTGGCAGAGGGGCACAGGGCAAGAGAGCTGTGCTTAGGTGGCCCACCCTAGGCTTGCCCCAGGGCTTTTTCCCCAGCCAGAACTCACTGGAACTCAGTTCTGGCTGTTGAATGGTTGAATGTTGAATGGTTGAATGTTGAATGGCTGTGTCAGCATTTGGGTGTAGTATATAAGGAGCAGCACCTAGCTCTCCCATTACCCTGGGGGATTGGTTGGTGGTTGGGTCTGGTTTGTTGTTGATGTATTTAGTGTTTTTGTTTTTGTTATTAAAACCTTGTTTAAGTTATTTTTGAGTCCTTTTTTAATGCATGGTCTCCCCAGCAAGCTCTCTGCAGTGCTACTATACTGCAAATAGCTAACATCTTTGGTTATGGGCCCAGCTGCTGAGTGGATGACTGCCTTATTTTGGACTCTGAGAAAGCTTTGAAAACTCCTTCTCCTGCTAGTGTAGTTTCTGTGGGTCTGGAAGAGTTCCAGAATGGTTGACCGGGTTCCAGAAGCTGAGAAGGCTCTGGTGTTCCCACAGCTAACAGATGAGAACTATAGTTTATGGTCTTTTCGGGTGGAGGCGCTTTTGACCTCTAGAGAAGTATGGACCTATGTAACTGATGACCCTCCTGACCCTGTAACTAATGCTTGGTCGAAAGGAGATGCAAAAGCCAGGGCAATAATTAATTTGGCAGTCAGTGACCAGCAAGTAGTCTATATAAGAAATAAGAAAACTGCCAAAGAAATGTGGGACAGTCTTGCAGCAGTGCATATTAGAAAAGAGTCAGTGTCTGCATTGACGTTTTTCAAGCAGCTGTACCAGACCAAGTTGCAGCCTGGTAGTGATTTGGCAGCACACTTGAGACGTTTGGAGGCAATACACTGCGAATTAATTCGAAGGGACATGGAGATACCTTATATTCAGTATGTTTTTATCATTCTTTCTTCCCTTAATGAGGACTTTGATGGTGTAGCTAGCCAGATATCTGCCGTTCCACCAGCACAATTAACCGTGGAAGGGGTAACGGCATGATTAGCGGACTTCCGGGTTAGCGCCATCGACAATGGCAGCATTCCTCTGACTGAGAGGAACCCGCTCCGTGGAATTCGGGTCGTACCGCCGCGGCGAAGGCGGAGACCCTTTAGAAATCCCAGGTGGATGAAGCCTGGGAACGTGGGATTTGGTTGACACCAGGAGCGCTCCCCTACCCACAGGGAAACCCCTTTTCGGGGGTTCCGAAGTGACGTGGGGTGAGCAGCGCGGTGTTTTGAATCGACCGCTATTTTTACGGAGTGAAGCCGCGTAGCCGTTGCCAGAGCGCGCTGACTTTTTCTTGTGGACAAATGGATTTTAAACAACAACCCGTGAGTAGAACGGAAATTGGAATTCTAAAGTATTTAAAGTTTTTTTTTAAAAAAAAAATAATTGGTACCGATCAGGGAAGGTCCAAACAGGAAGTCCGCCTCCCCTTTCTGTAAATAAACTGAAGCAAAGAACCAGTTAACTAAGGTCGTGGAGAGTTTTGTGTAAAGGACCTAAATTCCATTGATTGAAACTATCATCAATATCTTTTTTGAAAGCAGGGGAACCTGCAGGAGAAGGTTAAAATCCGTGAAATTGAAGTGCCACATCCCCAGACCCGGGAGTGGTCTGTGTGAGCCCGTTGACAGTGATTTGACAGCTGTCAAGTTAGCTGTTAGGATACAAAAGAAGGACTTTGTTTCTACTGCCTGTTTTTGTTACAACTTTATGTTTAAAAGGAAGAAAGGAACTGTTATAATTCAATGTATGGGACCTTTGGGTCTGTGCTGGAAGGAGTGAAAAAGAATTTGAATCCCTCTAGAGGGAGCTTTGGGTTATTGTCGTAAGGATGCAGCTAAAGATAAAAGCCTTGAGAAACTAGTTTTTGACCTTGGACTATTTAAGTATGGCTGTTAGGAAGGAAATCGAGTGTGAACTGAACAGGACATTTTATCTCTTGGGAAAGCTGCAAGACCAGATAAATGTTATGGCTACTAACGTGGTAATCTTGGAAACAAAAGTAGGTTTTGGCAAAGAAGTGGACAAGAACCAAGCACAGGAACCTCTTTCAACTGAACAAATTGAAAAATTTGAAAAGGAGAATCTTGTTGTGAGCAAAGTGAGGAAAGGGGGAGCCGTAACCCTACAGAGGCCAATAGTGGATTACTACTTGAGGCCCTACATGATGACAACTAGGAGAAGTAAATATTTGGAGATGGAAGCCTGGTTTGGCCTGGAAGATGAAAGATGGAGAGATCACCCTATGTGGAGATCAAATGACCTTTGGAATATAAATCCGAGCCAGGTGGAGATTGGAAGATTGGAGCTTTGGGGGCCTTTGGATTTGAAAAGAGTGTGAAACAAGATTTGGAATACTTTATAGGCCCTACTTTTAACTATGGAAGTTTGGCAGGAAGTAATATGATGACTGTTGGGTTGGGGCTTCCCCAAGATCTGATTTTCAACATTAAAGACTATCAAAAAGACTGGCAGAGGGGACAGACTTAAGAGCCTCGGATTTAAGATCTCCAGGCTGATGGTTTTCTGAGATTAATGGAACTATTGAGGGGCTGAAACCGGGGAGGGGATTTGGTGAAAGAAAATTGGGAATCTAAAGTATATATAATATAAATTTGTTTTTTTTAAAATGAGAGATGGGAAAATCGCGGAATTGAATTTTTTCTTTGACCTTAGGGGAAATGTCTTAAGAATAAGTACAGATATATAAGTTTTAATGGGAAATAAGATTAAACAAAGTTAAAGTGGATGATAACTTGGTGAAGGAAAGAATGGAAAATTACAGTATATTAAGATAAGATATGAGGATAAAATTAAGATCAAGGATGTGTTGAAATATTTATATGAATTAAAATATAAAGAGGGGAAGTATAGTATGTTAAGATAAACTATTAGGATAAAAACAAGGTTGGAAGGATTTGCTAGAATATCTAACAGAATTAGAATACAAAAATGGGAGGCACGAGGAAGTCAAGGAAATAAGTGATTGCAACTAAGCGAGTTAAAGGTTTGATTTGCTTTTTTTCTTTTTTTTCTTTTTACCTTTGTTTTTTATCTTTCTTTTTTCTGTATTTTGATATATGTATTTTTTTTATTCTTATTTTCTTTTTTGACTGTATTTTTTCTTATTTTTTTGTAACCTTTAAAATCTTAATAAAAAATTATTTAAAAAAAATAACGGCACGATTAATGGGCGAGTTGGATAGAAGGGAGGCTTGTGCCATAAGCACTCCTATTTCCAGAAACAATGAGGAACGCCATATGCAAACTTGTGTTGATACGACTGCATTTAAAGCTGCAAAGCGTTGTTGGTTCTGCAATAAGCAGGGACATTTTGCAAAGGACTGCAGATCCAAAAGAAAGCAAAGTACTCCCAAGTCTGTTTCTGTTCGTCAGTCACAGTCATCAGCCCAGCAGCCGACATTGTACCGTAAAGACAGAAACGAGCCGCGAGCTTTTCATGCTCGGACTACAGATCGTAAAAGAATTAAAGGTGCCAAGTGGAAGTTTTTTATTGTGGACTCAGGAGCATCTCAGCACATTTGCAACAATCGAAGCTTGTTTATTTCTTTCGAAGAGGAAATTGGTAATGTACATTTAGCCAATTCACAAGTCTTGCAGTCGCTTGGCAGGGGTACTATTAAACTTGACTCTTTAAACATTACGATAGCGAACTGCATTTACTGCCCGTCAGTGGACAATTTATTGTCAGTAAGAAGTTTTGCTCGTCAAGGCATAACTGTGCGTTTCTTAAAGTCAATGTGTGAGTTTTTCAATGGGAACAAATGTCTATTGTATGCCCGGGACTCTGATTATATAGACTGTATTTTCACACCTACTCCCAATCGCCTATAAATTGCAGAGCAGCACAGTCAAGCCAGGGGTTGAGGAGTGTAAGGCCACATTCCGGGTGTGTCCATGAAGCACACAGAATTCTGGGACACCTGAATTTTGCTGATGTGATTAAGACAAAGAATATTGTTAATGGCCTAAACTTAAAACCATGTAAATTCTTTATGCAATGTCTATCCTGTTGCAAGAATAAGATTAAGGTTGCACGCAAGGGTAGGTGCTCAGATAGGAAAATAACTGAGCCATTTGAGCATGTACATTGTGATTTAGTTGGGCCACTCCCACCATCATTAGGAGGTTCTAAGTACTGGCTTACCCTGATAGACCAGTATAGTAGATATTGTTGGACTTATGCAATAGCTGAGAAGTCCCAAGCATTTGAGAAATACAGAGCTTTTTGCAACTGGGTAAAAAATGCATTTTAACAAACAAATTAAGTATCTGTTTTCTGACCGGGGCGGGGAATTTTCTTCTGAGGCACAGGGGCCTACTCACGAGTTATCTTGCCCCTGAAGTCCCTGGCAAAATGGGCTTGTTGAAGTTGTGCAGCATGACCTGCAGGCAGGGGTTAAAACTTATCTGTACGATGCTAATCTGCCCAAAGTCTTTTGGGCTGAAGCGCTCAATGCCTTTTGTTACGTTAGAAATTGCAGTTATCATTCTGGTTTAGATGTCACCCCCTATGAGAAGCTGTTTAAAAAACGCCCTAATCTGAAATACCTACGCATTTGGGATTCAGATGTAATTATGCATTATCCCGCTAAGCAGAAATTGGGTGAGTGTAGTGTTCTGAGAAAATTAATGGGCTACCAGAAGGGGGCGTACAGAATTTACATACCAGCAACTGGCAAATTTCATATTACCAGAAGCATGATACAAACTGTAAATTGGAATGGCGTTGCTGTTTTCCAAGATACTAACGGTATAAATGATACTGAGGAAGAAGAGGAAGCAGCAGCAGCAGCAGCAGCAGGAAATGGTGCTTCTGAATTAATGGAACAAGACAAAAAGCCTGTTGAATCTGATAATTTGTTTGATGATTTAAAGTCACAGGCACCCGAGGGGAGGTTAGATTCTCTTGAGTTTTCTGACCGTGATCTTAGCCTACAGGCACCTCTTCAGTCTGACAATGATGATTTACAACCTGAAACTAGTAGTTTACTTAGTCCCATTAAGTCTGAGGAGTCTGACTCTCCTTCCGGACTGAGACGTTCAGATAGAAAGAGACAGAAGCCACAACGTTTTGCAGATGAACTTTTAAATACTGTGTATGCCAATAAGGCGGTTTTTGAGCCAAAAAGCTACGATGATGTTCAGAATTTACCTAACCACCAAGTAAATTGGTATAAAGCTATCAACTCTGAGATAGCTTCTTTAAAAGAGCATAACACCTGGTCTCTTGTACCACAAACCCCAGAAATGAGACTTATTGATTCAAAATGGGTTTAAGAAAATGCAAATGGGAAGGAAACGCCTATGGTATGTGGTTTCACCTTTACAGGTGAAGATAAGCCATTTCCTAACAAAACTTTGTATCGTTCTGCTATAGGCAAGCTAAATTTCATTCAAAGAATCTCAAGACCAGATATAACTTATGCTTTTCACTTTCTGGCAAAATTTGTGGAAAAGCCCACTACGCAATGTTTCTCTGCTCTTAAGAGAGTTTTAATGTACTTTAAACATACCAAACATTATAGGTTGCAGTTTACATCATGTATTGACAAAGGTTTTGAAATTTTCTGCGATGCATCTCATGCAGTGGAACAAAATAATTGCAGGGGTGTGTCTGGTATGGTGTTTTGTTATAAAGGTTGTCCATTTGAATGGAAGTCCCAGACACAAACCATTATTTGTCTCTCCACAACAGAGAGTGAATTATGTGCATGCGTTCAGGCCACTTGTGATGTGGAATGGTATCTGCAAGTATTTGCAGACCTACAGATGAAAGTAACACTACTAGTAAGAGTTTACCTTGATTCCCAGAGTGGACTCGCTATCCTGTTTTCAGAGACCAATACGCAGCACACTAGAGTCTTAAGGTTACGTTTACAGTTTGTAAAGAAACTAATTGCTGATGAAATGATTGTATTTCAATATGTTCCAGGTGACAATCAAATTGCAGACATTTTTACCAAAGCACTTCCAAAGGTTACACATGAAAGACATGTACAAAATATGCTTTATGTTTTTGTTCCACAATGATGAACCGCAGGGGAAATGTTGAATGGTTTCTTTAAATGTAAAGGTTCATCATTGTTCCACCAGTTGTGTATGTCTTTTTTTTTAAAAAAAATATTTTTTATTAACAATTTTTTGTAAATCACAATTCCAATAAAACAATACAATATCACATCTCTTAACATAGATCTTTTCACTGCTTTGGACTCCCTCACATCTCCCGCTCCTGCGTTCTTAGTTATAATTTTATTCAGCAAATTTGTCCCCTTGTTTTTAGTCTTCATAACTAATTTTCAATGTTATACCTCTAATTTTAACTATCATTTTATTCGAATCTTAAAAAGTTTAGATATAACCAACATATTCCAAAATTTTTATCATTTCTTAAATTTATCTTATCTTCATAATTCCCTTCCTTGAACTCAATGGTGCCAAGTTGTTTATACTCTAGCATCCTTCTTAACATTCATACAATTTACAATATTTTTGTAGGTAAATCTTAAATTTCTTCCAATCTTCTTCCACCGTCTCCTCTCCCAGGTCTCAGTTGTGTATGTCTTTAAGGGGCCAGAGCAAAATAACGAGACCCAGCTTTACAGCTGTGAAACATAGCAGGTGCTGAGTTGTATTGATTAAGCTGTGTCAGCATTTGGGTGTAGTATATAAGGAGCAGCACCTAGCTTTCCCATTACCCTGGGGGATGGGTTGGTGGTTGGGTCTGGTTTGTTGTTGGTGTATTTAGTGTATAAGGAGTTTTTGTTTTTGTTATTAAAATCTTGTTTAAGTTATTTTTGAGTCCCTTTTTATGCATTGTCTCCCCAGCAAGCTCTCTGCAGTGCTACTATACTGCAAAAAGCTAACACTGGCACCTCTCAGGTGGGCACTATTGCCATTATAAGAGAACAAGGGTGGTGAGTTCATGGTGAGTCCTGGCACCTCTTTTTCTAGAAAAATAGCACTGGCTGGCACCTTCCCCTGGAATGGCCATGCCATACAGCTTTCATCTAGTTCACACCTGAACTTTCCAACGCAATACGATTTGAAATTGCAGCATTAAGCCTTGGTCACTCACATCAAAGTCCAAATGCTCGGAGACATATTTCAGGAGTACGTTGGTGGTCTTGACTGCTCTTTGCCTCTCACTGATTTTTGTGGAGTCAATCCAGCCATTTGTGTGCTGCGGGAGAGAAATCATCGTCATCACATGGAAGGACAACCCTTAATCCAGGTTTGCAAATTCACAAAGCTTCATAGAGGGGACAAATTGCAAAAGGGGGTTGTTTTGTAAAGGAGAAAGTTTGCTGCAATTTGTTTATTATTATTATGAATAATAATAATAATAGCCCACCTTTTTCCCAGACAGGGACTCGAGGCAGCTTAGTAGAATTAGATATTAATTGGCTCTTGGGTTGCTTTTGCTTTATCATGCATTTTCTGTTCTGATTTTGTATTTTTATGTTGTGAACTGCCCTGCAATCTGTCATTGGTGTGTTTGTGTGTGTGATAATTACAACAATACAACATACACCTCACCACAGCCATAGCAATGGAATGCAGGAAGCATCCTTAGACCAAGCCCAGCCATTGATCCACAGGTAATGAGGACTGGCAGTTGGCCCTTTGGCCTTTCAGACAGAGAGCCTTTTCACAGCCCCACCTGGAGTGCTGAGGACTGAACCGGGGACCTTGGGCATGCAAGACAGATGCTCTGCCCCGAGCCACGGCCCTTCCCCACAGGCCATCAGCAGAGGACATATCTTGTGTGCCTTGCACAAGCATTGCTAGCAGAACAGAGGCCCACTTGACCATCAGCACCCACAACCAGCGAGTTGGCCACAGATGCCCCCCGTGCAATCATTTCAAGAGGGTCTGTCCTCCGGCATGGGAGCTGCTGCTACCCCTGCTCTGACACCTTGGGGACTCCCTTACCACTAATATCTTCTGCAGCGTCTCCAGAGAGGGGGCCTCCGACAGCAAGCTGGTGAGCATGTTGAGCCAGATGTCGATAGTTTCGTGATAACAGTCCTGGAAGGAGAGAAGCAAAAGCAGTTAGAAGCTGAAGACCCCCATGGAAATCCCATATGCTCTGGAGCCTTCTAGTCCAAATTCGTAACAAAGCTTATGCAGGGGTTCAAGCAAGGCACACAAAGAGTCATAAACATCAAACGTTTCTTGATGTATATAAGGTTACAGGTCATGCGATATAAAGATACAGGACTCCACACTGGGCTCAACTTCCTTGGGGTGTTCCAAGGCAGAGGGCCTTCTTGGTGGTGGGGCCCACCCCGTGGAACACCCTCCTATCAGATGTCAGAGAGATACATCATTATACTTCCATCTGAAGACATCTGAAGGCAGCCCTGCATAGGGAAGTTTTAAATATTTGATGTCTGGCTGTGTTTTAATTTGTTGGAAGCCGCCCAGAGTGGCTAGAGTAACCCAGTCAGATGGGCAGCATATAAACAAACAAGCAAACAAATAAAAATAAATGCAGCGTAGGAGGGAGGCATGAGAGTCACAAAATGCAGGCATGCAGGAATCATTCGTGGATGCATTCTAGCCAAAGGTGAAATGCAATAAATATGGAAACAGGATTAAAATCAAAAATATACACCCCAAGTCTCTGGCTGTTACATCATTGTGATGGGTCAAGTGTCTCGGGCAGCATTCTTTGCAGCTTACACGGCTCAGACTCTTTGCCCTCAAATCCTTTAACCTGGCAACCCCATTTTCCTCCAGAAGCAGAAGGTCCAGTCACCTGGCTCTGTGTTGCCGGCACGGAGCTCCCGGCTTTGACCTTCGTAACCTGCAATGATGGCAATTGGAAGACCTTCCTGGTGGTTTTTTGTAGCAGCTGAGACCGGAGCAGGGGGTCCATGCGTGGTCTCAAGGCACTGAAAAGAGAAAGAAGGGGAGAGGAAAGGATCAGCACCCAGCAGTCCATAAACCTGGTGAAGAAATATGTACTGTGTCTGGCCGTACTTACGTCATGCGAATGATCGTTTCCATTGCGGGCTGTAAGATGGTGAGTGATGCCATTGGCTCCTCTTTGATGACCTCCTGTGGTGGGGAAGCACACAGCATGTCAGGGAACTGGAGGCGCCATCCCTGCCACCACCACACCAAGCCCTGAGTTGTGCTCTCTATCCAGCCCACTTGACAACTTCTTTGCAATTGGCAAGTGGGTCCTCCTAGGGGAGGAGAGTGGGCTTCCTGGATCTGGGAATAAGATCCCTTTTTCTCCTGGGCAGAGCTCTACCGCATAAGAACAGCATAAGATCAGCCTTCTGGACCAGGCCAAGGGCCCATCTAGTCCAGCATCCTCACAGCATTCTCACAGTGGCCAACCAGACGTCTGTGAGAAACCAGGGAGCAGACCATGAGCCCAAGAGCCCTCTCCCCGCCTGTGGCTTCCAGCAACTATATTCAGAAACATTGCTTCCTTCCTCTGTGGAGGTAGAACATAGCAATCATGGCTGGGAGCCATTGACAGCCCTCTCCTCCTGGGAGAACCTAGCCTCTTTTACTTAGGCACTGGTGACATCCTACTGAGGTTGCCACAATGTAGGGCTGCCTTTCAAGTGGGTTTGGAAACTTGAGTTGGAGCAGAACGTGACCACCCAGAAATGGTTTGGGGCCAGATGATCAGAACATGCAACCCAGAGCTAGACCTACACAGCTATTTTTAAGAAAAAACGCTCTGAAAAGAAACCCCAGGAGATTCCCCCTCTTTTTTTCTTTTTCTTTTTACTCACTGTGATGCAGAAGGTGAGCTCGTCTTTGTGGGGGAAGGTGACATATCCCACATTCGATTGCACAAGCGCCTTGGTTGTTAGAGTTGCTGCCTTCATAAAGCTCTTCTTCAAAGCCTCATTCTGAAAGGAGAAGGGATTTTATAAAATTGAGTTTGAATCAAAATCACAAGGAAACATAAAGCCACACTGACCCTAATCCTAATTCTAATCCTTACCCTAACACTAACCCAATCCAAAAACAAAAAATTCCTTCCAGTAGCACCTTAAAGACCAACTAAGTTAGTTCTAGGTATGAGCTTTCGTGTGCATGCACACTTCTTCAGATACCAATCCAAAAATTAACCCTAACCCAGAAGTGGTCTTGTTAGATAGTTAAATTCATGTTAAATTGCTGTTTTAGGGTTTCTTTAAAAAAAGTCTGGAACAGATTAATCCATTTTGCATTACTTTCTATGGGAAAGCATGCCTTGGTTTGGAACGCTTTGGTTTCAGAATGGATTAAGTTTGAGAACCAAGGTACCGCTGTAATGCCCCATCTGGTCCTAAGTGTGGAGCCAGTATACACCCCAGTCTACAACCCTTCGGTGGATGAAGCCAAAAACCCTGCCCTAGGGCACAGTCTGAAGGCATGTGGTGCAAGGACCTTGATGGAGCTCAGGAGGTCTGCTCAGTGCCTGGATGGTGACCACGGGGGAAATGGTTGCACACCTCCTGGAGACGTATGACAGGAGAAAGGCAGAATATACCATATTTTTTCGAGTATAAGACACCCCCTATTTTGGGGGACTCCAAATTAAGAAAATGGGGGAAGGATTGCCCAGAGTTGCTGAGCTTTTCGGGGGTAGGATTACCCACAGTTGTTCAGCTATTTGGGGGAGGGGATTCCAAAAATTGCTCACCCGCTGAACCTATGCTGCCACTCACACATGTCGCAAAACCCACCTATTGTCTGTCCCTCGCCGGCAGAAACCGCCAATCGCCTTCCCAATTTCCGCAGCGACAGCCAATCAACACCACCCCTTGCTGCAGCCACCAATAACGCACACAATAGCTGTTGACTATCTCCGGCTTGCAGCGGCAACCAAACCCACGTCCCCCCAATGCACTCTCTGTGTATAAGATGACCCTCATTTTTAAACATCATTTTTTAATAATAATAATAAAAACCCTCGTCTTATACACGGAAAAGTATGGTATAGCTGAGAGAACAAACAACAGGAGTCCGTGTGATAATCAGAGCCATACCTTCCTGCTGTTCTGGAATTGGAAGAGGAGCTCCTCTGTGATGAGGTCTATAAAAAGGGGGAGGTCATCCTGCCGTGCCCCGGATGCCATTTGACCACAGCAAAGGATGACGGTGATACTGGCATTCGTCTCGCTAGTATTCTGGAGGGAAAGGATGGGGAAAGTGAGTTTGGGAACCTTAAGTGCAATTGGAGACAAATCACCATTTAGTTGGGACCTTTTAGCAGCTGGGAAAATATTAGTAGTCAGTAAGTTGTTGTGCGAAAGGTGGAGGGCACAAGGAGAAGGGGACAACAGAGGACGAGATGGCTGGACAGCGTTCTTGAAGCTACCAGCATGAGTTTGACCAAGCTGCGGGAGGCAGTGGAAGACAGGAGTGCCTGGCGTGCTCTGGTCCAGGGGGTCACGAAGAGTCGGACACGACTAAACGACTAAGCAACAACAACTTGTTGTGCAGACTTACAAATTTTGTATTTTTTTTCCTCCAGGAAACTCAAACTGCTGGCAAGCCAGGGCTCCCCCACCCTATATATGTGCATCGGGTTCTTCCTGCCTAAATATAGAGCCTGACATTTGACCCTATTGAATTTCATTTTGTTAGTTTGGGCCCAGTTCTCCAATCTGTTAAGGTTATCTTGAATCCCGATTCTGTCTTCTGTGGCATTGGCTACCCTTCCCAGTTTGGTGTCATCTGCAAATTTGATGAGCATCCCCTCAATTCCTTCATCCAAGTCTTTTATTTTTAAAAAAGTGGAACAACAACGGGCCAGGACAGAACCCTGTGACACCCCACTGGTCACTTTTCCCCCAGGATGATGAGGAACCATGAAGGTGTTCTCTTTGGGTTCGGTCAGTCAACCAGGGAGAAAGTGCAGGACAGTGTAGGGTAGACTGACCACTGGTGCTCTTTTCCATGGGAGCTGCTTTTTAAAAATTAAAATGAACCAGGTGGATCTGCTCATCTTCTCCATAGTGAGGGTTGGGAAATTTCCTTGGTCATTTACCAACTCACAGCAAAAATCCAGAGGTACCACACTCCTGGGTTTCATTTCTCTTGGATGGCAGAGCACAAGAGAGTTCAGGGCTGCGTTCAGATGTAACAATAAACCAGAGGGCATCAACATAGGTTGGCCTCTAGCTCCCATCAGCCTCAGCCAGCATGGCCAGAGGTCAGGAGGGATGGGAGTTGCAGTCTGTAGCATCTGATGGGCACCATTTTGGTTACCTCTGTGATAAACTATGGTTTATTATTGTGTGAATGAGCCTTGGACTCATCGGCTCCTGCTCCCTTGAGGGAAGCTTGAGGGAAGTTAACTGAAAGTGGAAGGAAAAGGATCTGATCTCCTTCCAGCTGGGTTGGAGAATTGGAGAGTTGGGGGCACATGACCCCAAGGCCCCCTCAGGTTATGGAACTGTTAGATCCGCACGCAGTTACTATGCCTTGTGAGATAAGATGGCGCCCAGTACACTTCTGCTGCGCCGATGGACGTCTGTGCCGATAGAAAACTTGAGCTCCCTTAGCTCTCTTAGCATAGTCCTTAGCAGAGTTTTGCAGCGGCAGAAACTGTTGCCTTGTGTGTGGATAATAAATCAGACTGAATGCAGGCTTCTTACTAAACTCCAACAGTCTTTTAATGAGTAGAAAAACATCATAAATCAGCCCGGCGAAAGAGCAGACATCCTTTCGCCTCTCAGCCAAAAATGAAAGGAAACTCACACACAAAGAAAGATTCCCGTATGTGAACATAACCACGCCTCAGAATGTGAGACGTCACACAGAACTGTTTAACCCTGTAAGTTCTGATTCTCCTCACATGCCTTTGTAATAATTCGCTTAATTGACAAATATATGGAGGTGAACACAGAGAGCGACACTCAACTATGCTTTGCTTCAAGTAGACCTGTCGAAATGAATGGGCCTCGTCATCTTCATTAAATTCAGTGGGTCTACTCTAGAACATAGTTGAATGGGGCCAGCAGGCACTCCCGTAAGGCAGAAGAACCCTTGCACGAGAGCAAATTGGGCAGGGGGTGCAGCTGAAACCTCTCCCCTCTTTCTCTCTGCCTCTCCCAGCCTGCCGCCTGCCTTCTCTCTTGGGTTCTGCTCCCTCCCCTCAGTTGGAGAGGTGTCCCCTCTTCCAAACTCTAAGAGGTTCTTCATTCAAAGCTTTCTGACAGCAGAACACTCTCCCTTGGGAGGTTGTGGACTCTCCTTCGTTGGAGGTTGGATGGCCATCTCCCAGGGATGCTTAAGATTCCTGCATTGGAGGGGGTTGGACTAGATGACCCTTGGGGGTCCCCATTAGCTTCCACTATTGAAGAAATGCCAACCAACCATCTGACAACCAACCTAAAAACAGGGGTCAGTGTACTTTGGGGGGTGACCAATGGTTTCTAACGAATCTGTTTGTTTGACTGACTGACTGAGCCAAGGGATCAGATCAGATCTAGGATCTGGAGCCACAGAGACAGGACTGCTGGAGCCCACTTCAGAAGGATGACTGAGACATACCCACAGAGGAAGCTGTCTGGCTTCCATACTGAGAGCAGATCCAATTGCCTTTTTGGAATGGTAAGGATCCCATCCCTTGAAAAAGAGCATGTTTGGAAATGGGGCAGGATTCGTTCTTTTCCAACATGCTTTGGTGTGGATGTAAAGAGCCGCTAAGGATCCAATCCGCCAGGATCTTCGTCTAACCATTGGCCATGCTGTCAGGGGCTGATGGGAGTTCCAATTCAAAACACACGGATGGGGAAGGGGCACCAGGCTGGGGATGGCTGACCTACACTCTTGCTACGCTCCTTCCTCACTTCACACCCTTACCTCAGATGTCTCAGTATTCCTTGCAATGGCTGCGTGGCCGAAGTCCCGCACTGCCATCAGCACCTGTGAAATATGGGTGCTTGAAGCCACACCGATAGCCTCAGAAATTCCCTAGGGAGAATGAGGCACGTCAAACATGTCATTTTCTTGATTGCAATTAGTGATAATAATAATAATAAATTTTATTTATATCCCGCCCTCCCCAGCCAAAGCTGGGCTCAGGGCGGCTAACAACAATTAAATAGTACAACATTCTAAAAACATTTCATTATAAAAATTAAATAAAATCAATTAAAATGAAATTGATGGCAACCATTAAGCTAAGCTGATCATGAGGGATGGAGGATAAATGTGATTCTGTAAGCAGATTCCTGTGAAATGTGGGGAACCAAATTTAAGAATGGAGAAATGAGACACTTAGAGAACCAATTTGAAGAGATCCTTTCATCCCGGATAATAATAGGGGTGGTTTGAAGAACGATATTTCTGTGGATTCTGATGTGAACTGACCAGACCACACCTCCCAGACTCGTGCAGCTTGCAACGCAAGGATGCCTTGCATTCTGACATTTTCAAATCTTGTGATACAGTTCTTGGCTTCATTAAATACTCAACTACATTAAAATGCATCATTTATTCCCTGGAAGTATTTGTAATCCACCGCTCACCCAAAGGCGCCAGAGCAGGAATATGCACCATCTAAACCAGGGTGCTCCAGTTTCTCATACCAAGTGGGCCACAAGAGTAGTTCAGCACAGAACCTGTGGGCCGCACACTGACTTGTCGTGTGGGAGAGGGGAGCAAGGCCAAAATTTGACACACACGCCCCGGCCCGCATGCTGCCTTCCCAAAGGTAGGCAGGTGAGGCGCTGGGTTTTGGGAAGGAGGCACGAGGCTCTGGCGGGACCTAGAGCCTTCCCACCTTCTTGCCAAAGGTGGGAAAGAGCTAACTGAGGACCCTAGGACCCTGACAGATCACACCTGCCTCCTTCCCCAAGCCCAGCACCTCCTTACCCAGCTTTGGGAAGGCAGTGCAAGGCCTACAGGTGTGTAGGGGTGCCTCCAAGCTTGCTGAGGGCTGCCAAGAAAGGCATTGAGGGCCACTTGCTGGCTGCTCTGATCTAACCCAAAACTAAACAAATCTGCCCAGATATGTTGAATGCTGAAAAGCAGTTGCTCCTGTAAGAGGCTTTGAGGGGGTGAGTGGGTGGGTACAAAATCTTTGGAGGGAGGAAGGTCATGAGCAGAGACCAATCCGGAAATCAGGACAGAGGGCTGGTGGGGTAATGTCAGGGACTGGCTGGATGAGTAAGAGTGGGGGACCCTGGATTGTGGTGGTGGGACACTGGGGAGCAGCCTGGGGAGGCGCTTGAATCAAGAGGGTTCAGAAGGAGGAGGCTCTTCCAGGACAGTCTTCGTGTGAGCGCAGTCCCAGTCCCGCTGGCTCTCCTCCCCCCTGACATCCCACACATTCACTCACCTCTCTGTCTGCTTCCTCTTCGAGAGGCAACCTCAGGAGTAAGTGCAGGTACTGGTGGACTGTCTCTGCGCTCCTGGAATCCCGCAGCTTGAGTCCATAGTATCTATAGAGGGCGTTCTAAGGGTTGGGGAAGGTTTGGGTGAGTCACAGGGAGGAGACCCCACCAGCTACATCAACTGCTTTTGGAAAACCAAAAAAATTCAATTTTACCGTCTGAAAATGTCGGGTAATACTAAATAATAATAATAGATTGCAAGTACTAGGCAATTGTTTTAATGATTTGTATGCAATTTTACACATCTTCTGAATTCCCAAGTCACGTTACAACTCTTTAAAGGTAAAGGTAAAGGGACCCCTGACAATTAAGTCCAGTCGCAAACGACTCTGGGCTTAAAGCTCATCTCGCTTTAAGGCCGAGGCAGCCGGCATTTGTCCGCTTCCACAGACAGTTTTTCCAGGTCATGTGGCCAGCATGACTAAGCCGCTTCTGGCGAAACCAGAGCAGCACACGGAAATGCCGTTTACCTTCCAGCCGGAGCAGTACTGGCTTCAGCTGGGGAGGGTGGGATATAAATAAATTATTATTATTATTATTATTATTATTATTATTATTATTATTATTATTATTATTTTATTTACTTGCACTATGTGCTTTTGAACTGCTAGGTGGGCCGAACAACGGGAGCTCACCCCATCGCAGGGATTCGAACCGCCGACCTTCCAATCGGCAAGCCCAAACGGCACAGTGGTTTAACCCACAGCACCACCCGCGTCCCTATTACAACTCTTTAGTACTCCTCATTTGGGGAATTTGAAAGTTGACAAGTTCAGCATGTCCTAATTGCTCTGCCTCCACTGTTGGAGGCAGGAATGCTTCTGAATACCAGTTGCTGGAAACCACAGGAAGGGGAGAGTGCTCTGTGTTCGAATTCTGCTTTCCAGTTTCCCATGGGCATCTGGTTGGCCACTGTGAGATAAGGATGCTGGTCTAACCCAGCAGCCTCATCTTTCATTCTCATGACACACTTTTGTCCTAGATACGCTGACCCTAGGCTCTTCCCACTTTTTTAGAGGACTAATACCTGCACCTGCAGCCTCTTACAGGTGTCCCCAGCCTCCCTCCACAGTAATGTGGTTGGCTGTCACCGGTTTAAAAGGGAAGCCTGTCCAATAGTGGTGGAGTGGTGTAGATGAGTGTGGAGTCTTCTTTTGCCTCAAGGCGCAGGTACTCTGTCTGATTAGATGAACTGCTTTTGTAGATATTTGTATATATATTTAGCTCACAATAATAAATACTGCACTAAAGAACCTAGGACTCTGAGCTTTCTGCTAAAAGCGCTGCGAGGAATTCGTGACAGGGTTATGGGCCCAGCACACTTCTGCTGCGCATGAGTACAGGTGGCTGTTATCTAGCCGTGGGTGCTGGAGGGGAGCTGCAGCAATGGAGCAGTCCAGAGCTGGCGTGCTGCTGGAGAAGCTGACGGCCATGAACTACAGCATCTGGTCAGTCCGCATGCAACACTTCCTCAAGCGTGAGGGCCTGTGGAAAGTGGTGGAAGATCCACCGCAGCCCCCTGAGGAGGATGAAAAGGATGAGAAAGCCTTGGCTATGATCATCCTTGGAATGGACGACAGCCAGCTAGTCTACGTAGCTGATAAGGTGACAGCAAGTGAGGCGTGGGATGCGCTCAAGCTGTCCATGTGCGAGAGACATCTGGCTTGCTGATAACACTGACCAGGAGAACGTACCGGTGTCGGAAGACACCGGGGGACTCCCCGGTGAACCACCTAAAATTCCTTTGGACTTGCTGTGGACTTGATCACGCAAGTACCTTCTGCTATCCGGAGAGCAGAATAAACTCTTTCTTCTTTGAATCAACCTTGGTGTCATTTGGCTTCCTTCCTCCTGTCCCGGAGCAACGCAGACCCAATCAGTGAACTCCAATAAGGCTACAGATCCAATACTCTCTGTGGAAGTGCTGGGTCAGAATGACGCAGCAGTAATGTGATTGGCTGTCACCGGTTTAAAAGGGAAGCCTGTCCAATAGTGGTGGAGTGGTGTAGATGAGTGTGGAGTCTTCTTTTGCCTCAAGGTGCAGGTACTCTGTCTGATTAGATGAACTGCTTCTGTAGATATTTGTATATATATTGAGCTCACAATAATAAATACTGCACTAAAGAACCTGGGACTCTGAGCATTCCGCTAAAAGTGCCGCGAGGAATTCGCGGCAAGGACTTACCTTGTTGTGTCCAGGCTTGGATGTCTTCTGCTGGGAATAAAATGAAGAAAAGTGTCATGTTTCTTGTCTAGAGAACAGTTGCCATCTATCTGCCACTTGTCTTCTCTAAAAAAAACCCACATGCCTAGAAATAGACTTCTTGCAAAAATCATTTGGAGTAAAATCTATTGCAATCAATTCTTCTTCTTTTTTAAAGTAACACTCCAAAGAAGATTCAATAAATCCTCTGGACTGGGAGACACACCATTCATTTAAAGCACTTTGTTTCTTGCCATGAACAAACAGAATCTAGGCATTGTGGCTATTACTATTATTTATTAAATTTCTGTACTGCCCTTCATCCGAAGATCACTGGCCGGTTTACAATATAAAAACTCAAAAATACATACCATAATAACAAACAGACAATACCACTCCCAGTATGATTATTTATTAAATTTTCTGTTGCAGAAAGTATTTGCTTGCCTGCTCTGCCAAATGCCCAGGCCTGGCAAATTAACTGCTCTTGAGAGCGAAGAGGAAATATTGGCCATATCAGGCACAATACAGTCACAAAAACTTTTACTGCACAATATCGGATTCTCAAACGTTCCAAGATATCGGGAACGATCAGTTGCAAAAGTTAAAGAAAAAAACATGCAACATTTCCTGGGGTCCAAGTCATCCCACCAAATCAAGTTCATGGATTGGTTCTTCTTCCGGTCTACAGATGCTGCACTGATCGCCTTCTCTGCTTCCCCAAATTTGCCTGGTCCTCTTTTCAAGCCCCACCAGGAGAAAGTCGTCTCTTGCATCTGCAAATAGGACCTTCCTCCAAGCTGGGCTCCCAATAGTTCAGGCGGAGGCAAACACGGCCCTCCAGCTGTTTGGGGACTCCAATGCCCATCACCCCTGACCCGCTGGTCCTGTTTGCTAGGGATGATGGGAGCTGTAGTCCCAAAACAGCTGGAGGGCTGGGTTTGCCTTTGCCTGTGATAGTTCATGGCAGTTCCCCTTCTACATGCTCCCACCAGCCCCAGGCAGCATATGGTCCAGAACATTTAGAGGGCACCAGGTTGGGGAATCCTGGTTCACGCTGCGCAACATCAGACCAGGGTGGCTAAAAATCAATGACCCCCTTTTTTAAAAATGGATTTCTTTGATTTAAATCACATTTTTTAAAAAATTAATTTGGATTTCTAAAATAAAATGCTTTTGGAGGAAAAATCTTCCAAAATATATTTTCTTTTTAAGTTGCATTATAGTCCAACGGCTATTCACTGGGAAGTAAGGATTTATTTTAAGTTTTTCATATATGCTAAAATTCATTCTAAGAATTTTTTTAAAAAAAGTTAACCACATCAGTTAACAAACATGGATATATATGCTATAATGTTATTGTTTTAGTTAAATAAATTGTTTAAATTCTAATTAAGAAAATGGTTATTTTTCTTCCAATAAGGTACAGCAGAAAAGTTGTCCAAATATACAGTGGTAGCTCAGGTTAAGAACGTAATTCTTTCCGGAGGTCCGTTCTTAACCTGAAACTGTTCTTAACATGAAGCACCACTGTTAGAGGTACCGGTTGGTTGCTTGACAGCAATCAGGAAATATGGCTCAAGAGTCGGTTTTCCAGCTTTCTTCTTAGTGATCAAAACCTTCAGAATGCAGAGCACCTCTATTCCATGTCTTGCTCATTCACGGGCAGAATCTGAGAGTGGGCGGCCCTTCAACCTTCCCCAGCAGAGTAATTTCTTGGCGCCCAGTCTGCGCCTCCCCTCTCTGCGCGGAAACCTACTGCGCAAGGAAGGCTTGGGTAATGGGGGACCCCCCTCCTCCCCGCTTTGCTCAGGCAAGGTGTCCTGGCACCGCCTTGCCTCCTCCAACCCCTGCATCTCCTCTCCTTCCTCCGCTGAGGAAGTGCTGCTTCCCACGATCTTTGGGGGCTCTCTGAAATCCACCCGGCTTTTCCCCTCTCGCCCCTGAGCCGATGGCAGTTCTTAACCCGAGGTACTATTTCTGGGTTAGCGGAGTCTGTAACCTGAAGCGTATGTAACCTGAAGCGTCTGTATGCAGTTAACTTATTATACCCCACAATAATTTCATAATTATGTGTCTATGCATTCCTAACAGTATAACCAAATCAGTAGTAAAAACTACTCTGGAAATTTATTATTCCCAAAATGAAACCTTCATCTGGTTGTAAATATTAAGATTATACAAGCAAGAATGTAAAAAGATGCTTTAAATCGATTTGATTTCAATCAAATCCACCCTGCATCACACACACCTGGGGAGGTGGCTGGAGGTGTTGGAGGATGGTCTCCAAAATCTCCTTTTCATCCATCATCTCCAAAGCTTCTCTGACGGTTCTTCCTCCCAGCATTTTCTTACCCACCAACAAGTACTCTAAGTTTTCATCAGAGAGTTCTTCAGAAAGAAAGAGAGAGAGAGAGAGAGAGAGGTGAGTAAATGAGGCGGATGAGAGGGAAAGGTACCGTGTTTTTCCATGTATAACACGCCCCCATGTATAAGACGCCCCCTATTTCTGGGCACTCAAAATTTAGAAAACGGGGGCAGATTGCCAAGACTTGCTAAGCTTTTTTGGGGAGGGGTTGCCCAGAGTGGTTGAGCTTTTTTGGGGGGGAGGGAGCCATTAATCAAATTGCACAATTGCAGGCAGGCATCAACCACCAAGTCACCTATCGTCTGCCAGTTGACAACAGCCCTTTCCACAGCAAAGAAATCATAGCTGGGAATCTCTTCCTGGCGGCTACAATCAAGCGCCCGTCCCCCCTCAGCACTCCCCCTGTAGAAGAGGAGCCCCAATTTGACACTTGATTTGGGGGGTAAAAAACCTCGTCTTATACATGAGAAAAGACGGCAAGTTCTTTCTCAGGTGGCTTCTCGCCTGTTGCAATGAGCGGGTGCATGCCATATCTGAACAGGGATCATAGAACTGTAGCGTCTGAGGGGACCTGCGGGGTCACCCAGTCCAACCCCCAACAATGCAGAACAGGGGCAGCCACCCGGAAGTCCCTGCTCCATGTTACACGCCTCTGAACAAGGAGGGGTGGGATGGGGGGGGGGACTTCCACCCAGACATCAAGGAAACCAAGAGAGACCCTGACCTTGTATCATAATAATAATAATTTATTATTTATACTCCGCCCATCTGGCTGAGTTTCCCCAGCCACTCTGGGCGGCTGCCAATCAAGTATTAAAAACAATACAGCGTTAAATGTTAAAAACTTCCCTAAACAGGGCTGCCTTCAGATGTCTTTTAAAGATAGGGTAGCTACTTATTTCCTTCACATCTGAAGGGAGGGTATTCCACAGGGTGGGCGCCACTACCGAGAAGGCCCTCTGTCTGGTTCCCTGTAACCTTACTTCTCGCAATGAGGGAACCGCCAGAAGGCCCTCGGTGCTGGATCTCAGTGTCCTGGCTGAATGATGGGGGTGGAGAGGCTCCTTCAGGTATACTGGACCGAGGACGTTTAGGGCTTTAACACTTTGAATTGTGCTCGGAAACGTACTGGGAGCCAATGCAGATCTCTCAGAACCAGTGTTATTTGGTCCCGGCGGCCGCTCCCAGTCACCAGTCTAGCTGCCGCATTCTGGATTAATGGCAGTTTCTGGGTCACCGTCAAACGTAGCCCCACGTAGAGTGCGTTGCAGTAGTCCAAGCGGGAGATAACTAGAGCATGCACCACTCTGGTGAGACAGTCTGCAGGCAGGGAGGGTCTCATCCTGCATACCAGGTGGAGTTGGTAGACAGCTGCTATGGATACAGAAGTAACCTGTGCCTCCATGGACAGCTGTGAGTCCAAAGTGACTCCCAGGCTGCGCAGGGGCACAGTTACCCCATTCAGGACCAGGGAATCCCCCACACCCGCCAGCCCCCTGTCCCCCCAAAACAGGACTTCAGTCTTGTCAGGATTCAACCTCAATCTGTTAGCCACCATCCATCCTCCAACCGCCTCCAGGCACTCACACAGGACCTTCACCGCCTTCACTGGTTCTGATTTAAAGGCGAGGTAAAGCTGGGTGTCATCTGCATACTGATGAACACCCAGCCCAAACCCCCTGATGATCTCTCCCAGTGGCTTCATATAGATATTAAAAAGCATGGGGGAGAGGACGGAACCCTGAGGCACCCCACACGTGAGAGCCCAGGGGTCTGAACGCTCATTCCCCAACACCACTTTCTGGGCACGGCCCAGGAGAAAGGAGCGGAAGCACCGTATAACAGTGCCCCCAGCTCCCAGCCCCTCTAGACGGTCCAGAAGGATGTTATGGTCGATGGTGTCAAAGGCCGCTGAGAGATCCAGCAGAACTAGGAAACAGCTCTCACCTTTGTCCCTAGCCTGCCGGAGATCATCAACCAGTGCGACCAAGGCAGTTTCAGTCCCATGGTGAGGCCTGAATCCCGATTGGAAGGGATCCAAATGGTCTGTATCCTCCAGGCATGCTTGGAGATGTTCGGCAACCACCCGCTTAACCACCTTGCCCAAGAATGGTAAATTTGAGACTGGGCGATAGTTGGCCAAATTGGCTGGGTCTAAAAAAGTTTTTTTAAGAAGTGGTTTAATGACCGCCTCTTTCAGTGGGTCTGGGAAGGCTGCCTCACAGAGAGAAGCATTCACTACCCCGCAGAGCCCATCGCCCAGCCTTTCCCGGCTCGTTTTTATCAGCCAGGATGGGCAAGGATCAAGGAGACAGGTGGTTGGTTTCACTTGTCCAAGCAGCCTGTCCACATCCTCGGAGGTAACAGATTGGAATTGATCCCATGTAACAGCACTAGACAGAACTAGACAGTGCTACTCTCCCGCCCTGTCCCTGCTCCCACGGTGGAGTCTACCTCCTTCTGAATCTGAGCGACTTTATCTGCAAAAAACTTTGCAAAAGCACTGCAGGAGATCTTGGGGTCCCTACCAGGCCCTGGTGGTGCAAGTGGTTCTGATAGATTGTGAACCACCTGAAAAAGTCTCCCGCTGCTGTTTTCTGCATTGCCACTTGGTAGGCTCGACGTTGAGCTCTAGCCCGTGTCCAGTCTGATTCAGAGTGAGTTTTCCGCCACCGGCGCTCTAGCCGTCTCAACGATTCGCCCTCAGCTCTGGGGAAAACCACGGGGCTGTCCAGGCTCTGCAATCAGAGAGGGCGCTTCGGAGCCAGACAGTCAATAGCCCTGGTTAACTCCGCATTCCAACGGGCCACCAGGGAATCAGCCGAGAGGCCACCAACTTGGGATAAAACATCCCCTACCGCTCTCTGGAAACCAGTTGGATCCATTAAGTAGCAGGGGCGGACCATCCGAATCGGTCCCACCTCCCTGCAGAGGGGAAGGGTCGCGGAGAAGTCCAGTTGCACCAGGAAGTGATCTGACCATGGCACTTCTTTTGTTTCGCTTTTAGTTAGTGTCAGATCACCAACATCCGTAGAGGTAAACACCAGGTCTAAGACCAAGGGGAACAACCCAAGAGGGATCTGGTTCTGCCTACTCACCTGGGAACGCTGGCCCAGAGTCCTCAAGGCTCTTCTTTTTTGAGGGCCGCTGCTGGCTTGGGTCTTGCTTCACCAGCCCTGGCAAGACTAGGGGTCTGGCCTCTGCCGGTATGGCCTCTGCCGCTGATGGGGTAGGCTTTGCCAATGCCGGCAGTAGGGCAGGGGCCTCTTCCTCATATGAGGGGTAGATCTTTTGATTTCTCCTCCTGCCCTCTGTGGCTGATGTTGAAGGCTTTGCCAATGCCGGCAGTAGGGCAGGGGCCTCTTCCTCATATGAGGGGTAGATCTTTTGATTTCTCCTCCTGCCCTCTGTGGCTGATGTTGAAGGCTTTGCCAATGCCGGCAGTAGGGCAGGGGCCTCGTCCTCATATGAGGGATAGATCTTGTTCTTCTTTTTTCTTTTTAGAAAAAAAGCCATCCTGCAAGATGCAAAAAGATTAGGAATTATTGGGAAATGATATATAATGAATTGAAAAAACTGTTTAAAAAGACTTTTGTTAAGAAACCAGAAGCATTCCTTCTAGGAATTTTAGACCAAGATGTAAAAAAAGAAAATTGGAAATTATTTATGCATGCAACAACAGCGGCAAGAATTTAATTAACACAAATTTGGAAGACAGAAGAAATACCAACGAAAGAACAATGGCAAGGGAAACTTATGGAATATGCAGAACTGGCAAAACTAACAGAAAAATTACATGAAAAGGACAACAAAGACTTTAAAAGAGAATGGGAACCATTTACAATATGAAGAGGCAACATAAAGAAATGGACTCATTGGCAGTGAACAATCACA
Organism: Podarcis erhardii; assembly: GCF_964252035.2. Taxonomy (NCBI): domain Eukaryota; kingdom Metazoa; phylum Chordata; class Lepidosauria; order Squamata; family Lacertidae; genus Podarcis; species Podarcis erhardii. Next base: position 44,795,574 of record NC_138505.1, read on the forward strand.
ACTGTCTACAACAAAAAATAAGACTATATGTATTGAGGAAATTTTGGGGAAACATCAAATACGCAATGTGAACAATAGGGAAATAAAACAAAATGTGAGTACGAGGGAAGTCCAGGGGAGGAGGGTCGAAATATGAAAAATTGTTAAAGATATATTGTTAGAAGTAGAATCCATGGAAAAATCAATACAAAATTATTTTTAAAAAATAAATAGAATCTCTGGATAACAAGTGTCATTTTTAGGTAATCTATTAAGACTGGAATATGATATTCCAGTTTTGATTGCTGGAAATTTAGCAATTGGGAAATATTATCCTGGATATTGACAGAATCTGGGAATGATTCAAAGTATTTGGTATTGTATTTTTATTTGTAAACATTGAAATGAGGAAGTCTTTTTACTCAGAGTGAGAAGGATGACCAAATATTTGACAGACCTGGAAATAGCAAGCTCATGTAGATCCAAGGGGGGAGGAAGTGGATACAGCAGAAGAATATTGTAAAATTTGTGGAGGAAAATGATCTGACATGATCTACTATTCCAGCCTGGTTATCTCTTCCTAATTTTGGGTGCTGTGTTTTATATCTCTTGTGAAAAGGTATTTTAATGTACGGTCAGTAAAAGCCTGGATGTAAGGCCTGCCTTTTGTGTGAACAGTTTTGTTTTCGTTTTCTCATTATGGGTGGATCCCAAGACAGACTAGGTCTGGCTGAAGGTCTGCCCTGAAACCTTGCTGGAAGGATCTCCCCTTGCTGGGCCACTTTGCAGGAGTCGACTCCTGCAGGCGGCTTGTCTTGTGTGCGGGTGGAGGCGCGCTGCCTGCAGAAGTGGACCCTGGGACTAGCTACCTGGAAAACCTCTGTGCCTGAGGATGCCACAACTCCTGTAGCCTCTTCAGGCTTTGCCCTCGGATGGGAAGAGCATTGCACCCGGGAGAGGGAAAGGGGAGTCAAACAGGCACTCAAGGGATAATTTCAGAGAAAGAGCTTTATTTCTATCATCTGGGCTTGGTAGAAGGAGCTAGTGTGATAACTTCACAAACAAGCACAAGTTCACAGCCATTTGCACAGAGCATATATTCCCCTCCAGTTCCCTCCCCCTTCTCCCCCTCCTCAGGAGTCCTGCCTCATGAGTTTCCCTGAGCATGAACAGAAAGCTCCTGTCCTGGGACTCTTGGGACTCTTGGCGCCCTTCCCAGGAAAGGGGGATGAGAAGCCAAGGGGGTTGAGAAGCCTTGCGTTCAGCGTGTCCAAGATGTGTTGCAACTGGATGAGATAAGACTCAGTTCCCAGACCTGCTTATTCCTGGCATTGACAGAGCCTATTCATTAGCTTTTTGAAGGCTTCTTGTACTGATAAAAAATAACCTTTTGCTTATGCAGCAGCATCTTGTGAGAAAGCAGAGAACAGCAGAGAAAAGCTGTTGTAGACGAGAGAAAGGGGAAATTTGGTTTTGAGGCCTGGGGTGACTTTGGGCCTAGGGGGGTCACCTGTCCTCACCTCCTTCACTCCCTGGCTTCTCCCCCCCCCCCCGGAGAAAGGGGAAGGCATGGACAACAGACAGTCGCTTCAGGACACCGATCCGCTTTCAAGAAGCCGGCGCATGGGAAGAGCCGCACCCCATCAGCTTCGAGCAGTACCTGTTCCGCCTCCAAATAATCATTTGGGCTTCTGTGTATATTCCCAGGTTGTACTTTCAGTTAGTTGGAAGGGGGGGGCGGTTCTCCAGCAGATGCAGGAGTGAAACTCTATCCCTTTTGTTGTGTTGAAAACAACAACTCATCAGTGGGAGCCTCAGCTTCTGATCCTAAGGATGAGGCTAATGCTTCTGGTCCTATCCCTGAAGTTCTTTTATAGGTACTGAAGATTGACTGGATATTCTGTTTATTGGTTTGGTAATGCTGTGTGTCATTTAAAATGTGGTTGAACAACTCACACCGCTCATGTGATGTCTCTGGGAAGTCAGCCCAAATCACGGCCTGTACCGCATCCCAGACAAAAAGGGTACGTGAGCCTTAAAAACCCTTTTGGATCTCTATCCCAACAGAACAGCTGCATTATTTCTCTGGGAAGGTTTTAGTTTAGGTTTTAGGATCCCAGTTGCCTTGCCCCCCAATTCAGGTGACCCACCATATCAGAAGTCAGTTAGAGAGATGCCCAAAGTGGCGCGCAAGAAAATACTTAAAGAAATTAAGGCAGGGAGGGCAGCCGGCCCCTTTTCTGTCCCTCCCATAGAGGGTTTGCATATCTCCCCATTAGGCATCGTCCCCAAAAAGGCACCCAGTGAGTTTCACATGATTCACAACCTATCCTACCCAAAGGGAGGGTTTGTCAATGATGCGATACCTCAGGAACTTTGCTCTGTGAGGTATGCCTCATTTGACCAAGCGGTTAAACTTATTCGCAAATTTGGAAAAGGCGCGTTGCTGGCGAAATGTGATATAGAGTCTGCTTTCTGACTCCTGCCAGTCCACCCGGAAGTTTTCCGGTGGCTGGGTTTTAAATCTGACGGGGCATACTTTGTAGACACAGAACGCGGGTGGCGCTGTGGGTAAAACCTCAACACCTAGGACTTGCCGATCGTATGGTCGGCGGTTCGAATCCCCACGGTGGCGTGAGCTCCTGTCGTTCGGTCCCAGCTCCTGCCCACCTAGCAGTTCGAAAGCACTCTTAAGTGCAAGTAGATAAATAAGCTCCACTTTATAGCGGGAAGGTAAACGGCGTTTCCGTGTGCTGTGTTGGTGCTGGCTCGCCAAAGCAGCTTCGTCACGCAGGCCACATGACCCGGAAGTGTCTCCAGAGAGCGCTGGCCCCCAGCCTCTTAAGCGAGATGGGCACGCAACCCCAGAGTTGGACGTGACTGGCCCGTACGGGCAGGGGTACCTTTACCTTTACTTACTTTGTAGACAAAGCAATGCCTATGGGTTGCTCAGTGGCCTGTGCAGCCTTTGAGGCATTTAGTACCTTTTTGGACTGGGCGCTTCGTTTTAGAATAGGCTCTGAGGGTGTGTCGTGCTACTTGGACGACTTTATTCTCGTAGCTGATAGTAGGCATAAGTGCTCGGCCCTTCTAGAAGCCTTCACATCTTTAGCAGGACAGCTGGGAGTACCTTTGGCTGCAGATAAAATGGAGGGCCCCGCTACAACTATGGTTTACCTAGGCATTGAGTTGGACACAGTCGCCCAAACTTCAAAACTTCCTAGTGAAAAAATGGTTGCGCTTAGGGACCTCATTCAGCAACTTCTCCCTCTAAGAAAAGTTACGCTCAGGGACTTCCGGGTTAGCGCCATCGTCTAATGGCGGATTCCCTCCGAGCTCCGGAGGGAACCGGCTCCGCAGGATTGGGTCTTGTCCGCGGCAGCCACGCGGGGACCCTTAAAAATCACAAGCGTGGATGCCTGTGAGCGTGGTGACTCGGCGGGCACCATTTGCGCCCCCCAATCTGCGAAGGAGCCTTTTTAAAGGCTCCGGAACGGGGACGGGGTGCGGTGCGGTGCTGTGAGTAGACTGCTCCTTCTGCGGAGTGAAGCCGCAAGCCATTGTCGGAGAGCGCTGACTTTTTCCTTGGAACAATTGGACTCTAAAGTAACAACCCGTGAGTAGTACGGAAATTGGAATTTAAAGAAAATTTTGTTGAATCAGGAACGAGCAGGGAAGGGTTAAAAAGGAAGTCCGCCCCCCCCCCTTTGTAAATAACCTAAAGCAAAGGACCTGCTAACTAAGGTCGAGAGAATCTTTTCTTTCTTTTTTCTAAAAGACTTTAACTTTCACGTTCTGACATTATAAGAAATTTTACTGGAGGATAAAAGATTAACTTTGGGAGCTGAAGTTCCACCCCCCCCCCCCGGACCCGGGAGCGTCCTGCAAGAGAGCCTGTTGATGAAGTATTGAAGAGTTTGACAGCTGTCAAGTTAGCTGTCAGAAGGAAAAAGAGAACTTTGTTTCTGTTGTTTCTGCTGGTTATATTTGTTACAATTTGTTGAAAATAAGGAAGGGCTGATACAAACTAACTTGATTTTTGGATTTGAGCTGAAAGGAACATTAAGGAACCAAAATCCCCCTAGAGGGGGTTTAGGGACATTACAAGAATGGCTGGAGGAGGGAAAATCGAGGCTGAATTGGATAGAACATTTGTTCTCTTGGGAAAGTTACAAGGCCAAATCGATGTTTTGGCTATAAACGTCACAACTTTGGACTTAACAGTAAATAACATTGTTGAATCTGATAAGGATTTGAAGCAGGAAGCCCATTCAATTAAACAAATAGAGAAACTTGAGAGCCATGAGAATATGGAGGAGATATATGTTGCCCCTGAAGAAAAGGTAGGAGCAGCTGTAATTTTGCAGATGTTAAAGGAGAGCTGCAATTTGAGGCCTGACATGATGGCAACAAAGGAAAATAAAAACCTGATGTGGAAAGTCTGGCCTGAATTGGAGAGCGGAAAACTGAGAGATCTCCTTGTGTGGAGATCTGAAGACCGACGGATTATAAATTTGATTAAGATGGAAGTTGAAGCTTTGGGGACATTTGGATTTGAAAGGAGTATGAAACAAGATTTGGAGTACCCCATAGACTTTACTTTTAAGTATGGGGATCTGGCTGGAAGAAACATGGATCCTGTTGGGCCGGAGCCTCTCCGAGATTTGGGGTTTAACATTAAGGACTATCAAAAAGACCAGCAGAGAGGAATTGAAAGAGATTTAAGAGCCTCGGATGTGAGATCTCCAGGCTAAACAGTATATTGAGACTGATGGACACTTGTTGGGGACTGAAACCGGGAAAGGGGTGGGTGGAGTTTGGGAATCCAAAGGGTATATAATTATAACTTGCTCTGTTTTTATTTTGTTTTGCTATCTGTATGGAAATTGGGAAAGTCGTGGAAGGGAAATTTTGGTCGACTTTAGGAAAAATGTTTAAGAATGAGTAATGATGTATAAGTATTGAGGTTTAAGTTTGGATAAGTTAAAATTGGTTTCTAAAATGGTCTAAATTAAATGAAAATAAGGTTTGCAAAAATAAATTGAGGAAATGGAAGGAGGAAAAGTAAAATAGCAACATGCTAAAATTAAATTATTAAGTTAAAGTTGAGAAATAAGTAATAAGGACTTGCTGAGTTAATAATTTAAATTGGAATACAAGAAGGGGAGGTGTAAGGAGGTCTGAGAAACAAGTTAAATGAAAATATGTAACTGAAATTTTATGTGTTTTTAATTGTTTTTTTAAGAATTGGATTTTTGTATTTTTGTTATTTTTGTCTACTTTTGTTTTTGTGTGGTTTTTTGAAAATGCCAATAAATATTCATTAAAAAAAAAGAAAAGAAAAGTTACGCTCAGGCAGATTCAGCCGTTGTTAGGCCATTTGAACATTGCTTGCCGGGTGGTTTCCCCAGGCCACCCATTTTGCGGCTGCCTCGTGAGGTTGTCAGCAGGCTTGCGGTCACCCCATCACAGGGTTCGCCTATCTAAAGAGGTAAAATCCGATCTGGAAGTCTGGCTGAAGTTCTTGGAAAGGTATAATGGTGAAGAAGCAACCGTTGGAACGCAAAGGCAACGCGGCCAGTACCAAATGCAAAGGGGTAGCGACAAAGACGTGTCCTTTTAAGCCTCCCTCCTTTTGCTCCACCAAGCCCCCCCAAAACGTTAAAGGTGCCCCACCACCCTGCGAATGCGGCTAGAAATAAGAACCCCCAGCCAAACCTGATCTGTCGGGCGAGCTGTGCGCTTCCAAGTAAAAGGACTAAATGGCGATGGGCTGGCGTTGAACGTGCAAACCGCGTTCCGCAAAGCTCCGCTGCAGAGAAGCCACCCAGAGAGAACAGAACACCCGGTCGATGGGGTTTTCCAGCGCAGTTTCAGCCCTGCTGTTTCGGAGCTAAATGGCTCTGGTGCCGAAGCGGCTGCCTGGAACACGGGTGGGCTTGAGGCAGGCAATCTGATGGGAGGCACAACACCGATGCACGGGTAAATCCAAGTGAAAATCGATCACCGAAGGAATTGAGATACACAGCCTAAAGAAAAGGTAAGCAAGAGACAAAACAACATTAATACAAACCAAAGCGGGATGGCTGGCCAGGTGAAAAGAGGGTGAGCCCCGGCCGCGCCGGCCCTAAATAGGGCAGGCTACGCCCCCCCAGCCACCCAACTGGCTGGCTGGGTTGACGACGCAGCTGGGATTCCCTCAGTCTCACGGGGGCTGGAACCAGCCCCCGCGCACAAGGAGTGGGCATGAAACCCACAACCCCAACTCCTCGCCAGGTTCGGAAGTGGCTTTGTTGTGTTGAAAACAACAACTCTCATTTGTGGGAGCCTCAGCTGAAGGTTGACTGGATATTCTGTTTATTGGTTTGGTAATGCTGTATGTCATTTAGAATGCAGTTGAACAACTCACACCCCTCATGGGATGGTGTGATAGGCGCACATACAAGATCAGCACAGGAAGACCGACCTGAAGCCATTTTGTTTTGTTTTTTTAAAATATATTTATTTGTTTTTATAGAAAAAGAAGAAACACCAGAAAAATACAGAACAGCAAAAGCAATCACAGATACACATCAAGAAAAAAATAAAAAATAAAAAATAAAAACTCCAATTTTTAAATTCATGTTTACAAAACTTTCTTTCTTGACTTCCTCACGCCTCCCTTTTTTGTGTTCCTCTTTGTCCAATCAAATACAGCAAATCCTTACCCTCTTTAAAAACTCATTTCTAATTATTAAAATCACTTCTATTATGTCTCCGATCTTTCCTCCTTATGTTTAAACACCTTTAGCATATTGTTTACTTTTGACATAATATAACTTTAGTCTTTCACCCTATTTCTATTGCATTTTTGCATACTTTTTAACACTGTATCACTAATGCCATATTATTTTTATGTCCAACAACATTTTAGCATTCATAAACTTTGCAGTGTTTCTGCAGGTAGTTCTTTAACTTCTTCCAGTCCTCTTCCACCGCTTCTTCTCCCAGGTCTCGGATTCTGCCAGTCATTTCTGCCAGTTCTGCCAGTCTATTACTTGCATCTGCCATTCTTCCAAGGTGGGCAAATCTTGTGTCTTCCAATACTTTGCAATAAGTATTCTTGCTGCTGTTGTCGCATACATAAAAAACGTTCTATCTGTCTTTAACACCAATTGGCCGACTATACCCAAGAGAAAGGCCTCTGGTTTCTTAAGGAAGGTATATTTAAATACCTTTTTCAGTTCATTATATATCATCTCCCAGAAAGCCTTAATCTTCGGGCACGTCCACCAAAGGTGAAAGAAAATACCCTCAGTTTCTTTACATTTCCAACATTTGTTATCAGGCAGGTGATAAATTTTAGCAAGCTTGACTGGGGTCATGTACCACCTATAGATCATTTTCATAATATTCTCTCTTAGGGCATTACATGCCGTAAATTTCATACCGGTGGTCCACAATTTTTCCCAGTCAGCAAACAAAATGTTATGACCTATGTCCTGTGCCCATTTAATCATGGCTGTTTAACTGTTTCATCCTGAGTGTTCCATTTCAACAGCAAGTTATACATTCTTGAAAGGATCTTAGTTTTAGGTTCTAACAATTCTGTCTCCAGTTTCGATTTTTCTACCTGGAAGCCCAATTTTTTATCCAAATTATAGGCCTCCCTTATTTGATAATAATAAAGCCAATCTCGCACTTTGTCTTTTAATTTCTCAAAACTCTGCAAATTCATTTTATCTCCTTCCTGTTCTAATATCTCCCAATACTTCGGCCATTTGGCCTCCATATTGAGTCTTTTCAGAGCCTTTGCTTCCATGGGTGACAACCACCTTGGGGTCTTATTTTCCAATAAATCTTTGTACCTAATCCAGACATTAAACAATGCTTTCCTGACAATATGGTGTTTGAAGTTTTTGTGCACTTTAACCTTGTCGTACCACAAATATGCATGCCATCCAAAAGCATTATTAAAGCCTTCCAAATCCAAAATGTCAGTGTTCTCAAGAAGCAGCCAATCTTTCAACCAGCAGAATGCTGCTGATTCATAATAAAGTTTAAAGTCCGGCAGGGCAAACCCCCCTCTTTCCTTCGCATCAGTTAATATTTTAAATTTTATTCTGGGCTTTTTGCCCTGCCAGACAAATCTAGAGATTTCTCTCTGCCACTTCTTGAAGCAATCCATCTTGTCCACAATCTGTAAAGTTTGAAACAAAAATAACATTTTTGGCAATACATTCATCTTTATAACTGCAATTCGACCCAACAAGGAAAGCTTCAAATTAGACCATATTTCTAAATCTTTTTTAACTGGACCTGAAGCCATTTTGATTCCTAAACTGAGCAAATGTTTTCTCTGCAAGGTCAAATTGGAAAAGCCTCCCCATTGTCTTTTCCTTCACAAATCCTGTCTTAAGGGTATGTCTGTGTTTGAATAGGGTGAGCCTGTGACCTGGCTCAGGAACTATTTATCATTACAAAAGACTGGCCAGGCTCCCCAGGCAATTCAATCAAGTAACCTGCCAGACAGGAGATAAACAAGGACAAAAACAACATTAAATTTCTGTTTAGGCCGCCTTTTCTGTGATGTAGGTGTGATGTATCTGAGGGGTGGCCTTAGGTTACACCCCTTCTGTGATGTATGTATGATGTTCCAGGGGTGGTCTTGGTCTACAGGGTGGCAATTTCAAGAGTCCATGTAAGGCCTTGCGCACCATTGTTCTGGGTTCCTCGTCTCTCCTGCGGGTGAGGGGAGCCCCCTGTTGCAACAGATCAAGAAAGATCAAGCTTACTAGCTGCCTTGCTTCTCAATATTCTCTGGTTGGCCTCTGTTATCTTCTCCTACCAATAAGGAACCCATGTAAGGACTCTATATGGGCTCTTGGATACCCCATAAGGAAAAAGGGCCATTTTTATTTACAACAGAGGCTCTCTGGGAAGTCAGCCCAAATCACAGCCTACACCGCATCCCAGAGAAAAAGGGAACGTGAGCCTAAAACGTACAGGGGAGGGAACCAAGCAAGCTGTTAAGGGCCAATTCTCATTTACTGCACCCTCCTGGTAAGACCTTGGGAAAATGCCACCTTTTCCCAGACATGAGCTATATAGAGCATGGTTATTCCTCTTGTGAAATCAGGGAGACTTTAATTAGTAAGGAATTCCATGAGTAGTAATGATACCACCACAAATAGCTCTGAACAGGCCTCTGTCTCCAATTTCTACATTTTACCCTGGCCAACCCCTGAAAGAGCTGAATGGTTCTGGCTTTGGAACAAAATTCTGCCTAAAAGGTCCTTCCTGGGGTTTTTTTATGAGCCCGGCCTCAGCCGGGGAGGGCAGGATACAAATAAAAAATTCTCATTCTTATTCTTATTAAAAGGGAACACAAATGTCAAGTGAAAACTAAATATACCACACTGACTTGGGGGAGAAAAAGAAAACACACTCACTCTCTATGGAGGTCGCTGTGTACCAGCGTTGCTAAGGGCCCCCAAGCCCCTGGAGACATGAGGTCACAGCACTATGACAACAGAATGCAATGATGATGTCAGTGGAAAGGAGACCTCTTGCTCATCTCTTTTTCTATTGACATTATATTTGCTGATTTATGATCCGGCAAACCTTCATCGAAGATGAACTAAGAACTTCTTAATGGATTGAATATTTTTAAAATTAATTCTCCATTAGTAACATTCCAATGATAACAAATCAAATCAATTCTTGCCACATCATAATACAAACAATAAAGCAAATTATACATTCCAAACTAAAAATTTTGGGGAGGCCTTTCCATGTTCTCGCTGTCGGGAGAAAGTTTCTTTCACTTGTTCCTGCGTTCTTCTCTCTTGTTTCCCCCCAGATTCAGCTAGGTAGACCAACTACCTACCTCTAAGGGGCTACGGTACAATTTTTTTATTTTTTGGAAAGGATTCTTTTAAATACTTTTCAGGACGTTTTTAAAAAAAGACTTGATTCTTTTAAAGGGATTTTTGGAAGAGTTTTTTAAATATATTCCTCCCCCCCCCCCATTTCATAATTCTGATCTTCCAGTCATTTTAAAATATCCTTCCTTCCAGAACACTCTCCTGTTTCTTAGTCCAAATTCTAATAATTTTTGAAGAGCTGAGTCCAGGGTGTCGTACATTGTCCTGGGCAAAGGTGGTTGGCATTGCAGGGTAAATATTAGGCTCAAGTGGCATCGCAAATTTTGCACACAGTGATCTCTAGGATAAGCCAGGCATGTGTTGCACTGGGACCTATAGCACTGTGTTTAGAGGTCAACTACAGTTCCCATGATTCTAGGGGGGAAGGAGTCATGTGCTGTAATGTTATGGCATGTCCACAGCCACTAACAATAACCAAAGTGAATAGTTTCTGATTAATTTCTGATTAATTGTCTTGTCTCAATTATATTTTTTGAGTTTATCATTGCAATGGTGAGCTAGATACTGCAGTTTTTGGTTGTGGTGACCTGCTATTTGATATAATTAGTTAAAGATGTTTCTATATGTAACAACAGCAGCTAGGATTCTATATGCGCAGAAATGGAAGGAAAAAGAAGTTCCAAAGAAGGGATAAGTGAGATAATGGACTATGCAGAACTGGCAAAATTAGCAGTTTTGTGGGCAAATAGGCCTTTTTCGGATTATAGTACGCTGAACTCGTAAGGAGGATTTGAGCTATGAGCAACGTAAGTAATTGGATTATAATACTGGGGTTATGATTTGACAAACAGAAGACGGGGTGCAGCAGGAGAGAAACAACTCCATGGAAAACAGGGTGGGAAGTTGACGAAAATTAAGAGAAAAGTCAAAATTGTGTTTTGACTGTATATGATTTTTAAAATATTGAAACAATAAAATATAATTGTAAAAAAAGAAGAAGTTGTAACCATTTTTAAGCTTCTGGGTAGGCAGCCTCAGAATGGCTTGCAAATGTACTTTGAAGAAGCCAGCTTTGGCAGAGGCCACTGTAACTTCAATGCCAGCCCATAATAGGCCTTATGGTAGATGGAAGCTGGGCTCTCTCCTGGCACCTCGGAATTCAAAGAGGGCAGCTCAAGCCCTGCTGTTTCCTAGCTCAGGGCGCCATATCACCAAAGTCTACCCCTGGGGGGTTTTTCATAGAATCATAGAATCATAGAATCATTGTGTTGTGACGTGGGGTTTGTGATTTCAGCTCTCTTGACATAATATGCTGGCGACAGTTCTCTAGTAACACTTCTTTATTAAAGCAACAAGGCTAAGACCTGAAGAGGGGAGAGCTACATTTATAGGGACAGGGAACTAGCTAGAAAGGATACATTTTGGAGGGAACAATATCAGGCACTCACAGTCCTGCCTTTTGGAGGCAACCAATAAGACAGAGGATCCAAATACAGCAGCTTAAATGAACCAATAGTAGCTGTACCCTCTGGAACCAAAAGGCAGTTACTTTACCCTAATGCAATTACAGACAATAATAATACAGATATAAAATCATTTGACTCAATACACAACACATAGAATCATAGAATCATAGAGTTGGAAGAGACCACAAGGGCCATCGAGTCCAACCCCCTGCCAAGCAGGAAACACCATCAGAGCATTCCTGACATATGGTTGTCAAGCCTCTGCTTAAAGACCTCCAAAGAAGGAGACTCCACCACACTCCTTGGCAGCAAATTCCACTGTCGAACAGCTCTTACTGTCAGGAAGTTCTTCCTAATGTTTAGGTGGAATCTTCTGTCTTGTAGTTTGGATCCATTGCTCCGTGTCCGCTTCTCTGGAGCAGCAGAAAACAACCTTTCTCCCTCCTCTATGTGACATCCTTTTATATATTTGAACATGGCTATCATATCACCCCTTAACCTCCTCTTCTCCAGGCTAAACATGCCCAGCTCCCTTAGCCGTTCCTCATAAGGCATCGTTTCCAGGCCTTTGACCATTTTGGTTGCCCTCCTCTGGACACGTTCTAGTTTGTCAGTGTCCTTCTTGAACTGTGGTGCCCAGAACTGGACACAGTACTCCAGGTGAGGTCTGACCAGAGCAGAATACAGTGGCACTATTACTTCCCTTGATCTAGATGCTATACTCCTATTGATGCAGCCCAGAATTGCATTGGCTTTTTTAGCTGCCGCGTCACACTGTTGGCTAATGTCAAGTTTGTGGTCAACCAAGACTCCTAGATCCTTTTCACATGTACTGCTCTCAAGCCAGGTGTCACCCATCTTGTATTTGTGTCTCTCATTTTTTTTTGCCCAAGTGCAATACTTTACATTTCTCCCTGTTAAAATTCATCTTGTTTCTTTTGGCCCAGTTCTCTAATCTGTCAAGGTCGTTTTGAAGTGTGATCCTGTCCTCTGGGGTGTTAGCCACCCCTCCCAGTTTGGTGCCATCTGCAAATTTGATCAGGATGCCCTTGAGTCCATCATCCAAGTCGTTGATAAAGATGTTGAAGAAGACCGGGCCCAAGACAGAACCCTGTGGCACCCCACTAGTCACTCTTCTCCAGGATGAAGAGGAACCATTGATGAGCACCCTTTGGGTTCGGTCAGTCAGCCAGTTTTGTGGGGGGGGGGTATTTTGTTGAGTGCTCTCTTGTTGCCACACCTGCTCCTTGTATTTGCTCCTGACCTGAGCACAAGGAGACCCTTTTGTTTCTGGCGGACCACCTGATACAAGCGTTTCCTCACATGTGCAAGCAGACAAATACCTCTGCGCATGCGAAATGCTTTGCTCTGCCTCCATGCTTCTGAATCCCAGTTGCTGGAAACCTCAGGAGCGGGGAGGGCTCACGCGCTCGGGTGCTGCTTGCTGGTTTCCCACGGCCATCCGGTTGGTCACTGTGATAACAGGAGGCTGGACTAGATGGGCCATTGGCCTGACCCAGCACAGCCTTTTCTTCTGTTCTTAAGCAACCATAAGGCCTGATTGAAGTGGAAGGTGGTTGCGCTCCATAGACAGAGGGGCATGGAGCTGAGCGTGGCTGCGAGGCAAAAGGCTGGGGCAAGGTTTTGGAAAATGCTCCATTCAGTTCTGCCAAGCTTCACCTGCCGTGCCGCTTGCCTGTACATTTGAACTTGGCGCGCGCGCCCAGCCGGCAACCTTCCTCCTGACCGTTCCCCCGCTCTCCGATGGAGGCGTGGTCAATTCCGACTCATCTTCTCTCGCTGGTGGTGAATGCGCTGTCCCCGATACCTGGGACTCCTCCCCCCCACTGCGCTCTGGTGGGGAAGCTGGTCCTGATTTCCAGCTGCTGTTCTGGGAATCCCCGCTGGCCCCTTGCTCCTGGGGTTTCCCCCTTGGGGCCCCCCTTGCCCTGACCACTGGCGCCCCCTTCTGTGAATCTTCCGATTCGCTGGAGAGGGACCTAGAGGCAACTCTGACACATACACTTTGCGTTTTCAGGCTCAATGTGCGTTTACACCAAAGAAGACTTGAAATAAGCGACATCCAAGATTCTTCTATGTAGATGGAACCTAAAACAGCCGGTTTATGCTTTGTTTAGGCTCATTACACTTTGCTTTGATATGTGTGTGAATGAACACCGAAAGAACAATTAAAGCTTATTCATCCTCTTTCTATTGAGATGGAACCAAAACTCCTATGCTTAATTTGGGCTGATAAGATATTTTTCACTTTGTGATTTTTGGGTGAATGTGTATTCTAACCCCAAAAACAACAGTTGGAAATGAGCTTTATCATCTTCTTTTTATGTAGATGGAACCCAAAACTCTTTTGCTTTGGTTGGGGGAGATTCTGGTGCACACCCAATAAACACCATGCGAATTGAAAGAAGGCCAATCAAAGCTTATTCGTCTTCTTTCTACGCATATGGAAGCAAAAAGACGCTTGTTATTTTGGTCTCATTACATACACTTTGCGATTTCTGTGTCAATGTGCATTTACACCAAAGAAAACGACTTGAAATACGCGACATCCAAGATTCTTCTTTCTATGTAGATGTACCCCAAAACAACCTCTTTTGCCTTGTTTAGACTTATTATACTTCGCTTTGCTATTTGTGGCTGAACAACGAAAGAAAAATGAAAGTTTATTCGTCCTCTTTCTATTGGATTGGAACCAAAAGACCTATGCTTTATTTGGGCTGATAACATATTGTTCACTTTGTGATTTTTGGGTGAATGTGCATTCTAACCCCAAAAGCAACAATTGGAAATAAGCCCAATCAGAGCTTTATCATCTTCCTTTTATGTAGATGGAACCCAAAATGCCTTTTTGCTTGGGTCGGGGGCGATTCTGGTGCACACTCAAAAAACACCATGAGAATTGAAATGAGCCCAATCATAGCTTAGTCGTCTTCTTTCTACGCATATGGAAGCGAAAAGACAGTGTTTTCTTATTTTGGTCTCATTACATACACTTTGCCATTTCAGGGTCAATGTGCATTTACACCAAAGAAGACGAAATCCAAGATTCTTCTTTCTATGTAGATGGAACCCAAAACAGCCGGTTTTGCTTTGTTTAGGCTCATTACACTTTGCTTTGATATGTGGGTGAATGAACACCAAAAGAACAATTAAAGCTTATTCGTCCTCTTTCTATTGAGATGGAACCAAAACTCCTATGCTTAATTTGGGCTGATAACATATTTTTCACTTTGTGATTTTTGGGTGAATGAGCTTTATTATCTTCTTTTCATGTAGATGGAACCCAAACCTCCTTTTTGCTTTGGTTGGGGGAGATTCTGGTGCACACCCAATAAACACCATGCAAATTGAAAGAAGGCCAATCAAAGCTTATTCGTCTTCTTTCTACGCATATGGAAGCAAAAAGACGCTGTTTTGTTATTTTGGTCTCATTACATACACTTTGCCATTTCAGGGTCAATGTGCATTTACACCAAAGACGACGACTTGAAATAAGCGACATCCAAGATTCTTCTTCTATGTAGATGGAACCCAAAACAACCGGGTTTGCTTTGTTTTAGCTCATTACACTTTGCTTTGATATGTGGGTGAATGAACACCGAAAGAACAATTAAAGCTTATTCGTCCTCTTTCTATTGAGATGAAACCAAAACTCCTATCTTGGATGTCGCGTATTTAAATTCGTGTTCTTTGGTATAAATGCACATTGACCCAGAAATCGCAAAGTGTATGGAAAGAGACCAAAATCACAAAACACCGTTTTTTCGCTTCCATAAGCATAGAAAGAAGAATAAGCTCAACACCATGCGAATTGAAAGAAGGCCAATCAAAGCTTAGTCATCTTCTTTCTACGCCTATGGAAGCAAAACAACAGTGTTTGGTTATTTTGGTCTCATTACATACACTTTGCGTTTTCAGGGTCAATGTGCATTTACACCTGTCAGGGCTGCCCCAGGTCCCAGCTCACAAAGGACCAACGCCAGTTCTTGTTATATACAAAAGTCTTTATTGAAGTTCAGTTTCTATTTCAAAGCCATGGTGTGCAGCTCTACGTCTTAAACTCTAGACCGCCGAAGCTCCGTCTGAGTCTCCTCCCCCCAGACACCAGTTTAAGACTCTAGCCTTGCTCCACCTCTTCCTCTGCTCTTTCCTCCTCTGGGTCCTCCTGTCCCCTGGGGTCTTGCCCTTTCTGGACTCTTCTGACGCTGAGTCCCCTGACTCTTCCCCCTGACTCCGGCGGGCTTTAGGACCTGGTTCCCAATCCGGGTTCTCTGCTGTCCCGCGCGCCTGTACATTTGAACTTGGTGCTTGCGCCCAGCCAGTGACCTTCCTCCTGACCGTTACACTGCTCCTGTCACTGCTTCCCTCTTCGGGAAGGCTAGCTGGACCTGACTTCCCCTCCGTTCCCTCACTCTCTGATGGAGGCGTGATCAGTCCTGCCTCATCTGCTCTCCCTGCTGGGGGAGACGCTGGCCCTGATACATGAGACTCTTCCCCCTCACTCCGCTCTGGTGGGGAAGCTGGCCCTGATCTCCAACTGCTGCTTTGGGAGTCCCCGCTGGCCCCTTGTTTCTGGTGTGTCCCCCCTGGGACCCCCCTCGCCCTGGCCATCGGTGCCCCCCTTTGGGAATCCTCTGAATCACTGGACAAGCTCATGGAATCTCTCGGGCCACTGTCATACTCCCCCACGCTGCCCTCAGATTCCTCCCCTTCGCTCTCCGTTTCCTCTCTCCCCTGTGTCTCTGCTCCTGAGCCCCTGGCATCCATCCCCCCTCGAAGCCCCTCCTTCCCCCCTCCCCCTCTTCGGGTGCGGGTTCCGGGTGCTCCAGCGCTGTGGGGGTGAGCGCGGGGTACAGGTCTTCCCCTCTGGTGTGCAGCTGGCCGGCTGGGTCCGGCCAGTCCGGAATGGGCTCGTCGACGTCGATCTCCTCTGCTTCCATCTCTCTGCAGCTGTGCTCGAACCCAGGATCCTCCCCCAACACGTCCATGTCCGTCTCCCCCCCGTTGCCTCAGGGGATGCTGCCTGTAAAGGCCCCCTCCAACCCACTTCCGGTTGATCATCCCACCAATAAGAGCGTTCTGTGGCAAACCCCGAGAGTGATCCTTCTGGGGAGCTTGTTTCTGGCGCCGTTTCCTCGGCTGATGAGAATCCCTGGAACGTGCTGGCTGAAAGTGTGGGTGTGAAAAGGTAGTCGTCGAAATAATCTGCCGGCATAGGTCTGTGTGGGAAGAGTGCATGGAACTCGTCTTTGAGGTAGGGCTCCTCTACGGCATAGTACGGTACCCACCTGTTGGCGCTGGCTGGGGTACCTTCCCTGGCGAGTAGATATTCAACCCCCTCTTCCCCCCATCTCGAGTCTAAAATCTCTGTGACCTCGTTGAGTGGCCCCGCCCCCGGTGACCCCCCCTTGTTGGCGATTTGCGGGGTGGGTCTGGTGCGTTCCCTGGCGCCTGAAACCTGTGGGGTTCCTTGTAGGGTGTGAGCCGGGTGCATTCTGGAGTCCTCCGGGAGTGCCAGCCGGAAGGCTACCGGATTGATCTGTGCCACGACTTGGTAAGGCCCTAGCTGCTTGTGTCTGAGCTTCTTCTTAGCTAACATTCTGCCCGGCACTGCCTGGGCTGCTAACCAGACCCAGTCCCCCACCTGGATGTCTTCCCCCACTCTCCTGTGCCTGTCTGCCTGCATTTTGTAGGCGTGTTTTGCTAGTTCTAAGTGCCTTCGGAGTTGCTCGTGGACCTCCTGTAATTCCGCTGCCAAGGCTTCTGCCCCCCGTGGCTCCCCCTCCCTCACTTTCTCTAACCCCAGGAAGGTTCTGGGATTCCGCCCATTGTTGGCGAAGAACGGTGTCACCCCCGTGGATACGTGCTTCGTGTTGTTGTAGGCAAACTCGGCCAGCGGTAGGTAGTCCACCCAGGTCGCGGGCTGTTGATTCGCGTAGCATCTCAGGTACTGCTGCATGATGGCGTTGACCCTCTCCGCTTGTCCGTTGGTCTGCGGGTGTCGTGCCGACACTAAGTTTATCTTGACGTTCAGGATGCCCAGCAACTTCTGCCAGAAGCTTGAGATGAATTGGCGACCTCGGTCGGACAGGATGGACCGCGGCAAGCCGTGAACCTTGAACACGTGGTCTATGAACAGCTTGGCGGTCTGTTCCGCTGTGGCCACCTTCGCGCAAGGAATGAAGTGCGCCATCTTGGTGAACAGGTCTACGACCGCGAGTACCGCTGTTTTGCCTCGCGAGCTGGGCAGATCTGTGACAAAGTCCAGGGCCACTTTCTCCCACGGCTCGAGCGGCGTCTGTAGCGGTTCCAGCAGCCCCGCCGGCGGTCTGTGTACTGGCTTAGCCCTTTGGCATGTGTCGCACCTAGTGACGTAATCCGCGACTTCTCCCCTCATCTTGGGCCACCAAAAGTCTCTGGCTACTAATTCCGCCGTCTTGTCCTTGCCGAAGTGCCCGGCGCTGGGCGCGTCGTGTAACTGTTGCAGTACTTTCGCGCGGAGGTCGTCTCCCGGCACGTAGAGGGCCCCTTTGCGGATAAGCAGTCCGTCGCCTATCTGGAACTCGTCGTCCTTCGCTGTGCCTCTCTGCACCTCCTCCATCCTGGATTGTGCGAACGAATCTGTCTGCACCGCGCGCCGTACCGCGTCCAGGTCCACGATGGCTGAGGCGCACGCCCACGCTTTCGGTGCGAAAATGTGTTTGGCCGCCACTGGTGCCGCTTCCTCGAGATACTGCGGCTTCCTGGATAGCGCATCCGCCATGACGTTGTTGTCTCCCGGGATGTATTCTATCCTGAAGTCGAAATCCGCAAAGAACTCCGCCCAGCGGATGTGTCTCTGGTTCAGGAACCTCGCCGTGTGCCAGTACTCCAGGTTCTTATGGTCCGTGCGGACCTGCACTGTGTCTTTGACTCCGATGAGGAAGTGCCGCCACGCCTTGAAGGCTGCATGAATGGCCAGCAACTCCCTGTCCCAGATGGTGTAGTTCTGCTCCGACTTGCTGAGTTTCCTGGAGTAGAATGTGCATGGCCTCCAGTCCCCTTGCGGATCTTGCTGCAACAGGACTGCCCCCACCACTCTGTCCGAGGCGTCCATCTCAACCCTCATTGGTTTGCAGGGGTTGACGTGTAACAGCTGTTCTTCGGACGTGAAGAGACGCTTGAGTCCCTGAAAGGACTGCTCCGCCTGGTCCGTCCAGGTGAACTTCTTCTTCTTAGAGCTGAGGGTCTCCGTGATGGCCACCGTCTCCATGGCGAACACCTTGATGAACTTGCGGTAAAAGTTGGCGAAGCCGACGAACTTCTGGACCTCCTTCCGATTGCGCGGGCTCTTCCAGTCCGACACCGAGTGGACCTTGGTGCTGTCCATGGCAAGTCCCTTGTCGGACAGCTTGTAGCCCAGGAAATCCACCTCCATCATGTCGAACTGGCACTTCTCCAGTTTGGCGTAGAGTCTGTTCTCCCGTAGTCTCTGCAGGACCTCCTTGACATCTCTCTCGTGAGCCTCCTGCGATTCCGAGAAGATCAGGATGTCGTCCAGGAAGCAGACGCACTTCTTGTAGAGGAGTCCTGCTAACACGTGATGCATGAAGGCTTGAAAACAATGGGAGCCATTTTGTAAACCAAACGGCATAATTATATATTCATAGGTGCCTAAAGGCGTAAACATGGCCGTCTTCCACTCATCGCCCTCCCGCATGCGTATAAGGTTGTATGCCCCTCGAAGATCCAACTTGGTTAAGATGCGTCCCTTCCTCACCGTCGCGAGCAGGTCGTCGATCTTGGGCATGGGGAATGCCGTGGGCTTTGTTCTGGAATTAATGACCCTGTAATCAACTATCAACCTCCGCTGGGACGTGTTTTTTTTCTTCACGAAAAACACGGGACTGCCCCCCACTGCTTTGGACTCTTGGATGAATCCCCGCTTCAAGTTGTGATCTATGAACTCCCTGAGTTCTTGCAGTTCGTCTTCAGACATGGAATACAGTTTCCCAGTCGGCAACGTCGCCCCCGGCAGGAGGTCAATCTTGCAATCGTAGGGCCTGTGGGGAGGCAACTTGTCCGCTTCCTTCTCGCAGAAGACCTCAAAAAATGCCTTGTACTTGTTGGGTACTGCTTGCACCATGCCTAAGTGCAGCCGTGGGTCATCTTCTTGCCCTTCATCTTCCTGGCTGGGCAGGATGCAGTGTTCTGCGCAGTAGGAGGAGCAGAAGGTCAATTGACGCTGGTACCATGCTAAAGCCGGGCTGTGCCTGTCCAGCCAACTCATGCCCAACACTATGGGCGTGTCCGATAGGTGGGTGACGTTGAAGCTGATGACTTCACAGTGATTTCCAATTTGCATCACCATTGGTGGTGTTTGCTGTACCACCTGTCCTCCCAGTAGCTCTCTGCCATCGACCGTGATGACGTTTAGGGGCATCGTGGCTGGTAGGAGCGCTATGCGATGTTGCTTGATGAAATCCACCCCTACAAAGTCTGCATTACTACCGCAGTCAATGGTAATAGGGACTTCCAGGGTGAGTCCATTGGGCAGCTGGAGCGATGCGGTGAGTTGCACCACTGGTTTGGGCGGGAGGGGGTCTGTGGGCTGTAAAATCTCTGGGGGCTGCTTCACTGACTCGCCTGGCTGGGCCCCAGTGCCTCTGCCTCCAGCCAGGCTTTGTCGTTTTCCTGCAGCTGTTCCCCCTGCTGAACTGCTCCCTTTACTGTCACTGAGGCTGCAGTGTGCTTCTGGAGCCTCTGGGGACACTCTTTGGCCATGTGCTGTGCACTGTCGCAGATATAACACTTCCTGCTCCCTCTAGGAGCCTTCGCCTTGACTGCTCCTGGTGTTTGGGCTCTGGCTGCTGTCTGAGCCCTGGCACCACCTATCTCCATCGGCTCTTCTCCCCCTCCCACTGGAGGCGTGGACTGTGCGCGCGCTGTCTCTCTGGGTAGGAAAGGAGTTGTTCTGGCTGGTGTGCGTCCCATATGTCCCTCATCCCTGCTCCAAGGGCGTTCTTCCAGATGCACCCCTATGGCCAGCGCTCTTTGGACGACTTCAGTGGTGCTGTTGGGTCTTTCCCCTCTCACTATTTCATCTTTTACAGCCCCATTTAGCCCCTCCCAGAACAGATCTCGGACGGCAGCGGAGTCCTTCTCCCAGCCCAGCGCATTTACCAACGCAAAAAAGCGGGAGTGATATTGTCTCACAGTGGCTTTGCCCTGTTTCAGCCCATGCATTTCCCTCCTGGCCACGTCCACATCTACCGTTGATTTAAAACAACTGTCCATAGCCGTAATAAAGGCTTTTGAATCTTTGAGGGCGGGATCATTTTCGCGCCATAAATTGCGCAGCCACGATTTAGCTTCCCCATGCAGATGAGTTATTATGAAGCCTACTTTCTCCTCCTCATCTCTAAAGTCTTTCCCAAGCAAATTGAGCGCGAAAACTATGTCTGCTCTGAAGTTAGGATACTGCTGCAGGTTCCCATCGAAGTGGGCTACTATGCTGCCCCCCCTTTTCCCGAGGCAAACTCCCTCCGGCTTGGGTCCCGGCAACCCCTCTTTGCCCAAACGTTCCAACCTGGCTTGCAGATCCCGGCAGAGCGCTGTTGCTTCTTCCTCTCTCTTTCTGGAAGCTGCTACGTCTGCGTAAAGTGCCGTGACTGCTGCTGTCAGCTCTTTCACCTTGTCCTCTGTAGTCATCCTTGCCAATGTTCGTGAGCTCGCAAAACACCAAGTTTTGCCCCTCGCTGCGCCAACTCATGCTGCGAGGGTTTTATTGTCAGACGGAGCTTACTGTCAGGGCTGCCCCAGGTCCCAGCTCACAAAGGACCAACGCCAGTTCTTGTTATATACAAAAGTCTTTATTGAAGTTCAGTTTCTATTTCAAAGCCATGGTGTGCAGCTCTACGTCTTAAACTCTAGACCGCCGAAGCTCCGTCTGAGTCTCCTCCCCCCAGACACCAGTTTAAGACTCTAGCCTTGCTCCACCTCTTCCTCTGCTCTTTCCTCCTCTGGGTCCTCCTGTCCCCTGGGGTCTTGCCCTTTCTGGACTCCTGACGCTGAGTCCCCTGACTCTTCCCCCTGCCTCCGGCGGGCTTTAGGACCCGGTTCCCAATCCGGGTTCTCTGCTGTCCCGTGCGCCTGTACATTTGAACTTGGTGCTCGCGCCCAGCCAGTGACCTTCTTCCTGACCGTTACACTGCTCCTGTCACTGCTTCCCTCTTCGGGAAGGCTAGCTGGACCTGACTTCCCCTCCGTTCCCTCACTCTCTGATGGAGGCGTGATCAGCCCTGCCTCATCTGCTCTCCCTGCTGGGGGAGACGCTGGCCCTGATACATGAGACTCTTCCCCCTCACTCCGCTCTGGTGGGGAAGCTGGCCCTGATCTCCAACTGCTGCTTTGGGAGTCCCCGCTGGCCCCTTGTTTCTGGTGTGTCCCCCCTGGGACCCCCCTCGCCCTGGCCATCGGCGGCCCCCTTTGGGAATCCTCTGAATCACTGGACAAGCTCATGGAATCTCTCGGGCCACTGTCATACTCCCCCACACTGCCCTCAGATTCCTCCCCTTCGCTCTCCGTTTCCTCTCTCCCCTGTGTGTCTGCTCCTGAGCCCCTGACAACACCAAAGAAGACGACTTGAAATAAGCGACATCCAAGATTCTTCTTTCTATGTAGATGGAACCCAAAACAACCGGTTTTGCTTAGTTTAGGCTCATTACACTTTGCTTTGATATGTGGGTGAATGAACACTGAAAGAACAATTAAAGCTTATTCGTCCTCTTTCTATTGAGATGGAACCAAAAGTCCTATTGTCAGAGCTGCCTCTAGGTCCCAGCTCACAGAGGACCAATGCCAGGTTGATGTTATGTACAAAAGTCTTTATTGAAGTTTAATTTCCATTTCAAAGCCAGAGCGTGCAGCCCTACGTCTAGACTCTAGATCGGCGAAGTCTCCGCCCCTTCCACACCAGTTTAAGATCCTAGCCCTGCTCCACCTCCTGCGCTGCTCTCTTCTCCTCTGGGTCCTCCTGCCCTCTGGGGCATTGCCCTTTCTGGACTCTTCCGACGCTGAGTCGCTTAGCTCCTCCCCCTGCCTCCGGCGTGCTTTAGGACCCGGTTCCCAATCCTCACTCTCTGCTGTCCCGCGCTCCTGTACATTTGAACTTGCTTCTCGCGCCAACCCAGGGACCTTTCTCCTAACCGTTACACTACATCTATCACTGCTTCCCTCTTCCGTGACACTGGCCGGATCTGACCTCCCTTCCGTTGTCCGACTCTCTGAGGGAGGCGTGGTAGACTCTGCCTCGTCTCCTCTCCCTGGTGGGGAAAGCACTGGCCCCGATGCCTGGGACTCTTCCCCCCCACTCTGCTCTGGTGGGGAAGCTGGTCCTGATTTCCAACTACTGCTCTGGGAGTCCCTGCTGCCCCCTTGCTCCTGGGGCGTTCCCCTTGGGACCCCCCTGCCCCTGGCCACTGGCGCTCCCTTCTGTGAATCTTCCGATTCGCTGGAGAGGCTCATGGAATCCCTCGGACCACTGTCCCCTCCTACGCTCCCTTCGGATTCCTCCCCCTCGCTCTCCATCTCCCATCTTCCCTGTGCCTCAGCTCCTGAGCCCCTGACAATGTGCATTTATACCAAAGAACACGACTTGAAATACGCGACATCCAAGATTCTTTTTTCTATGTAGATGGACTCCAAAACAACCTCTTTTGCCTTGTTTAGACTTATTACACTTCGCTTTGCTATTTGTGGGTGAATGAACAACGAAAGAAAAATCAAAGTTTATTCGTCCTCTTTCTATTGGATTGGAACCAAAAGACCTATGCTTTATTTTGGCAGATAACATATATTTCACTTTGTGATTTTTGGGTGAATGTGCATTCTAACCCCAAAAGCAACAATTGGAAATAAGCCCAATCAGAGCTTTATCATCTTCTTTTTATGTAGATGGAACCCAAAACTCCTTTTTGCTTTGGTTGCGGTAGATTCTGGTGCACTCCCAATAAACACCATGCGAATTTAAAGAAGGCCAATCAAAACTTATTCGTCTTCTTTCTACACATATGGAAGCAAAAAGACGCTGTTTTGTTATTTTGGTCTCTTTACATACACTTTGCGATTTCTGGGTCAATGTGCATTTACACCAAAGAAGACGACTTGAAATAAGCGACATCCAAGATTCTTCTTTCTATGTAGATGGAACCCAAAACAACAGGTTTTGCTTTGTTTAGGCTTATTTTTTTTTTTATAAATATTTATTAAAGTTTTTAAATATAAATGCACAAATAATAAACAATCTTACTTCTATCACAGACATAGTTTCATCACTTCTTTGGACTCCCTCACGTCTCCCGCTCCCATTTACATCGTTAAAGGTTTTTTCCAGACAAATTATCAACTTGTTTACAATCTCATGTCCACTCATTCAAATATAATCTAACACTTCTTCCAAAAAATTTTATATTTTCTTTAGTCTCACTTATCATCAAATTTCAAATCTAATTTAGTGGTGGCCAGTTTTTTATAATCTAGCATCCTTCTTAACATTCAACCAAATTACAATGTTTTTGTAGATACTTCTTGAATTTCTCCCAGTCTTCCTCCATCTTCTCTTCTCCCAGGTCACGGATTCTGCCAGTCATCTCGGCCAGTTGCATATAGTCCATCAGTTGCATCTGCCACTCTTCCAGTGTGGGTAGATCTTGAGTTTTCCAGTTTTTTGCGATAAGAATCCTTGCTGCCGTTGTTGCATACATAAAGAATGTTCGGTCCTTCTTTAACACCTTCTGGCCGACAATACCCAGAAGGAAGGCCTCTGGTTTCTTAGTGAAGGTATACTTAAATACCTTTTTCAGCTCATTATATATCATTTCCCAGAAGACCTTCACCTTAGGGCATGTCCACCAGAGGTGAAAGAATGTTCCTTCATTTTCTTTACATTTCCAACATTTATTATCAGACGAATGGTATATTTTGGCAAGTTTAACTGGGGTCATGTACCATCTATATATCATTTTCATTACATTTTCCTTCAGAGCATTACATGCGGTGAAGTTCAGCCCAGTGGTCCACAACCTTTCCCAGTCCTCAAACATAATATTATGCCCAATGTCCTGTGCCCATTTTATCATAGCCGATTTAACCATTTCGTCTTGTGTATTCCATTTTAACAGCAAGTTATACATTCTAGATAATACCTTAGTCTTTGGTTCTAACAATTCTGTTTCCAACTTCGATTTCTCCACCTGGAACCCTAACTTTTTATCGTTTTTAAAAACTTCTTTAATCTGAGCATAATGTAACCAGTCTCGCACCTTATCCTTCATTTTCTCTAAACTCTGCAATTTCCAATTGTCTCCATCTTTTTCTAATATTTCCCAATATTTTGGCCATTTGGCCTCCATATTGGGTCTTTTTAGGGCCTTAGCCTCCAGAGGTGAGAGCCACCTTGGAGTTTTATTTTCCAGTAAGTCTTTGTATTTTGTCCAGACATTAAACACTGCTTTCCTGACAATATGGTTCTTAAAGGCCTTATTGATCTTAACCTTATCATACCATAAGTATGCATGCCAACCAAAAGCATTGTTAAAACCTTCCAAGTCCAACACGTCAGTGTCTTCGAGAAGTAGCCAGTCTTTTAGCCAGCAAAAAGCTGCGGCTTCATAGTACAACTTTAAGTCTGGCAGGGCAAAGCCCCCTCTTTCTTTCGCATCTGTTAATATCTTAAACTTAATTCTGGGCTTTTTGCCCTGCCAGACAAATCTGGATATATCTTTCTGCCACTTCCGGAAGCACTCCGTTTTGTCCACAATCTGTAATGTTTGAAACAAAAACAACATTTTTGGCAATACATTCATCTTGATAGCAGCAATTCGGCCTAACAAAGAAAGCTTCAATTTTGTCCAACTATCCAAGTCTCTCTTAATTTCAGACCAACATTTTTCATAATTATCCTTAAATAGACTCAGGTTTTTTGCTGTTATGTTTACCCCTAGGTATTTTACTTTTTTAACCATAGTTAGTTCTGTTTCTCTCTGAAACCTTTCCGACTCTATATCTGTCAAATTTTTTCCCAACACTTTAGTTTTCTGTTTATTTAATTTAAATCCTGCCACCCGACCAAAATCCTGTATCAGTTGTAATACTCTTTTCGTACTAGATTCTGGCTCCTGCAGAGTCAAAACTAGGTCATCTGCAAAAGCTTTCAGTTTGTATTGTTTCGCTCCGACCTGAATCCCTTCCACCAACCGGTCCCCTCTGATCAAGTTCAAGAGCACCTCCAGAACCGAAATAAATAACAAAGGGGAAATCGGGCAGCCTTGTCGTGTTCCTTTTTCAATTTTGAACTCTTCTGTAACCACATTGTTAACTATTAGTTTAGCCTTTTGTTCTGAATATATTGCGTCAATCCCATTCTCAAACCCCCGTCCCACTCCCATTTCATTCAAGTTTCCCTTCATAAATTTCCAAGAAATGTTGTCAAAGGCCTTCTCCGCGTCTATAAAAATTAACACTGCTTTTGTATTTATATCTGTTTGCAAAAGTTCCAAAACGTCAATAATGTTCCTAGTATTTGCAAACATGTGTCTGCCTGGGAGAAAGCCTGCCTGGTCTTTATGAATTACTTCATTAAGAACTCTTTTAAATCTACTTGCCAAAATGTCTGCAAATATTTTGTAATCCACATTCAGAAGGGAGATGGGACGATAGTTTTTAAGTTGTGTCTTTTCAGCTTCAGATTTTGGTATCAATGTGATAAAAGCTTCCTTCCACGATTCCGGCGCCTTCTTCCCTTCCATAATTTCATTACAGACCTCCATCAATGGTTGGATCAGATAGTCTTTTAATGTCTTATAATACTTGGAGGTCAGACCGTCTGGCCCTGGAGATTTGCCCAATTGCATGTTCTGGATAGCTTGTTCAATCTCTTGCTGTGTTATTTTGTTGTTCAGGATTAATCTGTTTTTTTGTGACAACTTTGTTAGTCCATTTCTTTCCAAAAATTGTTTAATCTCAACCTCATCTTGCGGCCCTTGAGTGTACAATTTTTTAAAGTATCTCTGGAAGCACTTTCTAATTTCCATGGGGTTCTGGATGTTTCTTCCTTCAATTTCTAGGTTTGTAACTGTATTTAGTTTCTGTCTCTTCTTCAACTGCCAGGCTAGCAGTTTCCCACATTTGTTTGCCGATTCAAAAGTTTTTTGTTTCATTAATTTAATCTTCCATTCTATTTCTTGGTTTATCAATTTGGAATATTGAGCTTGATATAGTTTAATTTCTCTCAGAATCGGCTGTGACTTCGGATTTGATCTTAATTTCTTCTCCAATTCTTTGATTTTCTGCAAAATCTTATCTTTCCTTTCATTTTGTGTTCTTTTCTTTACAGTGTTCTGTTGTATCAAGAACCCCCTCATCACCGCTTTGCTTGCGTCCCAGATAGTTCTTTTTTCCACCGTAGTGTTCATATTTATTTCAAAATAGTCCTTCAGAGTTTTTTGGGCCTGTTTAGGCTTATTACACTTTGCTTTGATATGTGGATGAATGAACACCGAAAGAACAATCAAAGAACAATTAAAGCTTATTCGTTCTCTTTCCATTGAGATGGAACCAAAACTCTTATGCTTTATTTGGGCTGATAACATATTTTTCACTTTGTGATTTTTGGGTGAATGTGCATTCTAACCCCAAAAACAACAATTGGAAATGAGCTTTATCATCTTCTTTTTATGTAGATGGAACCCAAAACTCCTTTTTGCTTTGTTTGGGATAGATTCTGGTGCACACCCAAAAAACACCATGCGAATTGAAAGAAGGCCAATCAAAGCTTATTCGTCTTCTTTCTACGCATATGGAAGCAAAAAGAGGCTGTTTTGTCATTTTGGTCTCATTACATACACTTTGCCTTTTCTGTGTCAATGTGCATTTACACCAAAGAAAACGACTTGAAATACGCGACATCCAAGATTCTTCTTTCTATGTAGATGGAACCCAAAACAACAGGTTTTGCTTTGTTTAGACTTATTACACTTCGCTTTGCTATTTGTGGCTGAATGAACAACGAAAGAAAAATCAAAGTTTAATCGTCCTCTTTTTATTGGATTGGAACCAAAAGACCTATGCTTTATTTGGGCTGATAACATATATTTCACTTTGTGATTTTTGGGTGAGTGTGCATTCTAACCCCAAAAGCAACAATTGGAAATAAGCCCAATCAGAGCTTTATCATCTTCTTTTTATGTAGATGGAACCCAAAATGTCTTTTTGCTTGGGTTGGGGGCGATTCTGGTGCACACTCAAAAAACACCATGAGAATTGAAATGAGCCCAATCATAGCTTAGTCGTCTTCTTTCTACGCATATGGAAGCGAAAAGACAGTGTTTTGTTATTTTGGTCTCATTACATACACTTTGCCATTTCAGGGTCAATGTGCATTTACACCAAAGAAGACGACTTGAAATAAGCGACATCCAAGATTCTTCTTTCTGTGTAGATGGAACCCAAAACACTTTGCGATTTCTGGGTCAATGTGCATTTACACCAAAGAAGACGACTTGAAATAAGCGACATCCAAGATTCTTCTTTCTATGTAGATGGTGGGCTCATTGTTAGCCAAAGGAAGCCAAATCTCATCACCTGACTCGCCTCAGGCTCCAGACATGCAAAGGAACTTCTATTGTACTTTTGGGTGGTGGGCACTTAAGACATATTTGTCTATGCTTATCTTATACCTGAGTCTTGCCCTGCCATGTCTGCTTATGCTAATCTTGTACCAAGGACTTGTCTGAACATGTTTGCCAAGGTTAACCCCTCCCCTTCGAACTGTATTCTGGGATGTGGTGGGAAAGTTTTAAAAGTCTTTGTCACTCCATCCTCGGGGTTCAAAATTTGCTCTTTGAACCTATTGCGCAATAAACTTTGGTCTACAGCTATTTCCTCCGGTTGGTGGCTGGACTACTTCCTTTATTCCGCAGGGACCCGCAGGCTCTGCCCGACGAGCTGGGTGACTGAGCAGCCTCACACCTAGATTTTTCCTTAACAGTACAATCAGGAGCCAGGATCAAATGCGCTCATTAGCTTATTTTTGCTACTGTTTGCAATTGTATTTGATTATGTCATGATCTGTGATGTTGTAAAGAAGAAGAAGAGTTTGGATTTGATATCCCGCCTTTCACTCCCTTTAAGGAGTCTCAAAGCGGCTAACATTCTCCTTTCCCTTCCTCCCCCACAACAAACACTCTGTGAGGTGAGTGGGGCTGAGAGACTTCAAGGAAGTGTGACTGGCCCACGGTCACCCAGCAGCTGCACTACACCACACAGTCACTACACCACACTGGCTAAAGGTACCCCTGCCCGTACGGGCCAGTCTTGACAGACTCTGGGGTTGGTGCGCCCATCTCACTCAAGAGGCCGGGGGCCAGCGCTGTCCGGAGACACTTCCGGGTCACGTGGCCAGCGTGACAAAGCTGCATCTGGCGAGCCAGCGCAGCACACGGAAACGCCGTTTACCTTCCCGCTAGTAAGCGGTCCCTATTTATCTACTTGCACCCGGGGGTGCTTTCGAACTGCTAGGTTGGCAGGCAAACTGCTAGGTTGGCAGGTGATGTTGTACTCAGGTATAAAACCCCAGAGTGACAGAGCTTGGGGCCCAGTCTTTTTTTTTTTTTTAAAAAAATATTTTTATTGATTTTCATAAACAAAAACACACAAAAATAACAACATACACAAACAACACATGACTTCCCCATACCTCCCCTTCACTGCACCCTTGTTTCCAATTTTTTAGCAATCCTTCCTTCCATTTTTATATTTAACTTCCCTCGGATTATCTTAACTTAAACATTTACAGCTGTAATTCTCTGTTTCTTACCCCTTGACATTTTATCAATCTGAAATTTTACAACAGTTCTTAAGATATATTTTAAATTTCTTCCAGTCCTCTTCCACTGTCTCTCTCCTCTGGTCACGGATTCTGCCGGTCATCTCTGCCAGTCCCATAAATTCAGTCACCTTCGTCTGCCATTCTTCCAGAGTAGGTAGTTCTTGCATCTTCCAATACTTTGCCAAAAGGATTCTTGCTGCTGTAGTCGCATACATAAAAAATGTCCTATCTTTCTTTGGTACCTGTCAGGGAACTGCCATCGGAGAGACAGGTGGTGGACAGGCTACAGGAGAATAGGAGAGAATCTGCAGTAGAAGAGGGAACCAGCAGGGGGAGTGCAGGAGTCACAGCGGAGGGGAGGCTCTGGGATGCTTCCAGTGAGAGTAGTGGAGAGGTAACGGGACCCCCGTTGGGAACGCCCACCCTTCGCCGGAAACTGTCACGCAGAGAGTCTCGAAAGCGCATGTCTGTCAAAGAGCTTTTATGTTGGCGTAAATTCCGTAGACGCCCACTGTCAGATTCTACCAGCGACTGACGGAGTCATGCTTTGGGGGCTCCGTTAGTGCATCGGTTTGGATGACCAGCCAAACCCCAGAGGGATCAAGCTTTTACGCACAAGCAGCTCACTATCCCATCACAGCAATCTGACAGTCTTTGAAAGCAGCTTGTGCAAGCAGAAGGCATCATGAGCGAACCATCCGGAACCGGAGGAGCAGGAGCGGGAGCTGGTGCAGATCCAAGCCTGGAACAAAGGTACAGGGCGTTGGAGGTCCAGCTGGCACTGCAAACGGCGAGGCTCGAGGAGAGGAGGGCTCAAGATGCAGATAAGGGGAAAACCACCCCACTTGCCAGACGGGTGCCTGGACTGGTGCAGAAATTTGGGGGGGATCCCCGGAACTATCAAGCCTTTAGGACAGAGATGCAATATGCTCTCAATCTACTGTTTGATGACTTCCCCGACGAGAACTCTAGAGTGGCGTACGTGATTGGCCATCTAGAGGGAGGGGCGAGGGACTGGGTTCGGCCCCTGATGGCAGCCAATAATGAAATCTTAAAGGACACAATGAAGTTTTTCCGCGCCATGGACTTGATGTTTTCCAGCGAGATCGAGCAGGGAGTGGTGCGCAGGCAGTTAATGGCGTGTAAACAGGGGAGCCGATCTGTACGTGAGTACTGGACTGAGTTCACCATGCTGATTCATAGACTTGGGTGGGACCTTGCTAGTGAACCTATTCAAATGCTGTTTGAAGAAGGTCTCTCTCCGGCAGTGAAAGATGAACTTTCCCGGGCGCCTAGGGCGGAGTCTATGGATCAGCTGACTAAATCAGCGCTGTCCATTGGCGCACGCCAGGA
Source organism: Podarcis erhardii (assembly GCF_964252035.2). Taxonomy (NCBI): domain Eukaryota; kingdom Metazoa; phylum Chordata; class Lepidosauria; order Squamata; family Lacertidae; genus Podarcis; species Podarcis erhardii. Next base: position 44,826,125 of record NC_138505.1, read on the forward strand.
AGCTAGAGCTATGGAAAAGCGGGAAGGAAAGGGGGAACGTTGGAAGGACTTCCGCATTCCAGAGATTCCGGAGCAGCCTTTCCCGCCAGCAGAGCCGATGGAACTTGGAACAGCGCGCGCGCGCGCAGTTTCAAACACCAGTGAAGGGCGGAAGAAGGAGGGAAAGAGCGGCAAGAGATGCTATCTCTGCCAACAGCCAGGTCACTTTGCCAGAGTCTGTCCGCAAAGGAAGGAATGGCAAGGGATGGCGGGAACTGTTGGGGGGAAGGAGGAAGAAGAAATCACGGAGCCAGTAAAAGCCAACGCCTGGTTGCCAACATCAGGGCACAGCAGCCAGGCCAGGGAGTAATGAATGTGCCCACGCCGGAACCTCCAAGACCAGCGCTTGTGATAGAGGTGTTGCTGGAACTGGCAAACGGACACCCACTGAAGATAAAGGCGCTATTGGATTCAGGTAGCTCATGTAATTTCATGAGCAAAGAGTTTGCAGCTGCACACCAAATACAGACTATCCCATTGAGTAAGCCTTTGCAGGTTACCACGATTGATGGGAGGGAGCTGTTGGGAGGAGAAGTGAGCCAACAGACTGTACCAATGATAATGAGGGTGGCACGACACACCGAACTGATAGCGTTTAACGTAGCCACCTTGGGAGGAGCTCCTATTATCTTGGGTATGAGCTGGCTGGCGCTACACGATCCGCTAGTAGGCTGGCATCAGAGAGTGGTTTCCTTTGGATCAGCACATTGCCTAGAACACTGCAAGGAGGGAGAGGCTCAGGCAGGCGCCAGGGGCACTCTAGCAGGGATGGAAGTGATGGACAAAGGGAGGGTGCCACCACAATACGCTGGCTTGCTTGACGTATTCAGCGAAAAAGAAGCAGATAAACTGCCCTCGCACAGACCCTTTGATTGTCAAATTACCTTACTCCCAGGAGCACAATTGCCAGTGGGCAAGCTGTATGCAATGTCAGACAGTGAGATGCAGGAGTTAAGGGAGTTCATTGACAAGAATCTCAAGCGAGGTTTCATCAGAGAGTCACGAGCGGTGGGGGGCAGCCCAGTGTTCTTTGTGGACAAAAAAAACACAGGCAGGCCCAGGCTTGTATGTGATTTCAGGGCCCTAAATGCAGTGTCAGAACCAGTGACTTTCCCTATGCCCAGAATTGATGACATTCTAACACGGGTGAGAAAAGGGAAAATTTTTACCAAGCTGGACCTTAGGGGGGCATATAACTTGATACGTGTGAGAAAGGGGGATGAGTGGAAGACCACTATGTTCACCCCCTTGGGGGCCTTTGAGTACACCGTTATGCCTTTCGGATTACAAGGGGGCTCCGCCTGTTTTCAATCATTCATGAATCACGTCCTGGGGCCACTGCTCTACAAGAACTGCGTAGCGTTCTTAGATGACGTTCTGGTGTACTCAGACAATGAGGAGCAGCATGTGCGAGATGTAAGAGAGGTACTGAGCAAGCTGCGAGAAAACCGGCTGTGGGTGAAACTGGAGAAGTGTCAGTTTCATACCAAGGAGGTGGAATTCCTGGGGTACCGGTTGTCTGACAAGGGATTGGCCATGGATCCCAGCAAGGTTCAAGCGGTACTGGAATGGAAAACACCAAAGACCAAGAAGGACGTGCAAAGGTTCCTGGGCTTCGGAAACTTCTATAGGAAGTTCATCAAAAACTTTGCCCATTTAACAGCGCCCATCACGGATTGTCTTAGTAGCAAAAAGAAATTTGTTTGGACGGGAGAAGCGCAACAAGCGTTCGAACGCTTAAAGCAGGCGTTTGCGTCGGAAGAGCAACTCTTGCACGTGGATCTACAACAACCAATGAGAGTGGAGACTGACGCGTCAGACCGAGCGGTGGGGGCCGTTCTTCTCCAGCCGGGAAAAGATACGTCTGAATGGAGACCGTGTGCATTCTTCTCGCGGAAGTTGAACAAATCAGAGAGGAACTACACAGTGTACGACCGAGAACTGCTCGCCATTCATGAAGCATTCCGGAAATGGCGGCACTTGCTGATTGGGGCGCAGCACAAGGTTCAAGTCCGAACTGACCACAAAAATCTGGAATACTGGAGAACAGCCCGAGTGCTGAACCAGAGACAAGTGAGATGGGCCCAGGAGTTCTCCAAATTCCACTTTGAGATTCGTTACGTGCCCGGCTCCGAGAACGTGAGGGCGGACGCTCTTTCCAGGAAACCTGAGTACTTAGAGGGGGAGGGAGCGCCTGAGGCAAGGCATGTAATCCCTGAAGACCGCTGGGTGTGTGGGGCGGCATTGGTGGGGCAGAGGGAACTGATAGAGGGTACGGAGAACGATGAATACGCCCAAGAGAAACTCAGAGAGCTCCGGAGGACAGAGGAGAGCACAGGGGGGTTCGAAGAAAAGAACGGGGCGTTGTATTACAAAGGGGCACTGTACATACCCGATGGGGAACTGAGGGGCAGAGTACTCAAGCAGTTGCATGACAGCCCCACAGCGGGACATTTTGGACAGCACAAAACCATGTGGTTGGTTACCAGGGAGTTTTGGTGGCCCAAGGTGAGGGAGGACGTACGGGAATATGTCAGGGGTTGCGACAGGTGCCAGCGAGCGAAAGGAGAGAGGGTGGCGCCAGCGGGGCTATTACAACCCTTACCCACGCCCGAAAGGCCATGGGAGGCAGTATCCATAGATTTTATGACGGACCTGCCAAAATCCAAAGGCAAAACAGCTGTCATGGTGGTGGTAGATCAATTAACCAAGATGTGTCATTTTATAGCTTGTTCACATGCAGTCACAGCGGAGGAAACCGCCAAGTTGTTTGTAGAACATATTTTCAAGTTGCATGGCGCCCCCTTGAGGGTGGTCAGCGACAGAGGGAAACAATTTACTTCCAGGTTCTGGAGGAAACTTATGAGCTTACTGCACGTAGAACTCAATTTCTCAACTGCCCGGCACCCAGAAACCAATGGGCAAGCGGAAAGGGCAAATGGGGTTTTACAACAATACTTGAGGTGTTACGTAAAGGACAGAGAAAATGATTGGGTGGATAAGTTACCTCTAGCAGAATTTGCCTACAACAACGCGGAGAACGTGTCCACAGGGATGAGTCCCTTCCTGGCAAATTATGGGTGTCACCCCCGGGCATTCCCAGGAGAGGGAGGGGAGAGGTGGAGCGTGCCGGCGGCGGAATATTTTTTTGAAGAGATGGAGGCGATCCACCGTCAGCTTCAACTTAACTTAGAGAAAGCCAAGGAAGAATATAAGAAGCAAGCAGACAGAAATAGGAGGGAAGGTGAAACTATAAGGGTGGGGGACCGGGTGTGGTTGTCCACCCAAGGGCTACCGTTCAAGGGCGGGAGTAAGAAATTGAGGCCCAAAAGATTGGGACCCTTTGAGGTCATACAGCAGGTCAACCCAGTGGCATTCAAACTCAGGCTGCCCAGTCACATGAAATTACACCCAGTATTTCACAGGTCATTACTGTCGCCGTACCGAGAGGGACGCGAGTGGGGGGAGCGTGAGAGAGAGGCCACCCAAACGCCCGTGATAGAAGAGAGAGAGCGCGACATGAACGTGGCAGGAATCATTGATTCCAGGTGGAAGGGAAATCAGGTGGAATATCTGGTAGAATGGGAGGGGGAAGCAGAGTCGGAAAACACTTGGGTACCAGCAGAGGTAGTCAATGACGAGGTTTTAATAGAAACATTTCATCAGCGTTTCCCAAGAAAACCGCAACCCGTGGCTCGATTTAGAAGGGAACACTTTGGGACCACCGATGAGGAAGGAGAGTTTGAAGGGTTCCCAGAGTCAGGGGTGGGTGAAGAAGCCGACTCCGACGAAGAAGAGGAAGACGGGGAGAGAGACGGTACGCCGTGGCCGGAAGTGTTAGAATCCTCGGACGACGAGGAGAGTTCCTTCAGGGGCTTTCCGCCCTCACCGCCAGTGGGAGAGGAGGCGGGAGGGGGTGAAGGGGGCCCTGGGGGGGAGGTGGATGTCAGGGAACTGCCATCGGAGAGACAGGTGGTGGACAGGCTACAGGAGAATAGGAGAGAATCTGCAGTAGAAGAGGGAACCAGCAGGGGGAGTGCAGGAGTCACAGCGGAGGGGAGGCTCTGGGATGCTTCCAGTGAGAGTAGTGGAGAGGTAACGGGACCCCCGTTGGGAACGCCCACCCTTCGCCGGAAACTGTCACGCAGAGAGTCTCGAAAGCGCATGTCTGTCAAAGAGCTTTTATGTTGGCGTAAATTCCGTAGACGCCCACTGTCAGATTCTACCAGCGACTGACGGAGTCATGCTTTGGGGGCTCCGTTAGTGCATCGGTTTGGATGACCAGCCAAACCCCAGAGGGATCAAGCTTTTACGCACAAGCAGCTCACTATCCCATCACAGTACCAATTGGCCGACCATGCCCAAGAGAAAAGCCTCCGGTTTCTTTGCAAATGTCCACTTAAGGATCTTCTTAATTTCATTATAGATCATTTCCCAGTAGGCCTTAATCTTTGGGCAGGTCCACCAAAGATGGTAGAAAGTTCCTTCACATTCGTTACATTTCCAGCATTTATTATTGGGCAAATGGTATATCTTTGCAAGCTTGACTGGGGTCATGTACCACCTATAGATCATTTTCATTATGTTTTCTTTCAAGGCACTACATGCCGTAAATTTAAGGCCTGTGGTCCATAACTGTTCCCAGTCAGCAAACATAATATCATGACCTAAGTCTTGTGCCCATTTAATCATAGCTGATTTAACCATTTCATCCTGTGTATTCCATTTCAGCAACAAGTTATACATCTTAGACAGATTCTTAGTATTGGTCTCTAACAGTTCTGTTTCCAATTTTGACCTCTCCTTCTGAAATCCTAATTTCCTGTCCTGCTTAAAAGTCTCATTTATCTGATAATAATGTAACCAATCTCGAACTTTGGATTTTAATTTCTCAAAGCTCTGTAATTTAACTTTTTCACCGTCATATTCTATAATTTCACAATATTTTGGCCATTTAGAGTCCATATTAAGTTTTTTCACCGCTCTAGCTTCCATTGGTGACAACCATCTGGGTGTTTTACTTTCCAACAAATCCTTATATCGATTCCAAACATTATACAAAGCTTTCCTGACAATATGATTTTTAAAGCCTTTATAAACCTTTGCCTTGTCATACCATAAATATGCATGCCAGCCAAAATTATTATCATACCCTTCCAGGTCTAAAATATCTGTATCTTCAAGAAGTAGCCATTGCTTCAACCAGCAGAAAGCTGCAGCTTCATAGTAAAGTCTTAAGTCCGGCAGAGCAAAACCCCCCTATCTTTTGCATCAGTCAAAATCTTAAATTTTATTCTGGGCTTTTTGCCCTGCCAGACAAATTTAGATATATCTTTCTGCCACTTCTTGAAACAATCCATCTTATCTAGAATTTGTAATGTCTGAAATAAGAACAACAATCTTGGCAATACATTCATCTTGATAACAGCAATTCGGCCTAACAAGGATAGTCTCAACCTAGACCATATGTCAAGATCTTTCTTCACTTCCAACCAACATTTCTCATAATTGTCTTTAAATAAATTCACATTCTTAGATGTTAAGTTCACCCCCAGATATTTCACTTTTTTTGTTATTTCCAAACCAGTTTCCCTTTGGAAACTATCTTTTTCCCCCATCATTAAGTTTTTTTCCAGCACCTTTGTCTTCTGTTTATTTAATTTAAAACCTGCCACTTGACCAAATATTTCAATTAGTTCTAAAACTCTTTTTGTGCTAGCTTCTGGCTGTTGCAAAGTCAGAACTAGGTCATCTGCAAATGCTCTTAACTTATACTGTTTAGCTCCGAGCTGTATTCCTTTAACCAGCTGGTCCCTTCTAATCATGTTTAACAACACCTCCAGGACCGATATAAACAATAGAGGGGATATTGGGCATCCCTGTCGTGTCCCTTTTTCTATTGGGATCTCATCCATAACTGCACCATTCACAATTAATTTAGCTTTTTGCTCAGAGTATATTGCACTTATACCGTTTTCAAAGTTTTGGCCTACCCCCATCCCCTGGAGATTCTTCTTCATAAAGCTCCAGGAGATATTGTCAAAGGCTTTCTCCGCATCCACAAAAATCAAAACTGCTTTTCTATTTATGTCAGTCTCCAATAGTTCCAAAATATCTATAATGTTCCTTACATTGTCTGACATATGTCTCCCTGGGAGAAAGCCTGTTTGGTCCTTATGAATCTCCTCTAGCAACACTCTTTTAAATCTTTTTGCTAAAATGTCTGCAAAAATTTTGTAATCCACATTCAAGAGTGATATAGGGCGGTAGTTCTTAACTTGATGTTTCTCAACTTCTGTCTTGGGTATAAGTGAGATGAATGCTTCTTTCCACGATTCGGGAGCCTTTTTCCCCTCCAAAATTTGATTACAAACTTCTTTCAATGGTTGTATTAGCCATTCCTTCATTGCTTTATAGTATCTCGCCGTCAGCCCGTCTGGTCCTGGTGATTTTCCCAATTGCATATTCTGGATGGCACCCTCTATTTCCTGGTTCATAATTTTCTCATTTAGAGTCCTTTTATTTTTTTCCGAAATCTTTGACAGTCCATATTTTTTAATAAATTCTTCTATCTCTTGTTCATTTTTTGGCCCTTGTGCATACAGTTTCTTAAAAAAACTTTGAAAACAATTACTAATTTCATTTGGTTTGTTGATAGATTTTCCATCTATTTCGAGGGATGTTACAGTATTCAATTTTTGTCTCTTTTTCAATTGCCATGACAGCAGTTTCCCGCATTTATCTGCTGATTCAAAAGTCTTTTGCCTCATTTGTTTTATTTTCCATTCTATTTCTTGGTTCATCAGTTCCATGTATTGAGTCTGGTAATACTTTATTTCTCTTAAAATCTCCTGAGATTTAGGTTTTGATCTCAGTTTTTTCTCTCCTTCTTTCATTTGATTCCAGATTTTTTCCTTCTTCTCATTCTGTTGTTTCCTCTTTATCGAATTCTGCTGGATTAGAAAACCACGCATCACGGCCTTGCTTGCATCCCATATTCTTCTTCTTTCCACATCTGTTCTTAGGTTTATCTCGAAGTAATCTTTCAACGTCTTTTGGGCCTTTTTATAAATTGCTTCATCTCTAAAAAGAGTGTCATTCATTCTCCATCTGAAGGTTCCAGCTGTTGTCAATTTCATTTCCATCTTTACTGCATTATGGTCAGAGCAGGTTTTTGGGCAGATTTCTGTTTTTTTAACCCTTGGTGCCAGATTGCTAGAAGTCCATATTTGGTCAGTCCTGGTCCATGTCATTTTTGCTTCAGAGAAAAAGGTCCCCTCTCGTTCCAGAGGGTTCCTTGTTCTCCAAATGTCTATCAAGTCCATAGTGTCAGTCAGTTCGAAAAAGGTCTTTGGTAGTCTCCCATCCTTAGAAATTACTTGTCTTTGCGCTTTGTCCATATTCGTGGAGACAACTCCATTCATATCACCCATCATTATGATTTTATAGTCCATAAAGTCCATTAAAGTCTCATGCAACTTCTTGAAGAACTCAGCCTTCCCCTCATTAGGTGCATAAACTCCTACAATCAAAATCTTTTCTCCTTGGATTTGAATTTCCACCGCCAGAAATCTTCCTTGTTCATCCTTAAAAGTCATTTTTGGTTCCAATTTTTCCTTAACATAAATCACCACCCCTCTTTTCTTAACTTTGTCTGAAGAAATAAATTCTAGTCCTAATCTCTTGTTTGTCAAAAGTTTTCTATGTATCCTGGCAATATGAGTTTCTTGCAAACATATTATATCTAAATGTTCTTTCTTTAATATATGAAACACTTGGGCCCTTTTTTGGGGATGGTTAAGACCATTGCAGTTCCAACTCAGAAGTTGCAGAGACATTTTTGTTACTGGGTATCTTTTCCACCGACTGCTCCAAGTTCTTGTTCCTGATCGGTCGGTGCTGGAGTCAATCCAAATGATAAGTTTGCAATATCCGGTATTTCCCTCTCACTCACAGTTCCTTTCTGAAAGTCCTCGAAATTTCTCTCCAAAAAGTGTTCTTTATCTTGAATTGTTTTTATTTTAATTTTCTTCCCTTTAAAGTTAAAGGACAACCCTTGTGGGAACTCCCACCTGAATGGAGTGTTATTTTGTTTCAATAAATCCACTAAATCTTTGAATTGAGTCCTAACCTCCAAAAAATATTTAGGAATATCTTTAAAAATCTGTATTTGGGAGTTTTTAATAATCAAGGCCTTCTGGAAATGTAGGTTCAATATTTTGTCTCTTTCTTCCTTGGATCTCAAAGTGATTAAACAATCCCTCGGTTTCATGCCTTGCTTTCTGCCAATCCGGAAAGCTGTAGTTATTGCAATTTCATCTTCTTCTCCTTCTAGCTCGTCAGTCCAAAATTCTTGAAACTTATCTGTGAGAAATTCCCCAAGGTTGTCCTCTTCCTCTTCTGGTACCAATCTCAATTTCAAGTTTTTACCTTTCCTCTCCAATTCCATAAGGGCCAAAGTTGCATCATGTTCGTTTACCTTCTTTGCAATAGGCGCAAATTTTCCCTTGGTTTCCTCGGCAGTGCTCTTAGCGATCTCAGCTATTTTCCTTGTTTCCGTACTTTCTTGAATTAGATGATTTATAGAATCTGTATTAGATGATATTGTCGTTGTGTTCAAATCCAATCTTGTTGTCAATTCTGTCAGTTTCTTAGAGTTCTCTGTAGATTGCTTAGTAAGTGCTTCTAAAGATTGATTTATTCTGAGCAGTGCCTGTGTCATAGAATCCATTGATGCTGTTGTTACTTTTTCCTGTGCAGCTGCTGCTCCTGATACAGAGCTTCTTTTCTGAGCCTGCTTTTGAGCCTGTTTTGTTTTGCTTCTTGTTGATATTTCATCCAGTGGAGTGCTCATAACTCAAGGTCGTTCACACAGGAAAGTTGCAAGTGGAAAATCCCACTTCTTTATGTCAGTACAGCAGTCTCTCTTTTAGTCCTCTAGAGGGAGAGATTGTATCCAGGCAGGAGTAACAAAGAAGCAGGGAAGCAAATAGCCATACAAAGTTCCAAAAAAGTTAAAGTCCAACCCAAAGCCTTACTTGGTTGCAATTTAAAATATTACAGGTTTTGTCCCATAAAGTCCCGTTATTATATTTCAAATAAAATCTTACTTTGTATCCACAGTCCTCTCCTTTTTGACAGTTCACTTCCAGGCGCTCACCGCTCAGGCAGCCTGGCCAGAGGTATCGGCAGCGGAGAGTTTCCCGTTCACAACTTTCTTCTTCTAGCGGGTTAAATTAGATCAATTTTCTTCCCCCCTTCTCCCGCTCAGTGGGGGGGGAGTCCCTTTCAATGTCAGGTTTAGCAAAATTTAAAAAGTGTCCCCTTTAAATACAGCTTGCTCTTTTCATTGCTCCGTCAATCGTGCAGTTCCGGGAGGCTGACTTCCTTAATTTTGCCTTTCCCGTTTTCAGCCAAATCTTCTTAATTTAAAAGTCCCGTTCAACTTGTTTTGCAGTTCTTACTCACGGGTATTGTTGCCAATCGGTAGTTTCAAGAAGGAATCGGCGCTCTCCGTCAATGGCGATGCGGCTTCGCTCCGTGAGCTGGGTTGCGATCCTCAGCACCGCGCTCACACCCGATGCCGCTCCGGAGCCTTTAAAAAGGCTCTTTCGCGATACCGGGGGGCGCAAAGGTGCCCACCGAATCTCCTTGTTCACAGGCTTCAGCGCCTGTGATTTTAGGGGTCCCCCGCTCGCCGTAGCGGGTCATACCCGAACTCGCGGAGCAGTCCTGCTTCGGAGCTCGAAGCAAGGACCGCCATTAAACGCTGGCGCCGACCGGAAGTCTCTGGGGCCCAGTCTTTTGGAAAGGATTCCAACTGGGTCAGTTACTGCTCAGCAATAAACCTCACCTTCTTTTTCTCCATTTCCTGCATCTGTCAATTCTTGGACTCTATTTGAGTTGGTCACTGGTACCTTTCTAAAATCTTTGCAACACTACCTCACCGGGTTGTTGTGGGGGGAAACTGTGAAAGCGTCTTCCCCCAAATTCCTTGTGGGAAGAGTTACGTGGTGATGTGGAAAGTGGTTTAAAATAATAATAATAATAATCATTTTTCATTCATAACATTCCAATTAATCACCTATCAAATCTTGCCACATCATAATACAAATAATAAAGACAATTATACATTCCAAATTAAAATTTTTGAGGGGACATCCCATGTTCTGGCTGATCGGGAGAAATATTTTTTTTACTTGTTCCTACTTTTTCCTCTCTTATTTTTCCCCAATTTCATATTTCCGACCTTGACCCATTGTCTTATCACCCCAGTCACTGGTATCAACTTTCAATTGTGTTTAACAAAACCATATTCTCTAGTTGGCCTCTTTTCTCTTACTGATAGAGAACCTACATAAGGACTCTATACAGGCTCTTGGGTACCCCATAAGGGATAAAGGAGAAGTTTTTTTTTCTTATAACAGGTAGGTCTGCCATAGTCAAAAGAAAATAAAAAAATCATTCCAGTCAGTGGCGTAGCGTGGGGGGTGCAGGGGGGGCCGGCCGCACCGGGCACAACATCTGGGGGTTAGGGTTAGGGGCGCAAATCCACGGGTTAGGAGGCGCAAATCCACGGGTTAGGGGGCGCAAATCCATGGGTTAGGGGGTGCAAATTACTTGCCTTGCCCCGGGTGCTGACAACCCACGCTACGCCACTGATTCCAGTAGTACCTTAGAGACCAACTAGCTTAGTTATTAGTATGAGCTTTCATGTGCGTGTATCTGAAGAAGTGTGCATGAACACGAAAGCTCATACCAATAACAAACTTAGCTGGAAGGATTTTTTTTTATTTTGTTTCTTATAACAGTTGGCTTTGGCATTTTGGCCTGGAGAGTCAGAAAGCACATCGCACACCAGGTTCCTGTTGCTCAGGCAGGCCAAGGGGTGATATTCCTGAGGATTAAGCAAGTTTCACCTAGTTCCAGCCACAGTTTACACAAAACATTTGCAATGGGCAAACCACAACCATTAAGGCCGAGGAGGTCCCTCGATTTAGGAGAGGAATCCCTTCAGGAACTTCCCTGGATGGCTTTCTGCCTCCGTGGGGTCTTTCGGAGAGCCAAGATGGCTTTTGGATTTCTCTGCTGCACTGCTCTAGACATGTGGTTTATATACTTATGTATGTGTGTTTGCCTTGTGCAATTATCAATGCGGGTGGCGCTGTGGATAAAACCACAGAGTCTAGGGCTTGCTGATCGGAAGGTCAGCCGTTCGAATCCCCGCGACAGGGTGAGCTCCCTGCTCCTGCCAACCTAGCAGTTCAAAAGCATGTCAAAGTGCAAGTAGATAAATAGGTACCGCTCCGGTGGGAAGGTAAACGCCGTTTCCGCGTGCTGCTCTGGTTCGCCAGAAGCGGCTTAGTCATGCTGGCCACATGACCCGGAAGCTGTACGCCGGCTACCACGGCCAGTAAAGCGAGATGAGCGCCGCAACCCCAGAGTCAGCTACGACTGGACCTAACGGTCAGGGGTCCCTTTACCTTTACCTATTCTATATTTGAGACCCTTGAATTTCTACACAGAGGATGAGCATGTTAATCACCAACTTTCTGGCTGTTTGAGAGAGAATTACTGAAGCCTTATTAGGAATGGTCGAGGGAGTCGGGTCAGGATAAGCCTGGAGAAAAGCAGTCTGGGAGGCAGGATGAGAGCCAGTGTCTTCAAACACTTCAAGGACTGGCTCTTGGAAGGTTTTCTGCTGCCCCAGAAGGCAGGACCTGAACCCAGGGCTTCAAGTTACAAAAAGGGCGATTCCGACCCAACATCAAGAATAGGCTTCTGACAGTGATTGCTGTTTGACAGCGGAGCGAATGACCTTGGGAGATGAAGGACTCTCCTTCCTTGGAAGCTTTTAAGCAGAGGTTGGATGGCCATCTCTCAGGGATTCTGTCGCTGAGATTCCTGCCTTGCAGGGGGTTGGACTAGATAACCCTTGGGATCCCTTCCAACCCGACAACTCAATGACGTTCATCTTAATGCCCGTGAAGTCTTCCCTCTCCTCCCCAAACCCCCCAAATCTTGTCCTGCCCTCCATATACACACAGATGCACCAACTCTGCGGCACATTTTTGCAAGTAGCAGAACCTCAAATAAATGGCTGGCAACGATCATAAAAGAAAAGAAAACCCCACTTTATTCTCTTTTGGAAAGCAAAAAGACAGAGTTGTCTTTGTTTTCCACATGGCGGACGGTGTTCCTGTTAGGATATTTCCCTTCCACCTTAAAAGGGAGCAGGCTATGTGAGTCACAGAGTCTGCGTATTTCCTGTTCACAGGATGTTTGTGTTTAGATAGAGCTGTTGTCTGTCTCTCTCTCTCTGCGCCAGAACACGGTAACAGTCAGTCATGTTTTTCTTTGTTCTGACCAACGCTGAATAAACATTCTATATGAGACTCTCCTTAGTGCAACTTTCGCTGTACATTATCTGCTGATAGAGCGTGCATCAGTTCTGGAATGTGGAAAGGTATTTTCTGGAGCTCATGTCGCTAATTGCTGATACTGTATCTACGGGAGGTCGATGGACGTCCGGAGTCGACGCGGAGGCAGTGATGGCTTTTGTCTCCCGGGCAGTATCCCAACAGTTCCTTCGTGTGTCCCTTCCGCTGGAGCTGCCTGGATCCCCATGGAAGAGGCTGAGATCTCTTGCATGGACACAGGGATCAAGCCCTAGATTTCCCCACTCAGGCAGAGCCAACAGCAAAATGCCCCCCGGCAAACCTCCTTGAGCTGGATGAGCAAAGGCAGGCTCTGTGCGCACCATCAGAGGGGCTTCCTAGGAGCACAATCTCCTGTGGGTTTCCATCAGTCTCTCCGCACACAAAAAGTCCTTTTTGACAAGTCCTCCTGGGCCAGCCTGCAGCCTCCCCAGCTAGTTCTCTCCCGCCTCATCATAGACGGGGTTGACGTAAGTGCCACTCTTGGGCTCTTCTGCAAAGTCCTTCTGGCTGGTGGGCAGCCACTTTGCGTCCTCCTCCAGCTGCCACTGCAGCTTCCGGTACTGGCTGGAGGAGCGGAAGCGGAAGAGGGCCTTGATCAGAAGCCAGAGGTGGTGGTTCTGTAGGATGCCATCCTGCCAATAATAATAATAATAATAATAATAATAATAATAATAATAATAATTTCCCCAGCCACACTGGGCGGCTTCCAATCAAGTGTTAAAAACAATACAGTATTGAATATTAAAAAGTTCCCTAAACAGGGATGCCTTCAGATGTCTTTTAAAGATAAGATAGCTACTTATTTCCTTCACATCTGAAGGGAGGGCGGTTCCACAGGGCGGGCACCACTACCAAGAAGAACATGGGAGCATGAGAAAGGGGCCCATCCATTCTTAAAAACACCAGAAGCATTTTTACTTGATATTATAGTCCAAGGCATTAATCGACAAGGCGTCAAACTGTTCTTATATGCAACAACAGCGGCAAGAGCATTGTTAGCCCAGAAATGGAAGCAAGAATAAATTCCGACAAAAGAAGAATGGCAGAATGGACTATGCAGAACTGGACAAAATGACAGGAAGGATTCGAAACCTGCGGGACCAGAGATTTACAGAAGATTGGAAGAAGTATATGAATTATTTGAAGAGCAACTGTAATCAACAAATTACGCTAGTAGGACTACAAGAAGTTTTGTAAGGAGAAATATACAAAGTGTTACAAAGTAGAAAAAGATAGAGATATTGGTTATGAGTTTGAAATGCAATAGGGAAAATAAGAAATTCATACTAAGAGATTAGATTGGAAAATTTTCAGGCAGGACTGATGGAAGGAAGTCAAAAAAATTGAAGAAGATGTAAAAGTATGTTTAATTACTGTTGAAAATGACGTTAAAAAACTAATAAAAATTTATATATATAAAAGAGAAAGGGGCCCATCCAGTCTAGCATCCTGTTCTCACCGTGGCTGACCAAATGCCCCTGAGCGAAACCCACAGGCAGGATCCGAGCACAAGAGCATCTTTCCCACCTCCTGGCCTTCCAAAGCAGAGCTGCCTCTGATCTCAAAAGCATCTGGAGGCATTGAGGCTGCAGCGTTTTATGGGGGGAAAGTTGCCGCTTTGGGAATTCAGTGGCTAGTTTAATCACTGGGGCAAGATGGTTTAAGGCTATTGCACCGATCCTTTCCTGACTGCACCGGCTGCCACTTAGTTTCCGGGCATCATTCAAAGCGCCGCTTTTGACCTCTAAAGCCTGAAATGGCTCAGGACCACAATATTCCCCACGTGAAGCGACCTGGATCCTAAGATCATCTTCTGAGGCCCATTGTCGTGTGCCTGCTCCGCAAGAGGGGTGGCCCCATGAGAACAGGGCCTTTTCTGTGGTGGCTTGTGGAATGCTCTCCCCAGGGAAGTTCACCTGGCACCTCCATTACACATGTTTAGGCACCAGGCGAACAGGGTCCTCTTCAACCAGGTGTTGGGATGAACAACATGCTATGCCCTTTAAAATGTGTTTGGGGTAGGGGGCTTATTGGGGTTATTATTAAGATTAGGATTTTGTGTCTTCATTTTGTAATTGTTATGTTGTAAACCGCCCTATGATTTTCAGATGAAGGGCAGTATATCAATTTAATTAATCATCATCATCATCATCTTTGCCTCAGTCTTCTCTGATAAAGAAAACAATGCCCGACCTGAAGAATTTGGAGCAAATGATTCAGCAGAGGAAACACAGCCCAGAAGAACTAAGGAGATAGTACAAGAATACTTGGCTAGTTTAGATGTATTCAAGTCTCCAGGGCCAGATGAACTGCATCCAAGAGTATTAAAAGAACTGGCAGATGTGATCTCAGAACCACTGGCAGTCATCTTTGAGAATTCCTGAAGAACAGGCGAAGTCCTGGCAGACTGGAGGAGGGCAAATGTTGTCCCTATTTTCAAAAAGGGGAAAAGAGAGGACCCAAATAATTACCGCCCAGTCAGTCTGACATCAATACCAGGGAAGATTCTGGAGCAGATCATTAAGCAAACAGTCTGTGAGCACCTAGAAAGGAATGCTGTTATCACCAATAGTCAGCATGGATTTCTGAAAATTAAGTCATGTCAGACTAACCTGATCTCGTTTTTTGACAGAATTACAAGCCTGGTAGATGAAGGGAATGCAGTGGATGTAGCCTACCTTGATTTCAGCAAGGCATTTGACAAGGTGCCCCATGATATTCTTGTAAAGAAGCTGGTAAAATGCGGTCTTGACTATGCTACCACTCAGTGGATTTGTAACTGGCTGACTGACCGAACCCAAAGGGTGCTCAACAATGGTTCCTTTTCATCCTGGAGAAGAGTAACTAGTGGGGTGCCACAGGGTTCTGTCTTGGGCCCGGTCTTATTCAACATCTTTATCAACGACTTGGATGATGGACTCAAGGGCATCCTGATCAAATTTGCAGATGACACCAAAATGGGAGGGGTGGCTAACACCCCAGAGGACAGGATCACACTTCAAAATGATCTTGACAGATTAGAGAACTGGGCCGAAACAAACAAGATGAATTTTAACAGGGAGAAATGTAAAGTATTGCACTTGGGCAAAAAAAAATGAGAGGCACAAATACAAGATGGGTGACACCTGGCTTGAGAGCAGTACATGCGAAAAGGATCTAGGAGTCTTGGTTGACCACAAACTTGACATGAGCCAACAGTGTGACGCGGCAGCTAAAAAAGCCAATGCAATTCTGGGCTGCATCAATAGGAGTATTGCATCTAGATCAAGGGAAGTAATAGTGCCACTGTATTCTGCTCTGGTCAGACCTCACCTGGAGTACTGTGTCCAGTTCTGGGCACCACAGTTCAAGAAGGACACTGACAAACTAGAACGTGTCCAGAGGAGGGCAACCAAAATGGTCAAAGGCCTGGAAACGATGCCTTATGAGGAACGGCTAAGGGAGCTGGGCATGTTTAGCCTGGAGAAGAGGAGGTTAAGGGGTGATATGATAGCCATGTTCAAAGATATAAAAGGATGTCACATAGAGGAGGGAGAAAGGTTGTTTTCTGCTGCTCCAGAGAAGCGGACACGGAGCAATGGATCCAAACTACAAGAAAGAAGATTCCACCTAAACATTAGGAAGAACTTCCTGACAGTAAGAGCTGTTCGACAGTGGAATTTGCTGCCAAGGAGTGTGGTGGAGTCTCCTTCTTTGGAGGTCTTTAAGCAGAGGCGTGACAACCATATGTCAGGAATGCTCTGATGGTGTTTCCTGCTTGGCAGGGGGTTGGACTCGATGGCCCTTGTGGTCTCTTCCAACTCTATGATTCTATGATTCTATTACAGACCTTTGAAAGAATGGTTAATACAACCATTGAAGGAAGTCTGTAATGAAATATTGGAGGGGAAAGGGGCACCAGAGTCGTGGAAGGAAGCTTATATTACACTTATACCGAAAACAGAGACTGAAAAGACACAGCTTAAGAATTACCGCCCCATATTGCTGCTTAATGTGGATTACAATTTTTTTGCAGATATTTTGGCTAAAAGATTAAAAAAGGTGTTAGTAGAAGAAATTCATAAAGACCAAGCGGGCTTTCTCTCGGGCAGACATTTGTCTGATAATACGAGGAATATAATTAATATTCTAGAAAAATTACAAGTGAATATCAATACTAAGGCAGTTTTGATTTTTGTGGACGCAGAGAAGGCCTTTGACAACATTTATTGGAGTTTTATGAAGAAGAATCTACAGGGGATAGGGGTAGGTCAAGGTTTTGAAAATGGTATAGGTGCAATTTATTCAGAACAAAAGGCAAAATTAATTGTGAACAATGTAGTGACAGAAGAGTTTAGGATTGAGAAAGGGACACGACAAGGCTGCCCAATTTCTCCATTGCTCTTTATATCGGTCCTTGAGGTTTTGGTAAATATGATTAGAAAGGACCAAGAGGTTAAAGGTATACAACTGGGATCTAAACAGTACTAAACAGTACAAGCTGAAAGCATTTGCTGATGATTTAGTATTGACTTTACAGGAGCCAGAATCTAGTACTAAAAGAGTACTGGAACTGATTCAAGAATTCAGACAGGTAGCAGGTTTTAAGTTGAACAAGATGAAAACTAAGGTTTTAGAGAAAAACTTAACTGTGAATGAGAGAGAGAAGTTTCAGGAGGAGACAGGACTAACATTGGTTAAGAAAGTGAAATATTTAGGGGTTAACATGACTGCTAAGAATGTGAACTTATTTAAGGATAATTATGAAAAATGTTGGATTGAAGTGAAAAGGGACTTAGAAATATGGTCAAATTTGAAGTTATCATTGTTAGGCCGAATTGCTGTGATAAAAATGAATGTATTGCCAAGTTGTTTTTGTTTCAAACATTGCAAATTCTGGACAAGATGGATTGTTTCAAGAAGTGGCAGAAAGATATTTCTAGATTTGTCTGGCAGGGCAAGAAGCCTAGAATAAAATTTAAGATATTAACTGATGCTAAAGAAAGAGGTGGATTTGCCCTGCCAGACCTTAAACTTTACTATGAATCAGCTGCTTTTTGCTGGCTGAGAGAATGGCTGCTTCTTGAAAACACTGACGTGCTGGATCTAGAAGGTTTCAATAATGCATTTGGTTGGCATGCATATTTGTGGTATGATAAGGTAAAAGCACATAAAGTGTTTAAAAACCATATTGTTAGAAAAGCACTGTTCAGTGATTGGATAAGATATAAGGATTTGTTAGAAAAGAAAACCCCAAGATGGTTGTCACCAATGGAAGCGAAGGCACAGAAAAAACTCAATATGGCCGAAATATTGGGAAATTTTGGAACAAGATGGTGACAGAATAAAATTGCAGAGCTTTGAAAAATTGAAAAATAAAGTGCGAGATTGGCTCCATTATTACCAAATAATGGAGGCATAAAATTTGGACAAAAAAGTTGGCTTCCAGGTGGAAAAATCAAAATTGGAAACAGAATTGTTAGATCCAAAAACTAAGCATTTGTCAAGAATGTATAACTTGTTGCTGAAATGGAACACTCAGGATGAAACGGTGAAATCTGCTATGATTAAATGGGCACAAGATGTTGGACATAACATAATGATGGCTGACTGGGAACAGTTATGGACCACATGTATGAAATTTACGACATGTAATGCCCTAAGAGAGAATTTAATGAAAATGATTTACAGGTGGTACATGACACCAGTCAAGCTTGCAAAAAATTATCATTTACCCGACAATAAATGTTGGAAATGTAATGAGACTGAAGGTACATTCCATCACCTTTGGTGGACATGCCCAAGGATTAAGACATTCTGGGAAATGATTTATAATGAAATGAAAAAGGTATTCAAATATACCTTCCTGAAGAAACCAGAGGCCTTTCTCCTGGGCATGGTCGGCCAATTGTTGCCAAAGAAGGATAGAACATTTTTAATGTATGCAACAACAGCAGCAAGAATACTCATCGCAAAGTATTGGAAGACACAAGATTTACCCACCCGGGAAGAATGGCAGATGAAGTTGATGGACTATATGGAATTGGCGGAAATGACTTGCAGAATCCGAGACCAGGGAGAAGAGTCGGTGGAAGAAGACTGGAAAAGTTTAAAGTCTCGACGATCTGCGCTCTGCCTCTGCCTCTTCTGGCTGTAAAAGCCACAATGACCTGCGCTGCTGCCTCTGCCTCTTCTAGCTGTAAAAGCCTCGATGACCTGCGATGCTCCCTCCGCCCCTTCTGGCTGTCAAAGACACAACAAACTGTGCTGCTGCCTCTGCCCCTTCTGGCTGTCAAAGCCTCGACGACCTGCGCTGCTGCCTCTGCCTCTTCAGGCTGTCAAAGCCTTGATGACCTGCGCTGCTGCCTCTGGCTCTTCTGGCTGCCAAAGACTCGACGACCTGTGCTGCTGCCGCTGCCCCGTCTGGATGTCAAAGCCTCAACGACCAGCGCTGCCGCCGCAGCCCCTTCTGGCTGTCAAAGATTCGACAACCTGCACTGCTGCCTCTGCCTCTTCTGGCTGTCAAAGCCTCGATGACCTGTGCTGCTGCCGCTGCCCCTCTGGCTGTCAAAGCCTCAACGACATGTGCTGCTGCCTCTGCCTCTTTTGGCTGTCAAAGAATTGACAACCTGTGCTGCTGCCCCTGCTTCTTCTGGCTGTAAAAGCCTCGATGACCTGTGCTGCTGCATCTGCCTCTTCTGGCTGTCAAAGCATCAACGACCTGTGCTGCTGCCTCTGCCTCTTCTGGCTGTAAAAGACTCAACAACCTGCGCTGCTGCCTCTGCCCATTCTGGCTGTCAAAGCCTCGAAGACCTGTGCTGCTGCCGCAGACCCTTCTGGCTGTCAAAGCCTCGACGACCTGTGCTGCTGCCTCTGCCTCTTCTGGCTGTCAAAGCCTCGACGACCTGCGCTGCTGCGACTGCCCCTTCTGCCTGTCAAAGCGTCGACAACCTGTGTTGCTGCCTCTGCTTCTTCTGGCTGTCAAAGCCTCAACGATCTGCACTGCTGCCTCCGCCTCTTCTGGCTGTCAAAGCCGCCACGACATGCGCTGCTGCCGCAGCCCCTTCTGGCTGTCAAAGCCTCCATGACCTTTGCTGCTGTCTCTGTCTCTTCTGGCTGTCAAAAATTGACAACCTGTGCTGTTGCCGCAGCCACTTCTCGCTGTCAAAGCCCCGATGACCTGTGCTGCTGCCTCTGCCTCTTCTGGCTGTCACACACTCGACAACCTGTGTTGCTGCCTCTGCTTCTTCTGGCTGTCAAAGCCTCGATGACCTGTGCTGCTGCCTCTGCCTCTACTGGCTTTCTAAGACTCGACGACCTTCGCTGCTGCTTATGCTCCTTCAGGCTGTCAAAGAATCGACAACCAGCGCTGCTGCGACAGCCCATCTGGCTGTCAAACCTTCAACGACCTGTTATGCTGCCTCTGCCGCAGCCCCTTCTGGCTGTCAAAGACTCGACAACCTACGCTGCTGCCTCTGCCTCTTCTGGCTGTCAAAGCCTCGGTGACCTGTGCTGCTGACGCTGTCCCTTCTGGCTGTCAAAGCCTCGACCACCTGCACAGCTGCCTCTGCTTCTTTTGGGTGTGAAAGCCTCAATGACCTGTGCTGCTTGCTGCCTGTGCCTCTTCTGGCTTTCAAAGACTCGACAACCTACGCTGCTGCCTCTGCCTCTTCTGGCTGTCAAAGTCTCAATGACCTGTGCTGCTGCCGCTGCGTCTTCTAGCTGTCAAAGCCTCAACGACCTGCACTGCTGCCTCCGCCTCTTCTGGCTGTCAAAGCTGCGGCGACGTGCGCTGTTACCGCAGCCCCTTCTGGCTATCAAAGAATCGACAACCTCTACTGCTGCCGCAGCGCCTTCTCACTGTCAAAGCCTCAATGATATGCGCTGCTGCCGCTGCCTCTTCTGGCTGTCGAAGACTCGACAACCTGCGCTCCTGCGACTGCCCCTTCTGGCTGTCAAAGCCTCGACGTCCTGTGCTGCTGCCTCTGCGTCTCCTGGCTGTCAAAGCCTCGACCACCTGCACAGCTGCCTCTGCTTCTTCTGGGTGTGAAAGCCTCAACGACCTGTGCTGCTGCCTCTACCTCTTCTGGCTGTCACAGACATGAGAAGCTGTGCTGCTGCCTCTGCTTCTTCTGGCTGTAAAAGCCTCGATGACCTGTGCTGCTGCCGCATCCCCTTCTGGCTGTCAAACCCTTGATTACATGCGCTACTGCCGCAGCCTCTTCTGGCTGTCAAAGCCTTGATAACCTGCGCTGCTGCCTCTGCCTCTTCAGGCTGTAAAAGCCTCACCAACCTACGCTGCTGCCTCCGCCTCTTCTGGCTGTCAAAGCTGCGACAACGTGCGATGCTGCTGCAGCCCCTTCTGGCTGTCAAAGCCTCAATGACCTGCACTGCTGCGTCCGCCTCTTCTGGCTGTCAAAGAATCGACAACTTGTGCTGCTGCCGCAGCCCTTTCTCGCTGTCAAAGCCTTGATGACCTGCGCTGCTGCCTCTGCCTCTTCTGGCTGTCAAAGCCTCGACCACCTGCACAGCTGCCTCTGCTTCTTCTGGGTGTGAAAGCCTCAACGACCTGTGCTGCTGCCTCTGCCTCTTCTGGCTTTCAAACACTCGACAAGCTGCACTGCTGCCTCTGCCTCTACTGGCTGTCAAAGCCTCAACCCCCTGTGCTGCTGCCGCTGCCTCTTCTGGCTGTCAAAGACTCAACGACCTGCACTGCTGCCTCTGCCTCTTCTGGCTGTCAAAGCCTCGATGACCTGCGCTGCTGCCGCAGCCCCTTCTGGCTGTCAAAGGCTGTGATGACCTGCGCTGCTGCCGCAGCCCCTTCTGGCTGTCAAAGCCTCGATGGCCTGTGCTGCTGCCTCTGTCTCTTCTGGCTGTCAAAGACTCGACAACCTGTGCTGCTAACTCTGCTTCTTCTGGCTGTCAAAGCCTCGACGACCTGTGCTGCTGAATCTGCCTCTTCTGCTTGTCAAAGACTCAACAAAATGCGCTGCTGCGACTGCTACTTCTGGCTGTCAAAGCCTCGACGACCAGTGCTGCTGCCTCTTGCCTCTTCTGGCTGTCAAAGCCTCGACGACCTGCGCTGCTGCCTCTGCCTCTTCTGGATGTCAAAGCCTCGACGACCTGCGCAGCTGCCTCTGCTTCTTCTGGGTGTCAAAGCCTCGATGACCTGCGCTGCTGCCTCTGCCTCTTCTGGCTGTCAAAGACTCGACAACCTGTGCTGCTGCCTATGCCTCTACTGACTGTCAAAGCCTCAACGACCTGTGCTGCTGCCGCTGCCTCTTCTGGCTGTCGAAGCCTCAACGACCTGCAGTTCTGCCTCTGCCTCTTCTGGCTTTCAAAGCCGCGACGACGTGCGCTGCTGCCTCTGCTTCTTCTGGCTGTCAAAGCCTCGATGACCTGTGCTGCTGCCGCAGCCACTTCTGACTGTCAAAGGCTCGAAGACCTGAGCTACTGCCTCTGCCTCTTCTGGATGTCAAAGCCTTGACGACCTGCGCAGCTGCCTCTGCTTCTTCTGGGTGTCAAAGCCTCGATGACCTGCACTGCTGCCTCTGCCTCTTCTGGCTGTCAAAGCCTCGATAACCTGCGCAGCTGCCTCTGCGTCTTCTGGGTGTCAAAGCCTCAACGACCTGTGCTGCTGCCCCTGCCTCTTCTGGCTTTCAAAGACTCGACAACCTGCACTGCTGCCTCTGCCTCTACTGGCTGTCAAAGCCTCAACGACCTGTGCTGCTGCCGCTGCCTCTTCTGGCTGTCAAAGCCTCGATGACCTGTGCTGCTGCCGCAGCCACTTCTGACTGTCAAAGGCTCCAAGACCTGAGCTGCTGCCGCTGCCTCTTCTGGCTGTCGAAGACTCGACAACCTGCGCTCCTGCGACTTCCCCTTCTGGCTGTCAAAGCCTAGACGACCTGTGCTACTGTCTCTGCTTCTTATGTCTGTCAAAGCCTCGATGATCTGCGCTGCTGCCGCAGCCCCTTCTGGCTGTCAAAGCTTTTGATGACCTGCGCTGCTGCCGCAGCCCATTCTGGCTGTCAAAGCATCGGTGACTTGCGCTGCTGCTTCTGCCTCTTCTGGCTGTCAAAAACTCGACAACCTGTGCTGCTGCCTCTGCTTCTTCTGGCTGTCAAAGCCTCGACGACCTGTGCTGCTGCCTCTGCCTCTTCTGCTGGTCAAAGACTTGACAAGCTGCGCTGCTGCGACTGCCACTTCTGGCTGTCAAAGCCTCGACGACCTGCGCAGCTGTCTCTGCTTCTTCTGGGGGTCAAAGCCTCGATGACCTGCGCTGCTGCCTCTGCCTCTTCTGGCTGTCAAAAACTCGACAACCTGTGCTGCTGCCTCTGCTTCTTCTGTCTGTCAAGGCCTCAACGACCTGTGCTGCTGCCTCTGCCTCTTCTGCTTGTCAAAGACTCGACAACCTGCGCTACTGCGACTGCCACTTCTGGCTGTCAAAGCCTCGACGACCTGTGCTGCTGCCTCTGCCACTTCTGGCTGTCAAAGACTCGACAACCTGCACTGCTGCGACCGCCCCTTCTGGCTGTCAATACATCGACGACCTGTGATGCTGCCTCTGCCACAGCCTCTTCTGGCTGTCAAAGACTCGACAACCTGTGCTGCTGCCTCTACTTCTTCTGGCTTTAAAAGCTTGCATGACCTGTGCTGCTGCCGCAGCCCCTTCTGGCTGTCAAAGCCTCGATGACCTGCGCTGCTGCCTCTGCCTCTTCTGGCTGTCAAAGCCTCGATGGCCTGCGCTGCTGCCTCTGTCTCTTCTGGCTGTCAAAAACTCGACAACCTGTGCTGCTGCCTCTGCTTCTTCTGGCTGTCAAAGCCTCGACGATCTGTTCTGCTGCCTCTGCCTCTTCTGCTTGTCAAAGACTCGACAAACTGCGCTGCTGCGACTGCTACTTCTGGCTGTCAAAGCCTCGACGACCAGTGCTGCTGCCTCTTCCTCTTCTGGCTGTCAAAGCCTAGACGACCTGCGCAGCTGCCTCTGCTTCTTCTGGGTGTCAAAGCCTCGATGACCTGCGCTGCTGCCTCTGCTTCTTCTGGGTGTCAAAGCCTCGATTACCTGCGCTGCTGCCTCTGCCTCCTCTGGCTGTCAAAGACTCGACAACCTGTGCTCCTGCCTCTGCCTCTTCTGGCTGTCAAAGCCTCAACGACCTGTGCTGCTGCCGCTGCCTCTTCTGGCTTTCAAAGACTCGACAACCTGCACTGCTGCCTCTGCCTCTACTGGCTATCAAAGCCTCAATGACATGTGCTGCTGCCGCTGCCTCTTCTGGCTGTCAAAGCCTCAACGACCTGTGCTGCTGCCTCTGCCTCTTCTGCTTGTCAAAGACTCGACAAACTGCGCTGCTGCGACTGCTACTTCTGGCTGTCAAAGCCTCGACGACCTGTGCTGCTGCCTCTTGCCTCTTCTGGCTGTCAAAGCCTCGATGACCTGCGCAGCTGCCTCTGCTTCTTCTGGGTGTCAAAGCCTCGATGACCTGCGCTGCTGCCTCTGCCTCTTCTGGATGTCAAAGCCTCGACGACCCGCGCAGCTGCCTCTGCTTCTTCTGGGTGTCAAAGCCTTGACGACCTGCGCTGCTGCCCTTGCCTCTTCTGGCTGTCAAAGCCTCGATAACCTGCGCAGCTGCCTCTGCGTCTTCTGGGTGTCAAAGCCTCAACGACCTGTGCTGCTGCCCCTGCCTCTTCTGGCTTTCAAAGACTCGACAACCTGCACTGCTGCCTCTGCCTCTACTGGCTGTCAAAGCCTCAACGACCTGTGCTGCTGCCGCTGCCTCTTCTGGCTGTCAAAGCCTCAACGACCTGCACTGCTGCCACAGCCCCTACTGGCTGTCAAAGCCTCGATGACCTGTGCTGCTGCCGCAGCCACTTCTGACTGTCAAAGGCTCCAAGACCTGAGCTGCTGCCGCTGCCTCTTCTGGCTGTCGAAGACTCGACAACCTGCGCTCCTGCGACTTCCCCTTCTGGCTGTCAAAGCCTAGACGACCTGTGCTACTGTCTCTGCTTCTTATGTCTGTCAAAGCCTCGATGATCTGCGCTGCTGCCGCAGCCCCTTCTGGCTGTCAAAGCTTTTGATGACCTGCGCTGCTGCCGCAGCCCATTCTGGCTGTCAAAGCATCGGTGACTTGCGCTGCTGCTTCTGCCTCTTCTGGCTGTCAAAAACTCGACAACCTGTGCTGCTGCCTCTGCTTCTTCTGGCTGTCAAAGCCTCGATGACCTGTGCTGCTGCCTCTGCCTCTTCTGCTGGTCAAAGACTTGACAAGCTGCGCTGCTGCGACTGCCACTTCTGGCTGTCAAAGCCTCGACGACCTGCGCAGCTGTCTCTGCTTCTTCTGGGGGTCAAAGCCTCGATGACCTGCGCTGCTGCCTCTGCCTCTTCTGGCTGTCAAAAACTCGACAACCTGTGCTGCTGCCTCTGCTTCTTCTGTCTGTCAAGGCCTCAACGACCTGTGCTGCTGCCTCTGCCTCTTCTGCTTGTCAAAGACTCGACAACCTGCGCTACTGCGACTGCCACTTCTGGCTGTCAAAGCCTCGACGACCTGTGCTGCTGCCTCTGCCACTTCTGGCTGTCAAAGACTCGACAACCTGCACTGCTGCGACCGCCCCTTCTGGCTGTCAATACATCGACGACCTGTGATGCTGCCTCTGCCACAGCCTCTTCTGGCTGTCAAAGACTCGACAACCTGTGCTGCTGCCTCTACTTCTTCTGGCTTTAAAAGCTTGCATGACCTGTGCTGCTGCCGCAGCCCCTTCTGGCTGTCAAAGCCTCGATGACCTGCGCTGCTGCCTCTGCCTCTTCTGGCTGTCAAAGCCTCGATGGCCTGCGCTGCTGCCTCTGTCTCTTCTGGCTGTCAAAAACTCGACAACCTGTGCTGCTGCCTCTGCTTCTTCTGGCTGTCAAAGCCTCGACGATCTGTTCTGCTGCCTCTGCCTCTTCTGCTTGTCAAAGACTCGACAAACTGCGCTGCTGCGACTGCTACTTCTGGCTGTCAAAGCCTCGACGACCAGTGCTGCTGCCTCTTCCTCTTCTGGCTGTCAAAGCCTAGACGACCTGCGCAGCTGCCTCTGCTTCTTCTGGGTGTCAAAGCCTCAATGACCTGCGCTGCTGCCTCTGCTTCTTCTGGGTGTCAAAGCCTCGATTACCTGCGCTGCTGCCTCTGCCTCCTCTGGCTGTCAAAGACTCGACAACCTGTGCTCCTGCCTCTGCCTCTTCTGGCTGTCAAAGCCTCAACGACCTGTGCTGCTGCCGCTGCCTCTTCTGGCTTTCAAAGACTCGACAACCTGCACTGCTGCCTCTGCCTCTACTAGCTATCAAAGCCACAACGACATGTGCTGCTGCCGCTGCCTCTTCTGGCTGTCAAAGCCTCAACGACCTGCACTGCTGCCTCTGCCTCTTCTGGCTTTTAAAGCCTTGACGACGTGCGCTGCTGCCAGAGCCCCTTCTGGCTGTCAAAGCCTCGATGACCTGTGCTGCTGCCGCAGCCACTTCTGACTGTCAAAGGCTTCAAGACCTGAGCTGCTGCCGCTGCCTCTTCTGGCTGTCAAAGACTCGACAACCTGCGCTCCTGCGACTGCCCCTTCTGGCTGTCAAAGCCTAGACGACCTGTGCTACTGTCTCTGCTTCTTATGTCTGGCAAAGCCTCGATGACCTGCGTTGCTGCCGCAGCCCATTCTGGCTGTCAAAGCATCGGTGACTTGCGCTGCTGCCTCTGCCTCTTCTGGCTGTCAAAAACTCGACGACCTGTGCTGCTGCCTCTGCCTCTTCTGCTTGTCAAAGACTTGACAAGCTGCGCTGCTGCGACTGCCACTTCTGGCTGTCAAAGCCTCGACCACCTGTGCTGCTGCCTCTGCGTCTGCTGGCTGTGAAAGCCTCGACGACCTGCGCAGCTGTCCCTGCTTCTTCTGGGTGTCAAAGCCTCGATGACCTGCGCTGCTGCCTCTTCCTCTTCTGGCTGTCAAAGACTCGACAACCTGCGCTGCTGCCTCTGCCCCTTCTGGCTGTCAAAGCCTCAACGAGCTGTGCTGCTGCCTCTGCCTCTTCTGCTTGTCAAAGACTCGACAAACTGCGCTGCTGCGACTGCTACTTCTGGCTGTCAAAGCCTCGACGACCTGTGCTGCTGCCTCTTGCCTCTTCTGGCTGTCAAAGCCTCGATGACCTGCGCAGCTGCCTCTGCTTCTTCTGGGTGTCAAAGCCTCGATGACCTGCGCTGCTGCCTCTGCCTCTTCTGGATGTCAAAGCCTCGACGACCCGCGCAGCTGCCTCTGCTTCTTCTGGGTGTCAAAGCCTTGACGACCTGCGCTGCTGCCCTTGCCTCTTCTGGCTGTCAAAGACTCGACAACCTTGGCTGCTGCCTCTGCTTCTTCTGGCTTTAAAAGCCTTCATGACCTCTGCTGCTGCCGGAGCCCCTTCGGGCTGTCAAAGCCTCGATGACCTGCGGTGCTGCGTCTGCGTCTTCTGGCTGTCAAAGCCTTGATGGCCTGTGGTGCTTGCTCTGTCTCTTCTGGCTGGCAAAAAGTGGACAACCTGTGCTGCTGCCTCTGCCTCTTCTGCTTGTCAAAGACTCGACAACCTGCGCTGCTGCGACTGCCACTTTTGGCTGTCAAATCCTTGATGACCTGCGCTGCTGCGACTGCCACTTCTGGCTGTCAAAGTTTCGACAACGTGCGCTGCTGCCTCTGCCACTTCTAGCTGTCAAAGACTCGACAACCTGTGCTGCTGCCTCTGCTTTTTCTGGCTGTCATAGCCTCGACGACATGTGCTGCTGCCTCTGCCTCTTCTGCTTGTCAAAGACTTGACAAGCTGCGCTGCTGCGACTACCACTTCTGGCTGTCAAAGCCTCGACGACCTGTGCTGCTGCCTCTGTGTCTGCTGGCTGTGAAAGCCTCGACGACCTGCGCAGCTGCCTCTGCTTCTTCTGGGTGTCAAAGCCTCGATGACCTGCGCTGCTGCCTCTTCCTCTTCTGGCTGTCAAAGACTCGACAACCTGCGCTGCTGCCTCTGCCCCTTCTGGCTGTCAAAGCCTCAACGAGCTGTGCTGCTGCGACTGCCCCTTCTGGCTGTCAAAGACTCAACGACATGTGCTGCTGCGACTGCCCCGTCTGGCTATCAAAGCCTCAACAACCTGTGCTGCTGCCTCTGCCTCTTCTGCTTGTCAAAGACTCGACAAACTGCGCTGCTGCGACTGCTACTTCTGGCTGTCAAAGCCTCGACGACCTGTGCTGCTGCCTCTTGCCTCTTCTGGCTGTCAAAGCCTCGATGACCTGCGCAGCTGCCTCTGCTTCTTCTGGGTGTCAAAGCCTCGATGACCTGCGCTGCTGCCTCTGCCTCTTCTGGATGTCAAAGCCTCGACGACCTGCGCAGCTGCCTCTGCTTCTTCTGGGTGTCAAAGCCTTGACGACCTGCGCTGCTGCCTCTGCCTCTTCTGGCTGTCAAAGACTCGACAACCTGGGCTGCTGCCTCTGCTTCTTCTGGCTTTAAAAGCCTTCATGACCTCTGCTGCTGCCGCAGCCCCTTCGGGCTGTCAAAGCCTCGATGATCTGCGGTGCTGCGTCTGCGTCTTCTGGCTGTCAAAGCCTCGATGGCCTGCGGTGCTGCCTCTGCCTGTTCTGGCCGTCAAAAACTCGACAACCTGTGCTGCTGCCTCTGCTTCTTCTGTCTGTCAAGGCCTCAACGACCTGTGCTGCTGCCTCTGCCTCTTCTGCTTCTCAAAGACTCGACAACCTGCGCTACTGCGACTGCCACTTCTGGCTGTCAAAGCCTCGACGACCTGTGCTGCTGCCTCTGCCACTTCTGGCTGTCAAAGTCTCGACAACCTGCACTGCTGCGACCACCCCTTCTGGCTGTCAAGCCCTCGACGACCTGTGATGCTGCCTCTGCCACAGCCTCTTCTGGCTGTCAAAGACTCGACAACCTGTGCTGCTCCCTCTACTTCTTCTGGCTTTAAAAGGTTGCCTGACCTGTGCTGCTGCCGCAGCCCCTTCTGGCTGTCAAAGCCTCGATGACCTGCACTGCTGCGTCTGCCTCTTCTGCTTGTCAAAGACTCAACAAACTGCGCTGCTGCGACTGCTACTTCTGGCTGTCAAAGCCTCGACGACCTGTTCTGCTGCCTCTGCCTCTTCTGCTTGTCAAAGACTCAACAAACTGCGCTGCTGCGACTGCTACTTCTGGCTGTCAAAGCCTCGACCACCTGTGCTGCTGCCTCTGCGTCTGCTGGCTGTGAAAGCCTCGACGACCTGCGCAGCTGTCTCTGCTTCTTCTGGGTGTCAAAGCCGCGATGACCTGCGCTGCTGCCTCTGCCTCTTCTGGCTGTCAAAGCCTCTATGACCTGCGCTGCTGCCTCTGCCTCTTCTGGCAGTCAAAGACTCGACAACCTGTTTCTCTGCTTCTTCTGCTTTAAAAGCCTGCCTCTGCTTCTTCTGGCTTTAAAAGCCTGCATGACCTGTGCTGCTCCCGCAGCCCAATCTGGCTGTCAAAGCCTCGATGACCTGCACTGCTGCCGCAGCCCCTTCTGGCTGTCAAAGCATCGATGACCTGCGCTGTTGCCTCTGCCTCTTCTGGCTGTCAAAGCCTCGATGGCCTGCGCTGCTGCCTCTGTCTCTTCTGGCTGTCAAAAACTCGACAACCTGTGCTGCTGCCTCTGCTTCTTCTGGCTGTCAAAGCCTCGACGACCTGTTCTGCTGCCTCTGCCTCTTCTGCTTGTCAAAGACTCGACAAACTGCGCTGCTGCGACTGCTACTTCTGGCTGTCAAAGCCTCGACGACCAGTGCTGCTGCCTCTTCCTCTTCTGGCTGTCAAAGCCTCAACGACCTGTGCTGCTGCCGCTGCCTCTTCTGGCTGTCAAAGC
Source organism: Podarcis erhardii (assembly GCF_964252035.2). Lineage (NCBI taxonomy): Eukaryota > Metazoa > Chordata > Lepidosauria > Squamata > Lacertidae > Podarcis > Podarcis erhardii. Next base: position 44,855,424 of record NC_138505.1, read on the forward strand.
CTCAACGACCTGCACTGCTGCCTCTGCCTCTTCTGGCTGTCAAAGCCTTGATGGCCTGTGGTGCTTCCTCTGCCTCTTCTGGCTGGCAAAAAGTCGACAACCTGCGCTACTGCGACTGCCACTTCGGGCTGTCAAAGCCTCGACGACCTGTGCTGCTGCCTCTGCCACTTCTGGCTGTCAAAGACTCGACAACCTGCACTGCTGCGACCACCCCTTCTGGCTGTCAAGCCCTCGACGACCTGTGCTGCTGCCTCTACTTCTTCTGGCTTTAAAAGCTTGCATGACCTGTGCTGCTGCCGCAGCCCCTTCTGGCTGTCAAAGCCTCGACGACCTGTGCTGCTGCGACTGCCTCTTCTGCTTGTCAAAGACTCGACAACCTGCACTGCTGCGACTGCCACTTCTGGCTGTCAAATCCTCGACGACCTGTGCTGCTGCGACTGCCTCTTCTGCTTGTCAAAGACTCGACAACCTGCACTGCTGCGACTGCCACTTCTGGCTGTCAAATCCTTGATGACCTGCGCTGCTGCGACTGCCACTTCTGGCTGTCAAAGTTTCGACAACGTGCGCTGCTGCCTCTGCCACTTCTAGCTGTCAAAGACTCGACAACCTGTGCTGCTGCCTCTGCGTCTGCTGGCTGTGAAAGCCTCGACAACCTGCGCAGCTGCCTCTGCTTCTTCTGGGTGTCAAAGCCTCGATGACCTACGCTGCTGCCTCTTCCTCTTCTGGCTGTCAAAGACTCGACAACCTGCGCTGCTGCCTCTGCCCTTTCTGGCTGTCAAAGCCTCAACGAGCTGTGCTGCTGCGACTGCCCTTCTGGCTATCAAAGCCTCAACGACATGTGCTGCTGCGACTGCCCCGTCTGGCTATCAAAGCCTCAACAACCTGTGCTGCTGCCTCTGCCTCTTCTGGCTGTCAAAGACTCGACAACCTGTTTCTCTGCTTCTTCTGGCTTTAAAAGCCTGCATGACCTGTGCTGTTCCTGCAGCCCAATCTGGCTGTCAAAGCCTCGATGACCTGCGCTGCTGCCGCAGCCCCGTCTGGCTGTCAAAGCATCGATGACCTGCGCTGCTGCCTCTGCCTCTTCTGGCTGTCAAAGCCTCGATGGCCTGCGCTGCTGCCTCTGTCTCTTCTGGCTGTCAAAAACTCGACAACCTGTGCTGCTGCCTCTGCTTCTTCTGGCTGTCAAAGCCTCGACGACCTGTTCTGCTGCCTCTGCCTCTTCTGTTTGTCAAAGACTCGACAAACTGCGCTGCTGCGACTGCTACTTCTGGCTGTCAAAGCCTCGATGACCTGTTCTGCTGCCTCTGCCTCTTCTGCTTGTCAAAGACTCGACAACCTGCGCTGCTGCGACTGCCACTTCTGGCTGTCAAAGCCTCGACCACCTGTGCTGCTGCCTCTGCGTCTGCTGGCTGTGAAAGCCTCGACGACCTGCGCAGCTGTCTCTGCTTCTTCTGGGTGTCAAAGCCGCGATGACCTGTGCTGCTTCCTCTGCCTCTTCTGGCTGTCAAAGCCTTTATGACCTGCGCTGCTGCCTCTTCCTCTTCTGGCTGTCAAAGACTCGACAACCTGCGCTGCTGCCTCTTGCCTCTTCTGGCTGTCAAAGCCTCGACGACCTGCGCAGCTGCCTCTGCTTCTTTTGGGTGTCAAAGCCTCGATAACCTGTGCTGCTGCCTCTGCCTCTACTGGCTGTCAAAGCCTCAACGACCTGTGCTGCTGCCGCTGCCTCTTCTGGCTGTCAAAGCCTCAACGACCTGCACTGCTGCCTCTGCCTCTTCTGGCTTTCAAAGCCACGAGTACGTGCGCTGCTGCCACAGCCCCTTCTGGCTGTCAAAGCCTCGATGACCTGTGCTGCTGCCGCAGCCACTTCTGACTGTCAAAGGCTCCAAGACCTGAGCTGCTGCCGCTGCCTCTTCTGGCTGTCGAAGACTCGACAACCTGCGCTCCTGCGACTGCCCCTTCTGGCTGTCAAAGCCTAGACGACCTGTGCTGCTGCCTCTGCCTCTTCTGCTTGTCAAAGACTCGACAACCTGCGCTACTGTGACTGCCACTTCTGGCTGTCAAAGCCTCGACGACCTGTGGTGCTGCCTCTGCCACAGCCTCTTCTGGCTGTCAAAGACTCGACAACCTGCGCTACTGCGACTGCCACTTCTGGCTGTCAAAGCCTCGACGACCTGTGCTGCTGCCTCTGCCACTTCTGGCTGTCAAAGACTCGACAACCTGCACTGCTGCGACCACCCCTTCTGGCTGTCAAGCCCTCGACGACCTGTGATGCTGCCTCTGCCACAGCCTCTTCTGGCTGTCAAAGACTCGACAACCTGTGCTGCTGCCTCTACTTCTTCTGGCTTTAAAAGCTTGCATGACCTGTGCTGCTGCCGCAGCCCCTTCTGGCTGTCAAAGCCTCGATGACTTGCGCTGCTGCCTCTGCCTCTTCTGGCTGTCAAAGCCTCGATGGCCTGCGCTGCTGCCTCTGTCTCTTCTGGCTGGCAAAAAGTGGACAACCTGTGCTGCTGCCTCTGCCTCTTCTGCTTGTCAAAGGCTCGACAACCTGCACTGCTGCGACTGCCACTTTTGGCTGTCAAATCCTCGACGACCTGCGCTGCTGCGACTGCCACTTCTGGCTGTCAAAGTTTCGACAACGTGCGCTGCTGCCTCTGCCACTTCTAGCTGTCAAAGACTCGACAACCTGTGCTGCTGCCTCTGCTTCTTCTGGCTGTCATAGCCTCGACGACATGCGCTGCTGCCTCTGCCTCTTCTGCTTGTCAAAGACTTGACAAGCTGCGCTGCTGCGACTACCACTTCTGGCTGTCAAAGCCTCGACGACCTGTGCTGCTGCCTCTGCGTCTGCTGGCTGTGAAAGCCTCGACAACCTGCGCAGCTGCCTCTGCTTCTTCTGGGTGTCAAAGCCTCGATGACCTGCGCTGCTGCCTCTTCCTCTTCTGGCTGTCAAAGACTCGACAACCTGCGCTGCTGCCTCTGCCCCTTCTGGCTGTCAAAGCCTCAACGAGCTGTGCTGCTGCGACTGCCCTTCTGGCTATCAAAGCCTCAACGACATGTGCTGCTGCGACTGCCCCGTCTGGCTATCAAAGCCTCAACAACCTGTGCTGCTGCCTCTGCCTCTTCTGGCTGTCAAAGACTCGACAACCTGTTTCTCTGCTTCTTCTGGCTTTAAAAGCCTGCATGACCTGTGCTGTTCCTGCAGCCCAATCTGGCTGTCAAAGCCTCGATGACCTGCGCTGCTGCCGCAGCCCCTTCTGGCTGTCAAAGCATCGATGACCTGCGCTGCTGCCTCTGTCTCTTCTGGCTGTCAAAAACTCGACAACCTGTGCTGCTGCCTCTGCTTCTTCTGGCTGTCAAAGCCTCGACGACCTGTTCTGCTGCCTCTGCCTCTTCTGCTTGTCAAAGACTCAACAAACTGCGCTGCTGCAACTGCTACTTCTGGCTGTCAAAGCCTCGATGACCTGTTCTGCTGCCTCTGCCTCTTCTGCTTGTCAAAGACTCGACAAACTGCGCTGCTGCGACTGCCACTTCTGGCTGTCAAAGCCTCGACCACCTGTGCTGCTGCCTCTGCGTCTGCTGGCTGTGAAAGCCTCGACGACCTGCGCAGCTGTCTCTGCTTCTTCTGGGTGTCAAAGCCGCGATGACCTGCGCTGCTGCCTCTGCCTCTTCTGGCTGTCAAAGCCTTTATGACCTGCGCTGCTGCCTCTTCCTCTTCTGGCTGTCAAAGACTCGACAACCTGCGCTGCTGCCTCTTGCCTCTTCTGGCTGTCAAAGCCTCGACGACCTGCGCAGCTGCCTCTGCTTCTTTTGGGTGTCAAAGCCTCGATAACCTGTGCTGCTGCCTCTGCCTCTTCTGGCTGTCAAAGACTCGACAACCTGTGCTGCTGCCTCTGCCTCTACTGGCTGTCAAAGCCTCAACGACCTTTGCTGCTGCCGCTGCCTCTTCTGGTTGTCAAAGCCTCAACGACCTGCACTGCTGCCTCTGCCTCTTCTGGCTTTCAAAGCCACGAGTACGTGCGCTGCTGCCACAGCCCCTTCTGGCTGTCAAAGCCTCGATGACCTGTGCTGCTGCCGCAGCCACTTCTGACTGTCAAAGGCTCCAAGACCTGAGCTGCTGCCGCTGCCTCTTCTGGCTGTCGAAGACTCGACAACCTGCGCTCCTGCGACTGCCCCTTCTGGCTGTCAAAGCCTAGACGACCTGTGCTGCTGCCTCTGCCTCTTCTGCTTGTCAAAGACTCGACAACCTGCGCTACTGCGACTGCCACTTCTGGCTGTCAAAGCCTCGACGACCTGTGGTGCTGCCTCTGCCACAGCCTCTTCTGGCTGTCAAAGACTCGACAACCTGCGCTACTGCGACTGCCACTTCTGGCTGTCAAAGCCTCGACGACCTGTGCTGCTGCCTCTGCCACTTCTGGCTGTCAAAGACTCGACAACCTGCACTGCTGCGACCACCCCTTCTGGCTGTCAAGCCCTCGACGACCTGTGATGCTGCCTCTGCCACAGCCTCTTCTGGCTGTCAAAGACTCGACAACCTGTGCTGCTGCCTCTACTTCTTCTGGCTTTAAAAGCTTGCATGACCTGTGCTGCTGCCGCAGCCCCTTCTGGCTGTCAAAGCCTCGATGACTTGCGCTGCTGCCTCTGCCTCTTCTGGCTGTCAAAGCCTCGATGGCCTGCGCTGCTGCCTCTGTCTCTTCTGGCTGGCAAAAAGTGGACAACCTGTGCTGCTGCCTCTGCCTCTTCTGCTTGTCAAAGGCTCGACAACCTGCACTGCTGAGACTGCCACTTTTGGCTGTCAAATCCTCGACGACCTGCGCTGCTGCGACTGCCACTTCTGGCTGTCAAAGTTTCGACAACGTGCGCTGCTGCCTCTGCCACTTCTAGCTGTCAAAGACTCGACAACCTGTGCTGCTGCCTCTGCTTCTTCTGGCTGTCATAGCCTCGACGACATGCGCTGCTGCCTCTGCCTCTTCTGCTTGTCAAAGACTTGACAAGCTGCGCTGCTGCGACTACCACTTCTGGCTGTCCAAGCCTCGACGACCTGTGCTGCTGCCTCTGCGTCTGCTGGCTGTGAAAGCCTCGACAACCTGCGCAGCTGCCTCTGCTTCTTCTGGGTGTCAAAGCCTCGATGACCTGCGCTGCTGCCTCTTCCTCTTCTGGCTGTCAAAGACTCGACAACCTGCGCTGCTGCCTCTGCCCCTTCTGGCTGTCAAAGCCTCAACGAGCTGTGCTGCTGCGACTGCCCTTCTGGCTATCAAAGCCTCAACGACATGTGCTGCTGCGACTGCCCCGTCTGGCTATCAAAGCCTCAACAACCTGCGCTGCTGCCTCTTCCTCTTCTGGCTGTCAAAGACTCGACAACCTGCGCTGCTGCCTCTTGCCTCTTCTGGCTGTCAAAGCCTCGACGACCTGCGCAGCTGCCTCTGCTTCTTTTGGGTGTCAAAGCCTCGATAACCTGTGCTGCTGCCTCTGCCTCTTCTGGCTGTCAAAGACTCGACAACCTGTGCTGCTGCCTCTGCCTCTACTGGCTGTCAAAGCCTCAACGACCTTTGCTGCTGCCGCTGCCTCTTCTGGTTGTCAAAGCCTCAACGACCTGCACTGCTGCCTCTGCCTCTTCTGGCTTTCAAAGCCACGAGTACGTGCGCTGCTGCCACAGCCCCTTCTGGCTGTCAAAGCCTCGATGACCTGTGCTGCTGCCGCAGCCACTTCTGACTGTCAAAGGCTCCAAGACCTGAGCTGCTGCCGCTGCCTCTTCTGGCTGTCGAAGACTCGACAACCTGCGCTCCTGCGACTGCCCCTTCTGGCTGTCAAAGCCTAGACGACCTGTGCTGCTGCCTCTGCCTCTTCTGCTTGTCAAAGACTCGACAACCTGCGCTACTGCGACTGCCACTTCTGGCTGTCAAAGCCTCGACGACCTGTGGTGCTGCCTCTGCCACAGCCTCTTCTGGCTGTCAAAGACTCGACAACCTGCGCTACTGCGACTGCCACTTCTGGCTGTCAAAGCCTCGACGACCTGTGCTGCTGCCTCTGCCACTTCTGGCTGTCAAAGACTCGACAACCTGCACTGCTGCGACCACCCCTTCTGGCTGTCAAGCCCTCGACGACCTGTGATGCTGCCTCTGCCACAGCCTCTTCTGGCTGTCAAAGACTCGACAACCTGTGCTGCTGCCTCTACTTCTTCTGGCTTTAAAAGCTTGCATGACCTGTGCTGCTGCCGCAGCCCCTTCTGGCTGTCAAAGCCTCGATGACTTGCGCTGCTGCCTCTGCCTCTTCTGGCTGTCAAAGCCTCGATGGCCTGCGCTGCTGCCTCTGTCTCTTCTGGCTGGCAAAAAGTGGACAACCTGTGCTGCTGCCTCTGCCTCTTCTGCTTGTCAAAGGCTCGACAACCTGCACTGCTGAGACTGCCACTTTTGGCTGTCAAATCCTCGACGACCTGCGCTGCTGCGACTGCCACTTCTGGCTGTCAAAGTTTCGACAACGTGCGCTGCTGCCTCTGCCACTTCTAGCTGTCAAAGACTCGACAACCTGTGCTGCTGCCTCTGCTTCTTCTGGCTGTCATAGCCTCGACGACATGCGCTGCTGCCTCTGCCTCTTCTGCTTGTCAAAGACTTGACAAGCTGCGCTGCTGCGACTACCACTTCTGGCTGTCCAAGCCTCGACGACCTGTGCTGCTGCCTCTGCGTCTGCTGGCTGTGAAAGCCTCGACAACCTGCGCAGCTGCCTCTGCTTCTTCTGGGTGTCAAAGCCTCGATGACCTGCGCTGCTGCCTCTTCCTCTTCTGGCTGTCAAAGACTCGACAACCTGCGCTGCTGCCTCTGCCCCTTCTGGCTGTCAAAGCCTCAACGAGCTGTGCTGCTGCGACTGCCCTTCTGGCTATCAAAGCCTCAACGACATGTGCTGCTGCGACTGCCCCGTCTGGCTATCAAAGCCTCAACAACCTGTGCTGCTGCCTCTGCCTCTTCTGGCTGTCAAAGACTCGACAACCTGTTTCTCTGCTTCTTCTGGCTTTAAAAGCCTGCATGACCTGTGCTGTTCCTGCAGCCCAATCTGGCTGTCAAAGCCTCGATGACCTGCGCTGCTGCCGCAGCCCCTTCTGGCTGTCAAAGCATCGATGACCTGCGCTGCTGCCTCTGTCTCTTCTGGCTGTCAAAAACTCGACAACCTGTGCTGCTGCCTCTGCTTCTTCTGGCTGTCAAAGCCTCGACGACCTGTTCTGCTGCCTCTGCCTCTTCTGCTTGTCAAAGACTCGACAAACTGCGCTGCTGCGACTGCTACTTCTGGCTGTCAAAGCCTCGATGACCTGTTCTGCTGCCTCTGCCTCTTCTGCTTGTCAAAGACTCGACAAACTGCGCTGCTGCGACTGCCACTTCTGGCTGTCAAAGCCTCGACCACCTGTGCTGCTGCCTCTGCGTCTGCTGGCTGTGAAAGCCTCGACGACCTGCGCAGCTGTCTCTGCTTCTTCTGGGTGTCAAAGCCGCGATGACCTGCGCTGCTGCCTCTGCCTCTTCTGGCTGTCAAAGCCTTTATGACCTGCGCTGCTGCCTCTTCCTCTTCTGGCTGTCAAAGACTCGACAACCTGCGCTGCTGCCTCTTGCCTCTTCTGGCTGTCAAAGCCTCGACGACCTGCGCAGCTGCCTCTGCTTCTTTTGGGTGTCAAAGCCTCGATAACCTGTGCTGCTGCCTCTGCCTCTTCTGGCTGTCAAAGACTCGACAACCTGTGCTGCTGCCTCTGCCTCTACTGGCTGTCAAAGCCTCAACGACCTTTGCTGCTGCCGCTGCCTCTTCTGGTTGTCAAAGCCTCAACGACCTGCACTGCTGCCTCTGCCTCTTCTGGCTTTCAAAGCCACGAGTACGTGCGCTGCTGCCACAGCCCCTTCTGGCTGTCAAAGCCTCGATGACCTGTGCTGCTGCCGCAGCCACTTCTGACTGTCAAAGGCTCCAAGACCTGAGCTGCTGCCGCTGCCTCTTCTGGCTGTCGAAGACTCGACAACCTGTGCTCCTGCGACTGCCCCTTCTGGCTGTCAAAGCCTAGACGACCTGTGCTGCTGCCTCTGCCTCTTCTGCTTGTCAAAGACTCGACAACCTGCGCTACTGCGACTGCCACTTCTGGCTGTCAAAGCCTCGACGACCTGTGGTGCTGCCTCTGCCACAGCCTCTTCTGGCTGTCAAAGACTCGACAACCTGCGCTACTGCGACTGCCACTTCTGGCTGTCAAAGCCTCGACGACCTGTGCTGCTGCCTCTGCCACTTCTGGCTGTCAAAGACTCGACAACCTGCACTGCTGCGACCACCCCTTCTGGCTGTCAAGCCCTCGACGACCTGTGATGCTGCCTCTGCCACTGCCTCTTCTGGCTGTCAAAGACTCGACAACCTGTGCTGCTGCCTCTACTTCTTCTGGCTTTAAAAGCTTGCATGACCTGTGCTGCTGCCGCAGCCCCTTCTGGCTGTCAAAGCCTCGATGACTTGCGCTGCTGCCTCTGCCTCTTCTGGCTGTCAAAGCCTCGATGGCCTGCGCTGCTGCCTCTGTCTCTTCTGGCTGGCAAAAAGTGGACAACCTGTGCTGCTGCCTCTGCCTCTTCTGCTTGTCAAAGGCTCGACAACCTGCACTGCTGAGACTGCCACTTTTGGCTGTCAAATCCTCGACGACCTGCGCTGCTGCGACTGCCACTTCTGGCTGTCAAAGTTTCGACAACGTGCGCTGCTGCCTCTGCCACTTCTAGCTGTCAAAGACTCGACAACCTGTGCTGCTGCCTCTGCTTCTTCTGGCTGTCATAGCCTCGACGACATGCGCTGCTGCCTCTGCCTCTTCTGCTTGTCAAAGACTTGACAAGCTGCGCTGCTGCGACTACCACTTCTGGCTGTCCAAGCCTCGACGACCTGTGCTGCTGCCTCTGCGTCTGCTGGCTGTGAAAGCCTCGACAACCTGCGCAGCTGCCTCTGCTTCTTCTGGGTGTCAAAGCCTCGATGACCTGCGCTGCTGCCTCTTCCTCTTCTGGCTGTCAAAGACTCGACAACCTGCGCTGCTGCCTCTGCCCCTTCTGGCTGTCAAAGCCTCAACGAGCTGTGCTGCTGCGACTGCCCTTCTGGCTATCAAAGCCTCAACGACATGTGCTGCTGCGACTGCCCCGTCTGGCTATCAAAGCCTCAACAACCTGTGCTGCTGCCTCTGCCTCTTCTGGCTGTCAAAGACTCGACAACCTGTTTCTCTGCTTCTTCTGGCTTTAAAAGCCTGCATGACCTGTGCTGTTCCTGCAGCCCAATTTGGCTGTCAAAGCCTCGATGACCTGCGCTGCTGCCGCAGCCCCTTCTGGCTGTCAAAGCATCGATGACCTGCGCTGCTGCCTCTGTCTCTTCTGGCTGTCAAAAACTCGACAACCTGTGCTGCTGCCTCTGCTTCTTCTGGCTGTCAAAGCCTCGACGACCTGTTCTGCTGCCTCTGCCTCTTCTGCTTGTCAAAGACTCGACAAACTGCGCTGCTGCGACTGCTACTTCTGGCTGTCAAAGCCTCGATGACCTGTTCTGCTGCCTCTGCCTCTTCTGCTTGTCAAAGACTCGACAAACTGCGCTGCTGCGACTGCTACTTCTGGCTGTCAAAGCCTCGACCACCTGTGCTGCTGCCTCTGCGTCTGCTGGCTGTGAAAGCCTCGACGACCTGCGCAGCTGTCTCTGCTTCTTCTGGGTGTCAAAGCCGCGATGACCTGCGCTGCTGCCTCTGCCTCTTCTGGCTGTCAAAGCCTTTATGACCTGCGCTGCTGCCTCTTCCTCTTCTGGCTGTCAAAGACTCGACAACCTGCGCTGCTGCCTCTGCCCCTTCTGGCTGTCAAAGCCTCAAAGCCCTGCGCAGCTGCGACTGCCCCTTCTGGCTGTCAAAGACTCACGACATGTGCTGCTGCGACTGCCCCGTCTGGCTATCAAAGCCTCGACGACCTGTGCTGCTGCCTCTGCCACTTCTGGCTGTCAAAGACTCGACAACCTGCACTGCTGCGACCACCCCTTCTGGCTGTCAAGCCCTCGACGACCTGTGATGCTGCCTCTGCCACAGCCTCTTCTGGCTGTCAAAGACTCGACAACCTGTGCTGCTGCCTCTACTTCTTCTGGCTTTAAAAGCTTGCATGGCCTGTGCTGCTGCCGCAGCCCCTTCTGACTGTCAAAGCCTCGATGACCTGCGCTGCTGCCTCTGCCTCTTCTGGCTGTCAAAGCCTTGATGGCCTGTGGTGCTTCCTCTGTCTCTTCTGGCTGGCAAAAAGTGGACAACCTGTGCTGCTGCCTCTGCCTCTTCTGCTTGTCAAAGGCTCGACAACCTGCACTGCTGCGACTGCCACTTTTGGCTGTCAAATCCTCGACGACCTGCGCTGCTGCGACTGCCACTTCTGGCTGTCAAAGTTTCGACAACCTGCGCTGCTGCCTCTGCCACTTCTAGCTGTCAAAGACTCGACAACCTGTGCTGCTGCCTCTGCTTCTTCTGGCTGTCATAGCCTCGACGACATGCGCTGCTGCCTCTGCCTCTTCTGCTTGTCAAAGACTTGACAAGCTGTGCTGCTGCGACTACCACTTCTGGCTGTCCAAGCCTCGACGACCTGTGCTGCTGCCTCTGCGTCTGCTGGCTGTGAAAGCCTCGACAACCTGCGCAGCTGCCTCTGCTTCTTCTGGGTGTCAAAGCCTCGATGACCTGCGCTGCTGCCTCTTCCTCTTCTGGCTGTCAAAGACTCGACAACCTGCGCTGCTGCCTCTGCCCCTTCTGGCTGTCAAAGCCTCAACGAGCTGTGCTGCTGCGACTGCCCTTCTGGCTATCAAAGCCTCAACGACATGTGCTGCTGCGACTGCCCCGTCTGGCTATCAAAGCCTCAACAACCTGTGCTGCTGCCTCTGCCTCTTCTGGCTGTCAAAGACTCGACAACCTGTTTCTCTGCTTCTTCTGGCTTTAAAAGCCTGCATGACCTGTGCTGTTCCTGCAGCCCAATCTGGCTGTCAAAGCCTCGATGACCTGCGCTGCTGCCGCAGCCCTTTCTGGCTGTCAAAGCATCGATGACCTGCGCTGCTGCCTCTGTCTCTTCTGGCTGTCAAAAACTCGACAACCTGTGCTGCTGCCTCTGCTTCTTCTGGCTGTCAAAGCCTCGACGACCTGTTCTGCTGCCTCTGCCTCTTCTGCTTGTCAAAGACTCGACAAACTGCGCTGCTGCGACTGCTACTTCTGGCTGTCAAAGCCTCGATGACCTGTTCTGCTGCCTCTGCCTCTTCTGCTTGTCAAAGACTCGACAAACTGCGCTGCTGCGACTGCTACTTCTGGCTGTCAAAGCCTCGACCACCTGTGCTGCTGCCTCTGCGTCTGCTGCCTGTGAAAGCCTCGACGACCTGCGCAGCTGTCTCTGCTTCTTCTGGGTGTCAAAGCCGCGATGACCTGCGCTGCTGCCTATGCCTCTTCTGGCTGTCAAAGCCTTTATGACCTGCGCTGCTGCCTCTTCCTCTTCTGGCTGTCAAAGACTCGACAACCTGCGCTGCTGCCTCTGCCCCTTCTGGCTGTCAAAGCCTCGAAGCCCTGCGCAGCTGCGACTGCCCCTTCTGGCTGTCAAAGACTCACGACATGTGCTGCTGCGACTGCCCCGTCTGGCTATCAAAGCCTCGACGACCTGTGCTGCTGCCTCTGCCACTTCTGGCTGTCAAAGTCTCGACAACCTGCACTGCTGCGACCACCCCTTCTGGCTGTCAAGCCCTCGACGACCTGTGATGCTGCCTCTGCCACAGCCTCTTCTGGCTGTCAAAGACTCGACAACCTGTGCTGCTGCCTCTACTTCTTCTGGCTTTAAAAGCTTGCATGACCTGTGCTGCTGCCGCAGCCCCTTCTGACTGTCAAAGCCTCGATGACCTGCGCTGCTGCCTCTGCCTCTTCTGGCTGTCAAAGCCTTGATGGCCTGTGGTGCTTCCTCTGTCTCTTCTGGCTGGCAAAAAGTGGACAACCTGTGCTGCTGCCTCTGCCTCTTCTGCTTGTCAAAGGCTCGACAACCTGCACTGCTGCGACTGCCACTTTTGGCTGTCAAATCCTCGACGACCTGCGCTGCTGCGACTGCCACTTCTGGCTGTCAAAGTTTCGACAACGTGCGCTGCTGCCTCTGCCACTTCTAGCTGTCAAAGACTCGACAACCTGTGCTGCTGCCTCTGCTTCTTCTGGCTGTCATAGCCTCGACGACATGTGCTGCTGCCTCTGCCTCTTCTGCTTGTCAAAGACTTGACAAGCTGCGCTGCTGCGACTACCACTTCTGGCTGTCAAAGCCTCGACGACCTGTGCTGCTGCCTCTGCGTCTGCTGGCTGTGAAAGCCTCGACGACCTGCGCAGCTGCCTCTGCTTCTTCTCGGTGTCAAAGCCTCGATGACCTGCGCTGCTGCCTCTTCCTCTTCTGGCTGTCAAAGACTCGACAACCTGCGCTGCTGCCTCTGCCCCTTCTGGCTGTCAAAGCCTCAACGAGCTGTGCTGCTGCGACTGCCCTTCTGGCTATCAAAGCCTCAACGACATGTGCGGCTGCGACTGCCCCGTCTGGCTATCAAAGCCTCAACAACCTGTACTGCTGCCTCTGCCTCTTCTGGCTGTCAAAGACTCGACAACCTGTTTCTCTGCTTCTTCTGGCTTTAAAAGCCTGCATGACCTGTGCTGTTCCTGCAGCCCAATCTGGCTGTCAAAGCCTCGATGACCTGCGCTGCTGCCGCAGCCCCTTCTGGCTGTCAAAGCATCGATGACCTGCGCTGCTGCCTCTGCCTCTTCTGGCTGTCAAAGCCTCGATGGCCTGCGCTGCTGCCTCTGTCTCTTCTGGCTGTCAAAAACTCGACAACCTGTGCTGCTGCCTCTGCTTCTTCTGGCTGTCAAAGCCTCGACGACCTGTTCTGCTGCCTCTGCCTCTTCTGCTTGTCAAAGACTCGACAAACTGCGCTGCTGCGACTGCTACTTCTGGCTGTCAAAGCCTCGACGACCAGTGCTGCTGCCTCTTGCCTCTTCTGGCTGTCAAAGCCTCGACGACCTGCGCAGCTGCCTCTGCTTCTTTTGGGTGTCAAAGCCTCGATAACCTGTGCTGCTGCCTCTGCCTCTTCTGGCTGTCAAAGACTCGACAACCTGTGCTGCTGCCTCTGCCTCTACTGGCTGTCAAAGCCTCAACGACCTGTGCTGCTGCCGCTGCCTCTTCTGGCTGTCAAAGCCTCAACGACCTGCACTGCTGCCTCTGCCTCTTCTGGCTTTCAAAGCCACGAGTACGTGCGCTGCTGCCACAGCCCCTTCTGGCTGTCAAAGCCTCGATGACCTGTGCTGCTGCCGCAGCCACTTCTGACTGTCAAAGGCTCCAAGACCTGAGCTGCTGCCGCTGCCTCTTCTGGCTGTCGAAGACTCGACAACCTGCGCTCCTGCGACTGCCCCTTCTGGCTGTCAAAGCCTCGACGACCTGTGCTGCTGCCTCTGCCACTTCTGGCTGTCAAAGACTCGACAACCTGCACTGCTGCGACCGCCCCTTCTGGCTGTCAATCCCTCGACGACCTGTGCTGCTGCCTCTGCCACAGCCCCTTCTGGCTGTCAAAGACTCAACGACCTGTGCTGCTGCTATGCCTCTTCTGACTGTCAAAGACTCGACAACCTGTGCTGCTGCCTCTACTTCTTCTGGCTTTAAAAGCTTGCATGACCTGTGCTGCTGCCGCAGCCCCTTCTGACTGTCAAAGCCTCGATGACCTGTGCTGCTGCGTCTGCGTCTTCTGGCTGTCAAAGCCTTGATGGCCTGTGGTGCTTCCTCTGCCTCTTCTGGCTGGCAAAAAGTCGACAACCTGTGCTGCTGCCTCTGCCTCTTCTGCTTGTCAAAGCCTCGACAACCTGTGCTGCTGCGACTGCCACTTCTGGCTGTCAAAGTTTCGACAACGTGCGCTGCTGCCTCTGCCACTTCTGGCTGTCAAAGCCTCGACGACCTCTGCTGCTGCCTCTGCCTCTTCTGCTTGTCAAAGACTTGACAAGCTGCGCTGCTGCAACTGCCACTTCTGGCTGTCAAAGCCTCGACGACCTGTGCTGCTGCCTCTGCGTCTGCTGGCTGTGAAAGCCTCGACAACCTGCGCAGCTGCCTCTGCTTCTTCTGGGTGTCAAAGCCTCAATGACCTGCGCTGCTGCCTCTTCCTCTTCTGGCTGTCAAAGTCTTGACTACCTGCGCTGCTGCCTCTGACCCTTCTGGCTGTCAAAGCCTCAACGAGCTGTGCTGCTTCGACTGCCCTACTGGCTGTCAAAGCCTCAACGACATGTGCTGCTGCGACTGCCCCTTCTGGCTATCAAGGCCTCAACAACCTGTGCTGCTGCCTCTGCCTCTTCTGGCTGTCAAAGACTCGACAACCTGTGCTGCTGCCTTTGCCGCACACCTGATGTCGCATATTATAGGACAGGTTTGTGGTTTGGAAAAAAGAGCCTTACATGTCAAATTGAGACCTGTGCTGGCTGAAATTTGGCTCACAAGCCAAAGATTCGCAACCCCTGCTTTGAAGACTAATGGATTTTTGTTGTTTAGTCATTTAGTCATGTCCTACTCATCGTGACCCTATGGAGCAGAGCACGCCAGGCCCTCCTGTCTTCCACTGCCTCCCGCATGATCATAGCTTCAAGAACACTGTCCCACCATCTCGTCCTGTTGTCCCCTTCTCCTTGCATCCTCCATCTTTCCCCAGCTTTCTCCAGCTTTTAATTTCATGGCTGCTGTCACCATGGAGCCCAAGAAAGTAAAATCTCTCACTGCCTCCATTTCTTCCCCTTCTATTTGCCAGGAGGTGATGGGCCCAGTGGCCATGATCTTCGTTTTTTTGATGTTGAGCTTCAGACCATATTTTGCGCTCTCCTCTTTCACCCTCATTAAAAGGTTCTTTAATTCCTGCACACTTTCTGCCATCAGTGTTGTTTCATCTGCATATCTGAGGTTGTTGATATTTCTTCCGGCAATCTTAATTCCGGCTAGGTATTCATCCAGCCCAGCCTTTCACATGATGAATTCTGCATATAAGTTAAATAAGCAGGGAGACAATATACAGCCTTGTCGTACTCCTTTCCCAATTTTGAACCAATTGAGATTTCTCAGGAGATAGATGAGGTGATCAGGCACTCCCATTTCTTTAAGAACTTGCCATAGTTTGCTGTGGTCAACACAGTCAAAGGCTTTTGCATAGTCAATGAAGCAGAAGTAGATGTCTTTCTGGAACTCTCTAGCTTTCTTCATAATCCAGCGCATGTTTGAAACTGGGTCTTTGGTTCCTCTACCTCTTCTAAATCCAGCCTGCACTTCTGGGAGTCTTCCTTGTAGAATTTTAAGCATAACCTTGCTAGCATCCTTACCACTTTTGTCCTTTATTATGGTAATCTTTGGACGAAATGTTACTTTCATATCTCCAGTTTTCTTGAACAAATCTCTGGTTCTTCCCATTCTGTTGTTTTCCTCTATTTCTTTGCATTGCTCATTTAAGAAGGCCTTTTTGTCTCTCTTTGCGATTTTTTGGAAATCTGCATTCAATTTCCTGTATCTTTCACTATCTCCCTCACATTTTGCTTGCCTTCTCTCCCCCACTATTTGTAAGGCCTTGTTGGACAGCCACTTTGCTTTCTTGCATTTCCTTTTCATTGGGATGTTTTTCGTTGCTGCCTCCTGTATAATGTTGCGAGCCTCCATCTATAGTTCTTCAGGCACTCTGTCCAGCAAATCTAAATCCTTAAACCTGTTCCTCACTTCCACTGTGTATTCATAAGGGATTTGATTTAGATTGTATCTTACCGCCCCAGTGGTTTTTCCTACTTTCTTCATTTTTTAAAAATATAATATTTATTACTTTTCCAACAATTTAAACACTACAAAACAGAAAAACAATACAATACAATACAAAAACACTACATAACACTAACACATTAAACTAACAAAACAAAACAAAAACAGTTTAAAACACATCAAATAATTTCAGTATCTTATCTTTCATTCACTTATTTCCGCGACCTCCTCACACCTCCCTTTTTGTATTCCACTTCTATTAATTGTTTCAGCAATTCCTTTCCATCTTCCTCTGTTTTCTATCCTATAATTATCTTAACACATTCTAACCTTATTTTTTCCTTTAATACTCTATTAATCCGTTTATACTTAATTCCTTATAACATTTCTACTAAA
This sequence comes from Podarcis erhardii, assembly GCF_964252035.2. NCBI lineage: Eukaryota > Metazoa > Chordata > Lepidosauria > Squamata > Lacertidae > Podarcis > Podarcis erhardii. The sequence continues at coordinate 44,871,569 of NC_138505.1, forward strand.
GCCATATAACTTCATTCCAACATTTTTCTAACATTCATTAATTTCACAATATTTCCGTAAATAATCTTTAAACCTTTTCCAGTCTTCTTCCACCAACTCTTCTCCCTGGTCTCGGATTCTGCCAGTCATTTCCGCCCGTTCCATGTGGTCCATCAACTTCATCTGCCATTTTTCCCGGGTGGGTAAATCTTGTGTCTTCCAATACTTTGCGATGTGTATTCTTGCTGCTGTTGTTGCATACATTAAAAATGTTCTATCCTTCTTTGGCACCTATTGGCCGACCATGCCCAGGAGAAAGGCCTCTGGTTTCTTCAGGAAGGTATATTTGAATACCTTTTTCATTTCATTATAAATCATTACCCAGAATGTCTTAATCCTTGGGCATGTCCACCAAAGGTGAAAGAATGTACCATCAGTCTCATTACATTTCCAACATTTATCGTCGGGTAAATGATAATTTTTTGTAAGCTTGACTGGTGTCATGTACCACCTGTAAATCATTTTCATTAAGTTTTCTCTTAGGGCATTACATGCCGTGAATTTCATGCCTGTGGTCCATAATTGTTCCCAGTCAGCCATCATTATGTTGTGTCCAACATCTTGTGCCCATTTAATGATATCAGATTTCACCATTTCATCCTGAGTGTTCCATTTCAACAGCAAGTTATACATTCTTGACAAATTCTTGATTTTTGAGTCTAACAATTCTGTTTCCAATTTTGATTTTTCCACCTGGAAGCCAACTTTTTTGTCCAAATTGTATGCCTCTATGATTTGATAATAATGGAGCCAATCTCGCACTTTATTTTTCAATTTTTCAAAACTCTGCAATTTTATTCTGTCTCCATCTTGTTCCAAAATTTCCCAATATTTCGGCCATTTGTCCTCCATATTGAGTTTTTTTCTGTGCCTTCGCTTCCATTGGTGACAACCATCTTGGGGTTTTCTTTTCTAACAAATCCTTATATCTTATCTAAACATCAAACAATGCTTTTCTAACAATATGATTTTTAAAAGCTTTGTGTGCTTTTACCTTATCATACCACAAATATGCATGCCAACCAAAAACATTATTGAAACCTTCTAGATCCAACACGTCAGTGTTTTTTTTCTTTTTTTAAAAAAATAAATAATATTTATTACTTTTCCAACAATTTAAACACTACAAATAAAAAAACAATACAATACAATAAAAAAAAAATACAATACAATACAAAAACACTACATAACAGTAACACACTAAACTAAAAAACAAACAAACACAATTTAAAACACATCAAACAAATTCAGTATCTTATCTTTCATTCACTTATTTCCGCGACCTCCTCGCACCTCCCTTTTTGTATTCCACTTCTGTTAATTGTTTCAGCAATTCCTTTCCATCTTCCTCTGTTTTCTGTCCTGTAATTATCTTAACATATTCTAACCTTATTTTTCCCTTTAATACACTAATAATCTATTTGTACTTAGTTCCTTATAACATTTCTACTAAAGCCATATAACTTCATTCCAACATTTTCCTAACATTCATTAATTTTACAGGATTTCTGTAAATAGTCTTTAAACTTTTTCCAGTCTTCTTCCACCGACTCTTCTCCCTGGTCTCGGATTCTGCCAGTCATTTCCACCAATTCCATGTAGTCCATCAACTTCATCTGCCATTCTTCCCGGGTGGGTAAATCTTGTGTCTTCCAATACTTTGCGATGAGTATTCTTGCTGCTGTTGTTGCATACATTAAAAATGTTCTATCCTTCTTTGGCACCAATTGGCCAACCATGCCCAGGAGAAAGGCCTCTGGTTTCTTCAGGAAGGTATATTTGAATACCTTTTTCATTTCATTATAAATCATTACCCAGAATGTCTTAATCCTTGGGCATGTCCACCAAAGGTGAAAGAATGTACCATCAGTCTCATTACATTTCCAACATTTATCGTCGGGTAAATGATAATTTTTTGTAAGCTTGACTGGTGTCATGTACCACCTGTAAATCATTTTCATTAAATTCTCTCTTAGGGCATTACATGTCGTAAATTTCATACCTGTGGTCCATAACTGTTCCCAGTCAGCCATCATTATGTTATGTCCAACATCTTTTGCCCATTTAATCATAGCAGATTTCACCGTTTCATCCTGAGTGTTCCATTTCAGCAACAAGTTATACATTCTTGACAAATGCTTAGTTTTTGGATCTAATAATTCTGTTTCCAATTTTGATTTTTCCACCTGGAAGCCAACTTTTTTGTCCAAATTTTATGCCTCCATTATTTGGTAATAATGGAGCCAATCTCGCACTTTATTTTTCAATTTTTCAAAGCTCTGCAATTTTATTCTGTCACCATCTTGTTCCAAAATTTCCCAATATTTCGGCCATTTGTCCTCCATATTGAGTTTTTTCTGTGCCTTCGCTTCTATTGGTGACAACCATCTTGGGGTTTTCTTTTCTAACAAATCCTTATATCTTATCCAATCATTGAACAGTGCTTTTCTAACAATATGGTTTTTAAACGCTTTATGTGCTTTTACCTTATCATACCACAAATATGCATGCCAACCAAATGCATTATTGAAACCTTCTAGATCCAGCATGTCAGTGTTTTCAAGAAGCAGCCATTCTCTCAGCCAGCAAAAAGCAGCTGATTCATAGTAAAGTTTAAGGTCTGGCAGGGCAAATCCACCTCTTTCTTTAGCATCAGTTAATATCTTAAATTTTATTCTAGGCTTCTTGCCCTGCCAGACAAATCTAGAAATATCTTTCTGCCACTTCTTGAAACAATCCATCTTGTCCAGAATTTGCAATGTTTGAAACAAAAACAACTTGGCAATACATTCATTTTTATCACAGCAATTCGGCCTAACAATGATAACTTCAAATTTGACCATATTTCTAAGTCCCTTTTCACTTCAATCCAACATTTTTCATAATTATCCTTAAATAAGTTCACATTCTTAGCAGTCATGTTAACCCCTAAATATTTCACTTTCTTAACCAATGTTAGTCCTGTCTCCTCCTGAAACTTCTCTCTCTCATTCACAGTTAAGTTTTTCTCTAAAACCTTAGTTTTCATCTTGTTCAACTTAAAACCTGCTACCTGTCTGAATTCTTGAATCAGTTCCAGTACTCTTTTAGTACTAGATTCTGGCTCCTGTAAAGTCAATACTAAATCATCAGCAAATGCTTTCAGTTTGTACTGTTTAGTACTGTTTAGATCCCAGTTGTATACCTTTAACCTCTTGGTCCTTTCTAATCATATTTACCAAAACCTCAAGGACCGATATAAAGAGCAATGGAGAAATTGGGCAGCCTTGTCGTGTCCCTTTCTCAATCCTAAACTCTTCTGTCACTACATTGTTCACAATTAATTTTGCCTTTTGTTCTGAATAAATTGCACCTATACCATTTTCAAAACCTTGACCTACCCCCATCCCCTGTTGATTCTTCTTCATAAAACAATAAATGTTGTCAAAGGCCTTCTCTGCATCTACAAAAATCAAAACTGCCTTAGTATCGATATTCACTTGTAATTTTTCTAGAATATTAATTATATTCCTCGTATTATCAGACAAATGTCTGCCCGGGAGAACACCTTTTTTAATCTTTTAGCCAAAATATCTGCAAAAAAATTGTAATCCACATTAAGCAGCAATATGGGGCGGTAATTCTTAAGCTGTGTCTTTTCAGTCTCTGTTTTCGGTATAAGTGTAATATAAGCTTCCTTCCACGACTCTGGTGCCCTTTTCCCCTCCAATATTTCATTACAGACTTCCTTCAATGGTTGTATTAACCATTCTTTCAAAGGTCTGTAATATCTTGAAGTCAAACCATCCAGTCCTGGAGATTTACCTAATTGCATGTTCTGGATGGCCCCTTCCACTTCCTGATCTGTTATTTTGTAATTCAACATTAGCTGGCTTTCCTGAGAGATTTTATGTAGTCCATTTATTTTCAAAAATCGATCAATATCCATTTCTTTCTGCTTCTCCTGTGTATAAAGTTGTTTAAAATACCTCTGAAAACACTTCCTAATCTCCACTGGGTTCTGTATATTCTTTCCTTCCACTTCCAAATTAGTAATAGTATTAAGTTTTTGTCTTTTTTTCATTTGCCAGGCCAACAATTTTCCACACTTATTTGCCGATTCAAATGTCTTTTGCCTCATCTGTTTAATCTTCCATTCTATTTCCTGATTCATCAGCTTCGTATATTGTACTTGGTATAACTTTATCTCTTTCAGGATCTCCTGTGACTTTGGTTTTGCTCTCAGTTTCTTCTCTCCTTCCTTTATTTTCTCCAGGATTTTATCCTTTTTTTCATTTTGAGTTCTCTTCTTAACTGCATTCTGTTGTATTAAAAATCCTCTCATAACCGCTTTACTTGCGTCCCAAATTATTCTTTTTTTCCACTGTAGTAGTCATATTTATCTCAAAATAGTCTCTCAGACTTTTTTGGGCCTTCTTGGTCACTTCTTCATTCCTGAACAATGTATCGTTCATCCTCCATCTAAAGGAACCAATTGGCGTCAATTTAATTTCCATCTTCACAGCATTATGGTCAGAACAAGTTTTGGGGCAAATCTCCACTTTGCTAGTCTTCGGAACCAGTCCTCTAGTTATCCAAATTTGGTCAATTCTTGTCCATGTCATTTTAGCCTCAGAGAAGAAAGTTCCCTCTCTTCCCCGAGGACTCTTCATTCTCCAAATGTCAACTAAGTCCATATTTTCAGTCATGTCAAAAAAGGTTTTTGGTAGTCTACCATCTTTAGTGACTACCTGTCTCTGTGCCTTGTCCATATTTGTAGACACCACTCCATTCATATCTCCCATCAAAATCATATTATAGTCCATATAATCCATCAGAGTCTCATGTAACTTCTTAAAGAACTCCGATTTTCCTTCATTTGGTGCATAGATGCCTACTATCAAGAACTGCTCTCCTTGTGATTGAATTTCAATTGCAACAAATCTTCCTTGGTCATCTTTGAATATAAATTTCGGTGATAGGCTCTCCTTTGCATAAAGGACCACTCCTCTTTTTTAAACTTTATCTGATGAGATAAATTCATGGCCCAATCTTTTATTACTCAATATCTTCCTGTGTAGCCTTATCACATGTGTTTCTTGTAAACAGTTCAAGTCCAATTGTTCTTTTTTCAATAAATGAGACTCTCCGCCTTTTTTCTGGGGAGTTCAGTCCATTTACATTCCAGCTCAAAACTTGCAACGCCATGATGTAATTACACTGATATTCCTCCAACTGCGCCCAATGCTTGCTCTTCTGTTGGTGGTGTTGGTGACACGTTCACTGGGGGATCCAATCCAAAGGGTAATGCTGATATATCCAATATTCCTCTATTTGGTGATCCGATGCTCTTTGCTCTAGTCCTCTATCTGGTGATCTTCTATCCGATGCTCGTGGCCCTTTTCCAAGTTCCTTCTGCAGATCTTCTTCGTATTTATACAAAACTTTACTTTATCTTCTACTGATCTTATTTTTATTTTCCTTCCTTTGAAACTGAAAGATAGACCTTGTGGAAACTCCCACCTAAAGATGATTTTATTCCTTCTCAGCAGGGCAACCAAGTCTCTGTAGTTAGGCCTAAGATCCAAGAGATATTTCGGGATGTCTTAAAAAATTTCCACTCTTGACTGTTGTACTTCTAAGTTCTTCTGGTAGTGCCAACCCAATATTCTGTCTCTCTCTTCTTTGATTTGGAGGGTAATCAAGCAATCTCTTATTCTATTCTTCTCTTTTTTCCCTCCTCTTCCAAGTCTGAAGGCCTTCACAATTCTAAACTCTTCTCGGCCCAAGTCCAAGTCCCAAAAGTTGGCAAATTCCTGCGTGAGAAAGTCTATCAAACTTTCCTTCTCCAATTCAGGTAAAGCTCTGATCAAACTTTCCTTCTCCAATTCAGGTAAAGCTCTGATCCTCAGATTTGTCTGTTTTTCTTTAAGTTCAATCATAGCAAGCTTCAACTTATGGTCATCAAGTTGCCTCTGTAGGGCTGGGACTCTCTCTCTCTCCAGTTGTGTTACTTTACATTCCACAGCAACAGCTTTTTCCCTGGCTTCCTCCGCAGTCTGCTGTATCAAAGTAGATTCCTGTATCAATTTCTGAATGGTTTCTGTACTGGTATTCACCTTTTGACCCAGATTATTTATACTAAATCAATTTTAGTGGTTGCCACATCCACTTTCTTGTTAAGCTGTTACAATGAATCATTTATCTTGCTTAATGCAACCGCTAAGGCCTCTTCTGTTGACATTCCTCTTGATTTTGAGTATGCTGGTACAGCAGCTGAAGAGGCAGGGGGGCTGATGTTGAGGCTCTCCTGGGTTGCTGCAAAGTCTTCCCAGACCTTAATGTTTTTTCAGGAATTGACTGGTCTGTTTTTTCCTTTCCATTTGCCATAACACTTAAAAGATTCAAGGTCAGTCCCAGAGTCACACAGTTTTTTATCTTGCAGCTGGAAATTTCCCCAGCCCAGCACTTGTAACAGTTTCAAAAGCTTCCTCTAGGGGGAAACAGTTTCTATTTATATTAATCCGTAATGTCCCCTTTTAAACACAGTTCAAACAATGAAGTTAGTTTCAATTTTCAGTTACTTTTACTCCTTTTTAAGAGCAGACAGAGACAGTGGAAACAATGTATTTCTCTTATTTAGCTAGCTGTCAATGAACATTCTAATCACTGTCAATGAACGTCAGTCCTGCTACCAGCCCGTTTCCAGGGTCGGAGCAGTGGTATTTTAACTCTCTTCGCTCTCTCCTGCAGACATGCTCCGTCCAAAACTCCCTCCCCCCTTCTCCGGCCTCCAAGGGGGGTTTAATGTTTTTTACCAATGGAAATTTAGTCCTTTACAATAGGCTTTCAAAGACTTCAGCTTGCAGCCTCGTTGCTTCAGTCTAGTTACAAAAGGGGAAGGCGGACTTCCTGTGTTGAACCTCCCCGTTTCGATACCAAATTAGACGTTTAAAAATTCAATTCTCCTGCTTCAGCTCTACTCATGGGTAGTTGCTTTAAAGTCAAATTGTCCACAAGAAAAAAGTCAGCGCTCTCCGGCAACAGCATAGCGGCTTCGCTCCGTGGAAGAAGCAGTCAAATCTAAGCACCGTGCCGCTCACCCCACGTCGCTCCGGATACCTGAAACCGGGTTTCCCCGCGGGTAGGGGAGGTGCAAAGGGTGCCCGCCGAATCCCATGTTCACAGGCTTCACCCGCCTGTGATTTTTAATGGGTCTCCAGATTCCCAGTCAGAAGGGGCTGCGGCGGCAGCGCAGGACTTCGAGGCTTTGACAGCCAGAAGGGGCAGCGGCAGCAGTGCAGGCCGTCGAGGCTTTGACAGCCAGAAGGGGCAGCGGCAGCAGCGCAGGTTGTCGACCCTTTGACAGCCAGAAGAGGCATAGGCAGCAGCACAGTTCATTAAGGCTTTGACAGCCAGAAGAGGCAGCGGCAGCAGTGCAGGCCGTCGAGGCTTTGACAGCCAGAAGGGGCAGCGGCGGCAGCGCAGGTCGTCAACCCTTTGACAGCCAGAAAAGGCAAAGGCAGCAGCACAGTTCATTAAGGCTTTGACAGCCAGAAGAGGAAGAGGCAGCAGCGCATATCGTCGAGGCTTGACAGCCAGAAGGGGCAGCAGCGGCAGCGAAGATCGTCGAGGCTTTGACAGCCAGAAGAGGCAGACAGCAGCGCATATCGTTGAGGCTTTGACAGCCAGAAGAGGCTGTGGCAGCAGCGCAGATCGTTGAGGCTTTGACAGCCAGACGGGGCAGCGGCAGCAGCAAAGGTCATCGAGTCTCTGACTTCCAGAAGAACCAGAGGCAGCAGCACAGGTTGTCGAGGCTTTGACAGCCAGAAGGGGCAGAGGCGGCAGCACAGGTTGTCGAGGCTTTGACAGCCAGAAGGGGCTGCGGCAGCAGTGCAGGTCGTCGAGGCTTTGACAGCCAGAAGAGGCAGACAGCAGCGCATATCGTTGAGGCTTTGACAGCCAGAAGAGGCTGTGGCAGCAGCGCAGATCGTTGAGGCTTTGACAGCCAGAAGCGGCTGCGGCAGCAGCGCAGGTCATTGAGGCTTTGACAACAAGAAAAGGAAGAGGCAGCAGCGCAGGTCATCGAGGCTTTGACAGCCAGAAAAAGAAGAGGCAGCAGCACAGATTGTCTAGGCTTTGACAGCCAGAAGAGGCAGAGGCAGCAGCGCAGATCGTCGAGGCTTTGACAGCCAGAAGCAGCAGAGGTAGCAGCGCAGATCGTCGAGGCTTTGACAGCCAGAAGCAGCAGAGGCAGCAGGTCGTCGAGGCTTTGACAGCCAGAAGCGTTAGCAGCGCAGGTTGTCAAGGCTTCGACAGCCAGAAGAGGCGGAGGCAGCAGTGCAGGTCATCGAGGCTTTGACAGCCAGAAGGGGCTGTGGCAGAAGAGCAGGTCGTTGAGGCTTTGACAGCCAGACGGGGCAGCGGCAGCAGCAAAGGTCATCGAGTCTCTGACTTCCAGAAGAACCAGAGGCAGCAGCACAGGTTGTCGAGGCTTTGACAGCCAGAAGGGGCAGAGGCGGCAGCACAGGTTGTCGAGGCTTTGACAGCCAGAAGGGGCTGCGGCAGCAGTGCAGGTCGTCGAGGCTTTGACAGCCAGAAGAGGCAGACAGCAGCGCATATCGTTGAGGCTTTGACAGCCAGAAGAGGCTGTGGCAGCAGCGCAGATCGTTGAGGCTTTGACAGCCAGAAGCGGCTGCGGCAGCAGCGCAGGTCATTGAGGCTTTGACAACAAGAAAAGGAAGAGGCAGCAGCGCAGGTCATCGAGGCTTTGACAGCCAGAAAAAGAAGAGGCAGCAGCACAGATTGTCTAGGCTTTGACAGCCAGAAGAGGCAGAGGCAGCAGCGCAGATCGTCGAGGCTTTGACAGCCAGAAGCAGCAGAGGTAGCAGCGCAGATCGTCGAGGCTTTGACAGCCAGAAGCAGCAGAGGTAGCAGGTCGTCGAGGCTTTGACAGCCAGAAGCGTTAGCAGCGCAGGTTGTCAAGGCTTCGACAGCCAGAAGAGGCAGAGGCAGAAGTGCAGGTCGCTGAGGCTTTGAAAGCCAGAATGGGCAGCAGCAGCAGCGCAGGTTGTCGAGTCTTTGACAGCCAGAAGAGGCGGAGGCAGCAGTTCAGCTCATCGAGACTTTGACAGCCAGAAGAGGCAGATACAGCAGCGATGATCGTTGAGGCTTTGACAGCCAGAAGCGACAGAGGCAGATGCACAGGTCGTCGAGTCTTTGACAGCCAGAAGGGGCAGCGGCAGTAGCGCAGGTCGTCGAGGCCTTGACAGCCAGAAGCATCAGTGTCAGCAGCGCAGGTCGTCAAGGCTTTGACAGCCAGAAGAGGCGGAGGCAGCAGAGCAGGTTGTCGAGTCTTTGACAGCCAGAAGAGGCGGAGGCAGCAGTTCAGCTCATCGAGACTTTGACAGCCAGAAGAGGCAGAGGCAGCAGCGCTGATTGTTGAGACTTTGACAGCCAGAAGGGGCAGCGGCAGCAGCGCATATCGTTGAGGCTTTGACAGCCAGAATGGGCAGCAGCAGCAGAGCAGGTTGTCGAGACTTTGACAGCCAGAAAAGGAAGAGGCAGCAGCACAGTTCGTCGAGGCTTTGACAGCCGGAAGAGGCCGAGGCAGCAGCGCATATCGTTGAGGCTTTGACAGCCAGAAGAGGCTTTGGAGCAGCGCAGATCGTTGAGGCTTTGACAGCCAGAAGGGGCTGCGGCAGCAGCGCAGGTCTTCGAGGCTTTGACAAGAAGAAAAGGAAGAGGCAGCAGCGCAGGTCGTCGAGGCTTTGACAGCCAGAAAAGGAAGAGGCAGCAGTGCAGGTCGTCCAGGCTTTGACAGCCAGAAGAGGCAGACGCAGCAGCACAGATTGTCGAGGCTTTGACAGCCAGAAGAGGCAGAGGCAGCAGCGCAGATCGTCGAGCCTTTGACAGCCAGAAGCGGCAGAGGCAGCAGCGCAGATCGTTGAGGCTTTGACAGCCAGAAGCGTCAGCAGCGCAGGTTGTCAAGGCTTTGACAGCCAGAGGAGGCGGAGGCAGCAGTGCAGGTCATCGAGGCTTTGACAGCCAGAAGAGGCAGAGGCAGCAGCGTAGATCGTTGAGGCATTGACAGCCAGAAGGGGCAGCGGCAGCAGCACAGGTCGTCAAGGCGTTGACAGCCAGGAGAGTCAGAAGCAGCAGAACAGGTCGTCGAGGCTTTAACAGCCAGAAGGGGCAGTGGCACCAGCGCTGGTCGTCGAGGCCTTGACAGCCAGAAGCATCAGTGTCAGCAGCGCAGGTCGTCAAGGCTTTGAAAGCCAGAAGAGGCGGAGGCAGCAGTGCAGGTTGTCGAGGCTTTGACACCCAGAAGAGGCAGAGGCAGCAGTGCAGGTCATCGAGGCTTTGACAGCCAGAAGAGGCAGACTCAGCAGCACAGGTCGTCGAGGCTTTAACAGCCAGAAGAGGCATAGGCAGCAGCACAGTTCATTAAGGATTTGACAGCCAGAAGAGGCAGCGGCAGCAGCGCATATCGTTGAGGCTTTAACAGCCAGAAGGGGCAGCGGAAGAAACGCAGGACATCGAGGCTTTGACAGCCAGAAGAGGCAGAGGCAGCAGCGCATATCGTCGAGGCTTGACAGCCAGAAGAGGCAGAGGCAGCAGTGCAGATCGTCGAGGCTTTGACAGGCAGAAGGGGCAGTGGCAGCAGCGCAGGAAGTTGAGGCTTTGACAGCCAGAAGGGGCAGCGGCAGTAGCGCAGATCGTTGAGGCTTTGAAAGCCAGAAGGGGCAGCGGCAGCAGCACGGGACGTCAAGGCTTTGACAGCCAGAAGAGGCAGAGACAGCAGCGCATAACGTTGAGGCTTTGACAGCCAGAAGAGGCTGTGGCAGCAGTGCAGATCGTTGAGGCTTTGACAGCCAGAAGGGGCTGCGTTAGCAGCGCAGGTCATCGAGGCTTTGACAACAAGAAAAGGAAGAAGCAGCAGCGCAGGTCATCAAGGCCATGACAGCCAGAAAAGGAAGAGGCAGCAGCACAGGTTGTCGAGGCTTTGACAGCTAGAAGAGGCAGAGGCAGCAGTGCAGATCGTCGAGGCTTTGACAGGCAGAAGGGGCAGTGGCAGCAGCGCAGGAAGTTGAGGCTTTGACAGCCAGAAGGGGCAGCGGCAGTAGCGCAGATCGTTGAGGCTTTGAAAGCCAGAAGGGGCAGCGGCAGCAGCACGGGACATCAAGGCTTTGACAACCAGAAGAGGCAGAGACAGCAGCGCATAACGTTGAGGCTTTGACAGCCAGAAGAGGCTGTGGCAGCAGTGCAGATCGTTGAGGCTTTGACAGCCAGAAGGGGCTGCGGTAGCAGCGCAGGTCATCGAGGCTTTGACAACAAGAAAAGGAAGAGGCAGCAGCGCAGGTCGTCGAGGCTTTGACAGCCAGAAGTGGCAGAGGTAGCAGCGCAGATCGATGAGGCGTTGACAGCCAGAAAGGGCAGCAGCAGCAGGTCGTCAAGGCTTTGACAGCCAGAAGCGTCAGCAGCGCAGGTTGTCAAGGCTTCGACAGCCAGAAGAGGCGGAGGCAGCAGTGCAGGTCATCGAGGCTTTGACAGCCAGAAGGGGCTGTGGCAGAAGAGCAGGTCGTTGAGGCTTTGACAGCCAGACGGGGCAGCGGCAGCAGCAAAGGTCATCGAGTCTCTGACTTCCAGAAGAACCAGAGGCAGCAGCACAGGTTGTCGAGGCTTTGACAGCCAGAAGGGGCAGAGGCGGCAGCACAGGTTGTCGAGGCTTTGACATCCAGAAGGGGCTGCGGCAGCAGTGCAGGTCGTCGAGGCTTTGACAGCCAGAAGAGGCAGACAGCAGCGCATATCGTTGAGGCTTTGACAGCCAGAAGAGGCTGTGGCAGCAGCGCAGATCGTTGAGGCTTTGACAGCCAGAAGCGGCTGCAGCAGCAGCGCAGGACCTTGAGGCTTTGACAACAAGAAAAGGAAGAGGCAGCAGCGCAGGTCATTGAGGCTTTGACAGCCAGAAAAAGAAGAGGCAGCAGTGCAGGACCTTGAGGCTTTGACAGCCAGAAGAGGCAGAGGCAGCAGCGCAGATCGTCGAGGCTTTGACAGCCAGAAGCAGCAGAGGTAGCAGCGCAGATCGTCGAGGCTTTGACAGCCAGAAGGGGCAGCGGCAGCAGGTCGTCGAGGATTTGACAGCCAGAAGCGTTAGCAGCGCAGGTCATCGAGGCTTTGTCAGCCAGAAAAAGAAGAGGCAGCAGTGCAGGACCTTGAGGCTTTGACAGCCAGGAGGGTCTGTGGCAGCAGCGCAGATCGTTGATGCTTTGACAGCCAGAAAAGGAATAGGCAGCAGTGCAGGTCGTCGAGGCTTTGACAGCCAGAAGAGGCAGAGGCAGCAGCGATGATCGTTGAGGCTTTGACAGCCAGAAGCGACAGAGGCAGCAGCACAGGTCGTCGAGTCTTTGACAGCCAGAAGGGGCAGCGGCAGCAGAGCAGGTCGTTGAGGCTTTGACAGCCAGACGGGGCAGCGGCAGCAGCAAAGGTCATCGAATCTCTGACTTCCAGAAGAAGCCGAGGCAGCAGCACAGGTTGTCGAGGCTTTGACAGCCAGAAGGGGCAGAGGCGGCAGCACAGGTTGTCGAGGCTTTGACAACAAGAAGGGGCTGCGGCAGCAGTGCAGGTCGTCGAGGCTTTGACAGCCAGAATAGGCGGAGGCAGCAGCGCAGGTCGCTGAGGCTTTGACAGCCAGAATGGGCAGCAGCAGCAGCGCAGGTTGTCGAGTCTTTGACAGCCAGAAGACGCGGAGGCAGCAGTTCAGCTCATCGAGACTTTGACAGCCAGAAGAGGCAGAGGCAGCAGCGCATATCGTTGAGGCATTGACAGCCAGAAGGGGCAGCGGCAGCAGAGCAGGTTGTCGAGACTTTGACAGCCAGAAAAGGAAGAGGCAGCAGCACAGGTCGTCGAGGCTTTGACAGCCAGAAGAGGCAGAGGCAGCAGCGCATATCGTTGAGGCTTTGACAGCCAGAAGGGGCTGTGGCAGCAGCGCAGATCGTTGAGGCTTTGGCAGCCAGAAGGGGCTGCGGCAGCAGCCGAGGTCTTCGAGGCTTTGACAACAAGAAAAGGAAGAGGCAGCAGCGCAGGTCGTCGAGGCTTTGACAGCCAGAAAAGGAAGAGGCAGCAGTGCAGGTCGTCCAGGCTTTGACAGCCAGAAGAGGCAGAGGCAGCAGCACAGATTGTCGAGGCTTTGACAGCCAGAAGAGGCAGAGGCAGCAGCGCAGATCGTTGAGGCTTTGACAGCCAGAAGCGTCAGCAGCGCAGGTTGTCAAGGCTTTGACAGCCAGAGGAGGCGGAGGCAGCAGTGCAGGTCGTCGAGGCTTTGACAGCCAGAAGAGGCAGACAGCAGCGCATATCGTTGAGGCTTTGACAGCCAGAAGAGGCTGTGGCAGCAGCGCAGATCGTTGAGGCTTTGACAGCCAGAAGCGGCTGCAGCAGCAGCGCAGGACCTTGAGGCTTTGACAACAAGAAAAGGAAGAGGCAGCAGCGCAGGTCATTGAGGCTTTGACAGCCAGAAAAAGAAGAGGCAGCAGTGCAGGACCTTGAGGCTTTGACAGCCAGAAGAGGCAGAGGCAGCAGCGCAGATCGTCGAGGCTTTGACAGCCAGAAGCAGCAGAGGTAGCAGCGCAGATCGTCGAGGCTTTGACAGCCAGAAGGGGCAGCGGCAGCAGGTCGTCGAGGATTTGACAGCCAGAAGCGTTAGCAGCGCAGGTCATCGAGGCTTTGTCAGCCAGAAAAAGAAGAGGCAGCAGTGCAGGACCTTGAGGCTTTGACAGCCAGGAGGGTCTGTGGCAGCAGCGCAGATCGTTGATGCTTTGACAGCCAGAAAAGGAATAGGCAGCAGTGCAGGTCGTCGAGGCTTTGACAGCCAGAAGAGGCAGAGGCAGCAGCGATGATCGTTGAGGCTTTGACAGCCAGAAGCGACAGAGGCAGCAGCACAGGTCGTCGAGTCTTTGACAGCCAGAAGGGGCAGCGGCAGCAGAGCAGGTCGTTGAGGCTTTGACAGCCAGACGGGGCAGCGGCAGCAGCAAAGGTCATCGAATCTCTGACTTCCAGAAGAAGCCGAGGCAGCAGCACAGGTTGTCGAGGCTTTGACAGCCAGAAGGGGCAGAGGCGGCAGCACAGGTTGTCGAGGCTTTGACAACAAGAAGGGGCTGCGGCAGCAGTGCAGGTCGTCGAGGCTTTGACAGCCAGAATAGGCGGAGGCAGCAGCGCAGGTCGCTGAGGCTTTGACAGCCAGAATGGGCAGCAGCAGCAGCGCAGGTTGTCGAGTCTTTGACAGCCAGAAGACGCGGAGGCAGCAGTTCAGCTCATCGAGACTTTGACAGCCAGAAGAGGCAGAGGCAGCAGCGCATATCGTTGAGGCATTGACAGCCAGAAGGGGCAGCGGCAGCAGAGCAGGTTGTCGAGACTTTGACAGCCAGAAAAGGAAGAGGCAGCAGCACAGGTCGTCGAGGCTTTGACAGCCAGAAGAGGCAGAGGCAGCAGCGCATATCGTTGAGGCTTTGACAGCCAGAAGGGGCTGTGGCAGCAGCGCAGATCGTTGAGGTTTTGGCAGCCAGAAGGGGCTGCGGCAGCAGCCGAGGTCTTCGAGGCTTTGACAACAAGAAAAGGAAGAGGCAGCAGCGCAGGTCGTCGAGGCTTTGACAGCCAGAAAAGGAAGAGGCAGCAGTGCAGGTCGTCCAGGCTTTGACAGCCAGAAGAGGCAGAGGCAGCAGCACAGATTGTCGAGGCTTTGACAGCCAGAAGAGGCAGAGGCAGCAGCGCAGATCGTTGAGGCTTTGACAGCCAGAAGCGTCAGCAGCGCAGGTTGTCAAGGCTTTGACAGCCAGAGGAGGCGGAGGCAGCAGTGCAGGTCATCGAGGCTTTGACAGCCAGAAGAGGCAGAGGCAGCAGCGTAGATCGTTGAGGCATTGACAGCCAGAAGGGGCAGCGGCAGCAACACAGGTCGTCAAGGCGTTGACAGCCAGGAGAGGCAGAGGCAGCAGCACAGGTCGTCGAGGCTTTAACAGCCAGAAGGGGCAGCGGCACCAGCGCAGGTCGTCGAGGCCTTGACAGCCAGAAGCATCAGTGTCAGCAGCGCAGGTCGTCAAGGCTTTGACAGCCAGAAGAAGCGGAGGCAGCAGTGCAGGTTGTCGAGGCTTTGACACCCAGAAGAGGCAGAGGCAGCAGTGCAGGTCATCAAGGCTTTGACAGCCAGAAGAGGCAGAGGCAGCAGCACAGGTCGTCGAGGCTTTAACAGCCAGAAGGGGCAGCGGCACCAGCGCAGGTCGTCGAGGCTTTGACAGCCAGAAGCATCAGTGTCAGCAGCGCAGGTCGTCAAGGCTTTGACAGCCAGAAGAGGCGGAGGCAGCAGTGCAGGTTGTCGAGGCTTTGACAGCCAGAAGAGGCAGAGGCAGCAGCACCAATCGTCGAGGCTTTGACAGCTAGCAGGGGCAGCGGCAGCAGGTCGTCGAGGCTTTTACAGCCAGAAGCGTCAGCAGCGCAGGTTGTCAAGGCTTTGACAGCCAGATGAGGCAGAGGCAGCAGCGCAGATTGTTGAGGCTTTGACAGCCAGAAGGCGCAGCGGCAGCAGCACAGGTCGTCAAGGCTTTGACCGTCAGAATGTGCTGCAGCAGCAGCGCAGATCGTCGAGGCTTTGACAGCCAGAAGGGGCAGCGGCAGCAGCACAGGTCATCGGGGCTTTGACAGCCAGAAAAGGAAGAGGCAGCAGCGCAGATCGTTGAGGCTTTGACAGCCAGAAGGGGCAGCGGCTATTGCGCAGGTCGTCGAGTCTTTGACAGCCAGAAATGGAAGAGGCAGCAGTGCAGGTCGTCGAGGCTTTGACAGCCAGAAGAGGCAGAGGCAGCAGCGCAGATTTTCGAGGCTTTGACAGCCAGAAGGGGCTGCGGCAGCAGCTCAGATCTTCGAGGCTTTGACAGCCAGAAAAGGAAGAGGCAGCAGCGCAGGTCGTCGAGGCTTTGACAGCCAGACAGGGCAGCGGCAGCAGCGCAGGTCATCGAGGCTTTGCCCGTCAGAATGTGCTGCAGCAGCAGCGCAGGTCGTTGAGGCTTTGACAGCCAGACAGGGCAGCGGCAGCAGCAGCAGCACAAGTGGTCTCACTGGCAGAGCCTAAGTGACACCAGATAAAGTTGAGCAATGGACTCAATCCTGATATTCACCTGAGATGGTGGTGCTTTGTTTTGACCCCCAGGCTTGTTGTGACCCATGGAAGGTATAGAGCTGCTGCCCCCCCCCCCTTATCAGACAACAAATATCATGTATTTCATAAGCATATATTTTCATGGTTTTACAGTTTTAGTGTGAGCTCAGTTTCTAAAAAGCACCTCTTGAACGGGTTATTTTGGGATTGATTCAGGTTGGCCCCCAAAGCAGCTCACTTCAAATCAATGGTCTCCAGCAAGAAGCACCCACCACGCATGACCCCTCCTGCCCCTTCTCATCCCAACGTGGCTGCAGCAGAAGCTAGGCTGGTGCTTCCATTTGGAACTATGGAGTTCTCTGCTGGTTTCTGGTGGGCCTGGACCCCGCCTTCCAACCTCTAGGGCTGGGCATGGCCCTCCCAATCTAACTCACCTCTGCTCTCACAGTCAGGTACATTTTGGTTGGAAAGGGAAGGAAAGAGTATGAGCTGGTTGGAATCATGCTGAACCAAACACATCCTAAGCTGGGTCTGAACTGCAGGAGGGTTTGGACTTGGCTCATAAAGAGCATGAGATGACGCTTGAAACTGGAGAAATCTCTTCAGTTCAAAGACTTAGTGGCCTCAATAAATATATGAAAAAAGCTTATTTGGACGAGCAAAGAATTATTGTTGTTGTTGTTGTTGTTGTTGTTGTTGTTGTTGTTATGTCTCCCCACCCCGATACATAGCGGAACAAAGAGAAAAAAAGATATATAATAAACCAGCAGACATACAAAAATCAATCTTTAAAGCAGGCAAAAATAAATACATATGAACTTATACCAGCTTTAAGGTGTTTCCAATAGTACATATAAAAATGTAATTTTAAGAAAAATCTTAGCCTTCCAAAGGTGAAGACTTGCTCATCCATTAACGGAATACCTGTATGATTGCTGCCTGCAGTAACTTGCGCGCTAGGTCATGGAAGTGTCTGTATCAGAGTCGGACATCCCCTAAGTTGGAGCAAAGCCACTGTAAGTGCATCTTTTATTATGTATACATTCATCTTCTATCAAAAAAACACTGTCCATATATATTAGACATGATAGCAGTGAATGCAGTTGAAGTTGTACAATTAAATAAAAAATGTGTAAATACTAAAGAACATTTGACAGTTAAATTGTGAGGAATAAAGAAACCATTAGAAACATTAGAACAGGCATTCCCTGTTTCCAGTTCCTACCTCCAAGTAAAACGCCATGCCAATGGCTTTCTTCTTGTTGTTCGGACAGCACATATATTTCCGTGCCAATCGGGCAATCCTATTATACTGTTCTGTTGAGGAGGTGAACAAAGTCCTGAAACATAAGAGTAAGAGACAAAGTATTCACAAGTCTGAAGCTGGCAGGAAGAACCACCCAGCGTTCCTGCACAACAACCACCACCACCAGGTTACTTGAACGCTGAGCAGAGCCTCCCGCCTGCATTCGCTCCCTAAGATGCACACACATTTCCCCTTACTTTTTAGGAGGGGGAAAGTGTGTCTTATAGAGTGAACAATATGGTACATTTTCTGAAATAAATAAGAAGTTTATCCCCATTTCCCCAGAAAGCAGGCCTTGCTCTTCATGCCTCACCTGCCAGTCCTTTTCACCTTCTT
The DNA here is from genome assembly GCF_964252035.2 of Podarcis erhardii. Classification (NCBI taxonomy): domain Eukaryota; kingdom Metazoa; phylum Chordata; class Lepidosauria; order Squamata; family Lacertidae; genus Podarcis; species Podarcis erhardii. Next base: position 44,889,370 of record NC_138505.1, read on the forward strand.
ACCTTGCCAGAAGACGAATGCCTTTGAAAAAGCTTTCTGGACTTGACAGCATATCCCAGCAGCTTTGCAACCCCAAAACCTCAAAATCGTCAAGGTATTCAACACGCCCAATCAGTTGTTTCAGGGCCTGCACAGCGGTCCTGAGTCAAGTGAAGGAATTAAGAATATTATATTTTAAAAATTTGTATACTGCCCTTCACCCGTAGATCTCCGGGCAGTTCACAACATAAAAATGCAAGTTAAAAAGCACAAAATACAGAATAAAAACAAGAACCAAAGCAAACCAATAACTCCTCTCCCTCTAACAAACACAGTTGAAAGGGCATAGGAGGTTAATCAGCCAATGGCCTGATTGAAGAGGACCATTTTTGCCTGGCATCTAAAGGCACCAGGCAAGCCTCCCTGGGGAGAGCAACCCACTAATGGGGAGCCACCACAGAAAAGGCCCCTTCTTGTGTGGAGGAGGCATGTGAAGAGGGGCTTCCGATGATGAGCGCAAGGTCTGGGTAGGTTCATCTGGGGAGTTTTAGGTCCTTGACATCTTGCAGTCCAACCCCAACCATCACCCCCTGCAGCCTCCCCCATGTTTCCAGCACAAGCGGCAACCTTTCGGCTGTGATGGAGACTTAAGGTTTCATGACACGTGAGTCCCACCACACCCAAATCAGCCCATCGTGCGGGAGAGTCTCCAACATCCTCTCCCATCCTAGTGTCCTTCAGATGTTTTGGGCTACAATAACTCCCATCTTCAGCCCCGTTGTGCTGGCTGGGGCTGGTGGGAGTTGTGGTCCAAAGTGACTGAAGAGCACAGGGGTTGGGGAAGCCTGGGTCTCCTAGCTATCTAACCTAAGCAGAACCTCCATGTCCAAATGAAGCCTATCTCTTGGGGGAGAGCTGAGCCATCACCACTATGGGTCAGAGAGAGAAGGGAGGGCCCCCCCAAATGCATTAGCAGGTCCCTTACATCAGTGGATCGAGATGCGAAGAGGGCTCCGGGATTAGACTTGCCGCCCTCGAACCTCTTCTTCTCGCCTCATGGACAAAACAGATCTGAGTGCTAAGTGCAAACAGCAGGTGGTGGAACATGCTCTTCAGGATACCTGCAGCCTCAGGGAACGACAGGATATGACACAGAGCGTTGGTAGCCTGGAGGGACAAGGACAGGAGAACGGCATTCAGCAGAGGTCATCGTCAGATCAAGATCTCAGACTCAGACGCGACTCAGAGCCCCGGTCCATTTCCCTCAGTGTTGTCTACACTGACTAGCAGTGGCTGTCCAGGGTTTCAGGCAAGGAACTCCCCGACATGGAGATGCTGGGGCCCTTCTGCATACAAAGCAGGTGCTCACAGGATGGACCACTTATTAAGATGCACCCCCCTCCCAGCAAGAAGCCCCCAGCCCCATCCAGCTCCCATTCAAAACAATCCAGGAGAGAGAAACTGAGTGGTTTCGTACCGCCATTGGCATTTGAGAAGTGCTGCGTCGCCTGGAAGTGACTTCCGCTTTGGGGTCTTCATCCTGCAGCCTTTTCAGGAGAGGTCTCAGCAGCTTGACGCTGGAATACTGATCAGCGACCAAGGCCTTCCAGATCACCGTGGCACTTCTGCAATTTTTCAAAACAGAATTTTTCCCTTTTCCTTTTCTTAAAAAAAGTCAGGCCTTTGATATTTTCTTTATATTGCACATACATTAGCAAAGAAAGAAACCACAACTCGGAGCACAATTTTTTGCAAGTACGAAATTCAATATAAATAAATATAAATTAAGAAACCCCTTAAATCTACCCCTCCCCATTTTCACATCACAAAAACTTACTCATCACACTCCATCGAACAGTCCAACAGGCTGTCTACGACCGGCTGCATGCGCTTGGTGGCTAGGCTGACAAGAGCCGAAAGTGTCACTTCCTTAGTGCGGGTGTCGGGGATCTGGTGGAGACGGTTGTAAATCTCCTTCACAACCATAGGCAGCTGGAAGAAGATAAAAGAAGACCAGGATGAGAAAGTGTGGTGAACCTGTTTCTATTTTGCTTAATGTATGTAGGGTTTGGTGTCAGCGTTACTCGTGCCGGTTCTCTGCCGTTCACTTGTGTTCCTTTGGTGGTGAGAGAGGTTGGGGTTGGCCTAGGGTGTGGTTGTTTGTTTGTGGTTGGCTGTGGTGATCTTTGTTTTGAATCAATTCCAGTACCCTTTTGGTACTAGATTCTGGCTCCTGCAAAGTCAATACTAAATCGTCAGCAAATGCTTTCAGTTTGTACTGTTTAGCACCCACTTGTATGCCTTTAACCAATTGGTCCTTTCTGATCATATTTAACAAAACCTCCAGGACCGATATAAAAAGCAATGGAGAGATTGGGCAACCTTGTCGTGTTCCTTTCTCAATCTTAAACTCTTCTGTCACTGCATTGTTCACAATTAATTTTGCCTTTTGTTCTGAATAAATTGCACCTATACCATTTTCAAAACCTTGACCTACCCCCATCCCCTGTAGATTCTTCTTCATAAAACTCCAAGAAATGTTGTCAAAGGCCTTCTCTGCATCCACAAAAATCAAAACTGCCTTAGTATTGATATTCACTTGTAATTTTTCTAGAATATAAATTATATTCCTCGTATTATCAGACAAATGTCTGCCCGGGAGAAAGCCCGCTTGGTCTTTATGAATTTCTTCTACTAACACCCTTTTTAATCTTTTAGCCAAAATATCTGCAAAAATTTTGTAATCTTCCATTCTATTTCCTGGTTCATCAATTTCATATATTGTACTTGATATAACTTTATCTCTTTCAGGATCTCCTGTGATTTTGGTTTTGCTCTCAGCTTCTTCTCTCCTTCCTTTATTTTTTCCAAGATTTTATCCTTTTTTTCATTTTGGGTTCTCTTCTTGTTGACGACTCTTAACGACTGCAATAGGTCTTACAGGAAAAAGCAGGAAAGAGACTGGAAAGAGAAGCTGCTGAATTGCAACTTATTACCAAACTTAAAACCATGGAGAGACCTGGTCTGAACAAAGACATTGGATTCTTATCTCATTATACATGACAAAGCCACTTTTCACCTTCTCACCCCTTGCTTTTTCCTGTAAGACCTATTGCAGTCGTTAAGAGTCGTCAACAGGCTCATCACAGCTATCTGCCAATCACCCATTCCCACCACCCTTCTGAGTAATACCCATCCCCACCTTCTCACTATATAAAAGGGTCTGGTGACTTCTGTTTCAGTGTATTTGAAGAAGTGTGCATGCACACAAAAGCTCATACCTAGAACTAACTTAGTTGGTCTTTAAGGTGCTACTGGAAGGAATTTTTTGTTTTGACTATGGCAGACCAACACGGCTACCTATCTGTAACTCCCCCACAACAAACACTCTGCGAGGTGAGTGGGGCTGAGAGACTTCAAAGAAGTGTAACTGGCCCAAGGTCACCCAGCAGCTGCATGTGGAGGAGCGGAGACGCGAACCCGGTTCCCCAGATTACGAGTCTACCACTCTTAACCACTACACCACACTGGCTCTTCTTACTTCCCACACAATGCCTTCTTACTTCCCAGAAACAAGCTAATTCTAAGTCCGAAGAGAATGTTTGATTTAGAGGAAACCTGCTCCCCCTGCCTCCGTTTTGAGCCTTACGTCCTCCATTTCCATGCCGCATTCCTCAAGGAAGGACCTCAGGAGCTTTCCTGCAGCCTGAGAGACGGCTCTGTCTTCCACTGTCAGGTTGTCAATCGCCTTCAACACGACTTCGTTGATCTGGCTGGGCGTGAGGTGCTCCCCAAAAGCCTGGCACAAAGAAGAAAGAAGAGGGAGTTTTCTTCTGCTCCACACTCTGACCACGTTTCAGTAGTCCAAGGGTGCCTTCACAAACCAAGTGAAAGACATCTCCACTCTGCCTTGAGAGGGTTGAACTAAGTGACCCCCACGTCCCTTCCAACTCTACAATTTGGTGATTCTATTTATGTGTTTATTTAAGTAGCTGAAAGATTTTACAACAAACCAAACTAAAAGTCAGGTGACGCCTTGCTATTTTCGATCCACATCTTAAATTGGTTATGACATTGGAACATGAAGAGGTTCAATCTAAAATCAGACTAGAAAATTTAAAAAAAAAATCCCTCCAGGAACAGAGAGGGTGAATAATAGTGTCTATCCGTTATATAACCAATGCCTAACAGACTGGGTGGGAACCTGCCGGCTGTGTGTTTTGTTCTTAATATACAACAAAAACACCCACCACAAGGTTGGCATAGTCCATTGGCTTGGCAGTGCCTTGTGAAAGATGCATCGAATGAGTCAACTTTTCCTATTCTTTTTCCGCCCTGAGGAGCCCAAGGTGGCAATGCATGGTTCTCTCTCCTCCCCGTTTTAGTCTCATGAGGTAGGTTAGACTGAGAGACTGTGACTGACTCGTGAGTGGGGATCTGAACCCTAGGTCTCCCAGCACCTGGTAGAATTTCAATAAGTAGAATTCTGCATGCAGTTTAGGCTACCGGGCACTTGTCTTTGAGCAATTTATTCTAATACAATGCATTTCTGAATGTTATTTACACTAATAGCTCACGCATGGATTTTTTTACACACTGTTTGGCATTGCGAAATTCAAGGACATGTGAATTTCAAAGGCGGGTTGTGTTTCAGTTCTCCTGTTGTTTCTGAAAGCCTTGATCTGATAGCTTTGGCTTCCAGTGTGAACTGCTCTGAATCTCTCCCTCATCCCTAGAAGGCGTGGGCTGCCTGAGGGCAGGCTGAAGTTGGTGGGGCAGGGCCCCGTTGGCCCGAGTGAGCAAATCTTTGCTAACTGGGAGTGGCTGCGGTCTTAGCAATAAAGAGTACAAAAGGCCACCCCTACCTTGGCCACTTTTGCGATGTTGTAGTGGAAGAGAGAGGGCCCAGGGATGAAGAAGTCTTCTCGGACCCATCTGACCATGTTGCCTTTCTTATTTTTATTCCTCCTCTTCTCCAGTTCCTTACCTAAGCAGGGTCGGGTTTTGGAATATGCATGCAAAAGAACCCAGCATTAGTGCTCCCTGCTCAAAACCTCCAGTTTTCCCGCTGGGACCAACAAAAACAATTATTGGTTTCACCTCAAAAATTATAATTCGGAATTGGAAAAAAGGTTCAGAAGGGGGCAACCAAAAGGACTGGGGTGCTTGTGGAGCAAATGCTGGTTGCAGCATTTGGGGGGCGGTTCCGTTTAGAAAAACGGCGAGGAAGAGGAGACACAATGTATGGCTTGGAGAAAGTGGAGAGAGAAAGCTTTCTCTCTTGCCCTCATAACATGAGAACAACTGGACCTCCAATGAAACTGAAGTTTCAGGATGGTCCTTCTTCTTGCAATGCACAGCTAAACTCTGGAACTCCCTGCCACAGGAGGCACTGATGGCCACGGACCAAGATGGCTTTCAAAGAAGATGAGGCAAATTCATGGAAGAGAAGGCTACCCATGGCTATTAGCCAGGATGGCTATGCTCTGCCTCCATGGTCAGAGGCAGCAAAGTACAGGAGTAGAAAGAGCTTGAATTCTGCTTGCTGGCTTCCCACAAGCATCTGATCAACCCCTGTGGGAACAGGATGCTGGACTGGGCTGGGCCACTGGTCAGGTCCAGAAGGCTTTTCTGATGAACATCAGCAGTGAATTCCTCCCCCAAGACTGCCCTCTCATCTCTGGCCAACGGGGTGTTGGCGTTAGGCCAGTGCTAGCACAATTCTGGCCCTCCTGAACTCCCTGATCAACCCCAGCAGCAGCCAGCATGGGCAACACTCAGGGATGATGGGAGTTGGAGCAGCCTCTGGAGGGCTACAGATCTCCCACCCTGCGGCTTACAAGAAACCAGCCATTTCCCAGCATCCCCCTCACCCATTTTGGCTATCATGATGTAATGGAGATGGTACAAGGCCTCTGCTGACTGCAGGCCAATCTCCTTCACGTTGTCTGCGAGGTGAAGGGACAAGAGCGCCACCAGCTGTCCAAGAAGGGGGAAATCCTGGGATACCTAAGAAGTGGAGAGAGAGAGATGCACAGTCAGCCCTTGTCCCACAGAGCCCAGCAAGAGAAAACCGTCTGGCATGCTTTCAGAAGAAGAAGAAGAAGAGTTTGGATTTGATTTATTTATTTTTTAATGGATTTTTATTAAGATTTTAAAGGTTAGAAAAAAAAGATAAACAAATATCAATTTAATAAAAAAACAAAAACAAAACAGACAATTAAAAAAAACAAATCAAACCTTTACATAACTGTCAGAGCTGCCTCTAGGTCCCAGCTCACAGAGGACCAACGCCAGGCTGATGTTATGTACAAAAGTCTTTATTGAAGTTTAATTTCCATTTCAAAGCCAGGGCGTGCAGCCCTACGTCTAGACTCTAGATCGGCGAAGTCCCGTCTGAGTCTCCGCCCCTTCCACACCAGTTTAAGATCCTAGCACTGCTCCACCTCCTGCGCTGCACTCTTCTCCTCTGGGTCCTCCTGCCCGCTGGGGCATTGCCCTTTCTGGACTCTTCCGACGCTGAGTCGCTTAGCTCCTCCCCCTGCCTCCGGCGTGCTTTAGGACCCGGTTCCCAATCCTCACTCTCTGCTGTCCCGCGCTCCTGTACATTTGAACTTGCTTCTCGCGCCAACCCAGTGACCTTTCTCCTAACCATTACACTACCACAATAACTGTCAGGGGCTCAGGAGCAGAGGCACAGGGGAGAGAGGAAATGGAGAGCGAAGGGGAGGAATCTGAGGGCAGCGTAGGGGAGTATGAAAGTGGCCCGAGAGATTCCATGAGCTTCTCCAGCGAATCAGAAGATTCCCAGAGGGGGGCGCCGATGGCCAGTGCAAGGGGGGTCCCAGGGGGGACACACCAGAAGCAAGGGGCCAGCGGGGACTCCCAAAGCAGCAGCGGGAGATCAGGACCAGCTCCTCCACCAGAGCGTGGTTTGGGGAAAGAGTCCCATGTATCAGGGCCAGCTTCTCCTCCAGCAGGGAGAGAAGATGAATCAGGGCTGGCCACGCCTCTATCGCAGAGTGAGGGAACGGAGGGGAAGTCAGGTCCAGCTAGCCTCTCCGAAGGGGGAAGCAGTGACAGGAGCAGTGTAACGGTCAGGAGGAAGGTTGCCGGCTGGGCGCGCGCGCCAAGTGCGAATGTACAGGCGCGCGGAACAGCAGGAAACCCGGATTGGGAACCAGGTCCTAAAGCTCGCCGGAGGGAGGGGGAAGACTCAGGGGACTCAGCGTCAGAAGAGTCTAGAAAGGGCGAGACCCCAGCGGACAGGCGGGCCCAGAGGAGAAAAGAGCAAAGGAAGAGGTGGAGCAAGGCTAGAGTCTTAAACTGGTGTCGGGGGGAAGGAGATTCAGACGGAGCTTCAGCGGTCTAGAGTTTGAGACGTAGAGCTACGCGCCGCGGCTTTGAAATCGAAACTGAACTTCAATAAAGACTTTTGTATATAACAACGAACTGGCGTTGGTCCTTTGTGAGCTGGGACCTCGGGCAGCTCTGACAATAACTTTCTTTCCTTTACTTATTTCCTTGACTTCCTCACACCTCCCTTTTTTGTATTCTAGTTCAATTAGATATTTCAGCAAATCCTTTCCATCTTCGTTTTTATCCTAATAATTTATCTTAACATACTATAATTTTACATTCTCTTCTTTCACCAATTAACAATCCATTTTTACTTAGACCTTTATATCATTTCTGCTAAAACCACATAACTTCATTCCAACATCCTTCTAACATTCCTTAATTTTACAATGTTTCTGTAGATAAACTTTAAATTTCTTCCAATCTTCTTCCACCAACTCTTCTCCTTGGTCTCGGATTCTGCCAGTCATTTCTGCCAGTTCCATATAGTCCATCACCTTCATCTGCCATTCTTCCCAGGTGGGTAGACCTTGTGTCTTCCAATATTTTGCAATGAGTATTCTTGCTGCTGTTGTGGCATACATAAAGAAAGTTCTATCCTTCTTTGACACCAATTGGCCAACCATGCCCAGGAGAAAGGCCTCTGGTTTCTTCTGAAAGGTATACTTAAATACCTTTTCATTTCATTATAGATCATCTCCCAGAAAGTCTTAATCCTTGGGCATGTCCACCAAAGGTGAAAAAATGTACCCTCAGTCTCTTTACATTTCCAACATTTATTATCGGGCAAATGATAAATTTTTGCAAGCTTGACTGGTGTCATGTACCACCTGTAAATCATTTTCATTATGTTTTCTCTTAGGGCATTACATGCCGTGAATTTCATGCCTGTGGTCCATAACTGTTCCCAGGCAGCCATCATAATGTTATGTCCAACATCTTGTGCCCATTTAATCATAGCAGATTTCATTTCATCCTGAGTATTCCATTTCAACAGCAAGTTATACATTCTTGACAAATTCTTAGTTTTAGGATCTAACAGTTCTGTTTCCAATTTTGATTTTTCCACCAGAAAGCCAATTTTCTTATCCAAATTGTAAGCCTCCATTATTTGGTAATAATGAAGCCAGTCTCGTACTTTGTTTTTTAGTTTTTCAAAACTCTGCAGTTTTAATCTGTCCCCTTCTTGTTCCAAAATTTCCCAATATTTCGGCCAATTGGCCTCCATATTGAGCTTTTTCTGAGCCTTTGCTTCCATTGGTGACAACCACCTTGGAGTTTTGTTTTCAAGCAAATCCTTATATCTTATCCAGACATTAAACAGTGCTTTCCTGACAATATGGTTTTTAAACGCTTTATGTGCTTTGACCTTGTCATACCACAGATATGCATGCCACCCAAATACATTATTAAAACCTTCTAGGTCCAAAATGTCTATGTTTTCAAGAAGCAGCCATTCTCTCAGCCAACAAAATGCGGCTGATTCATAATAAAGCTTAAGGTCTGGCAGGGCAAAACCACCTCTTTCTTTAGCATCAGTTAGTATCTTAAATTTCTTGCCCTGCCAGACAAATCTAGAGATATCTTTCTGCCACTTCTTGAAACAATCCATTTTGTCCAAAATTTGCAGTGTTTGAAACAAAAACACCATCCTTGGCAATACATTCATTTTTATCGCAGCAATTCAGCCTAGCAATGATAACTTCAAATTTGTCCATATTTCTAGATCCTTTTTCACTTCCGTCCAACATTTTTCATAATTATCTTTAAATAAATTCACATTCTTAGCAGTCATGTTAACCCCTAAGTATTTCACTTTCTTAACCAATGTTAATCCTGTCTCCTTCTGAAACTTCTCTCTCTCAATCACTGTTAGATTTTTCTCTAAAACCTTAGTTTTCAACTTATTCAACTTAAATCCTGCGAGCGGTTGCCGAACAACTCCAGGCACGCCTGGAAGAAGCGGACCATTTGGATCCCTTCCAGTCGGGATTCAGGCCTCATCATGGGACTGAAACTGCCTTGGTCGCACTGGTTGATGATCTCCGGCGGGCTAGGGACAAAGGTGAGAGCTGTTTCCTAGTTCTGCTGGATCTCTCAGCGGCGTTTGATACCATCGACCATAACATCCTTCTGGACCGTCTTGAGGGGCTGGGAGCTGGGGGCACTGTCATACAGTGGTTCCGCTCCTTCCTCCTGGGCCGTGTTCAGAAAGTGGTGGGGGGGGATGAGTGTTCAGACCCCTGGGCTCTCACTTGTGGGGTGCCTCAGGGTTCTGTCCTCTCCCCCATGCTTTTCAACATTTACATGCAGCCGCTGGGAGAGATCATCAGGAGGTTTGGGCTGGGTGTTCATCAGTATGCGGATGATACCCAGCTCTACCTCTCTTTTAAATCAGAACCAGTGAGGGCGGTGAAGGTCCTGTGTGAGTGTCTGGAGGCGGTTGGAGGATGGATGGCGGCTAACAGATTGAGGTTGAATCCTGACAAGACAGAAGTACTGTTTTTGGGGGACAGGAGACGGGCAGGTGTGGAGGATTCCCTGGTCCTGAATGGGGTAACTGTGCCCCTGAAGGACCAGGTGCGCAGCCTGGGAGTCATTTTGGACTCACAGCTGTCCATGGAGGCACAGGTTAAATCTGTGTCCAGGGCAGCTGTGTACCAGCTCCATCTGGTACGCAGGCTGAGACCCTATCTGCCTGCGGACTGCCTCGCCAGAGTGGTGCATGCTCTGGTTATCTCCCGCTTGGACTACTGCAATGCACTCTACGTGGGGCTACCTTTGAAGGTGACTCGGAAACTACAACTAATCCAGAATGCGGCAGCTAGACTGGTGACTGGGAGCGGCCGCCGAGACCATATAACACCGGTCTTGAAAGACCTACATTGGCTCCCAGTATGTTTCCAAGCACAATTCAAAGTGTTGGTGCTGACCTTTAAAGCCCTAAACGGCCTCGGTCCAGTATACCTGAAGGAGCGTCTCCACCCCCATCATTCTGCCCGGACGCTGAGGTCCAGCGCCGAGGGCCTTCTGGCGGTTCCCTCATTGCGAGAAGCAAAGCTACAGGGAACCAGGCAGAGGGCCTTCTCGGTAGTGGCCCCCGCCCTGTGGAACGCCCTTCCAGCAGATGTCAAAGCGATAAACAACTACCTGACATTCAGAAGACATCTTAAGGCAGCCCTGTTCAGGGAAGTTTTTAACGTGTGATATTTTACTGTATTTTTGGTTTTTATGGAAGCCGCCCGGAGTGGCTGGGGAGGCCCAGCCAGATGGGCGGGGTATAAATAATAAATTATTATTATTATTATTATTATTATTATTATTATTATTATTAACATGACCAAATTCTTGAATCAATTCCAATACTCTTTTGGTACTAGATTCTGGCTCCTGTAGTGTCAATACCAAATCATCAGCAAATGCTTTCAATTTGTACTGTTTAGCTCTGACTTGTATACCTTTAATCAATTGGTCCTTTCTAATCATATTAAGCAGAACCTCCAGGACCGATATAAAAAGCAATGGAGAGATTGGGCAACCTTGTTGTGTTCCTTTCTCAATCTTAAACTCCTCTGTGACTACATTGTTTACAATTAATTTAGCTTTTTGTTCTGAATAGATTGCACCTATACCATTTTCAAAACCTTGACCTACCCCCATTCCCTGTAAATTTTTCTTCATGAAACTCCAAGAAATATTGTCAAAGGCTTTCTCCGCGTCCACAAATATCAAAACTGCTTTGGTGTTAATATTCACTTGTAATTTTTCTAAAATGTTAATTATATTCCTCGTATTGTCAGACAAGTGTCTCCCCGGGAGAAAGCCCACTTGATCTTTATGGATTTCTTCTACTAGTACCTTTTTTTAGTCTTTTAGCCATAATATCAGCAAAAATTTTGTAATCCACATTGAGCAAAGATATGGGGCGGTAGTTCTTAAGCTGTGTCTTCTCAGACTCTGTTTTCGGTATAAGTGTAATATAAGCTTCCTTCCACGACTCTGGTGCCTTTTTCCCTTCCAGTATTTCATTGCAAACTTCCTTTAAAGGCTGTACTAGCCATTCTTTCAAGGATCTATAATATCTTGAAGTGAAACCATCCAGCCCTGGGGATTTGCCCAATTGCATGTTCTGAATGGCTCCTTCTACCTCCTGTTCTGTTATTTTATAATTCAACATTAGCTTATTTTCTTGAGAGATTTTTTGTAATCCATTTATTTTCAAAAATCGATCAATGTCCATTTCTTTCTGAGTCTCCTGTGTATATAGATGTTTAAATACCTCTGAAAGCACTTCCTGATCTCCACTGGATTCTGTATATTCTTTCCCTCCACTTCCAAATTAGTAATAGTATTAAGTTTTTGTCTTTTTTTCATTTGCCAAGCCAGCAGTTTCCCACATTTATTTGCCGATTCAAATGTCTTCGGTCTCATCTGTTTGATCTTCCATTCTATTTCCTGATTCATCAATTTCATTTTGCATAAAGTATTACTCCTCTTTTCTTAACTTTGTCTGATGAAATAAATTCATGTCCCAATCTTTTATTGCTCAATATCTTCCTGTGTAGCCTTATCACATGTGTTTCTTGTAGACAAATCAAATCCAATTGTTCTTTTTTTAATAAATGAAAGACTCTCGCCTTTTTTCCGGGGAGTTGAGTCCATTCACATTCCAGCTTAATACTTGCAGTGCCATGATGTAGTTACTCTGCTTCTCCTCCAACAGCACTTAGTACTTTATCTATTTCTGTCAGTGGTGTTGATTTCCCTCTTTTTGGTGAACTTCTGTCCAAAACTCCCGGCTCTTTTCCAAGTTCTTTCTGCAGATCTTCTCCATGGTTTCCCCAAAACTTATCTTTTTCCTCCACTGATCTTATCTTTATCTTTCTTCCTTTAAAGCTAAAGAATAGGCCTTGGGGAAATTCCCACCTGAAGATGATTTTGTTCCTTCTCAACAGGGCAACCAAATCTCCAAAGTTGGACCTAGGATCCAAAAGATGTTGTCAGGGACCTGACATTGGAGCGTGAGGTGGAGGCTGGGCTCCAAAGCGATGCAGGAGAGGGGACCAGCAGGAGGGAAGGAATTCAACGTAACACCAGTAGAGAAGGGAGGGAGATGGAGGATTCAGAGAGAGGTCTCCGGGACCCTTCATCTGAGACCAGTGGAGAGAGCACGGGCACGCCTCTGCCCACTCCTTCCTTGCACAGAAGAGTCCCACGCAGGGAGATAGGCGGAGACTTGGCGTCAAACAGCTCTTATGCTGGAAGAGGTTCAAGAAACGCCCACTGACGGATTCTGCAAGCGACTGAACGGCCACGGAGTGAGGGCTTTCAGCCAAAAGCATGGTTAGCCAGGCAATCTAGCCAAAAGTGACGGCAACTTACGCACAAGTAACCCCTTATAACCATTACAGATGTTTCGGTATATCTTTAAAGATTTCCACTCTTGACTGCAGAATTGTCAAAGAATTCTGAAAGTGCAGACCCAAAATTTTATCTCTCTCTTCTTTAGATCGGAGAGTAATCAGACAGTCCCTTATTTTATTCTTGTTTCCTCCTCTTCCAAGTCTGAAGGCCCTCACGATTTTGAATTCTTCTTGTTTCAAATCCAACTTCCAGAACTCTGCAAATTCTATCAAACTGCCCTTCTCTAATTCAGGTACAGCTCTAATCCTTAAATTCGTCTGTTTTTCCTTAAGTTCAATCATAGAAAGTGTCAATTTATGGTCCTCAATTTGCCTCTGTAGATCTGGGACTTTCTCTGTTTCCAATTGTGTTATCTTAAATTCCACAGCAGCAGCTTTTTCCTTGGCTTCATCTGCAGTCTGTCGGATCAAAGTAGATTCCTGCAACAATTTCTGAATAGATTCTGTATTAGTGTTCACCTTTTGTCCCAAGCTATTTAAGCTTTCTGTATTTAAGTCAATTTTAGTGGTTGCTGCGTCTACCTTCACTTTTGCCTCGTCCACTGTCATCTTTGTCTCTTCAACCGTCTTATTTGTCTCTTCGACCCTCTTATTAAGTTGCTCCAAAGATTCATTAATCTTGGCCAGTGCAATCGCTAAAACATCTTCTGATGACATTCCACTAGGCTTAGATTGTGTTGGTACAGTCGCAGATGGGGTAGGGAGACCAACGGCTGATGGTCTTCACTGCCAAATCTTCCCAGACCTTGTTGTTTTGTCTGGGAATGACGAGTCTACTTTTTCTTTCCCATGTGCCATAACACTACACAGTTTCTCTTTGCAAGTGGAAAATTCACCTAGTATCGATTTCAGAAACTTCCTCTAGGTGGAAACAGTTGCAATAGTCCAAAATGACACCTTTTAAACTCAAATAAAAAAAATAAACACTTCCAATTTTTTGTTACTTTCCAGTTACTTTCCCTCCTTTTTAAGAGCAGAAGAGGACAACTAACCACAATGTATCTCTCTTGCTGAGCTAGCTGTCAGCAAGTCGTCTATTCACAGTTAATACGCAGTTCAAAGCACAACAGTCTTTGTCTATTGGCAGCCCGTTCCCAAGTTTTGAGCGGTGGATTTTAACTTCTTTCCCTCTCTCTTGCAGGTATATATAGTCCAAAACTCCCCCCTCCTTCCCCTGCTTCCTAGGGGGGGGGTTGATACTTTTTGTGTTAGGAAATTAATCCTTTCCAGTCGGATTTCCAAAACTTTAGCTTGTAGTCTCTTTGCTTTGATCTATTTACAAAAGCGGAAGGCGGACTTCCTGTTTAAACCTCCCCGCATCGGTGCCAAATTAAGTCTTTTTCGTCCTTTTATACTTCCAATTTTTCCTATTCATGGGTAGTTGCTTTTGAGGTCGAATTGTCACAGGAAGAAGTCAGCGCTCTCCGGTAACGGCTGTGCGGCTTCGCTCCAAGGAAAAAGCAGTTGATTCACAGCACCGTGCCGCTCACCCTGCTTCGCTCCGGAACCGTAATCGGTATTCCCTGCGAATTGGGGGGGCCCAAAAGGTGCCCGCCGAATCCCACGCTCACAGGCTTCTCCCGCCTGTGATTTTTGAAGGGTCTCCACTTCGCCGTAGCGGTACAGACCCGATTTCCTCGAGGCAGATCCTCCTAGTCAGAAGGATTCCGCCATTACCGATGGCGCTAACCCGAAAGTCCCCAAGAGTTTGGATTTGATATCCCGCCTTTCTCTCCCTTTAAGGAGTCTCAAAGCGGCTAGCATTCTCCTTTCCCTTCCTCCCCCACAACAAACACTCTGTGAGGTGACTGGGGCTGAGAGACTTCAAAGAAGTGTGACTGGCCCAAGGTCACCCAGCAGCTGCATGTGGAGGAGCGGAGACGTGAACCCAGTTCCCCAGATTAGGAGACTACCACTCTTAACCACTACACCACACTGGCTCTCAGTCGGCAAAGGTGGCAGAGGGGCACAGGGCAAGAGAGCTGTGCTTAGGTGGCCCACCCTAGGCTTGCCCCAGGGCTTTTTCCCCAGCCAGAACTCACTGGAACTCAGTTCTGGCTGTTGAATGGTTGAATGTTGAATGGTTGAATGTTGAATGGCTGTGTCAGCATTTGGGTGTAGTATATAAGGAGCAGCACCTAGCTCTCCCATTACCCTGGGGGATTGGTTGGTGGTTGGGTCTGGTTTGTTGTTGATGTATTTAGTGTTTTTGTTTTTGTTATTAAAACCTTGTTTAAGTTATTTTTGAGTCCTTTTTTAATGCATGGTCTCCCCAGCAAGCTCTCTGCAGTGCTACTATACTGCAAATAGCTAACATCTTTGGTTATGGGCCCAGCTGCTGAGTGGATGACTGCCTTATTTTGGACTCTGAGAAAGCTTTGAAAACTCCTTCTCCTGCTAGTGTAGTTTCTGTGGGTCTGGAAGAGTTCCAGAATGGTTGACCGGGTTCCAGAAGCTGAGAAGGCTCTGGTGTTCCCACAGCTAACAGATGAGAACTATAGTTTATGGTCTTTTCGGGTGGAGGCGCTTTTGACCTCTAGAGAAGTATGGACCTATGTAACTGATGACCCTCCTGACCCTGTAACTAATGCTTGGTCGAAAGGAGATGCAAAAGCCAGGGCAATAATTAATTTGGCAGTCAGTGACCAGCAAGTAGTCTATATAAGAAATAAGAAAACTGCCAAAGAAATGTGGGACAGTCTTGCAGCAGTGCATATTAGAAAAGAGTCAGTGTCTGCATTGACGTTTTTCAAGCAGCTGTACCAGACCAAGTTGCAGCCTGGTAGTGATTTGGCAGCACACTTGAGACGTCTGGAGGCAATACACTGCGAATTAATTCGAAGGGACATGGAGATACCTTATATTCAGTATGTTTTTATCATTCTTTCTTCCCTTAATGAGGACTTTGATGGTGTAGCTAGCCAGATATCTGCCGTTCCACCAGCACAATTAACCGTGGAAGGGGTAACGGCATGATTAGCGGACTTCCGGGTTAGCGCCATCGACAATGGCAGCATTCCTCTGACTGAGAGGAACCCGCTCCGTGGAATTCGGGTCGTACCGCCGCGGCGAAGGCGGAGACCCTTTAGAAATCCCAGGTGGATGAAGCCTGGGAACGTGGGATTTGGTTGACACCAGGAGCGCTCCCCTACCCACAGGGAAACCC
This sequence comes from Podarcis erhardii, assembly GCF_964252035.2. Classification (NCBI taxonomy): domain Eukaryota; kingdom Metazoa; phylum Chordata; class Lepidosauria; order Squamata; family Lacertidae; genus Podarcis; species Podarcis erhardii. The sequence goes on from NC_138505.1 coordinate 44,905,297, forward strand.
CTTTTCGGGGGTTCCGAAGTGACGTGGGGTGAGCAGCGCGGTGTTTTGAATCGACCGCTATTTTTACGGAGTGAAGCCGCGTAGCCGTTGCCAGAGCGCGCTGACTTTTTCTTGTGGACAAATGGATTTTAAACAACAACCCGTGAGTAGAACGGAAATTGGAATTCTAAAGTATTTAAAGTTTTTTTAAAAAAAAAATAATAATTGGTACCGATCAGGGAAGGTCCAAACAGGAAGTCCGCCTCCCCTTTCTGTAAATAAACTGAAGCAAAGAACCAGTTAACTAAGGTCGTGGAGAGTTTTGTGTAAAGGACCTAAATTCCATTGATTGAAACTATCATCAATATCTTTTTTGAAAGCAGGGGAACCTGCAGGAGAAGGTTAAAATCCGTGAAATTGAAGTGCCACATCCCCAGACCCGGGAGTGGTCTGTGTGAGCCCGTTGACAGTGATTTGACAGCTGTCAAGTTAGCTGTTAGGATACAAAAGAAGGACTTTGTTTCTACTGCCTGTTTTTGTTACAACTTTATGTTTAAAAGGAAGAAAGGAACTGTTATAATTCAATGTATGGGACCTTTGGGTCTGTGCTGGAAGGAGTGAAAAAGAATTTGAATCCCTCTAGAGGGAGCTTTGGGTTATTGTCGTAAGGATGCAGCTAAAGATAAAAGCCTTGAGAAACTAGTTTTTGACCTTGGACTATTTAAGTATGGCTGTTAGGAAGGAAATCGAGTGTGAACTGAACAGGACATTTTATCTCTTGGGAAAGCTGCAAGACCAGATAAATGTTATGGCTACTAACGTGGTAATCTTGGAAACAAAAGTAGGTTTTGGCAAAGAAGTGGACAAGAACCAAGCACAGGAACCTCTTTCAACTGAACAAATTGAAAAATTTGAAAAGGAGAATCTTGTTGTGAGCAAAGTGAGGAAAGGGGGAGCCGTAACCCTACAGAGGCCAATAGTGGATTACTACTTGAGGCCCTACATGATGACAACTAGGAGAAGTAAATATTTGGAGATGGAAGCCTGGTTTGGCCTGGAAGATGAAAGATGGAGAGATCACCCTATGTGGAGATCAAATGACCTTTGGAATATAAATCCGAGCCAGGTGGAGATTGGAAGATTGGAGCTTTGGGGGCCTTTGGATTTGAAAAGAGTGTGAAACAAGATTTGGAATACTTTATAGGCCCTACTTTTAACTATGGAAGTTTGGCAGGAAGTAATATGATGACTGTTGGGTTGGGGCTTCCCCAAGATCTGATTTTCAACATTAAAGACTATCAAAAAGACTGGCAGAGGGGACAGACTTAAGAGCCTCGGATTTAAGATCTCCAGGCTGATGGTTTTCTGAGATTAATGGAACTATTGAGGGGCTGAAACCGGGGAGGGGATTTGGTGAAAGAAAATTGGGAATCTAAAGTATATATAATATAAATTTGTTTTTTTTAAAATGAGAGATGGGAAAATCGCGGAATTGAATTTTTTCTTTGACCTTAGGGGAAATGTCTTAAGAATAAGTACAGATATATAAGTTTTAATGGGAAATAAGATTAAACAAAGTTAAAGTGGATGATAACTTGGTGAAGGAAAGAATGGAAAATTACAGTATATTAAGATAAGATATGAGGATAAAATTAAGATCAAGGATGTGTTGAAATATTTATATGAATTAAAATATAAAGAGGGGAAGTATAGTATGTTAAGATAAACTATTAGGATAAAAACAAGGTTGGAAGGATTTGCTAGAATATCTAACAGAATTAGAATACAAAAATGGGAGGCACGAGGAAGTCAAGGAAATAAGTGATTGCAACTAAGCGAGTTAAAGGTTTGATTTGCTTTTTTTCTTTTTTTTCTTTTTACCTTTGTTTTTTATCTTTCTTTTTTCTGTATTTTGATATATGTATTTTTTTTATTCTTATTTTCTTTTTTGACTGTATTTTTTCTTATTTTTTTGTAACCTTTAAAATCTTAATAAAAAATTATTTAAAAAAAATAACGGCACGATTAATGGGCGAGTTGGATAGAAGGGAGGCTTGTGCCATAAGCACTCCTATTTCCAGAAACAATGAGGAACGCCATATGCAAACTTGTGTTGATACGACTGCATTTAAAGCTGCAAAGCGTTGTTGGTTCTGCAATAAGCAGGGACATTTTGCAAAGGACTGCAGATCCAAAAGAAAGCAAAGTACTCCCAAGTCTGTTTCTGTTCGTCAGTCACAGTCATCAGCCCAGCAGCCGACATTGTACCGTAAAGACAGAAACGAGCCGCGAGCTTTTCATGCTCGGACTACAGATCGTAAAAGAATTAAAGGTGCCAAGTGGAAGTTTTTTATTGTGGACTCAGGAGCATCTCAGCACATTTGCAACAATCGAAGCTTGTTTATTTCTTTCGAAGAGGAAATTGGTAATGTACATTTAGCCAATTCACAAGTCTTGCAGTCGCTTGGCAGGGGTACTATTAAACTTGACTCTTTAAACATTACGATAGCGAACTGCATTTACTGCCCGTCAGTGGACAATTTATTGTCAGTAAGAAGTTTTGCTCGTCAAGGCATAACTGTGCGTTTCTTAAAGTCAATGTGTGAGTTTTTCAATGGGAACAAATGTCTATTGTATGCCCGGGACTCTGATTATATAGACTGTATTTTCACACCTACTCCCAATCGCCTATAAATTGCAGAGCAGCACAGTCAAGCCAGGGGTTGAGGAGTGTAAGGCCACATTCCGGGTGTGTCCATGAAGCACACAGAATTCTGGGACACCTGAATTTTGCTGATGTGATTAAGACAAAGAATATTGTTAATGGCCTAAACTTAAAACCATGTAAATTCTTTATGCAATGTCTATCCTGTTGCAAGAATAAGATTAAGGTTGCACGCAAGGGTAGGTGCTCAGATAGGAAAATAACTGAGCCATTTGAGCATGTACATTGTGATTTAGTTGGGCCACTCCCACCATCATTAGGAGGTTCTAAGTACTGGCTTACCCTGATAGACCAGTATAGTAGATATTGTTGGACTTATGCAATAGCTGAGAAGTCCCAAGCATTTGAGAAATACAGAGCTTTTTGCAACTGGGTAAAAAATGCATTTTAACAAACAAATTAAGTATCTGTTTTCTGACCGGGGCGGGGAATTTTCTTCTGAGGCACAGGGGCCTACTCACGAGTTATCTTGCCCCTGAAGTCCCTGGCAAAATGGGCTTGTTGAAGTTGTGCAGCATGACCTGCAGGCAGGGGTTAAAACTTATCTGTACGATGCTAATCTGCCCAAAGTCTTTTGGGCTGAAGCGCTCAATGCCTTTTGTTACGTTAGAAATTGCAGTTATCATTCTGGTTTAGATGTCACCCCCTATGAGAAGCTGTTTAAAAAACGCCCTAATCTGAAATACCTACGCATTTGGGATTCAGATGTAATTATGCATTATCCCGCTAAGCAGAAATTGGGTGAGTGTAGTGTTCTGAGAAAATTAATGGGCTACCAGAAGGGGGCGTACAGAATTTACATACCAGCAACTGGCAAATTTCATATTACCAGAAGCATGATACAAACTGTAAATTGGAATGGCGTTGCTGTTTTCCAAGATACTAACGGTATAAATGATACTGAGGAAGAAGAGGAAGCAGCAGCAGCAGCAGCAGCAGGAAATGGTGCTTCTGAATTAATGGAACAAGACAAAAAGCCTGTTGAATCTGATAATTTGTTTGATGATTTAAAGTCACAGGCACCCGAGGGGAGGTTAGATTCTCTTGAGTTTTCTGACCGTGATCTTAGCCTACAGGCACCTCTTCAGTCTGACAATGATGATTTACAACCTGAAACTAGTAGTTTACTTAGTCCCATTAAGTCTGAGGAGTCTGACTCTCCTTCCGGACTGAGACGTTCAGATAGAAAGAGACAGAAGCCACAACGTTTTGCAGATGAACTTTTAAATACTGTGTATGCCAATAAGGCGGTTTTTGAGCCAAAAAGCTACGATGATGTTCAGAATTTACCTAAGCACCAAGTAAATTGGTATAAAGCTATCAACTCTGAGATAGCTTCTTTAAAAGAGCATAACACCTGGTCTCTTGTACCACAAACCCCAGAAATGAGACTTATTGATTCAAAATGGGTTTAAGAAAATGCAAATGGGAAGGAAACGCCTATGGTATGTGGTTTCACCTTTACAGGTGAAGATAAGCCATTTCCTAACAAAACTTTGTATCGTTCTGCTATAGGCAAGCTAAATTTCATTCAAAGAATCTCAAGACCAGATATAACTTATGCTTTTCACTTTCTGGCAAAATTTGTGGAAAAGCCCACTACGCAATGTTTCTCTGCTCTTAAGAGAGTTTTAATGTACTTTAAACATACCAAACATTATAGGTTGCAGTTTACATCATGTATTGACAAAGGTTTTGAAATTTTCTGCGATGCATCTCATGCAGTGGAACAAAATAATTGCAGGGGTGTGTCTGGTATGGTGTTTTGTTATAAAGGTTGTCCATTTGAATGGAAGTCCCAGACACAAACCATTATTTGTCTCTCCACAACAGAGAGTGAATTATGTGCATGCGTTCAGGCCACTTGTGATGTGGAATGGTATCTGCAAGTATTTGCAGACCTACAGATGAAAGTAACACTACTAGTAAGAGTTTACCTTGATTCCCAGAGTGGACTCGCTATCCTGTTTTCAGAGACCAATACGCAGCACACTAGAGTCTTAAGGTTACGTTTACAGTTTGTAAAGAAACTAATTGCTGATGAAATGATTGTATTTCAATATGTTCCAGGTGACAATCAAATTGCAGACATTTTTACTAAAGCACTTCCAAAGGTTACACATGAAAGACATGTACAAAATATGCTTTATGTTTTTGTTCCACAATGATGAACCGCAGGGGAAATGTTGAATGGTTTCTTTAAATGTAAAGGTTCATCATTGTTCCACCAGTTGTGTATGTCTTTTTTTAAAAAAAAAATATTTTTTATTAACAATTTTTTGTAAATCACAATTCCAATAAAACAATACAATATCACATCTCTTAACATAGATCTTTTCACTGCTTTGGACTCCCTCACATCTCCCGCTCCTGCGTTCTTAGTTATAATTTTATTCAGCAAATTTGTCCCCTTGTTTTTAGTCTTCATAACTAATTTTCAATGTTATACCTCTAATTTTAACTATCATTTTATTCGAATCTTAAAAAGTTTAGATATAACCAACATATTCCAAAATTTTTATCATTTCTTAAATTTATCTTATCTTCATAATTCCCTTCCTTGAACTCAATGGTGCCAAGTTGTTTATACTCTAGCATCCTTCTTAACATTCATACAATTTACAATATTTTTGTAGGTAAATCTTAAATTTCTTCCAATCTTCTTCCACCGTCTCCTCTCCCAGGTCTCAGTTGTGTATGTCTTTAAGGGGCCAGAGCAAAATAACGAGACCCAGCTTTACAGCTGTGAAACATAGCAGGTGCTGAGTTGTATTGATTAAGCTGTGTCAGCATTTGGGTGTAGTATATAAGGAGCAGCACCTAGCTTTCCCATTACCCTGGGGGATGGGTTGGTGGTTGGGTCTGGTTTGTTGTTGGTGTATTTAGTGTATAAGGAGTTTTTGTTTTTGTTATTAAAATCTTGTTTAAGTTATTTTTGAGTCCCTTTTTATGCATTGTCTCCCCAGCAAGCTCTCTGCAGTGCTACTATACTGCAAAAAGCTAACACTGGCACCTCTCAGGTGGGCACTATTGCCATTATAAGAGAACAAGGGTGGTGAGTTCATGGTGAGTCCTGGCACCTCTTTTTCTAGAAAAATAGCACTGGCTGGCACCTTCCCCTGGAATGGCCATGCCATACAGCTTTCATCTAGTTCACACCTGAACTTTCCAACGCAATACGATTTGAAATTGCAGCATTAAGCCTTGGTCACTCACATCAAAGTCCAAATGCTCGGAGACATATTTCAGGAGTACGTTGGTGGTCTTGACTGCTCTTTGCCTCTCACTGATTTTTGTGGAGTCAATCCAGCCATTTGTGTGCTGCGGGAGAGAAATCATCGTCATCACATGGAAGGACAACCCTTAATCCAGGTTTGCAAATTCACAAAGCTTCATAGAGGGGACAAATTGCAAAAGGGGGTTGTTTTGTAAAGGAGAAAGTTTGCTGCAATTTGTTTATTATTATTATTAATAATAATAATAATAGCCCACCTTTTTCCCAGACAGGGACTCGAGGCAGCTTAGTAGAATTAGATATTAATTGGCTCTTGGGTTGCTTTTGCTTTATCATGCATTTTCTGTTCTGATTTTGTATTTTTATGTTGTGAACTGCCCTGCAATCTGTCATTGGTGTGTTTGTGTGTGTGATAATTACAACAATACAACATACACCTCACCACAGCCATAGCAATGGAATGCAGGAAGCATCCTTAGACCAAGCCCAGCCATTGATCCACAGGTAATGAGGACTGGCAGTTGGCCCTTTGGCCTTTCAGACAGAGAGCCTTTTCACAGCCCCACCTGGAGTGCTGAGGACTGAACCGGGGACCTTGGGCATGCAAGACAGATGCTCTGCCCCGAGCCACGGCCCTTCCCCACAGGCCATCAGCAGAGGACATATCTTGTGTGCCTTGCACAAGCATTGCTAGCAGAACAGAGGCCCACTTGACCATCAGCACCCACAACCAGCGAGTTGGCCACAGATGCCCCCCGTGCAATCATTTCAAGAGGGTCTGTCCTCCGGCATGGGAGCTGCTGCTACCCCTGCTCTGACACCTTGGGGACTCCCTTACCACTAATATCTTCTGCAGCGTCTCCAGAGAGGGGGCCTCCGACAGCAAGCTGGTGAGCATGTTGAGCCAGATGTCGATAGTTTCGTGATAACAGTCCTGGAAGGAGAGAAGCAAAAGCAGTTAGAAGCTGAAGACCCCCATGGAAATCCCATATGCTCTGGAGCCTTCTAGTCCAAATTCGTAACAAAGCTTATGCAGGGGTTCAAGCAAGGCACACAAAGAGTCATAAACATCAAACGTTTCTTGATGTATATAAGGTTACAGGTCATGCGATATAAAGATACAGGACTCCACACTGGGCTCAACTTCCTTGGGGTGTTCCAAGGCAGAGGGCCTTCTTGGTGGTGGGGCCCACCCCGTGGAACACCCTCCTATCAGATGTCAGAGAGATACATCATTATACTTCCATCTGAAGACATCTGAAGGCAGCCCTGCATAGGGAAGTTTTAAATATTTGATGTCTGGCTGTGTTTTAATTTGTTGGAAGCCGCCCAGAGTGGCTAGAGTAACCCAGTCAGATGGGCAGCATATAAACAAACAAGCAAACAAATAAAAATAAATGCAGCGTAGGAGGGAGGCATGAGAGTCACAAAATGCAGGCATGCAGGAATCATTCGTGGATGCATTCTAGCCAAAGGTGAAATGCAATAAATATGGAAACAGGATTAAAATCAAAAATATACACCCCAAGTCTCTGGCTGTTACATCATTGTGATGGGTCAAGTGTCTCGGGCAGCATTCTTTGCAGCTTACACGGCTCAGACTCTTTGCCCTCAAATCCTTTAACCTGGCAACCCCATTTTCCTCCAGAAGCAGAAGGTCCAGTCACCTGGCTCTGTGTTGCCGGCACGGAGCTCCCGGCTTTGACCTTCGTAACCTGCAATGATGGCAATTGGAAGACCTTCCTGGTGGTTTTTTGTAGCAGCTGAGACCGGAGCAGGGGGTCCATGCGTGGTCTCAAGGCACTGAAAAGAGAAAGAAGGGGAGAGGAAAGGATCAGCACCCAGCAGTCCATAAACCTGGTGAAGAAATATGTACTGTGTCTGGCCGTACTTACGTCATGCGAATGATCGTTTCCATTGCGGGCTGTAAGATGGTGAGTGATGCCATTGGCTCCTCTTTGATGACCTCCTGTGGTGGGGAAGCACACAGCATGTCAGGGAACTGGAGGCGCCATCCCTGCCACCACCACACCAAGCCCTGAGTTGTGCTCTCTATCCAGCCCACTTGACAACTTCTTTGCAATTGGCAAGTGGGTCCTCCTAGGGGAGGAGAGTGGGCTTCCTGGATCTGGGAATAAGATCCCTTTTTCTCCTGGGCAGAGCTCTACCGCATAAGAACAGCATAAGATCAGCCTTCTGGACCAGGCCAAGGGCCCATCTAGTCCAGCATCCTCACAGCATTCTCACAGTGGCCAACCAGACGTCTGTGAGAAACCAGGGAGCAGACCATGAGCCCAAGAGCCCTCTCCCCGCCTGTGGCTTCCAGCAACTATATTCAGAAACATTGCTTCCTTCCTCTGTGGAGGTAGAACATAGCAATCATGGCTGGGAGCCATTGACAGCCCTCTCCTCCTGGGAGAACCTAGCCTCTTTTACTTAGGCACTGGTGACATCCTACTGAGGTTGCCACAATGTAGGGCTGCCTTTCAAGTGGGTTTGGAAACTTGAGTTGGAGCAGAACGTGACCACCCAGAAATGGTTTGGGGCCAGATGATCAGAACATGCAACCCAGAGCTAGACCTACACAGCTATTTTTAAGAAAAAACGCTCTGAAAAGAAACCCCAGGAGATTCCCCCTCTTTTTTTCTTTTTCTTTTTACTCACTGTGATGCAGAAGGTGAGCTCGTCTTTGTGGGGGAAGGTGACATATCCCACATTCGATTGCACAAGCGCCTTGGTTGTTAGAGTTGCTGCCTTCATAAAGCTCTTCTTCAAAGCCTCATTCTGAAAGGAGAAGGGATTTTATAAAATTGAGTTTGAATCAAAATCACAAGGAAACATAAAGCCACACTGACCCTAATCCTAATTCTAATCCTTACCCTAACACTAACCCAATCCAAAAACAAAAAATTCCTTCCAGTAGCACCTTAAAGACCAACTAAGTTAGTTCTAGGTATGAGCTTTCGTGTGCATGCACACTTCTTCAGATACCAATCCAAAAATTAACCCTAACCCAGAAGTGGTCTTGTTAGATAGTTAAATTCATGTTAAATTGCTGTTTTAGGGTTTCTTTAAAAAAAGTCTGGAACAGATTAATCCATTTTGCATTACTTTCTATGGGAAAGCATGCCTTGGTTTGGAACGCTTTGGTTTCAGAATGGATTAAGTTTGAGAACCAAGGTACCGCTGTAATGCCCCATCTGGTCCTAAGTGTGGAGCCAGTATACACCCCAGTCTACAACCCTTCGGTGGATGAAGCCAAAAACCCTGCCCTAGGGCACAGTCTGAAGGCATGTGGTGCAAGGACCTTGATGGAGCTCAGGAGGTCTGCTCAGTGCCTGGATGGTGACCACGGGGGAAATGGTTGCACACCTCCTGGAGACGTATGACAGGAGAAAGGCAGAATATACCATATTTTTTCGAGTATAAGACACCCCCTATTTTGGGGGACTCCAAATTAAGAAAATGGGGGAAGGATTGCCCAGAGTTGCTGAGCTTTTCGGGGGTAGGATTACCCACAGTTGTTCAGCTATTTGGGGGAGGGGATTCCAAAAATTGCTCACCCGCTGAACCTATGCTGCCACTCACACATGTCGCAAAACCCACCTATTGTCTGTCCCTCGCCGGCAGAAACCGCCAATCGCCTTCCCAATTTCCGCAGCGACAGCCAATCAACACCACCCCTTGCTGCAGCCACCAATAACGCACACAATAGCTGTTGACTATCTCCGGCTTGCAGCGGCAACCAAACCCACGTCCCCCCAATGCACTCTCTGTGTATAAGATGACCCTCATTTTTAAACATCATTTTTTAATAATAATAATAAAAACCCTCGTCTTATACACGGAAAAGTATGGTATAGCTGAGAGAACAAACAACAGGAGTCCGTGTGATAATCAGAGCCATACCTTCCTGCTGTTCTGGAATTGGAAGAGGAGCTCCTCTGTGATGAGGTCTATAAAAAGGGGGAGGTCATCCTGCCGTGCCCCGGATGCCATTTGACCACAGCAAAGGATGACGGTGATACTGGCATTCGTCTCGCTAGTATTCTGGAGGGAAAGGATGGGGAAAGTGAGTTTGGGAACCTTAAGTGCAATTGGAGACAAATCACCATTTAGTTGGGACCTTTTAGCAGCTGGGAAAATATTAGTAGTCAGTAAGTTGTTGTGCGAAAGGTGGAGGGCACAAGGAGAAGGGGACAACAGAGGACGAGATGGCTGGACAGCGTTCTTGAAGCTACCAGCATGAGTTTGACCAAGCTGCGGGAGGCAGTGGAAGACAGGAGTGCCTGGCGTGCTCTGGTCCAGGGGGTCACGAAGAGTCGGACACGACTAAACGACTAAGCAACAACAACTTGTTGTGCAGACTTACAAATTTTGTATTTTTTTTCCTCCAGGAAACTCAAACTGCTGGCAAGCCAGGGCTCCCCCACCCTATATATGTGCATCGGGTTCTTCCTGCCTAAATATAGAGCCTGACATTTGACCCTATTGAATTTCATTTTGTTAGTTTGGGCCCAGTTCTCCAATCTGTTAAGGTTATCTTGAATCCCGATTCTGTCTTCTGTGGCATTGGCTACCCTTCCCAGTTTGGTGTCATCTGCAAATTTGATGAGCATCCCCTCAATTCCTTCATCCAAGTCTTTTATTTTTAAAAAAGTGGAACAACAACGGGCCAGGACAGAACCCTGTGACACCCCACTGGTCACTTTTCCCCCAGGATGATGAGGAACCATGAAGGTGTTCTCTTTGGGTTCGGTCAGTCAACCAGGGAGAAAGTGCAGGACAGTGTAGGGTAGACTGACCACTGGTGCTCTTTTCCATGGGAGCTGCTTTTTAAAAATTAAAATGAACCAGGTGGATCTGCTCATCTTCTCCATAGTGAGGGTTGGGAAATTTCCTTGGTCATTTACCAACTCACAGCAAAAATCCAGAGGTACCACACTCCTGGGTTTCATTTCTCTTGGATGGCAGAGCACAAGAGAGTTCAGGGCTGCGTTCAGATGTAACAATAAACCAGAGGGCATCAACATAGGTTGGCCTCTAGCTCCCATCAGCCTCAGCCAGCATGGCCAGAGGTCAGGAGGGATGGGAGTTGCAGTCTGTAGCATCTGAAGGGCACCATTTTGGTTACCTCTGTGATAAACTATGGTTTATTATTGTGTGAATGAGCCTTGGACTCATCGGCTCCTGCTCCCTTGAGGGAAGCTTGAGGGAAGTTAACTGAAAGTGGAAGGAAAAGGATCTGATCTCCTTCCAGCTGGGTTGGAGAATTGGAGAGTCGGGGGCACATGACCCCAAGGCCCCCTCAGGTTATGGAACTGTTAGATCCGCACGCAGTTACTATGCCTTGTGAGATAAGATGGCGCCCAGTACACTTCTGCTGCGCCGATGGACGTCTGTGCCGATAGAAAACTTGAGCTCCCTTAGCTCTCTTAGCATAGTCCTTAGCAGAGTTTTGCAGCGGCAGAAACTGTTGCCTTGTGTGTGGATAATAAATCAGACTGAATGCAGGCTTCTTGCTAAACTCCAACAGTCTTTTAATGAGTAGAAAAACATCATAAATCAGCCCGGCGAAAGAGCAGACATCCTTTCGCCTCTCAGCCAAAAATGAAAGGAAACTCACACACAAAGAAAGATTCCCGTATGTGAACATAACCACGCCTCAGAATGTGAGACGTCACACAGAACTGTTTAACCCTGTAAGTTCTGATTCTCCTCACATGCCTTTGTAATAATTCGCTTAATTGACAAATATATGGAGGTGAACACAGAGAGCGACACTCAACTATGCTTTGCTTCAAGTAGACCTGTCGAAATGAATGGGCCTCGTCATCTTCATTAAATTCAGTGGGTCTACTCTAGAACATAGTTGAATGGGGCCAGCAGGCACTCCCGTAAGGCAGAAGAACCCTTGCACGAGAGCAAATTGGGCAGGGGGTGCAGCTGAAACCTCTCCCCTCTTTCTCTCTGCCTCTCCCAGCCTGCCGCCTGCCTTCTCTCTTGGGTTCTGCTCCCTCCCCTCAGTTGGAGAGGTGTCCCCTCTTCCAAACTCTAAGAGGTTCTTCATTCAAAGCTTTCTGACAGCAGAACACTCTCCCTTGGGAGGTTGTGGACTCTCCTTCGTTGGAGGTTGGATGGCCATCTCCCAGGGATGCTTAAGATTCCTGCATTGGAGGGGGTTGGACTAGATGACCCTTGGGGGTCCCCATTAGCTTCCACTATTGAAGAAATGCCAACCAACCATCTGACAACCAACCTAAAAACAGGGGTCAGTGTACTTTGGGGGGTGACCAATGGTTTCTAACGAATCTGTTTGTTTGACTGACTGACTGAGCCAAGGGATCAGATCAGATCTAGGATCTGGAGCCACAGAGACAGGACTGCTGGAGCCCACTTCAGAAGGATGACTGAGACATACCCACAGAGGAAGCTGTCTGGCTTCCATACTGAGAGCAGATCCAATTGCCTTTTTGGAATGGTAAGGATCCCATCCCTTGAAAAAGAGCATGTTTGGAAATGGGGCAGGATTCGTTCTTTTCCAACATGCTTTGGTGTGGATGTAAAGAGCCGCTAAGGATCCAATCCGCCAGGATCTTCGTCTAACCATTGGCCATGCTGTCAGGGGCTGATGGGAGTTCCAATTCAAAACACACGGATGGGGAAGGGGCACCAGGCTGGGGATGGCTGACCTACACTCTTGCTACGCTCCTTCCTCACTTCACACCCTTACCTCAGATGTCTCAGTATTCCTTGCAATGGCTGCGTGGCCGAAGTCCCGCACTGCCATCAGCACCTGTGAAATATGGGTGCTTGAAGCCACACCGATAGCCTCAGAAATTCCCTAGGGAGAATGAGGCACGTCAAACATGTCATTTTCTTGATTGCAATTAGTGATAATAATAATAATAAATTTTATTTATATCCCGCCCTCCCCAGCCAAAGCTGGGCTCAGGGCGGCTAACAACAATTAAATAGTACAACATTCTAAAAACATTTCATTATAAAAATTAAATAAAATCAATTAAAATGAAATTGATGGCAACCATTAAGCTAAGCTGATCATGAGGGATGGAGGATAAATGTGATTCTGTAAGCAGATTCCTGTGAAATGTGGGGAACCAAATTTAAGAATGGAGAAATGAGACACTTAGAGAACCAATTTGAAGAGATCCTTTCATCCCGGATAATAATAGGGGTGGTTTGAAGAACGATATTTCTGTGGATTCTGATGTGAACTGACCAGACCACACCTCCCAGACTCGTGCAGCTTGCAACGCAAGGATGCCTTGCATTCTGACATTTTCAAATCTTGTGATACAGTTCTTGGCTTCATTAAATACTCAACTACATTAAAATGCATCATTTATTCCCTGGAAGTATTTGTAATCCACCGCTCACCCAAAGGCGCCAGAGCAGGAATATGCACCATCTAAACCAGGGTGCTCCAGTTTCTCATACCAAGTGGGCCACAAGAGTAGTTCAGCACAGAACCTGTGGGCCGCACACTGACTTGTCGTGTGGGAGAGGGGAGCAAGGCCAAAATTTGACACACACGCCCCGGCCCGCATGCTGCCTTCCCAAAGGTAGGCAGGTGAGGCGCTGGGTTTTGGGAAGGAGGCACGAGGCTCTGGCGGGACCTAGAGCCTTCCCACCTTCTTGCCAAAGGTGGGAAAGAGCTAACTGAGGACCCTAGGACCCTGACAGATCACACCTGCCTCCTTCCCCAAGCCCAGCACCTCCTTACCCAGCTTTGGGAAGGCAGTGCAAGGCCTACAGGTGTGTAGGGGTGCCTCCAAGCTTGCTGAGGGCTGCCAAGAAAGGCATTGAGGGCCACTTGCTGGCTGCTCTGATCTAACCCAAAACTAAACAAATCTGCCCAGATATGTTGAATGCTGAAAAGCAGTTGCTCCTGTAAGAGGCTTTGAGGGGGTGAGTGGGTGGGTACAAAATCTTTGGAGGGAGGAAGGTCATGAGCAGAGACCAATCCGGAAATCAGGACAGAGGGCTGGTGGGGTAATGTCAGGGACTGGCTGGATGAGTAAGAGTGGGGGACCCTGGATTGTGGTGGTGGGACACTGGGGAGCAGCCTGGGGAGGCGCTTGAATCAAGAGGGTTCAGAAGGAGGAGGCTCTTCCAGGACAGTCTCCGTGTGAGCGCAGTCCCAGTCCCGCTGGCTCTCCTCCCCCCTGACATCCCACACATTCACTCACCTCTCTGTCTGCTTCCTCTTCGAGAGGCAACCTCAGGAGTAAGTGCAGGTACTGGTGGACTGTCTCTGCGCTCCTGGAATCCCGCAGCTTGAGTCCATAGTATCTATAGAGGGCGTTCTAAGGGTTGGGGAAGGTTTGGGTGAGTCACAGGGAGGAGACCCCACCAGCTACATCAACTGCTTTTGGAAAACCAAAAAAATTCAATTTTACCGTCTGAAAATGTCGGGTAATACTAAATAATAATAATAGATTGCAAGTACTAGGCAATTGTTTTAATGATTTGTATGCAATTTTACACATCTTCTGAATTCCCAAGTCACGTTACAACTCTTTAAAGGTAAAGGTAAAGGGACCCCTGACAATTAAGTCCAGTCGCAAACGACTCTGGGCTTAAAGCTCATCTCGCTTTAAGGCCGAGGCAGCCGGCATTTGTCCGCTTCCACAGACAGTTTTTCCAGGTCATGTGGCCAGCATGACTAAGCCGCTTCTGGCGAAACCAGAGCAGCACACGGAAATGCCGTTTACCTTCCAGCCGGAGCAGTACTGGCTTCAGCTGGGGAGGGTGGGATATAAATAAATTATTATTATTATTATTATTATTATTATTATTATTATTATTATTATTATTTTATTTACTTGCACTATGTGCTTTTGAACTGCTAGGTGGGCCGAACAACGGGAGCTCACCCCATCGCAGGGATTCGAACCGCCGACCTTCCAATCGGCAAGCCCAAACGGCACAGTGGTTTAACCCACAGCACCACCCGCGTCCCTATTACAACTCTTTAGTACTCCTCATTTGGGGAATTTGAAAGTTGACAAGTTCAGCATGTCCTAATTGCTCTGCCTCCACTGTTGGAGGCAGGAATGCTTCTGAATACCAGTTGCTGGAAACCACAGGAAGGGGAGAGTGCTCTGTGTTCGAATTCTGCTTTCCAGTTTCCCATGGGCATCTGGTTGGCCACTGTGAGATAAGGATGCTGGTCTAACCCAGCAGCCTCATCTTTCATTCTCATGACACACTTTTGTCCTAGATACGCTGACCCTAGGCTCTTCCCACTTTTTTAGAGGACTAATACCTGCACCTGCAGCCTCTTACAGGTGTCCCCAGCCTCCCTCCACAGTAATGTGGTTGGCTGTCACCGGTTTAAAAGGGAAGCCTGTCCAATAGTGGTGGAGTGGTGTAGATGAGTGTGGAGTCTTCTTTTGCCTCAAGGCGCAGGTACTCTGTCTGATTAGATGAACTGCTTTTGTAGATATTTGTATATATATTTAGCTCACAATAATAAATACTGCACTAAAGAACCTAGGACTCTGAGCTTTCTGCTAAAAGCGCTGCGAGGAATTCGTGACAGGGTTATGGGCCCAGCACACTTCTGCTGCGCATGAGTACAGGTGGCTGTTATCTAGCCGTGGGTGCTGGAGGGGAGCTGCAGCAATGGAGCAGTCCAGAGCTGGCGTGCTGCTGGAGAAGCTGACGGCCATGAACTACAGCATCTGGTCAGTCCGCATGCAACACTTCCTCAAGCGTGAGGGCCTGTGGAAAGTGGTGGAAGATCCACCGCAGCCCCCTGAGGAGGATGAAAAGGATGAGAAAGCCTTGGCTATGATCATCCTTGGAATGGACGACAGCCAGCTAGTCTACGTAGCTGATAAGGTGACAGCAAGTGAGGCGTGGGATGCGCTCAAGCTGTCCATGTGCGAGAGACATCTGGCTTGCTGATAACACTGACCAGGAGAACGTACCGGTGTCGGAAGACACCGGGGGACTCCCCGGTGAACCACCTAAAATTCCTTTGGACTTGCTGTGGACTTGATCACGCAAGTACCTTCTGCTATCCGGAGAGCAGAATAAACTCTTTCTTCTTTGAATCAACCTTGGTGTCATTTGGCTTCCTTCCTCCTGTCCCGGAGCAACGCAGACCCAATCAGTGAACTCCAATAAGGCTACAGATCCAATACTCTCTGTGGAAGTGCTGGGTCAGAATGACGCAGCAGTAATGTGATTGGCTGTCACCGGTTTAAAAGGGAAGCCTGTCCAATAGTGGTGGAGTGGTGTAGATGAGTGTGGAGTCTTCTTTTGCCTCAAGGTGCAGGTACTCTGTCTGATTAGATGAACTGCTTCTGTAGATATTTGTATATATATTGAGCTCACAATAATAAATACTGCACTAAAGAACCTGGGACTCTGAGCATTCCGCTAAAAGTGCCGCGAGGAATTCGCGGCAAGGACTTACCTTGTTGTGTCCAGGCTTGGATGTCTTCTGCTGGGAATAAAATGAAGAAAAGTGTCATGTTTCTTGTCTAGAGAACAGTTGCCATCTATCTGCCACTTGTCTTCTCTAAAAAAACCCCACATGCCTAGAAATAGACTTCTTGCAAAAATCATTTGGAGTAAAATCTATTGCAATCAATTCTTCTTCTTTTTTAAAGTAACACTCCAAAGAAGATTCAATAAATCCTCTGGACTGGGAGACACACCATTCATTTAAAGCACTTTGTTTCTTGCCATGAACAAACAGAATCTAGGCATTGTGGCTATTACTATTATTTATTAAATTTCTGTACTGCCCTTCATCCGAAGATCACTGGCCGGTTTACAATATAAAAACTCAAAAATACATACCATAATAACAAACAGACAATACCACTCCCAGTATGATTATTTATTAAATTTTCTGTTGCAGAAAGTATTTGCTTGCCTGCTCTGCCAAATGCCCAGGCCTGGCAAATTAACTGCTCTTGAGAGCGAAGAGGAAATATTGGCCATATCAGGCACAATACAGTCACAAAAACTTTTACTGCACAATATCGGATTCTCAAACGTTCCAAGATATCGGGAACGATCAGTTGCAAAAGTTAAAGAAAAAAACATGCAACATTTCCTGGGGTCCAAGTCATCCCACCAAATCAAGTTCATGGATTGGTTCTTCTTCCGGTCTACAGATGCTGCACTGATCGCCTTCTCTGCTTCCCCAAATTTGCCTGGTCCTCTTTTCAAGCCCCACCAGGAGAAAGTCGTCTCTTGCATCTGCAAATAGGACCTTCCTCCAAGCTGGGCTCCCAATAGTTCAGGCGGAGGCAAACACGGCCCTCCAGCTGTTTGGGGACTCCAATGCCCATCACCCCTGACCCGCTGGTCCTGTTTGCTAGGGATGATGGGAGCTGTAGTCCCAAAACAGCTGGAGGGCTGGGTTTGCCTTTGCCTGTGATAGTTCATGGCAGTTCCCCTTCTACATGCTCCCACCAGCCCCAGGCAGCATATGGTCCAGAACATTTAGAGGGCACCAGGTTGGGGAATCCTGGTTCACGCTGCGCAACATCAGACCAGGGTGGCTAAAAATCAATGACCCCCTTTTTTAAAAATGGATTTCTTTGATTTAAATCACATTTTTTAAAAAATTAATTTGGATTTCTAAAATAAAATGCTTTTGGAGGAAAAATCTTCCAAAATATATTTTCTTTTTAAGTTGCATTATAGTCCAACGGCTATTCACTGGGAAGTAAGGATTTATTTTAAGTTTTTCATATATGCTAAAATTCATTCTAAGAATTTTTTTAAAAAAAGTTAACCACATCAGTTAACAAACATGGATATATATGCTATAATGTTATTGTTTTAGTTAAATAAATTGTTTAAATTCTAATTAAGAAAATGGTTATTTTTCTTCCAATAAGGTACAGCAGAAAAGTTGTCCAAATATACAGTGGTAGCTCAGGTTAAGAACGTAATTCTTTCCGGAGGTCCGTTCTTAACCTGAAACTGTTCTTAACATGAAGCACCACTGTTAGAGGTACCGGTTGGTTGCTTGACAGCAATCAGGAAATATGGCTCAAGAGTCGGTTTTCCAGCTTTCTTCTTAGTGATCAAAACCTTCAGAATGCAGAGCACCTCTATTCCATGTCTTGCTCATTCACGGGCAGAATCTGAGAGTGGGCGGCCCTTCAACCTTCCCCAGCAGAGTAATTTCTTGGCGCCCAGTCTGCGCCTCCCCTCTCTGCGCGGAAACCTACTGCGCAAGGAAGGCTTGGGTAATGGGGGACCCCCCTCCTCCCCGCTTTGCTCAGGCAAGGTGTCCTGGCACCGCCTTGCCTCCTCCAACCCCTGCATCTCCTCTCCTTCCTCCGCTGAGGAAGTGCTGCTTCCCACGATCTTTGGGGGCTCTCTGAAATCCACCCGGCTTTTCCCCTCTCGCCCCTGAGCCGATGGCAGTTCTTAACCCGAGGTACTATTTCTGGGTTAGCGGAGTCTGTAACCTGAAGCGTATGTAACCTGAAGCGTCTGTATGCAGTTAACTTATTATACCCCACAATAATTTCATAATTATGTGTCTATGCATTCCTAACAGTATAACCAAATCAGTAGTAAAAACTACTCTGGAAATTTATTATTCCCAAAATGAAACCTTCATCTGGTTGTAAATATTAAGATTATACAAGCAAGAATGTAAAAAGATGCTTTAAATCGATTTGATTTCAATCAAATCCACCCTGCATCACACACACCTGGGGAGGTGGCTGGAGGTGTTGGAGGATGGTCTCCAAAATCTCCTTTTCATCCATCATCTCCAAAGCTTCTCTGACGGTTCTTCCTCCCAGCATTTTCTTACCCACCAACAAGTACTCTAAGTTTTCATCAGAGAGTTCTTCAGAAAGAAAGAGAGAGAGAGAGAGAGAGAGGTGAGTAAATGAGGCGGATGAGAGGGAAAGGTACCGTGTTTTTCCATGTATAACACGCCCCCATGTATAAGACGCCCCCTATTTCTGGGCACTCAAAATTTAGAAAACGGGGGCAGATTGCCAAGACTTGCTAAGCTTTTTTGGGGAGGGGTTGCCCAGAGTGGTTGAGCTTTTTTGGGGGGGAGGGAGCCATTAATCAAATTGCACAATTGCAGGCAGGCATCAACCACCAAGTCACCTATCGTCTGCCAGTTGACAACAGCCCTTTCCACAGCAAAGAAATCATAGCTGGGAATCTCTTCCTGGCGGCTACAATCAAGCGCCCGTCCCCCCTCAGCACTCCCCCTGTAGAAGAGGAGCCCCAATTTGACACTTGATTTGGGGGGTAAAAAACCTCGTCTTATACATGAGAAAAGACGGCAAGTTCTTTCTCAGGTGGCTTCTCGCCTGTTGCAATGAGCGGGTGCATGCCATATCTGAACAGGGATCATAGAACTGTAGCGTCTGAGGGGACCTGCGGGGTCACCCAGTCCAACCCCCAACAATGCAGAACAGGGGCAGCCACCCGGAAGTCCCTGCTCCATGTTACACGCCTCTGAACAAGGAGGGGTGGGATGGGGGGGGGGACTTCCACCCAGACATCAAGGAAACCAAGAGAGACCCTGACCTTGTATCATAATAATAATAATTTATTATTTATACTCCGCCCATCTGGCTGAGTTTCCCCAGCCACTCTGGGCGGCTGCCAATCAAGTATTAAAAACAATACAGCGTTAAATGTTAAAAACTTCCCTAAACAGGGCTGCCTTCAGATGTCTTTTAAAGATAGGGTAGCTACTTATTTCCTTCACATCTGAAGGGAGGGTATTCCACAGGGTGGGCGCCACTACCGAGAAGGCCCTCTGTCTGGTTCCCTGTAACCTTACTTCTCGCAATGAGGGAACCGCCAGAAGGCCCTCGGTGCTGGATCTCAGTGTCCTGGCTGAATGATGGGGGTGGAGAGGCTCCTTCAGGTATACTGGACCGAGGACGTTTAGGGCTTTAACACTTTGAATTGTGCTCGGAAACGTACTGGGAGCCAATGCAGATCTCTCAGAACCAGTGTTATTTGGTCCCGGCGGCCGCTCCCAGTCACCAGTCTAGCTGCCGCATTCTGGATTAATGGCAGTTTCTGGGTCACCGTCAAACGTAGCCCCACGTAGAGTGCGTTGCAGTAGTCCAAGCGGGAGATAACTAGAGCATGCACCACTCTGGTGAGACAGTCTGCAGGCAGGGAGGGTCTCATCCTGCATACCAGGTGGAGTTGGTAGACAGCTGCTATGGATACAGAAGTAACCTGTGCCTCCATGGACAGCTGTGAGTCCAAAGTGACTCCCAGGCTGCGCAGGGGCACAGTTACCCCATTCAGGACCAGGGAATCCCCCACACCCGCCAGCCCCCTGTCCCCCCAAAACAGGACTTCAGTCTTGTCAGGATTCAACCTCAATCTGTTAGCCACCATCCATCCTCCAACCGCCTCCAGGCACTCACACAGGACCTTCACCGCCTTCACTGGTTCTGATTTAAAGGCGAGGTAAAGCTGGGTGTCATCTGCATACTGATGAACACCCAGCCCAAACCCCCTGATGATCTCTCCCAGTGGCTTCATATAGATATTAAAAAGCATGGGGGAGAGGACGGAACCCTGAGGCACCCCACACGTGAGAGCCCAGGGGTCTGAACGCTCATTCCCCAACACCACTTTCTGGGCACGGCCCAGGAGAAAGGAGCGGAAGCACCGTATAACAGTGCCCCCAGCTCCCAGCCCCTCTAGACGGTCCAGAAGGATGTTATGGTCGATGGTGTCAAAGGCCGCTGAGAGATCCAGCAGAACTAGGAAACAGCTCTCACCTTTGTCCCTAGCCTGCCGGAGATCATCAACCAGTGCGACCAAGGCAGTTTCAGTCCCATGGTGAGGCCTGAATCCCGATTGGAAGGGATCCAAATGGTCTGTATCCTCCAGGCATGCTTGGAGATGTTCGGCAACCACCCGCTTAACCACCTTGCCCAAGAATGGTAAATTTGAGACTGGGCGATAGTTGGCCAAATTGGCTGGGTCTAAAAAAGTTTTTTTAAGAAGTGGTTTAATGACCGCCTCTTTCAGTGGGTCTGGGAAGGCTGCCTCACAGAGAGAAGCATTCACTACCCCGCAGAGCCCATCGCCCAGCCTTTCCCGGCTCGTTTTTATCAGCCAGGATGGGCAAGGATCAAGGAGACAGGTGGTTGGTTTCACTTGTCCAAGCAGCCTGTCCACATCCTCGGAGGTAACAGATTGGAATTGATCCCATGTAACAGCACTAGACAGAACTAGACAGTGCTACTCTCCCGCCCTGTCCCTGCTCCCACGGTGGAGTCTACCTCCTTCTGAATCTGAGCGACTTTATCTGCAAAAAACTTTGCAAAAGCACTGCAGGAGATCTTGGGGTCCCTACCAGGCCCTGGTGGTGCAAGTGGTTCTGATAGATTGTGAACCACCTGAAAAAGTCTCCCGCTGCTGTTTTCTGCATTGCCACTTGGTAGGCTCGACGTTGAGCTCTAGCCCGTGTCCAGTCTGATTCAGAGTGAGTTTTCCGCCACCGGCGCTCTAGCCGTCTCAACGATTCGCCCTCAGCTCTGGGGAAAACCACGGGGCTGTCCAGGCTCTGCAATCAGAGAGGGCGCTTCGGAGCCAGACAGTCAATAGCCCTGGTTAACTCCGCATTCCAACGGGCCACCAGGGAATCAGCCGAGAGGCCACCAACTTGGGATAAAACATCCCCTACCGCTCTCTGGAAACCAGTTGGATCCATTAAGTAGCAGGGGCGGACCATCCGAATCGGTCCCACCTCCCTGCAGAGGGGAAGGGTCGCGGAGAAGTCCAGTTGCACCAGGAAGTGATCTGACCATGGCACTTCTTTTGTTTCGCTTTTAGTTAGTGTCAGATCACCAACATCCGTAGAGGTAAACACCAGGTCTAAGACCAAGGGGAACAACCCAAGAGGGATCTGGTTCTGCCTACTCACCTGGGAACGCTGGCCCAGAGTCCTCAAGGCTCTTCTTTTTTGAGGGCCGCTGCTGGCTTGGGTCTTGCTTCACCAGCCCTGGCAAGACTAGGGGTCTGGCCTCTGCCGGTATGGCCTCTGCCGCTGATGGGGTAGGCTTTGCCAATGCCGGCAGTAGGGCAGGGGCCTCTTCCTCATATGAGGGGTAGATCTTTTGATTTCTCCTCCTGCCCTCTGTGGCTGATGTTGAAGGCTTTGCCAATGCCGGCAGTAGGGCAGGGGCCTCTTCCTCATATGAGGGGTAGATCTTTTGATTTCTCCTCCTGCCCTCTGTGGCTGATGTTGAAGGCTTTGCCAATGCCGGCAGTAGGGCAGGGGCCTCGTCCTCATATGAGGGATAGATCTTGTTCTTCTTTTTTCTTTTTAGAAAAAAAGCCATCCTGCAAGATGCAAAAAGATTAGGAATTATTGGGAAATGATATATAATGAATTGAAAAAACTGTTTAAAAAGACTTTTGTTAAGAAACCAGAAGCATTCCTTCTAGGAATTTTAGACCAAGATGTAAAAAAAGAAAATTGGAAATTATTTATGCATGCAACAACAGCGGCAAGAATTTAATTAACACAAATTTGGAAGACAGAAGAAATACCAACGAAAGAACAATGGCAAGGGAAACTTATGGAATATGCAGAACTGGCAAAACTAACAGAAAAATTACATGAAAAGGACAACAAAGACTTTAAAAGAGAATGGGAACCATTTACAATATGAAGAGGCAACATAAAGAAATGGACTCATTGGCAGTGAACAATCACAACTGTCTACAACAAAAAATAAGACTATATGTATTGAGGAAATTTTGGGGAAACATCAAATACGCAATGTGAACAATAGGGAAATAAAACAAAATGTGAGTACGAGGGAAGTCCAGGGGAGGAGGGTCGAAATATGAAAAATTGTTAAAGATATATTGTTAGAAGTAGAATCCATGGAAAAATCAATACAAAATTATTTTTTAAAAATAAATAGAATCTCTGGATAACAAGTGTCATTTTTAGGTAATCTATTAAGACTGGAATATGATATTCCAGTTTTGATTGCTGGAAATTTAGCAATTGGGAAATATTATCCTGGATATTGACAGAATCTGGGAATGATTCAAAGTATTTGGTATTGTATTTTTATTTGTAAACATTGAAATGAGGAAGTCTTTTTACTCAGAGTGAGAAGGATGACCAAATATTTGACAGACCTGGAAATAGCAAGCTCATGTAGATCCAAGGGGGGAGGAAGTGGATACAGCAGAAGAATATTGTAAAATTTGTGGAGGAAAATGATCTGACATGATCTACTATTCCAGCCTGGTTATCTCTTCCTAATTTTGGGTGCTATGTTTTATATCTCTTGTGAAAAGGTATTTTAATGTACGGTCAGTAAAAGCCTGGATGTAAGGCCTGCCTTTTGTGTGAACAGTTTTGTTTTCGTTTTCTCATTATGGGTGGATCCCAAGACAGACTAGGTCTGGCTGAAGGTCTGCCCTGAAACCTTGCTGGAAGGATCTCCCCTTGCTGGGCCACTTTGCAGGAGTCGACTCCTGCAGGCGGCTTGTCTTGTGTGCGGGTGGAGGCGCGCTGCCTGCAGAAGTGGACCCTGGGACTAGCTACCTGGAAAACCTCTGTGCCTGAGGATGCCACAACTCCTGTAGCCTCTTCAGGCTTTGCCCTCGGATGGGAAGAGCATTGCACCCGGGAGAGGGAAAGGGGAGTCAAACAGGCACTCAAGGGATAATTTCAGAGAAAGAGCTTTATTTCTATCATCTGGGCTTGGTAGAAGGAGCTAGTGTGATAACTTCACAAACAAGCACAAGTTCACAGCCATTTGCACAGAGCATATATTCCCCTCCAGTTCCCTCCCCCTTCTCCCCCTCCTCAGGAGTCCTGCCTCATGAGTTTCCCTGAGCATGAACAGAAAGCTCCTGTCCTGGGACTCTTGGGACTCTTGGCGCCCTTCCCAGGAAAGGGGGATGAGAAGCCAAGGGGGTTGAGAAGCCTTGCGTTCAGCGTGTCCAAGATGTGTTGCAACTGGATGAGATAAGACTCAGTTCCCAGACCTGCTTATTCCTGGCATTGACAGAGCCTATTCATTAGCTTTTTGAAGGCTTCTTGTACTGATAAAAAATAACCTTTTGCTTATGCAGCAGCATCTTGTGAGAAAGCAGAGAACAGCAGAGAAAAGCTGTTGTAGACGAGAGAAAGGGGAAATTTGGTTTTGAGGCCTGGGGTGACTTTGGGCCTAGGGGGGTCACCTGTCCTCACCTCCTTCACTCCCTGGCTTCTCCCCCCCCCCCCCGGAGAAAGGGGAAGGCATGGACAACAGACAGTCGCTTCAGGACACCGATCCGCTTTCAAGAAGCCGGCGCATGGGAAGAGCCGCACCCCATCAGCTTCGAGCAGTACCTGTTCCGCCTCCAAATAATCATTTGGGCTTCTGTGTATATTCCCAGGTTGTACTTTCAGTTAGTTGGAAGGGGGGGCGGTTCTCCAGCAGATGCAGGAGTGAAACTCTATCCCTTTTGTTGTGTTGAAAACAACAACTCATCAGTGGGAGCCTCAGCTTCTGATCCTAAGGATGAGGCTAATGCTTCTGGTCCTATCCCTGAAGTTCTTTTATAGGTACTGAAGATTGACTGGATATTCTGTTTATTGGTTTGGTAATGCTGTGTGTCATTTAAAATGTGGTTGAACAACTCACACCGCTCATGTGATGTCTCTGGGAAGTCAGCCCAAATCACGGCCTGTACCGCATCCCAGACAAAAAGGGTACGTGAGCCTTAAAAACCCTTTTGGATCTCTATCCCAACAGAACAGCTGCATTATTTCTCTGGGAAGGTTTTAGTTTAGGTTTTAGGATCCCAGTTGCCTTGCCCCCCAATTCAGGTGACCCACCATATCAGAAGTCAGTTAGAGAGATGCCCAAAGTGGCGCGCAAGAAAATACTTAAAGAAATTAAGGCAGGGAGGGCAGCCGGCCCCTTTTCTGTCCCTCCCATAGAGGGTTTGCATATCTCCCCATTAGGCATCGTCCCCAAAAAGGCACCCAGTGAGTTTCACATGATTCACAACCTATCCTACCCAAAGGGAGGGTTTGTCAATGATGCGATACCTCAGGAACTTTGCTCTGTGAGGTATGCCTCATTTGACCAAGCGGTTAAACTTATTCGCAAATTTGGAAAAGGCGCGTTGCTGGCGAAATGTGATATAGAGTCTGCTTTCTGACTCCTGCCAGTCCACCCGGAAGTTTTCCGGTGGCTGGGTTTTAAATCTGACGGGGCATACTTTGTAGACACAGAACGCGGGTGGCGCTGTGGGTAAAACCTCAACACCTAGGACTTGCCGATCGTATGGTCGGCGGTTCGAATCCCCGCGGTGGCGTGAGCTCCTGTCGTTCGGTCCCAGCTCCTGCCCACCTAGCAGTTCGAAAGCACTCTTAAGTGCAAGTAGATAAATAGGCTCCACTTTATAGCGGGAAGGTAAACGGCGTTTCCGTGTGCTGTGTTGGTGCTGGCTCGCCAAAGCAGCTTCGTCACGCAGGCCACATGACCCGGAAGTGTCTCCAGAGAGCGCTGGCCCCCAGCCTCTTAAGCGAGATGGGCACGCAACCCCAGAGTTGGACGTGACTGGCCCGTACGGGCAGGGGTACCTTTACCTTTACTTACTTTGTAGACAAAGCAATGCCTATGGGTTGCTCAGTGGCCTGTGCAGCCTTTGAGGCATTTAGTACCTTTTTGGACTGGGCGCTTCGTTTTAGAATAGGCTCTGAGGGTGTGTCGTGCTACTTGGACGACTTTATTCTCGTAGCTGATAGTAGGCATAAGTGCTTGGCCCTTCTAGAAGCCTTCACATCTTTAGCAGGACAGCTGGGAGTACCTTTGGCTGCAGATAAAATGGAGGGCTCCGCTACAACTATGGTTTACCTAGGCATTGAGTTGGACACAGTCGCCCAAACTTCAAAACTTCCTAGTGAAAAAATGGTTGCGCTTAGGGACCTCATTCAGCAACTTCTCCCTCTAAGAAAAGTTACGCTCAGGGACTTCCGGGTTAGCGCCATCGTCTAATGGCGGATTCCCTCCGAGCTCCGGAGGGAACCGGCTCCGCAGGATTGGGTCTTGTCCGCGGCAGCCACGCGGGGACCCTTAAAAATCACAAGCGTGGATGCCTGTGAGCGTGGTGACTCGGCGGGCACCATTTGCGCCCCCCAATCTGCGAAGGAGCCTTTTTAAAGGCTCCGGAACGGGGACGGGGTGCGGTGCGGTGCTGTGAGTAGACTGCTCCTTCTGCGGAGTGAAGCCGCAAGCCATTGTCGGAGAGCGCTGACTTTTTCCTTGGAACAATTGGACTCTAAAGTAACAACCCGTGAGTAGTACGGAAATTGGAATTTAAAGAAAATTTTGTTGAATCAGGAACGAGCAGGGAAGGGTTAAAAAGGAAGTCCGCCCCCCCCCCTTTGTAAATAACCTAAAGCAAAGGACCTGCTAACTAAGGTTGAGAGAATCTTTTCTTTCTTTTTTCTAAAAGACTTTAACTTTCACGTTCTGACATTATAAGAAATTTTACTGGAGGATAAAAGATTAACTTTGGGAGCTGAAGTTCCACCCCCCCCCCCGGACCCGGGAGCGTCCTGCAAGAGAGCCTGTTGATGAAGTATTGAAGAGTTTGACAGCTGTCAAGTTAGCTGTCAGAAGGAAAAAGAGAACTTTGTTTCTGTTGTTTCTGCTGGTTATATTTGTTACAATTTGTTGAAAATAAGGAAGGGCTGATACAAACTAACTTGATTTTTGGATTTGAGCTGAAAGGAACATTAAGGAACCAAAATCCCCCTAGAGGGGGTTTAGGGACATTACAAGAATGGCTGGAGGAGGGAAAATCGAGGCTGAATTGGATAGAACATTTGTTCTCTTGGGAAAGTTACAAGGCCAAATCGATGTTTTGGCTATAAACGTCACAACTTTGGACTTAACAGTAAATAACATTGTTGAATCTGATAAGGATTTGAAGCAGGAAGCCCATTCAATTAAACAAATAGAGAAACTTGAGAGCCATGAGAATATGGAGGAGATATATGTTGCCCCTGAAGAAAAGGTAGGAGCAGCTGTAATTTTGCAGATGTTAAAGGAGAGCTGCAATTTGAGGCCTGACATGATGGCAACAAAGGAAAATAAAAACCTGATGTGGAAAGTCTGGCCTGAATTGGAGAGCGGAAAACTGAGAGATCTCCTTGTGTGGAGATCTGAAGACCGACGGATTATAAATTTGATTAAGATGGAAGTTGAAGCTTTGGGGACATTTGGATTTGAAAGGAGTATGAAACAAGATTTGGAGTACCCCATAGACTTTACTTTTAAGTATGGGGATCTGGCTGGAAGAAACATGGATCCTGTTGGGCCGGAGCCTCTCCGAGATTTGGGGTTTAACATTAAGGACTATCAAAAAGACCAGCAGAGAGGAATTGAAAGAGATTTAAGAGCCTCGGATGTGAGATCTCCAGGCTAAACAGTATATTGAGACTGATGGACACTTGTTGGGGACTGAAACCGGGAAAGGGGTGGGTGGAGTTTGGGAATCCAAAGGGTATATAATTATAACTTGCTCTGTTTTTATTTTGTTTTGCTATCTGTATGGAAATTGGGAAAGTCGTGGAAGGGAAATTTTGGTCGACTTTAGGAAAAATGTTTAAGAATGAGTAATGATGTATAAGTATTGAGGTTTAAGTTTGGATAAGTTAAAATTGGTTTCTAAAATGGTCTAAATTAAATGAAAATAAGGTTTGCAAAAATAAATTGAGGAAATGGAAGGAGGAAAAGTAAAATAGCAACATGCTAAAATTAAATTATTAAGTTAAAGTTGAGAAATAAGTAATAAGGACTTGCTGAGTTAATAATTTAAATTGGAATACAAGAAGGGGAGGTGTAAGGAGGTCTGAGAAACAAGTTAAATGAAAATATGTAACTGAAATTTTATGTGTTTTTAATTGTTTTTTTAAGAATTGGATTTTTGTATTTTTGTTATTTTTGTCTACTTTTGTTTTTGTGTGGTTTTTTGAAAATGCCAATAAATATTCATTAAAAAAAAAGAAAAGAAAAGTTACGCTCAGGCAGATTCAGCCGTTGTTAGGCCATTTGAACATTGCTTGCCGGGTGGTTTCCCCAGGCCACCCATTTTGCGGCTGCCTCGTGAGGTTGTCAGCAGGCTTGCGGTCACCCCATCACAGGGTTCGCCTATCTAAAGAGGTAAAATCCGATCTGGAAGTCTGGCTGAAGTTCTTGGAAAGGTATAATGGTGAAGAAGCAACCGTTGGAACGCAAAGGCAACGCGGCCAGTACCAAATGCAAAGGGGTAGCGACAAAGACGTGTCCTTTTAAGCCTCCCTCCTTTTGCTCCACCAAGCCCCCCCAAAACGTTAAAGGTGCCCCACCACCCTGCGAATGCGGCTAGAAATAAGAACCCCCAGCCAAACCTGATCTGTCGGGCGAGCTGTGCGCTTCCAAGTAAAAGGACTAAATGGCGATGGGCTGGCGTTGAACGTGCAAACCGCGTTCCGCAAAGCTCCGCTGCAGAGAAGCCACCCAGAGAGAACAGAACACCCGGTCGATGGGGTTTTCCAGCGCAGTTTCAGCCCTGCTGTTTCGGAGCTAAATGGCTCTGGTGCCGAAGCGGCTGCCTGGAACACGGGTGGGCTTGAGGCAGGCAATCTGATGGGAGGCACAACACCGATGCACGGGTAAATCCAAGTGAAAATCGATCACCGAAGGAATTGAGATACACAGCCTAAAGAAAAGGTAAGCAAGAGACAAAACAACATTAATACAAACCAAAGCGGGATGGCTGGCCAGGTGAAAAGAGGGTGAGCCCCGGCCGCGCCGGCCCTAAATAGGGCAGGCTACGCCCCCCCAGCCACCCAACTGGCTGGCTGGGTTGACGACGCAGCTGGGATTCCCTCAGTCTCACGGGGGCTGGAACCAGCCCCCGCGCACAAGGAGTGGGCATGAAACCCACAACCCCAACTCCTCGCCAGGTTCGGAAGTGGCTTTGTTGTGTTGAAAACAACAACTCTCATTTGTGGGAGCCTCAGCTGAAGGTTGACTGGATATTCTGTTTATTGGTTTGGTAATGCTGCATGTCATTTAGAATGCAGTTGAACAACTCACACCCCTCATGGGATGGTGTGATAGGCGCACATACAAGATCAGCACAGGAAGACCGACCTGAAGCCATTTTGTTTTGTTTTTTTAAAATATATTTATTTGTTTTTATAGAAAAAGAAGAAACACCAGAAAAATACAGAACAGCAAAAGCAATCACAGATACACATCAAGAAAAAAATAAAAAATAAAAAATAAAAACTCCAATTTTTAAATTCATGTTTACAAAACTTTCTTTCTTGACTTCCTCACGCCTCCCTTTTTTGTGTTCCTCTTTGTCCAATCAAATACAGCAAATCCTTACTCTCTTTAAAAACTCATTTCTAATTATTAAAATCACTTCTATTATGTCTCCGATCTTTCCTCCTTATGTTTAAACACCTTTAGCATATTGTTTACTTTTGACATAATATAACTTTAGTCTTTCACCCTATTTCTATTGCATTTTTGCATACTTTTTAACACTGTATCACTAATGCCATATTATTTTTATGTCCAACAACATTTTAGCATTCATAAACTTTGCAGTGTTTCTGCAGGTAGTTCTTTAACTTCTTCCAGTCCTCTTCCACCGCTTCTTCTCCCAGGTCTCGGATTCTGCCAGTCATTTCTGCCAGTTCTGCCAGTCTATTACTTGCATCTGCCATTCTTCCAAGGTGGGCAAATCTTGTGTCTTCCAATACTTTGCAATAAGTATTCTTGCTGCTGTTGTCGCATACATAAAAAACGTTCTATCTGTCTTTAACACCAATTGGCCGACTATACCCAAGAGAAAGGCCTCTGGTTTCTTAAGGAAGGTATATTTAAATACCTTTTTCAGTTCATTATATATCATCTCCCAGAAAGCCTTAATCTTCGGGCACGTCCACCAAAGGTGAAAGAAAATACCCTCAGTTTCTTTACATTTCCAACATTTGTTATCAGGCAGGTGATAAATTTTAGCAAGCTTGACTGGGGTCATGTACCACCTATAGATCATTTTCATAATATTCTCTCTTAGGGCATTACATGCCGTAAATTTCATACCGGTGGTCCACAATTTTTCCCAGTCAGCAAACAAAATGTTATGACCTATGTCCTGTGCCCATTTAATCATGGCTGTTTAACTGTTTCATCCTGAGTGTTCCATTTCAACAGCAAGTTATACATTCTTGAAAGGATCTTAGTTTTAGGTTCTAACAATTCTGTCTCCAGTTTCGATTTTTCTACCTGGAAGCCCAATTTTTTATCCAAATTATAGGCCTCCCTTATTTGATAATAATAAAGCCAATCTCGCACTTTGTCTTTTAATTTCTCAAAACTCTGCAAATTCATTTTATCTCCTTCCTGTTCTAATATCTCCCAATACTTCGGCCATTTGGCCTCCATATTGAGTCTTTTCAGAGCCTTTGCTTCCATGGGTGACAACCACCTTGGGGTCTTATTTTCCAATAAATCTTTGTACCTAATCCAGACATTAAACAATGCTTTCCTGACAATATGGTGTTTGAAGTTTTTGTGCACTTTAACCTTGTCGTACCACAAATATGCATGCCATCCAAAAGCATTATTAAAGCCTTCCAAATCCAAAATGTCAGTGTTCTCAAGAAGCAGCCAATCTTTCAACCAGCAGAATGCTGCTGATTCATAATAAAGTTTAAAGTCCGGCAGGGCAAACCCCCCTCTTTCCTTCGCATCAG
Organism: Podarcis erhardii; assembly: GCF_964252035.2. NCBI lineage: Eukaryota > Metazoa > Chordata > Lepidosauria > Squamata > Lacertidae > Podarcis > Podarcis erhardii. The sequence continues at coordinate 44,936,026 of NC_138505.1, forward strand.
TTAATATTTTAAATTTTATTCTGGGCTTTTTGCCCTGCCAGACAAATCTAGAGATTTCTCTCTGCCACTTCTTGAAGCAATCCATCTTGTCCACAATCTGTAAAGTTTGAAACAAAAATAACATTTTTGGCAATACATTCATCTTTATAACTGCAATTCGACCCAACAAGGAAAGCTTCAAATTAGACCATATTTCTAAATCTTTTTTAACTGGACCTGAAGCCATTTTGATTCCTAAACTGAGCAAATGTTTTCTCTGCAAGGTCAAATTGGAAAAGCCTCCCCATTGTCTTTTCCTTCACAAATCCTGTCTTAAGGGTATGTCTGTGTTTGAATAGGGTGAGCCTGTGACCTGGCTCAGGAACTATTTATCATTACAAAAGACTGGCCAGGCTCCCCAGGCAATTCAATCAAGTAACCTGCCAGACAGGAGATAAACAAGGACAAAAACAACATTAAATTTCTGTTTAGGCCGCCTTTTCTGTGATGTAGGTGTGATGTATCTGAGGGGTGGCCTTAGGTTACACCCCTTCTGTGATGTATGTATGATGTTCCAGGGGTGGTCTTGGTCTACAGGGTGGCAATTTCAAGAGTCCATGTAAGGCCTTGCGCACCATTGTTCTGGGTTCCTCGTCTCTCCTGCGGGTGAGGGGAGCCCCCTGTTGCAACAGATCAAGAAAGATCAAGCTTACTAGCTGCCTTGCTTCTCAATATTCTCTGGTTGGCCTCTGTTATCTTCTCCTACCAATAAGGAACCCATGTAAGGACTCTATATGGGCTCTTGGATACCCCATAAGGAAAAAGGGCCATTTTTATTTACAACAGAGGCTCTCTGGGAAGTCAGCCCAAATCACAGCCTACACCGCATCCCAGAGAAAAAGGGAACGTGAGCCTAAAACGTACAGGGGAGGGAACCAAGCAAGCTGTTAAGGGCCAATTCTCATTTACTGCACCCTCCTGGTAAGACCTTGGGAAAATGCCACCTTTTCCCAGACATGAGCTATATAGAGCATGGTTATTCCTCTTGTGAAATCAGGGAGACTTTAATTAGTAAGGAATTCCATGAGTAGTAATGATACCACCACAAATAGCTCTGAACAGGCCTCTGTCTCCAATTTCTACATTTTACCCTGGCCAACCCCTGAAAGAGCTGAATGGTTCTGGCTTTGGAACAAAATTCTGCCTAAAAGGTCCTTCCTGGGGTTTTTTTATGAGCCCGGCCTCAGCCGGGGAGGGCAGGATACAAATAAAAAATTCTCATTCTTATTCTTATTAAAAGGGAACACAAATGTCAAGTGAAAACTAAATATACCACACTGACTTGGGGGAGAAAAAGAAAACACACTCACTCTCTATGGAGGTCGCTGTGTACCAGCGTTGCTAAGGGCCCCCAAGCCCCTGGAGACATGAGGTCACAGCACTATGACAACAGAATGCAATGATGATGTCAGTGGAAAGGAGACCTCTTGCTCATCTCTTTTTCTATTGACATTATATTTGCTGATTTATGATCCGGCAAACCTTCATCGAAGATGAACTAAGAACTTCTTAATGGATTGAATATTTTTAAAATTAATTCTCCATTAGTAACATTCCAATGATAACAAATCAAATCAATTCTTGCCACATCATAATACAAACAATAAAGCAAATTATACATTCCAAACTAAAAATTTTGGGGAGGCCTTTCCATGTTCTCGCTGTCGGGAGAAAGTTTCTTTCACTTGTTCCTGCGTTCTTCTCTCTTGTTTCCCCCCAGATTCAGCTAGGTAGACCAACTACCTACCTCTAAGGGGCTACGGTACAATTTTTTTATTTTTTGGAAAGGATTCTTTTAAATACTTTTCAGGACTTTTTTAAAAAAAGACTTGATTCTTTTAAAGGGATTTTTGGAAGAGTTTTTTAAATATATTCCTCCCCCCCCCCCCCATTTCATAATTCTGATCTTCCAGTCATTTTAAAATATCCTTCCTTCCAGAACACTCTCCTGTTTCTTAGTCCAAATTCTAATAATTTTTGAAGAGCTGAGTCCAGGGTGTCGTACATTGTCCTGGGCAAAGGTGGTTGGCATTGCAGGGTAAATATTAGGCTCAAGTGGCATCGCAAATTTTGCACACAGTGATCTCTAGGATAAGCCAGGCATGTGTTGCACTGGGACCTATAGCACTGTGTTTAGAGGTCAACTACAGTTCCCATGATTCTAGGGGGGAAGGAGTCATGTGCTGTAATGTTATGGCATGTCCACAGCCACTAACAATAACCAAAGTGAATAGTTTCTGATTAATTTCTGATTAATTGTCTTGTCTCAATTATATTTTTTGAGTTTATCATTGCAATGGTGAGCTAGATACTGCAGTTTTTGGTTGTGGTGACCTGCTATTTGATATAATTAGTTAAAGATGTTTCTATATGTAACAACAGCAGCTAGGATTCTATATGCGCAGAAATGGAAGGAAAAAGAAGTTCCAAAGAAGGGATAAGTGAGATAATGGACTATGCAGAACTGGCAAAATTAGCAGTTTTGTGGGCAAATAGGCCTTTTTCGGATTATAGTACGCTGAACTCGTAAGGAGGATTTGAGCTATGAGCAACGTAAGTAATTGGATTATAATACTGGGGTTATGATTTGACAAACAGAAGACGGGGTGCAGCAGGAGAGAAACAACTCCATGGAAAACAGGGTGGGAAGTTGACGAAAATTAAGAGAAAAGTCAAAATTGTGTTTTGACTGTATATGATTTTTAAAATATTGAAACAATAAAATATAATTGTAAAAAAAGAAGAAGTTGTAACCATTTTTAAGCTTCTGGGTAGGCAGCCTCAGAATGGCTTGCAAATGTACTTTGAAGAAGCCAGCTTTGGCAGAGGCCACTGTAACTTCAATGCCAGCCCATAATAGGCCTTATGGTAGATGGAAGCTGGGCTCTCTCCTGGCACCTCGGAATTCAAAGAGGTCAGCTCAAGCCCTGCTGTTTCCTAGCTCAGGGCGCCATATCACCAAAGTCTACCCCTGGGGGGTTTTTCATAGAATCATAGAATCATAGAATCATTGTGTTGTGACGTGGGGTTTGTGATTTCAGCTCTCTTGACATAATATGCTGGCGACAGTTCTCTAGTAACACTTCTTTATTAAAGCAACAAGGCTAAGACCTGAAGAGGGGAGAGCTACATTTATAGGGACAGGGAACTAGCTAGAAAGGATACATTTTGGAGGGAACAATATCAGGCAATCACAGTCCTGCCTTTTGGAGGCAACCAATAAGACAGAGGATCCAAATACAGCAGCTTAAATGAACCAATAGTAGCTGTACCCTCTGGAACCAAAAGGCAGTTACTTTACCCTAATGCAATTACAGACAATAATAATACAGATATAAAATCATTTGACTCAATACACAACACATAGAATCATAGAATCATAGAGTTGGAAGAGACCACAAGGGCCATCGAGTCCAACCCCCTGCCAAGCAGGAAACACCATCAGAGCACTCCTGACATATGGTTGTCAAGCCTCTGCTTAAAGACCTCCAAAGAAGGAGACTCCACCCCACTCCTTGGCAGCAAATTCCACTGTCGAACAGCTCTTACTGTCAGGAAGTTCTTCCTAATGTTTAGGTGGAATCTTCTGTCTTGTAGTTTGGATCCATTGCTCCGTGTCCACTTCTCTGGAGCAGCAGAAAACAACCTTTCTCCCTCCTCTATGTGACATCCTTTTATATATTTGAACATGGCTATCATATCACCCCTTAACCTCCTCTTCTCCAGGCTAAACATGCCCAGCTCCCTTAGCCGTTCCTCATAAGGCATCGTTTCCAGGCCTTTGACCATTTTGGTTGCCCTCCTCTGGACACGTTCCAGTTTGTCAGTGTCCTTCTTGAACTGTGGTGCCCAGAACTGGACACAGTACTCCAGGTGAGGTCTGACCAGAGCAGAATACAGTGGCACTATTACTTCCCTTGATCTAGATGCTATACTCCTATTGATGCAGCCCAGAATTGCATTGGCTTTTTTAGCTGCCGCGTCACACTGTTGGCTAATGTCAAGTTTGTGGTCAACCAAGACTCCTAGATCCTTTTCACATGTACTGCTCTCAAGCCAGGTGTCACCCATCTTGTATTTGTGTCTCTCATTTTTTTTTGCCCAAGTGCAATACTTTACATTTCTCCCTGTTAAAATTCATCTTGTTTCTTTTGGCCCAGTTCTCTAATCTGTCAAGGTCGTTTTGAAGTGTGATCCTGTCCTCTGGGGTGTTAGCCACCCCTCCCAGTTTGGTGCCATCTGCAAATTTGATCAGGATGCCCTTGAGTCCATCATCCAAGTCGTTGATAAAGATGTTGAAGAAGACCGGGCCCAAGACAGAACCCTGTGGCACCCCACTAGTCACTCTTCTCCAGGATGAAGAGGAACCATTGATGAGCACCCTTTGGGTTCGGTCAGTCAGCCAGTTTTGTGGGGGGGGGGTATTTTGTTGAGTGCTCTCTTGTTGCCGCACCTGCTCCTTGTATTTGCTCCTGACCTGAGCACAAGGAGACCCTTTTGTTTCTGGCGGACCACCTGATACAAGCGTTTCCTCACATGTGCAAGCAGACAAATACCTCTGCGCATGCGAAATGCTTTGCTCTGCCTCCATGCTTCTGAATCCCAGTTGCTGGAAACCTCAGGAGCGGGGAGGGCTCACGCGCTCGGGTGCTGCTTGCTGGTTTCCCACGGCCATCCGGTTGGTCACTGTGATAACAGGAGGCTGGACTAGATGGGCCATTGGCCTGACCCAGCACAGCCTTTTCTTCTGTTCTTAAGCAACCATAAGGCCTGATTGAAGTGGAAGAAGGTTGCGCTCCATAGACAGAGGGGCATGGAGCTGAGCGTGGCTGCGAGGCAAAAGGCTGGGGCAAGGTTTTGGAAAATGCTCCATTCAGTTCTGCCAAGCTTCACCTGCCGTGCCGCTTGCCTGTACATTTGAACTTGGCGCGCGCGCCCAGCCGGCAACCTTCCTCCTGACCGTTCCCCCGCTCTCCGATGGAGGCGTGGTCAATTCCGACTCATCTTCTCTCGCTGGTGGTGAATGCGCTGTCCCCGATACCTGGGACTCCCCCCCCACTGCGCTCTGGTGGGGAAGCTGGTCCTGATTTCCAGCTGCTGCTCTGGGAATCCCCGCTGGCCCCTTGCTCCTGGGGTTTCCCCCTTGGGGCCCCCCTTGCCCTGACCACTGGCGCCCCCTTCTGTGAATCTTCCGATTCGCTGGAGAGGGACCTAGAGGCAACTCTGACACATACACTTTGCGTTTTCAGGCTCAATGTGCGTTTACACCAAAGAAGACTTGAAATAAGCAACATCCAAGATTCTTCTATGTAGATGGAACCTAAAACAGCCGGTTTATGCTTTGTTTAGGCTCATTACACTTTGCTTTGATATGTGTGTGAATGAACACCGAAAGAACAATTAAAGCTTATTCATCCTCTTTCTATTGAGATGGAACCAAAACTCCTATGCTTAATTTGGGCTGATAAGATATTTTTCACTTTGTGATTTTTTGGTGAATGTGTATTCTAACCCCAAAAACAACAGTTGGAAATGAGCTTTATCATCTTCTTTTTATGTAGATGGAACCCAAAACTCTTTTGCTTTGGTTGGGGGAGATTCTGGTGCACACCCAATAAACACCATGCGAATTGAAAGAAGGCCAATCAAAGCTTATTCGTCTTCTTTCTACGCATATGGAAGCAAAAAGACGCTTGTTATTTTGGTCTCATTACATACACTTTGCGATTTCTGTGTCAATGTGCATTTACACCAAAGAAAACGACTTAAAATACGCAACATCCAAGATTCTTCTTTCTATGTAGATGTACCCCAAAACAACCTCTTTTGCCTTGTTTAGACTTATTATACTTCGCTTTGCTATTTGTGGCTGAACAACGAAAGAAAAATGAAAGTTTATTCGTCCTCTTTCTATTGGATTGGAACCAAAAGACCTATGCTTTATTTGGGCTGATAACATATTGTTCACTTTGTGATTTTTGGGTGAATGTGCATTCTAACCCCAAAAGCAACAATTGGAAATAAGCCCAATCAAGCTTTATCATCTTCCTTTTATGTAGATGGAACCCAAAATGCCTTTTTGCTTGGGTCGGGGGCGATTCTGGTGCACACTCAAAAAACACCATGAGAATTGAAATGAGCCCAATCATAGCTTAGTCGTCTTCTTTCTACGCATATGGAAGCGAAAAGACAGTGTTTTCTTATTTTGGTCTCATTACATACACTTTGCCATTTCAGGGTCAATGTGCATTTACACCAAAGAAGACGAAATCCAAGATTCTTCTTTCTATGTAGATGGAACCCAAAACAGCCGGTTTTGCTTTGTTTAGGCTCATTACACTTTGCTTTGATATGTGGGTGAATGAACACCAAAAGAACAATTAAAGCTTATTCGTCCTCTTTCTATTGAGATGGAACCAAAACTCCTATGCTTAATTTGGGCTGATAACATATTTTTCACTTTGTGATTTTTGGGTGAATGAGCTTTATTATCTTCTTTTCATGTAGATGGAACCCAAACCTCCTTTTTGCTTTGGTTGGGGGAGATTCTGGTGCACACCCAATAAACACCATGCAAATTGAAAGAAGGCCAATCAAAGCTTATTCGTCTTCTTTCTACGCATATGGAAGCAAAAAGACGCTGTTTTGTTATTTTGGTCTCATTACATACACTTTGCCATTTCAGGGTCAATGTGCATTTACACCAAAGACGACGACTTGAAATAAGCGACATCCAAGATTCTTCTTCTATGTAGATGGAACCCAAAACAACCGGGTTTGCTTTGTTTTAGCTCATTACACTTTGCTTTGATATGTGGGTGAATGAACACCGAAAGAACAATTAAAGCTTATTCGTCCTCTTTCTATTGAGATGAAACCAAAACTCCTATCTTGGATGTCGCGTATTTAAATTCGTGTTCTTTGGTATAAATGCACATTGACCCAGAAATCGCAAAGTGTATGGAAAGAGACCAAAATCACAAAACACCGTTTTTTCGCTTCCATAAGCATAGAAAGAAGAATAAGCTCAACACCATGCGAATTGAAAGAAGGCCAATCAAAGCTTAGTCGTCTTCTTTCTACGCCTATGGAAGCAAAACAACAGTGTTTGGTTATTTTGGTCTCATTACATACACTTTGCGTTTTCAGGGTCAATGTGCATTTACACCTGTCAGGGCTGCCCCAGGTCCCAGCTCACAAAGGACCAACGCCAGTTCTTGTTATATACAAAAGTCTTTATTGAAGTTCAGTTTCTATTTCAAAGCCATGGTGTGCAGCTCTACGTCTTAAACTCTAGACCGCCGAAGCTCCGTCTGAGTCTCCTCCCCCCAGACACCAGTTTAAGACTCTAGCCTTGCTCCACCTCTTCCTCTGCTCTTTCCTCCTCTGGGTCCTCCTGTCCCCTGGGGTCTTGCCCTTTCTGGACTCTTCTGACGCTGAGTCCCCTGACTCTTCCCCCTGACTCCGGCGGGCTTTAGGACCTGGTTCCCAATCCGGGTTCTCTGCTGTCCCGCGCGCCTGTACATTTGAACTTGGTGCTTGCGCCCAGCCAGTGACCTTCCTCCTGACCGTTACACTGCTCCTGTCACTGCTTCCCTCTTCGGGAAGGCTAGCTGGACCTGACTTCCCCTCCGTTCCCTCACTCTCTGATGGAGGCGTGATCAGTCCTGCCTCATCTGCTCTCCCTGCTGGGGGAGACGCTGGCCCTGATACATGAGACTCTTCCCCCTCACTCCGCTCTGGTGGGGAAGCTGGCCCTGATCTCCAACTGCTGCTTTGGGAGTCCCCGCTGGCCCCTTGTTTCTGGTGTGTCCCTCCTGGGACCCCCCTCGCCCTGGCCATCGGTGCCCCCCTTTGGGAATCCTCTGAATCACTGGACAAGCTCATGGAATCTCTCGGGCCACTGTCATACTCCCCCACGCTGCCCTCAGATTCCTCCCCTTCGCTCTCCGTTTCCTCTCTCCCCTGTGTCTCTGCTCCTGAGCCCCTGGCATCCATCCCCCCTCGAAGCCCCCCCTTCCCCCCTCCCCCTCTTCGGGTGCGGGTTCCGGGTGCTCCAGCGCTGTGGGGGTGAGCGCGGGGTACAGGTCTTCCCCTCTGGTGTGCAGCTGGCCGGCTGGGTCCGGCCAGTCCGGAATGGGCTCGTCGACGTCGATCTCCTCTGCTTCCATCTCTCTGCAGCTGTGCTCGAACCCAGGATCCTCCCCCAACACGTCCATGTCCGTCTCCCCCCCGTTGCCTCAGGGGATGCTGCCTGTAAAGGCCCCCTCCAACCCACTTCCGGTTGATCGTCCCACCAATAAGAGCGTTCTGTGGCAAACCCCGAGAGTGATCCTTCTGGGGAGCTTGTTTCTGGCGCCGTTTCCTCGGCTGATGAGAATCCCTGGAACGTGCTGGCTGAAAGTGTGGGTGTGAAAAGGTAGTCGTCGAAATAATCTGCCGGCATAGGTCTGTGTGGGAAGAGTGCATGGAACTCGTCTTTGAGGTAGGGCTCCTCTACGGCATAGTACGGTACCCACCTGTTGGCGCTGGCTGGGGTACCTTCCCTGGCGAGTAGATATTCAACCCCCTCTTCCCCCCATCTCGAGTCTAAAATCTCTGTGACCTCGTTGAGTGGCCCCGCCCCCGGTGACCCCCCCTTGTTGGCGATTTGCGGGGTGGGTCTGGTGCGTTCCCTGGCGCCTGAAACCTGTGGGGTTCCTTGTAGGGTGTGAGCCGGGTGCATTCTGGAGTCCTCCGGGAGTGCCAGCCGGAAGGCTACCGGATTGATCTGTGCCACGACTTGGTAAGGCCCTAGCTGCTTGTGTCTGAGCTTCTTCTTAGCTAACATTCTGCCCGGCACTGCCTGGGCTGCTAACCAGACCCAGTCCCCCACCTGGATGTCTTCCCCCACTCTCCTGTGCCTGTCTGCCTGCATTTTGTAGGCGTGTTTTGCTAGTTCTAAGTGCCTTCGGAGTTGCTCGTGGACCTCCTGTAATTCCGCTGCCAAGGCTTCTGCCCCCCGTGGCTCCCCCTCCCTCACTTTCTCTAACCCCAGGAAGGTTCTGGGATTCCGCCCATTGTTGGCGAAGAACGGTGTCACCCCCGTGGATACGTGCTTCGTGTTGTTGTAGGCAAACTCGGCCAGCGGTAGGTAGTCCACCCAGGTCGCGGGCTGTTGATTCGCGTAGCATCTCAGGTACTGCTGCATGATGGCGTTGACCCTCTCCGCTTGTCCGTTGGTCTGCGGGTGTCGTGCCGACGCTAAGTTTATCTTGACGTTCAGGATGCCCAGCAACTTCTGCCAGAAGCTTGAGATGAATTGGCGACCTCGGTCGGACAGGATGGACCGCGGCAAGCCGTGAACCTTGAACACGTGGTCTATGAACAGCTTGGCGGTCTGTTCCGCTGTGGCCACCTTCGCGCAAGGAATGAAGTGCGCCATCTTGGTGAACAGGTCTACGACCGCGAGTACCGCTGTTTTGCCTCGCGAGCTGGGCAGATCTGTGACAAAGTCCAGGGCCACTTTCTCCCACGGCTCGAGCGGCGTCTGTAGCGGTTCCAGCAGCCCCGCCGGCGGTCTGTGTACTGGCTTAGCCCTTTGGCATGTGTCGCACCTAGTGACGTAATCCGCGACTTCTCCCCTCATCTTGGGCCACCAAAAGTCTCTGGCTACTAATTCCACCGTCTTGTCCTTGCCGAAGTGCCCGGCGCTGGGCGCGTCGTGTAACTGTTGCAGTACTTTCGCGCGGAGGTCGTCTCCCGGCACGTAGAGGGCCCCTTTGCGGATAAGCAGTCTGTCGCCTATCTGGAACTCGTCGTCCTTCGCTGTGCCTCTCCGCACCTCCTCCATCTTGGATTGTGCGAACGAATCTGTCTGCACCGCGCGCCGTACCGCGTCCAGGTCCACGATGGCTGAGGCGCACGCCCACGCTTTCGGTGCGAAAATGTGTTTGGCCGCCACTGGTGCCGCTTCCTCGAGATACTGCGGCTTCCTGGATAGCGCATCCGCCATGACGTTGTTGTCTCCCGGGATGTATTCTATCCTGAAGTCGAAATCCGCAAAGAACTCCGCCCAGCGGATGTGTCTCTGGTTCAGGAACCTCGCCGTGTGCCAGTACTCCAGGTTCTTATGGTCCGTGCGGACCTGCACTGTGTCTTTGACTCCGATGAGGAAGTGCCGCCACGCCTTGAAGGCTGCATGAATGGCCAGCAACTCCCTGTCCCAGATGGTGTAGTTCTGCTCCGACTTGCTGAGTTTCCTGGAGTAGAATGTGCATGGCCTCCAGTCCCCTTGCGGATCTTGCTGCAACAGGACTGCCCCCACCACTCTGTCCGAGGCGTCCATCTCAACCCTCATTGGTTTGCAGGGGTTGACGTGTAACAGCTGTTCTTCGGACGTGAAGAGACGCTTGAGTCCCTGAAAGGACTGCTCCGCCTGGTCCGTCCAGGTGAACTTCTTCTTCTTAGAGCTGAGGGTCTCCGTGATGGCCACCGTCTCCATGGCGAACACCTTGATGAACTTGCGGTAAAAGTTGGCGAAGCCGACGAACTTCTGGACCTCCTTCCGATTGCGCGGGCTCTTCCAGTCCGACACCGAGTGGACCTTGGTGCTGTCCATGGCAAGTCCCTTGTCGGACAGCTTGTAGCCCAGGAAATCCACCTCCATCATGTCGAACTGGCACTTCTCCAGTTTGGCGTAGAGTCTGTTCTCCCGTAGTCTCTGCAGGACCTCCTTGACATCTCTCTCGTGAGCCTCCTGCGATTCCGAGAAGATCAGGATGTCGTCCAGGAAGCAGACGCACTTCTTGTAGAGGAGTCCTGCTAACACGTGATGCATGAAGGCTTGAAAACAATGGGAGCCATTTTGTAAACCAAACGGCATAATTATATATTCATAGGTGCCTAAAGGCGTAAACATGGCCGTCTTCCACTCATCGCCCTCCCGCATGCGTATAAGGTTGTATGCCCCTCGAAGATCCAACTTGGTTAAGATGCGTCCCTTCCTCACCGTCGCGAGCAGGTCGTCGATCTTGGGCATGGGGAATGCCGTGGGCTTTGTTCTGGAATTAATGACCCTGTAATCAACTATCAACCTCCGCTGGGACGTGTTTTTTTTCTTCACGAAAAACACGGGACTGCCCCCCACTGCTTTGGACTCTTGGATGAATCCCCGCTTCAAGTTGTGATCTATGAACTCCCTGAGTTCTTGCAGTTCGTCTTCAGACATGGAATACAGTTTCCCAGTCGGCAACGTCGCCCCCGGCAGGAGGTCAATCTTGCAATCGTAGGGCCTGTGGGGAGGCAACTTGTCCGCTTCCTTCTCGCAGAAGACCTCCAAAAACGCCTTGTACTTGTTGGGTACTGCTTGCACCATGCCTAAGTGCAGCCGTGGGTCATCTTCTTGCCCTTCATCTTCCTGGCTGGGCAGGATGCAGTGTTCTGCGCAGTAGGAGGAGCAGAAGGTCAATTGACGCTGGTACCATGCTAAAGCCGGGCTGTGCCTGTCCAGCCAACTCATGCCCAACACTATGGGCGTGTCCGATAGGTGGGTGACGTTGAAGCTGATGACTTCACGGTGATTTCCAATTTGCATCACCATTGGTGGTGTTTGCTGTACCACCTGTCCTCCCAGTAGCTCTCTGCCATCGACCGTGATGACGTTTAGGGGCATCGTGGCTGGTAGGAGCGCTATGCGATGTTGCTTGATGAAATCCACCCCTACAAAGTCTGCATTACTACCGCAGTCAATGGTAATAGGGACTTCCAGGGTGAGTCCATTGGGCAGCTGGAGCGATGCGGTGAGTTGCACCACTGGTTTGGGCGGGAGGGGGTCTGTGGGCTGTAAAATCTCTGGGGGCTGCTTCACTGACTCGCCTGGCTGGGCCCCAGTGCCTCTGCCTCCAGCCAGGCTTTGTCGTTTTCCTGCAGCTGTTCCCCCTGCTGAACTGCTCCCTTTACTGTCACTGAGGCTGCAGTGTGCTTCTGGAGCCTCTGGGGACACTCTTTGGCCATGTGCTGTGCACTGTCGCAGATATAACACTTCCTGCTCCCTCTAGGAGCCTTCGCCTTGACTGCTCCTGGTGTTTGGGCTCTGGCTGCTGTCTGAGCCCTGGCACCACCTATCTCCATCGGCTCTTCTCCCCCTCCCACTGGAGGCGTGGACTGTGCGCGCGCTGTCTCTCTGGGTAGGAAAGGAGTTGTTCTGGCTGGTGTGCGTCCCATATGTCCCTCATCCCTGCTCCAAGGGCGTTCTTCCAGATGCACCCCTATGGCCAGCGCTCTTTGGACGACTTCAGTGGTGCTGTTGGGTCTTTCCCCTCTCACTATTTCATCTTTTACAGCCCCATTTAGCCCCTCCCAGAACAGATCTCGGACGGCAGCGGAGTCCTTCTCCCAGCCCAGCGCATTTACCAACGCAAAAAAGCGGGAGTGATATTGTCTCACAGTGGCTTTGCCCTGTTTCAGCCCATGCATTTCCCTCCTGGCCACGTCCACATCTACCGTTGATTTAAAACAACTGTCCATAGCCGTAATAAAGGCTTTTGAATCTTTGAGGGCGGGATCATTTTCGCGCCATAAATTGCGCAGCCACGATTTAGCTTCCCCATGCAGATGAGTTATTATGAAGCCTACTTTCTCCTCATCTCTAAAGTCTTTCCCAAGCAAATTGAGCGCGAAAACTATGTCTGCTCTGAAGTTAGGATACTGCTGCAGGTTCCCATCGAAGTGGGCTACTATGCTGCCCCCCCTTTTCCCGAGGCAAACTCCCTCCGGCTTGGGTCCCGGCAGCCCCTCTTTGCCCAAACGTTCCAACCTGGCTTGCAGATCCCGGCAGAGCGCTGTTGCTTCTTCCTCTCTCTTTCTGGAAGCTGCTACGTCTGCGTAAAGTGCCGTGACTGCTGCTGTCAGCTCTTTCACCTTGTCCTCTGTAGTCATCCTTGCCAATGTTCGTGAGCTCGCAAAACACCAAGTTTTGCCCCTCGCTGCGCCAACTCATGCTGCGAGGGTTTTATTGTCAGACGGAGCTTACTGTCAGGGCTGCCCCAGGTCCCAGCTCACAAAGGACCAACGCCAGTTCTTGTTATATACAAAAGTCTTTATTGAAGTTCAGTTTCTATTTCAAAGCCATGGTGTGCAGCTCTACGTCTTAAACTCTAGACCGCCGAAGCTCCGTCTGAGTCTCCTCCCCCCAGACACCAGTTTAAGACTCTAGCCTTGCTCCACCTCTTCCTCTGCTCTTTCCTCCTCTGGGTCCTCCTGTCCCCTGGGGTCTTGCCCTTTCTGGACTCCTGACGCTGAGTCCCCTGACTCTTCCCCCTGCCTCCGGCGGGCTTTAGGACCCGGTTCCCAATCCGGGTTCTCTGCTGTCCCGCGCGCCTGTACATTTGAACTTGGTGCTCGCGCCCAGCCAGTGACCTTCTTCCTGACCGTTACACTGCTCCTGTCACTGCTTCCCTCTTCGGGAAGGCTAGCTGGACCTGACTTCCCCTCCGTTCCCTCACTCTCTGATGGAGGCGTGATCAGCCCTGCCTCATCTGCTCTCCCTGCTGGGGGAGACGCTGGCCCTGATACATGAGACTCTTCCCCCTCACTCCGCTCTGGTGGGGAAGCTGGCCCTGATCTCCAACTGCTGCTTTGGGAGTCCCCGCTGGCCCCTTGTTTCTGGTGTGTCCCCCTGGGACCCCCCTCGCCCTGGCCATCGGCGGCCCCCTTTGGGAATCCTCTGAATCACTGGACAAGCTCATGGAATCTCTCGGGCCACTGTCATACTCCCCCACACTGCCCTCAGATTCCTCCCCTTCGCTCTCCGTTTCCTCTCTCCCCTGTGTGTCTGCTCCTGAGCCCCTGACAACACCAAAGAAGACGACTTGAAATAAGCGACATCCAAGATTCTTCTTTCTATGTAGATGGAACCCAAAACAACCGGTTTTGCTTAGTTTAGGCTCATTACACTTTGCTTTGATATGTGGGTGAATGAACACTGAAAGAACAATTAAAGCTTATTCGTCCTCTTTCTATTGAGATGGAACCAAAAGTCCTATTGTCAGAGCTGCCTCTAGGTCCCAGCTCACAGAGGACCAATGCCAGGCTGATGTTATGTACAAAAGTCTTTATTGAAGTTTAATTTCCATTTCAAAGCCAGAGCGTGCAGCCCTACGTCTAGACTCTAGATCGGCGAAGTCTCCGCCCCTTCCACACCAGTTTAAGATCCTAGCCCTGCTCCACCTCCTGCGCTGCTCTCTTCTCCTCTGGGTCCTCCTGCCCTCTGGGGCATTGCCCTTTCTGGACTCTTCCGACACTGAGTCGCTTAGCTCCTCCCCCTGCCTCCGGCGTGCTTTAGGACCCGGTTCCCAATCCTCACTCTCTGCTGTCCCGCGCTCCTGTACATTTGAACTTGCTTCTCGCGCCAACCCAGGGACCTTTCTCCTAACCGTTACACTACATCTATCACTGCTTCCCTCTTCCGTGACACTGGCCGGATCTGACCTCCCTTCCGTTGTCCGACGCTCTGAGGGAGGCGTGGTAGACTCTGCCTCGTCTCCTCTCCCTGGTGGGGAAAGCACTGGCCCCGATGCCTGGGACTCTTCCCCCCCACTCTGCTCTGGTGGGGAAGCTGGTCCTGATTTCCAACTACTGCTCTGGGAGTCCCTGCTGCCCCCTTGCTCCTGGGGCGTTCCCCTTGGGACCCCCCTGCCCCTGGCCACTGGCGCTCCCTTCTGTGAATCTTCCGATTCGCTGGAGAGGCTCATGGAATCCCTCGGACCACTGTCCCCTCCTACGCTCCCTTCGGATTCCTCCCCCTCGCTCTCCATCTCCCATCTTCCCTGTGCCTCAGCTCCTGAGCCCCTGACAATGTGCATTTATACCAAAGAACACGACTTGAAATACGCGACATCCAAGATTCTTTTTTCTATGTAGATGGACTCCAAAACAACCTCTTTTGCCTTGTTTAGACTTATTACACTTCGCTTTGCTATTTGTGGGTGAATGAACAACGAAAGAAAAATCAAAGTTTATTCGTCCTCTTTCTATTGGATTGGAACCAAAAGACCTATGCTTTATTTTGGCAGATAACATATATTTCACTTTGTGATTTTTGGGTGAATGTGCATTCTAACCCCAAAAGCAACAATTGGAAATAAGCCCAATCAGAGCTTTATCATCTTCTTTTTATGTAGATGGAACCCAAAACTCCTTTTTGCTTTGGTTGCGGTAGATTCTGGTGCACTCCCAATAAACACCATGCGAATTTAAAGAAGGCCAATCAAAACTTATTCGTCTTCTTTCTACACATATGGAAGCAAAAAGACGCTGTTTTGTTATTTTGGTCTCTTTACATACACTTTGCGATTTCTGGGTCAATGTGCATTTACACCAAAGAAGACGACTTGAAATAAGCGACATCCAAGATTCTTCTTTCTATGTAGATGGAACCCAAAACAACAGGTTTTGCTTTGTTTAGGCTTATTACACTTTGCTTTGATATGTGGATGAATGAACACCGAAAGAACAATCAAAGAACAATTAAAGCTTATTCGTTCTCTTTCCATTGAGATGGAACCAAAACTCTTATGCTTTATTTGGGCTGATAACATATTTTTCACTTTGTGATTTTTGGGTGAATGTGCATTCTAACCCCAAAAACAACAATTGGAAATGAGCTTTATCATCTTCTTTTTATGTAGATGGAACCCAAAACTCCTTTTTGCTTTGTTTGGGATAGATTCTGGTGCACACCCAAAAAACACCATGCGAATTGAAAGAAGGCCAATCAAAGCTTATTCGTCTTCTTTCTACGCATATGGAAGCAAAAAGAGGCTGTTTTGTCATTTTGGTCTCATTACATACACTTTGCCTTTTCTGTGTCAATGTGCATTTACACCAAAGAAAACGACTTGAAATACGCGACATCCAAGATTCTTCTTTCTATGTAGATGGAACCCAAAACAACAGGTTTTGCTTTGTTTAGACTTATTACACTTCGCTTTGCTATTTGTGGCTGAATGAACAACGAAAGAAAAATCAAAGTTTAATCGTCCTCTTTTTATTGGATTGGAACCAAAAGACCTATGCTTTATTTGGGCTGATAACATATATTTCACTTTGTGATTTTTGGGTGAGTGTGCATTCTAACCCCAAAAGCAACAATTGGAAATAAGCCCAATCAGAGCTTTATCATCTTCTTTTTATGTAGATGGAACCCAAAATGTCTTTTTGCTTGGGTTGGGGGCGATTCTGGTGCACACTCAAAAAACACCATGAGAATTGAAATGAGCCCAATCATAGCTTAGTCGTCTTCTTTCTACGCATATGGAAGCGAAAAGACAGTGTTTTGTTATTTTGGTCTCATTACATACACTTTGCCATTTCAGGGTCAATGTGCATTTACACCAAAGAAGACGACTTGAAATAAGCGACATCCAAGATTCTTCTTTCTGTGTAGATGGAACCCAAAACACTTTGCGATTTCTGGGTCAATGTGCATTTACACCAAAGAAGACGACTTGAAATAAGCGACATCCAAGATTCTTCTTTCTATGTAGATGGTGGGCTCATTGTTAGCCAAAGGAAGCCAAATCTCATCACCTGACTCGCCTCAGGCTCCAGACATGCAAAGGAACTTCTATTGTACTTTTGGGTGGTGGGCACTTAAGACATATTTGTCTATGCTTATCTTATACCTGAGTCTTGCCCTGCCATGTCTGCTTATGCTAATCTTGTACCAAGGACTTGTCTGAACATGTTTGCCAAGGTTAACCCCTCCCCTTCGAACTGTATTCTGGGATGTGGTGGGAAAGTTTTAAAAGTCTTTGTCACTCCATCCTCGGGGTTCAAAATTTGCTCTTTGAACCTATTGCGCAATAAACTTTGGTCTACAGCTATTTCCTCCGGTTGGTGGCTGGACTCCTTCCTTTATTCCGCAGGGACCCGCAGGCTCTGCCCGACGAGCTGGGTGACTGAGCAGCCTCACACCTAGATTTTTCCTTAACAGTACAATCAGGAGCCAGGATCAAATGCGCTCATTAGCTTATTTTTGCTACTGTTTGCAATTGTATTTGATTATGTCATGATCTGTGATGTTGTAAAGAAGAAGAAGAGTTTGGATTTGATATCCCGCCTTTCACTCCCTTTAAGGAGTCTCAAAGCGGCTAACATTCTCCTTTCCCTTCCTCCCCCACAACAAACACTCTGTGAGGTGAGTGGGGCTGAGAGACTTCAAGGAAGTGTGACTGGCCCACGGTCACCCAGCAGCTGCACTACACCACACAGTCACTACACCACACTGGCTAAAGGTACCCCTGCCCGTACGGGCCAGTCTTGACAGACTCTGGGGTTGGTGCGCCCATCTCACTCAAGAGGCCGGGGGCCAGCGCTGTCCGGAGACACTTCCGGGTCACGTGGCCAGCGTGACAAAGCTGCATCTGGCGAGCCAGCGCAGCACACGGAAACGCCGTTTACCTTCCCGCTAGTAAGCGGTCCCTATTTATCTACTTGCACCCGGGGGTGCTTTCGAACTGCTAGGTTGGCAGGCAAACTGCTAGGTTGGCAGGTGATGTTGTACTCAGGTATAAAACCCCAGAGTGACAGAGCTTGGGGCCCAGTCTTTTTTTTTTTTTAAAAAAATATTTTTTATTGATTTTCATAAACAAAAACACACAAAAATAACAACATACACAAACAACACATGACTTCCCCATACCTCCCCTTCACTGCACCCTTGTTTCCAATTTTTTAGCAATCCTTCCTTCCATTTTTATATTTAACTTCCCTCGGATTATCTTAACTTAAACATTTACAGCTGTAATTCTCTGTTTCTTACCCCTTGACATTTTATCAATCTGAAATTTTACAACAGTTCTTAAGATATATTTTAAATTTCTTCCAGTCCTCTTCCACTGTCTCTCTCCTCTGGTCACGGATTCTGCCGGTCATCTCTGCCAGTCCCATAAATTCAGTCACCTTCGTCTGCCATTCTTCCAGAGTAGGTAGTTCTTGCATCTTCCAATACTTTGCCAAAAGGATTCTTGCTGCTGTAGTCGCATACATAAAAAATGTCCTATCTTTCTTTGGTACCAATTGGCCGACCATGCCCAAGAGAAAAGCCTCCGGTTTCTTTGCAAATGTCCACTTAAGGATCTTCTTAATTTCATTATAGATCATTTCCCAGTAGGCCTTAATCTTTGGGCAGGTCCACCAAAGATGGTAGAAAGTTCCTTCACATTCGTTACATTTCCAGCATTTATTATTGGGCAAATGGTATATCTTTGCAAGCTTGACTGGGGTCATGTACCACCTATAGATCATTTTCATTATGTTTTCTTTCAAGGCACTACATGCCGTAAATTTAAGGCCTGTGGTCCATAACTGTTCCCAGTCAGCAAACATAATATCATGACCTAAGTCTTGTGCCCATTTAATCATAGCTGATTTAACCGTTTCATCCTGTGTATTCCATTTCAGCAACAAGTTATACATCTTAGACAGATTCTTAGTATTGGTCTCTAACAGTTCTGTTTCCAATTTTGACCTCTCCTTCTGAAATCCTAATTTCCTGTCCTGCTTAAAAGTCTCATTTATCTGATAATAATGTAACCAATCTCGAACTTTGGATTTTAATTTCTCAAAGCTCTGTAATTTAACTTTTTCACCGTCATATTCTATAATTTCACAATATTTTGGCCATTTAGAGTCCATATTAAGTTTTTTCACCGCTCTAGCTTCCATTGGTGACAACCATCTGGGTGTTTTACTTTCCAACAAATCCTTATATCGATTCCAAACATTATACAAAGCTTTCCTGACAATATGATTTTTAAAGCCTTTATAAACCTTTGCCTTGTCATACCATAAATATGCATGCCAGCCAAAATTATTATCATACCCTTCCAGGTCTAAAATATCTGTATCTTCAAGAAGTAGCCATTGCTTCAACCAGCAGAAAGCTGCAGCTTCATAGTAAAGTCTTAAGTCCGGCAGAGCAAAACCCCCCTATCTTTTGCATCAGTCAAAATCTTAAATTTTATTCTGGGCTTTTTGCCCTGCCAGACAAATTTAGATATATCTTTCTGCCACTTCTTGAAACAATCCATCTTATCTAGAATTTGTAATGTCTGAAATAAGAACAACAATCTCGGCAATACATTCATCTTGATAACAGCAATTCGGCCTAACAAGGATAGTCTCAACCTAGACCATATGTCAAGATCTTTCTTCACTTCCAACCAACATTTCTCATAATTGTCTTTAAATAAATTCACATTCTTAGATGTTAAGTTCACCCCCAGATATTTCACTTTTTTTGTTATTTCCAAACCAGTTTCCCTTTGGAAACTATCTTTTTCCCCCATCGTTAAGTTTTTTTCCAGCACCTTTGTCTTCTGTTTATTTAATTTAAAACCTGCCACTTGACCAAATATTTCAATTAGTTCTAAAACTCTTTTTGTGCTAGCTTCTGGCTGTTGCAAAGTCAGAACTAGGTCATCTGCAAATGCTCTTAACTTATACTGTTTAGCTCCGAGCTGTATTCCTTTAACCAGCTGGTCCCTTCTAATCATGTTTAACAACACCTCCAGGACCGATATAAACAATAGAGGGGATATTGGGCATCCCTGTCGTGTCCCTTTTTCTATTGGGATCTCATCCATAACTGCACCATTCACAATTAATTTAGCTTTTTGCTCAGAGTATATTGCACTTATACCGTTTTCAAAGTTTTGGCCCAGCCCCATCCCCTGGAGATTCTTCTTCATAAAGCTCCAGGAGATATTGTCAAAGGCTTTCTCCGCATCCACAAAAATCAAAACTGCTTTTCTATTTATGTCAGTCTCCAATAGTTCCAAAATATCTATAATGTTCCTTACATTGTCTGACATATGTCTCCCTGGGAGAAAGCCTGTTTGGTCCTTATGAATCTCCTCTAGCAACACTCTTTTAAATCTTTTTGCTAAAATGTCTGCAAAAATTTTGTAATCCACATTCAAGAGTGATATAGGGCGGTAGTTCTTAACTTGATGTTTCTCAACTTCTGTCTTGGGTATAAGTGAGATGAATGCTTCTTTCCACGATTCGGGAGCCTTTTCCCCCTCCAAAATTTGATTACAAACTTCTTTCAATGGTTGTATTAGCCATTCCTTCATTGCTTTATAGTATCTCGCCGTCAGCCCGTCTGGTCCTGGTGATTTTTCCAATTGCATATTCTGGATGGCACCCTCTATTTCCTGGTTCATAATTTTCTCATTTAGAGTCCTTTTATTTTTTTCCGAAATCTTTGACAGTCCATATTTTTTAATAAATTCTTCTATCTCTTGTTCATTTTTTGGCCCTTGTGCATACAGTTTCTTAAAAAAACTTTGAAAACAATTACTAATTTCATTTGGTTTGTTGATAGATTTTCCATCTATTTCGAGGGATGTTACAGTATTCAATTTTTGTCTCTTTTTCAATTGCCATGACAGCAGTTTCCCGCATTTATCTGCTGATTCAAAAGTCTTTTGCCTCATTTGTTTTATTTTCCATTCTATTTCTTGGTTCATCAGTTCCATGTATTGAGTCTGGTAATACTTTATTTCTCTTAAAATCTCCTGAGATTTAGGTTTTGATCTCAGTTTTTTCTCTCCTTCTTTCATTTGATTCCAGATTTTTTCCTTCTTCTCATTCTGTTGTTTCCTCTTTATCGAATTCTGCTGGATTAGAAAACCACGCATCACGGCCTTGCTTGCATCCCATATTCTTCTTCTTTCCACATCTGTTCTTAGGTTTATCTCGAAGTAATCTTTCAACGTCTTTTGGGCCTTTTTATAAATTGCTTCATCTCTAAAAAGAGTGTCATTCATTCTCCATCTGAAGGTTCCAGCTGTTGTCAATTTCATTTCCATCTTTACTGCATTATGGTCAGAGCAGGTTTTTGCGCAGATTTCTGTTTTTTTAACCCTTGGTGCCAGATTGCTAGAAGTCCATATTTGGTCAATCCTGGTCCATGTCATTTTTGCTTCAGAGAAAAAGGTCCCCTCTCATTCCAGAGGGTTCCTTGTTCTCCAAATGTCTATCAAGTCCATAGTGTCAGTCAGTTCGAAAAAGGTCTTTGGTAGTCTCCCATCCTTAGAAATTACTTGTCTTTGCGCTTTGTCCATATTCGTGGAGACAACTCCATTCATATCACCCATCATTATGATTTTATAGTCCATAAAGTCCATTAAAGTCTCATGCAACTTCTTGAAGAACTCAGCCTTCCCCTCATTAGGTGCATAAACTCCTACAATCAAAATCTTTTCTCCTTGGATTTGAATTTCCACCGCCAGAAATCTTCCTTGTTCATCCTTAAAAGTCATTTTTGGTTCCAATTTTTCCTTAACATAAATCACCACCCCTCTTTTCTTAACTTTGTCTGAAGAAATAAATTCTAGTCCTAATCTCTTGTTTGTCAAAAGTTTTCTATGTATCCTGGCAATATGAGTTTCTTGCAAACATATTATATCTAAATGTTCTTTCTTTAATATATGAAACACTTGGGCCCTTTTTCGGGGATGGTTAAGACCATTGCAGTTCCAACTCAGAAGTTGCAGAGACATTTTTGTTACTGGGTATCTTTTCCACCGACTGCTCCAAGTTCTTGTTCCTGATCGGTCGGTGCTGGAGTCAATCCAAATGATAAGTTTGCAATATCCGGTATTTCCCTCTCACTCACAGTTCCTTTCTGAAAGTCCTCGAAATTTCTCTCCAAAAAGTGTTCTTTATCTTGAATTGTTTTTATTTTAATTTTCTTCCCTTTAAAGTTAAAGGACAACCCTTGTGGGAACTCCCACCTGAATGGAGTGTTATTTTGTTTCAATAAATCCACTAAATCTTTGAATTGAGTCCTAACCTCCAAAAAATATTTAGGAATATCTTTAAAAATCTGTATTTGGGAGTTTTTAATAATCAAGGCCTTCTGGAAATGTAGGTTCAATATTTTGTCTCTTTCTTCCTTGGATCTCAAAGTGATTAAACAATCCCTCGGTTTCTTGCCTTGCTTTCTGCCAATCCGGAAAGCTGTAGTTATTGCAATTTCATCTTCTTCTCCTTCTAGCTCGTCAGTCCAAAATTCTTGAAACTTATCTGTGAGAAATTCCCCAAGGTTGTCCTCTTCCTCTTCTGGTACCAATCTCAATTTCAAGTTTTTACCTTTCCTCTCCAATTCCATAAGGGCCAAAGTTGCATCATGTTCGTTTACCTTCTTTGCAATAGGCGCAAATTTTCCCTTGGTTTCCTCGGCAGTGCTCTTAGCGATCTCAGCTATTTTCCTTGTTTCCGTACTTTCTTGAATTAGATGATTTATAGAATCTGTATTAGATGATATTGTCGTTGTGTTCAAATCCAATCTTGTTGTCAATTCTGTCAGTTTCTTAGAGTTCTCTGTAGATTGCTTAGTAAGTGCTTCTAAAGATTGATTTATTCTGAGCAGTGCCTGTGTCATAGAATCCATTGATGCTGTTGTTACTTTTTCCTGTGCAGCTGCTGCTCCTGATACAGAGCTTCTTTTCTGAGCCTGCTTTTGAGCCTGTTTTGTTTTGCTTCTTGTTGATATTTCATCCAGTGGAGTGCTCATAACTCAAGGTCGTTCACACAGGAAAGTTGCAAGTGGAAAATCCCACTTCTTTATGTCAGTACAGCAGTCTCTCTTTTAGTCCTCTAGAGGGAGAGATTGTATCCAGGCAGGAGTAACAAAGAAGCAGGGAAGCAAATAGCCATACAAAGTTCCAAAAAAGTTAAAGTCCAACCCAAAGCCTTACTTTGTTGCAATTTAAAATATTACAGGTTTTGTCCCATAAAGTCCCGTTATTATATTTCAAATAAAATCTTACTTTGTATCCACAGTCCTCTCCTTTTTGACAGTTCACTTCCAGGCGCTCACCGCTCAGGCAGCCTGGCCAGAGGTATCGGCAGCGG
The DNA here is from genome assembly GCF_964252035.2 of Podarcis erhardii. Taxonomy (NCBI): domain Eukaryota; kingdom Metazoa; phylum Chordata; class Lepidosauria; order Squamata; family Lacertidae; genus Podarcis; species Podarcis erhardii. The sequence goes on from NC_138505.1 coordinate 44,958,973, forward strand.
AGAGTTTCCCGTTCACAACTTTCTTCTTCTAGCGGGTTAAATTAGATCAATTTTCTTCCCCCCTTCTCCCGCTCAGTGGGGGGGAGTCCCTTTCAATGTCAGGTTTAGCAAAATTTAAAAAGTGTCCCCTTTAAATACAGCTTGCTCTTTTCATTGCTCCGTCAATCGTGCAGTTCCGGGAGGCTGACTTCCTTAATTTTGCCTTTCCCGTTTTCAGCCAAATCTTCTTAATTTAAAAGTCCCGTTCAACTTGTTTTGCAGTTCTTACTCACGGGTATTGTTGCCAATCGGTAGTTTCAAGAAGGAATCGGCGCTCTCCGTCAATGGCGATGCGGCTTCGCTCCGTGAGCTGGGTTGCGATCCTCAGCACCGCGCTCACACCCGATGCCGCTCCGGAGCCTTTAAAAAGGCTCTTTCGCGATACCGGGGGGCGCAAAGGTGCCCACCGAATCTCCTTGTTCACAGGCTTCAGCGCCTGTGATTTTAGGGGTCCCCCGCTCGCCGTAGCGGGTCATACCCGAACTCGCGGAGCAGTCCTGCTTCGGAGCTCGAAGCAAGGACCGCCATTAAACGCTGGCGCCGACCGGAAGTCTCTGGGGCCCAGTCTTTTGGAAAGGATTCCAACTGGGTCAGTTACTGCTCAGCAATAAACCTCACCTTCTTTTTCTCCATTTCCTGCATCTGTCAATTCTTGGACTCTATTTGAGTTGGTCACTGGTACCTTTCTAAAATCTTTGCAACACTACCTCACCGGGTTGTTGTGGGGGGAAACTGTGAAAGCGTCTTCCCCCAAATTCCTTGTGGGAAGAGTTACGTGGTGATGTGGAAAGTGGTTTAAAATAATAATAATAATAATCATTTTTCATTCATAACATTCCAATTAATCACCTATCAAATCTTGCCACATCATAATACAAATAATAAAGACAATTATACATTCCAAATTAAAATTTTTGAGGGGACATCCCATGTTCTGGCTGATCGGGAGAAATGTTTTTTTTACTTGTTCCTACTTTTTCCTCTCTTATTTTTCCCCAATTTCATATTTCCGACCTTGACCCATTGTCTTATCACCCCAGTCACTGGTATCAACTTTCAATTGTGTTTAACAAAACCATATTCTCTAGTTGGCCTCTTTTCTCTTACTGATAGAGAACCTACATAAGGACTCTATACAGGCTCTTGGGTACCCCATAAGGGATAAAGGAGAAGTTTTTTTTTCTTATAACAGGTAGGTCTGCCATAGTCAAAAGAAAATAAAAAAAATCATTCCAGTCAGTGGCGTAGCGTGGGGGGTGCAGGGGGGGCCGGCCGCACCGGGCACAACATCTGGGGGTTAGGGTTAGGGGCGCAAATCCACGGGTTAGGAGGCGCAAATCCACGGGTTAGGGGGCGCAAATCCATGGGTTAGGGGGTGCAAATTACTTGCCTTGCCCCGGGTGCTGACAACCCACGCTACGCCACTGATTCCAGTAGTACCTTAGAGACCAACTAGCTTAGTTATTAGTATGAGCTTTCATGTGCGTGTATCTGAAGAAGTGTGCATGAACACGAAAGCTCATACCAATAACAAACTTAGCTGGAAGGATTTTTTTTTTATTTTGTTTCTTATAACAGTTGGCTTTGGCATTTTGGCCTGGAGAGTCAGAAAGCACATCGCACACCAGGTTCCTGTTGCTCAGGCAGGCCAAGGGGTGATATTCCTGAGGATTAAGCAAGTTTCACCTAGTTCCAGCCACAGTTTACACAAAACATTTGCAATGGGCAAACCACAACCATTAAGGCCGAGGAGGTCCCTCGATTTAGGAGAGGAATCCCTTCAGGAACTTCCCTGGATGGCTTTCTGCCTCCGTGGGGTCTTTCGGAGAGCCAAGATGGCTTTTGGATTTCTCTGCTGCACTGCTCTAGACATGTGGTTTATATACTTATGTATGTGTGTTTGCCTTGTGCAATTATCAATGCGGGTGGCGCTGTGGATAAAACCACAGAGTCTAGGGCTTGCTGATCGGAAGGTCAGCCGTTCGAATCCCCGCGACAGGGTGAGCTCCCTGCTCCTGCCAACCTAGCAGTTCAAAAGCATGTCAAAGTGCAAGTAGATAAATAGGTACCGCTCCGGCGGGAAGGTAAACGCCGTTTCCGCGTGCTGCTCTGGTTCGCCAGAAGCGGCTTAGTCATGCTGGCCACATGACCCGGAAGCTGTACGCCGGCTCCCACGGCCAGTAAAGCGAGATGAGCGCCGCAACCCCAGAGTCAGCTACGACTGGACCTAATGGTCAGGGGTCCCTTTACCTTTACCTATTCTATATTTGAGACCCTTGAATTTCTACACAGAGGATGAGCATGTTAATCACCAACTTTCTGGCTGTTTGAGAGAGAATTACTGAAGCCTTATTAGGAATGGTCGAGGGAGTCGGGTCAGGATAAGCCTGGAGAAAAGCAGTCTGGGAGGCAGGACGAGAGCCAGTGTCTTCAAACACTTCAAGGACTGGCTCTTGGAAGGTTTTCTGCTGCCCCAGAAGGCAGGACCTGAACCCAGGGCTTCAAGTTACAAAAAGGGCGATTCCGACCCAACATCAAGAATAGGCTTCTGACAGTGATTGCTGTTTGACAGCGGAGCGAATGACCTTGGGAGATGAAGGACTCTCCTTCCTTGGAAGCTTTTAAGCAGAGGTTGGATGGCCATCTCTCAGGGATTCTGTCGCTGAGATTCCTGCCTTGCAGGGGGTTGGACTAGATAACCCTTGGGATCCCTTCCAACCCGACAACTCAATGACGTTCATCTTAATGCCCGTGAAGTCTTCCCTCTCCTCCCCAAACCCCCCAAATCTTGTCCTGCCCTCCATATACACACAGATGCACCAACTCTGCGGCACATTTTTGCAAGTAGCAGAACCTCAAATAAATGGCTGGCAACGATCATAAAAGAAAAGAAAACCCCACTTTATTCTCTTTTGGAAAGCAAAAAGACAGAGTTGTCTTTGTTTTCCACATGGCGGACGGTGTTCCTGTTAGGATATTTCCCTTCCACCTTAAAAGGGAGCAGGCTATGTGAGTCACAGAGTCTGCGTATTTCCTGTTCACAGGATGTTTGTGTTTAGATAGAGCTGTTGTCTGTCTCTCTCTCTCTGCGCCAGAACACGGTAACAGTCAGTCATGTTTTTCTTTGTTCTGACCAACGCTGAATAAACATTCTATATGAGACTCTCCTTAGTGCAACTTTCGCTGTACATTATCTGCTGATAGAGCGTGCATCAGTTCTGGAATGTGGAAAGGTATTTTCTGGAGCTCATGTCGCTAATTGCTGATACTGTATCTACGGGAGGTCGATGGACGTCCGGAGTCGACGCGGAGGCAGTGATGGCTTTTGTCTCCCGGGCAGTATCCCAACAGTTCCTTCGTGTGTCCCTTCCGCTGGAGCTGCCTGGATCCCCATGGAAGAGGCTGAGATCTCTTGCATGGACACAGGGATCAAGCCCTAGATTTCCCCACTCAGGCAGAGCCAACAGCAAAATGCCCCCCGGCAAACCTCCTTGAGCTGGATGAGCAAAGGCAGGCTCTGTGCGCACCATCAGAGGGGCTTCCTAGGAGCACAATCTCCTGTGGGTTTCCATCAGTCTCTCCGCACACAAAAAGTCCTTTTTGACAAGTCCTCCTGGGCCAGCCTGCAGCCTCCCCAGCTAGTTCTCTCCCGCCTCATCATAGACGGGGTTGACGTAAGTGCCACTCTTGGGCTCTTCTGCAAAGTCCTTCTGGCTGGTGGGCAGCCACTTTGCGTCCTCCTCCAGCTGCCACTGCAGCTTCCGGTACTGGCTGGAGGAGCGGAAGCGGAAGAGGGCCTTGATCAGAAGCCAGAGGTGGTGGTTCTGTAGGATGCCATCCTGCCAATAATAATAATAATAATAATAATAATAATAATAATAATAATTTCCCCAGCCACACTGGGCGGCTTCCAATCAAGTGTTAAAAACAATACAGTATTGAATATTAAAAAGTTCCCTAAACAGGGATGCCTTCAGATGTCTTTTAAAGATAAGATAGCTACTTATTTCCTTCACATCTGAAGGGAGGGCGGTTCCACAGGGCGGGCACCACTACCAAGAAGAACATGGGAGCATGAGAAAGGGGCCCATCCATTCTTAAAAACACCAGAAGCATTTTTACTTGATATTATAGTCCAAGGCATTAATCGACAAGGCGTCAAACTGTTCTTATATGCAACAACAGCGGCAAGAGCATTGTTAGCCCAGAAATGGAAGCAAGAATAAATTCCGACAAAAGAAGAATGGCAGAATGGACTATGCAGAACTGGACAAAATGACAGGAAGGATTCGAAACCTGCGGGACCAGAGATTTACAGAAGATTGGAAGAAGTATATGAATTATTTGAAGAGCAACTGTAATCAACAAATTACGCTAGTAGGACTACAAGAAGTTTTGTAAGGAGAAATATACAAAGTGTTACAAAGTAGAAAAAGATAGAGATATTGGTTATGAGTTTGAAATGCAATAGGGAAAATAAGAAATTCATACTAAGAGATTAGATTGGAAAATTTTCAGGCAGGACTGATGGAAGGAAGTCAAAAAAATTGAAGAAGATGTAAAAGTATGTTTAATTACTGTTGAAAATGACGTTAAAAAACTAATAAAAATTTATATATATAAAAGAGAAAGGGGCCCATCCAGTCTAGCATCCTGTTCTCACCGTGGCTGACCAAATGCCCCTGAGCGAAACCCACAGGCAGGATCCGAGCACAAGAGCATCTTTCCCACCTCCTGGCCTTCCAAAGCAGAGCTGCCTCTGATCTCAAAAGCATCTGGAGGCATTGAGGCTGCAGCGTTTTATGGGGGGAAAGTTGCCGCTTTGGGAATTCAGTGGCTAGTTTAATCACTGGGGCAAGATGGTTTAAGGCTATTGCACCGATCCTTTCCTGACTGCACCGGCTGCCACTTAGTTTCCGGGCATCATTCAAAGCGCCGCTTTTGACCTCTAAAGCCTGAAATGGCTCAGGACCACAATATTCCCCACGTGAAGCGACCTGGATCCTAAGATCATCTTCTGAGGCCCATTGTCGTGTGCCTGCTCCGCAAGAGGGGTGGCCCCATGAGAACAGGGCCTTTTCTGTGGTGGCTTGTGGAATGCTCTCCCCAGGGAAGTTCACCTGGCACCTCCATTACACATGTTTAGGCACCAGGCGAAAAGGGTCCTCTTCAACCAGGTGTTGGGATGAACAACATGCTATGCCCTTTAAAATGTGTTTGGGGTAGGGGGCTTATTGGGGTTATTATTAAGATTAGGATTTTGTGTCTTCATTTTGTAATTGTTATGTTGTAAACCGCCCTATGATTTTCAGATGAAGGGCAGTATATCAATTTAATTAATCATCATCATCATCATCTTTGCCTCAGTCTTCTCTGATAAAGAAAACAATGCCCGACCTGAAGAATTTGGAGCAAATGATTCAGCAGAGGAAACACAGCCCAGAAGAACTAAGGAGATAGTACAAGAATACTTGGCTAGTTTAGATGTATTCAAGTCTCCAGGGCCAGATGAACTGCATCCAAGAGTATTAAAAGAACTGGCAGATGTGATCTCAGAACCACTGGCAGTCATCTTTGAGAATTCCTGAAGAACAGGCGAAGTCCTGGCAGACTGGAGGAGGGCAAATGTTGTCCCTATTTTCAAAAAGGGGAAAAGAGAGGACCCAAATAATTACCGCCCAGTCAGTCTGACATCAATACCAGGGAAGATTCTGGAGCAGATCATTAAGCAAACAGTCTGTGAGCACCTAGAAAGGAATGCTGTTATCACCAATAGTCAGCATGGATTTCTGAAAATTAAGTCATGTCAGACTAACCTGATCTCGTTTTTTGACAGAATTACAAGCCTGGTAGATGAAGGGAATGCAGTGGATGTAGCCTACCTTGATTTCAGCAAGGCATTTGACAAGGTGCCCCATGATATTCTTGTAAAGAAGCTGGTAAAATGCGGTCTTGACTATGCTACCACTCAGTGGATTTGTAACTGGCTGACTGACCGAACCCAAAGGGTGCTCAACAATGGTTCCTTTTCATCCTGGAGAAGAGTAACTAGTGGGGTGCCACAGGGTTCTGTCTTGGGCCCGGTCTTATTCAACATCTTTATCAACGACTTGGATGATGGACTCAAGGGCATCCTGATCAAATTTGCAGATGACACCAAAATGGGAGGGGTGGCTAACACCCCAGAGGACAGGATCACACTTCAAAATGATCTTGACAGATTAGAGAACTGGGCCGAAACAAACAAGATGAATTTTAACAGGGAGAAATGTAAAGTATTGCACTTGGGCAAAAAAAAATGAGAGGCACAAATACAAGATGGGTGACACCTGGCTTGAGAGCAGTACATGCGAAAAGGATCTAGGAGTCTTGGTTGACCACAAACTTGACATGAGCCAACAGTGTGACGCGGCAGCTAAAAAAGCCAATGCAATTCTGGGCTGCATCAATAGGAGTATTGCATCTAGATCAAGGGAAGTAATAGTGCCACTGTATTCTGCTCTGGTCAGACCTCACCTGGAGTACTGTGTCCAGTTCTGGGCACCACAGTTCAAGAAGGACACTGACAAACTAGAACGTGTCCAGAGGAGGGCAACCAAAATGGTCAAAGGCCTGGAAACGATGCCTTATGAGGAACGGCTAAGGGAGCTGGGCATGTTTAGCCTGGAGAAGAGGAGGTTAAGGGGTGATATGATAGCCATGTTCAAAGATATAAAAGGATGTCACATAGAGGAGGGAGAAAGGTTGTTTTCTGCTGCTCCAGAGAAGCGGACACGGAGCAATGGATCCAAACTACAAGAAAGAAGATTCCACCTAAACATTAGGAAGAACTTCCTGACAGTAAGAGCTGTTCGACAGTGGAATTTGCTGCCAAGGAGTGTGGTGGAGTCTCCTTCTTTGGAGGTCTTTAAGCAGAGGCGTGACAACCATATGTCAGGAATGCTCTGATGGTGTTTCCTGCTTGGCAGGGGGTTGGACTCGATGGCCCTTGTGGTCTCTTCCAACTCTATGATTCTATGATTCTATTACAGACCTTTGAAAGAATGGTTAATACAACCATTGAAGGAAGTCTGTAATGAAATATTGGAGGGGAAAGGGGCACCAGAGTCGTGGAAGGAAGCTTATATTACACTTATACCGAAAACAGAGACTGAAAAGACACAGCTTAAGAATTACCGCCCCATATTGCTGCTTAATGTGGATTACAATTTTTTTGCAGATATTTTGGCTAAAAGATTAAAAAAGGTGTTAGTAGAAGAAATTCATAAAGACCAAGCGGGCTTTCTCTCGGGCAGACATTTGTCTGATAATACGAGGAATATAATTAATATTCTAGAAAAATTACAAGTGAATATCAATACTAAGGCAGTTTTGATTTTTGTGGACGCAGAGAAGGCCTTTGACAACATTTATTGGAGTTTTATGAAGAAGAATCTACAGGGGATAGGGGTAGGTCAAGGTTTTGAAAATGGTATAGGTGCAATTTATTCAGAACAAAAGGCAAAATTAATTGTGAACAATGTAGTGACAGAAGAGTTTAGGATTGAGAAAGGGACACGACAAGGCTGCCCAATTTCTCCATTGCTCTTTATATCGGTCCTTGAGGTTTTGGTAAATATGATTAGAAAGGACCAAGAGGTTAAAGGTATACAACTGGGATCTAAACAGTACTAAACAGTACAAACTGAAAGCATTTGCTGATGATTTAGTATTGACTTTACAGGAGCCAGAATCTAGTACTAAAAGAGTACTGGAACTGATTCAAGAATTCAGACAGGTAGCAGGTTTTAAGTTGAACAAGATGAAAACTAAGGTTTTAGAGAAAAACTTAACTGTGAATGAGAGAGAGAAGTTTCAGGAGGAGACAGGACTAACATTGGTTAAGAAAGTGAAATATTTAGGGGTTAACATGACTGCTAAGAATGTGAACTTATTTAAGGATAATTATGAAAAATGTTGGATTGAAGTGAAAAGGGACTTAGAAATATGGTCAAATTTGAAGTTATCATTGTTAGGCCGAATTGCTGTGATAAAAATGAATGTATTGCCAAGTTGTTTTTGTTTCAAACATTGCAAATTCTGGACAAGATGGATTGTTTCAAGAAGTGGCAGAAAGATATTTCTAGATTTGTCTGGCAGGGCAAGAAGCCTAGAATAAAATTTAAGATATTAACTGATGCTAAAGAAAGAGGTGGATTTGCCCTGCCAGACCTTAAACTTTACTATGAATCAGCTGCTTTTTGCTGGCTGAGAGAATGGCTGCTTCTTGAAAACACTGACGTGCTGGATCTAGAAGGTTTCAATAATGCATTTG